>NC_135636.1:24662500-25287500 GCF_053574225.1 Canis aureus | reverse complement strand
AGGTGGTGGGCAAAAATTGAGAAAGAGGAACGTGAATGGTTGGAGTTTGAAAAATATAGATCAAAACTGCCCCTCTGTGTTCGGAGTGAGGAAAATCTGGAAACAGTGTGTCCAGGAGGGTGATATGAAAACATAACCCAGGTAAGATTGAGGTTTTGCTATGTGAAGGAGGAGGCAGTAAGGAAAAGTGTTCCTGGAAGAGCTAACAACACTTAAACAGAGATGAAGTAATACTAATGAATTACTTGTGTGTTTATTCAACAAACACTTATATAACCCTCCCCATATGCCAGACACTGTTCTAAGAGCTTTACAAATATTAACCCACTTAATCACCATAACCAGCTTGTCACATAGGTGGCTATTATTCCCATTTTTAAAAAATATTTTGTTTATTTATTCATGAGAGACATAGACAGAGAGGCAGAGAGAGAGTCAGAGGGAGAGGCAGGCTCCCTGCAGGGAACCTGATGTGGGACTCAATCCCGGGACCCCAGGATCACACCCTGAGCCAAAGGCAGATGCTCAACAACTGGGATGCCACCCAGGCATCTTGCTATTATCCCAATTTTAAGATGAAGAAACTGAGGCACAGAGAAGTTAATTATTTGCCCACAGTCAGTATACCACAGACCTCTGATTCAAATCCAAACCTCCGGAGCACCTAGGTCGCTCAATCAGTTAAATGTTTGACTCTTGGTTTTCTGCTCAGGACATGACATTCCCTCATGACATCAGGGTCATGATCTTATGGTCATGAGATCAAGGTTCGTGTCAGGCTTGAGACTCAGCACAGAACCAGCTTGAGATTCTCTTCTCCCTCTCCCTCTACCCCTCTTGCCCATTCCTCTGCTCTGGAGCAAGCTTTCCCTCTCTCTCTCGCTCCCTCCCTCCCTCCCTCCCTCTTTCTCTAAAATAAATAAATAAATAAAATCTTCAAAAGAAAAACCCTCAACTCAGTGCTCATAACCACTATGCTGGGTCCCATCATAATTTTCCAAGCACATGTAAAATTTCTGAGTTGTTAACATTATTCCCATTTTTACATTTGGAAAAACTGAATGCCAAAGAGAAAAGAGATTGTCCTATGGCCACATAGAGGCTTAGTAGAAGCGTAACCAGAACCAAGGACCTCTGACTTCCTGATTGATTCCGGGACCTCAGATAAACCTAAAGTTCCAGGGCTGATTGGCCATATGCCTACTGTCCCCTACCCCATTCACTCTCATCTGTCTCTGGGCATCTTGCTGAGTTCTGGTGTTTGGGTTTGTTCACTTGCTTTATATTTACCCTCCGGCACCAACCTGGCTCATCTGGTTTTCCTGGAGCTCTGATGCTTTTATGGAGTGGCTCTGATATCACGATAACAGGACATGCTTTGGGGATTTGAGGAAATGAATTGGTGGCCTTGCATTCTTCAGGCCCTGGAAGGAGCATCCACACTACCCTACATGCACACGCATCTTCAGCCAGCTCAGCCTACATTTCTTTCCTCTCCACTGGGTCTGTCTGAAGTTCCCAGCCTTGGAGAATGAAAAACTTGCATGCTGTGATTTCTCCCTAACCTGGAGAGAGAAAGAAGGGGAATCAAGACTCCTGTCCCCAGGCTCTGCAAAAGCGAGCATCTCCACCTAGCAGCTCTATGAGGACAGGGGCCTTGTCTCCTCTCATCCACGTGCCCTTCTTCCCGGGTCAGCACAGGGTCAATGTACTGGAGGCAGTGGGCTACCTGGATTTAAAACACCCCTTTGGGAGATGGTGAGTCTAGGAAGAAAGGAGGTGGAGAAGCCTTGATGGAGCACCTGTGTGCCACCAGTCCGTGCTGCACTTCATGTGGGTTATCTCCCCATGACAACTTAGTAACTTGTAGCTCATTTACCAGAGGAGGGAACTGGAGCTCAGATCAATCAGGCAACGTGCCTCAGAGTCACACACCAAAGCCAGCTGAGGTCCAAGACATTCTCCCTACTGTCCCATCCTGTTTCACTAGAGTCTGCACCACCTCATCAGAGGCAGAAGCTACACTTCCCTGACATAGGATGTAGGACTGTGTACTGGATACCTGGACATTGGACAGTTGTGTGTAAGATAGGGTACCTATGTACCATGGAGCCAGCATACCATGTACAGGACACTCACATGCAGCACAGCGTGTGCAGAAAGAGGTGAAAGGGACTCATGTGTACAGGGCACATGAGGATAGGATGTATTATAGGTTCAGTTCCCCCAGAAGTAGACCTAAGACAAGAATTTGAGGACAAGTGGCTTATTTGGGAGGCAGTCCCAGGAAGCACTGTAGAGGAGTGGGAAAATGAGACGGAGAAGGGAAGGCCCCCAACACACTGCAGGGGCATCGATGAGCATGTGACCGCTGTGGGCAACTGGAGGTTGGTCCTGCTAGATTTCTGAGAGTCAAGGGAAGGCAGAGATTTACCCACTGACCGCTGTTTGTCATTGGTGAGGGCTGCTTCCATACTCCAGTCTGTCTTCCACACAGGTCAAGCATATTTCCTAAGCAGAGAGTCAGTTGCGTTTTGCAGTAGGAGGCCTGGACACATATGGAGAAGGTGGGGGTTGAGGGGATATGGATGGGGCTCTCGCAGCATTTGTTGCAAGATCCAGGAGTATGAGGCATGCGCTCAGGACCTGCAAGTGCAGAGATGCAGGGCGTGAGCAGCAGACAAGTGACTGGATCACTGACCTTGCTTGTCTGGGCTGAAGTGGGGGCCTGCTGGAAGGGGATAAGCAGCCACAGAAGGAAAAGTGGTGTTGGGCCCCCCAAGCCAGCTGGACCCCATCCTTGTGCTCCCTCTAGTTGGTACGTTACCATGTGCTTGCATGATGAGACAGGAGACTGGGAGGGCTCAAGGCTGTCACAATGTGGAGGCTTCTCTCTGCTAAACTTCCACCTCATTTGCATTTTGAGAAGTAGGGATGAGGGCAAAGGTGCCCAGGGTACAAGAAGAGATATCACCAAAAGGTGAATAGAACTAAATGTCGTCTCTAAGCCCATTTGCCCCATCTAAGAGATGGGAATAACTCTGCCCATGTGCCTTAGGGCAGATCTCTTCTTGCCTTTTGGCTTTCCTCTCTGCCCAGGGAGCATCATGGATGTCCTCTCTCTGCTATGAACTTCACAGAGCTGTTATGAGGAACAGATCTGGTCACAAACAAGAAAACATGTGGAAGAAAATAAAATACACTGGGGCAGGGAGGATTGTGGAAAGGGCCTGAGAGGAGGAAATCAAGAAGCCTGGCCTCTGCTGCTAGCTCTGCTGCTATATTTTTAGGACATTGGCTTGACTCCTATAACAGAGATCCAAAATAATAGTGTTTTCAATAAAACAGAACTTCTTTCTCCCTCATGTTAAGGGAGTTAAGGGTTGGCAGTTAAGGCTGGCATGGTGGCTTCACCAAACACGAGAGACCCAGGTTCCTTCTATCTTGTTGCTCTGCCATCTTCCCCCTCGTGGTCCAAGATGCTGCTCCACCTCCAGCCCTTTGGTCTATGTTCCAATCAGCAGAAGGAGGACAAAGAGAGGGGGAAGGAAACCTCCTCCTTCCTTTTAAGGGCACAACCCAGAAATTGCACACATTTCTGTTCATATCCTATTGGCCAGGGTTTAATCATACAGTCACACCTACCTGCAAGGGAGTCTGGGAATGTAGTCTTTTGCCATCTGTTGCCATGAGGGACAACCTGCAATTTTTACCACAGTTGCTAACTTGTGTGGGCAATTCACATCTCCAGTGGACCTATAGTTTTAGTTTTTTTTAATTTGCAAATTCATTCACTCACTCATTCATTCATTCATTCATTCGTGAGATATATATACATATATACGCCATGCTTATAGTATAAAGAATGATTTTTTTAAAGATTTTATTTATTTATTCATGAGGGACACAGAGAGAGAGAGAGAGAGAAGCAGAGACACAGGCAGAGGGAGCAGCAGGCTCCATGCAGGGAGCCCGATGTGGGACTCAATCCCAGAATCCCAGGATCCCAGGATCACACCCTGAGCCAAAGGCAGATGCTCAACCACTGAGCCACCCAGGCATCCCTAAAGAATGATTTTTGAACCACTTGATTGCTAATGGATCCTCTCTCTAGCTAGACCATAGGTCCCAGAGGTCTGGTGTGAGATCTTTCTTGCTCACTACTAGATATCTGCAACATCCAGTGCAGGGTCTGGCACACAGAAACCATATTATCAGCTGCCCATGGATGATGAATGGATGACTGTTCTGGCTTTTGTATTTGGTGAGGATATTTTTCCTCACTCAAGGGTTTAAGTTTTTCCCTTTTCAGGCCTCCTTGCTCCACCACCCCTTATCCCTGTGTGCCAAGCCTTGCTGAGCCTGTGAAATAAAATGTGCTGTGAGCCAGAATCTTGAGAGTGGGATTAAAAATAAATGAAAGTGCATCAAAACAAGTTAACCACAAGAAATGGCTTTCCAGGGTAATTAGGCATCAGTGCTACAGGCCAAGGACAGAGCATCATCCTCTAATTTCCAAGTGCTCCTATCAACACCACTTCTGTGTTGGGCAGAGAACCCACTGGGCCCGCCCAAAAGGACAGCATGTGGCCTGGCTTGAGCCCTTCCATGACCCTCCACACTGGGAGACATCAAGCAAGACCATCCCATGAGGTCAGGGAGGACAGGTTCTAGTTCCAGTCTTGTTGCTCACCTGCTGGGTGGATCCTAGGAAAATCCACACTCCTTTGAGCCTTAGTCTCCTCATCTGTAAAAGTGGTTAATAATAGGCTCTATCTGCTACCAACTATCAAGCATGGAAAACAATGGTACCTACCTCACAGGCAGAAGTTCACAGCACCCTAAGCATCTCCATAATTTTTTCAGTGTTCCAGGCTCAAAGAAATACCAGAGGGTTGTTTATTAAGCATTTAGGTTCAAATAGCTTAATAATAGTTTGCCCAGCATCTGGCAGATGTCACCGTAGCTCCCTCAAAGTTGTAAAATATTTTGCAGGGTCTCTGTGGGTTTTCTGCAGTCCCTCAGGGGACCGGGGCACTTGGTTTGGGAACTGCAACCATAAGGTTTTAAGGATGAAATGGGGTTATGTATGTCAGGAGCTTAGCACAATGCCTGGTCTAGAGTAGAAGATCTCAATAAATGTTGGTGGTCCTAAATTATCCTTCCACTCTCATTCTGAAATCATCATCTTTCTAGTTCTTTCTGTGTCTCATATCACTGCCACAGCAATTCTTTCTGCCTCTGATTCCCTCCCTGCCTGCCGCCTTCTCTGTGGGCCCCTCCATACCCAGGTCCCCACTCCAGAACTAACTTCCTTTCTGGTCTAGAATTGGCGCTCCCACTTCTCCACTCCTCCCTGACTCCACACGAATGACAGGATCTCTTTGTAGGTGGAATGTGCTTCCCTGCCTCATAACTTTGGGCTGGGCCATGTGATTCCTTTTGTCCGGTGGTACATGGCAAAGCAACAGTGTGGAACTCTCGAGTCTAGGCCTTAAGGGGCATTATGTGGTTCCACTTGCTTTCTTATCCTTTGCCGCTGTCAAGAGAAAAACAAGCTTCCATAGCTCAGTGATGCAGGGAGGACCAGAGGCCCACGGAGCAGGCTCAGACCTGCAGACCTACAGACTATCCCAGTCTACCTACAAACTCAGGAGTAAAAAGAAGTGATTACTGTTTGAAGGTATGGAGTTTGGGAGAGCTTTGTTGCACAGTGTTCTATGACATTCCAACCTCTCCATCTGTGGCAAATTCACCTTCTCTGAGAGAAGATCTGATTAGGTCATTTAGTCACCTCCCAGGACACAGCTCCTTTCACACACTTTCATACCCACAAACCATTCTGTCCTGTCCCATCCATAGATGGCTTCCTCGGGCCAGGGCACTCACCTCTGACCCAGACCATTGCCCTGTAATTACAGGGTCATGTGACACACCATCTGTCGACTTGCCTGGAAGAAATCCATTTCTGGACCCTGTGGTTAGAAGGCATGTGAATGTGGCAGATGAGAGTTCTCAGACCCTCTCTGGTTCTAAAGAGTGACCCCAGAACCAGGAGAAGTTGCACATAAAATTTTCTCTGCCTATGGCAGTAAGTCTCAGGCTGCGTCATTTCTTTTTTTTTTTTTTTAATATTTATTTATTTATTTATTCATGATAGACATAGAGAGAGAGGCAGAGATGCAGGAGGAGGGAGAAGCAGGCTACATGCTGGGAGCCTGACGCGGGACTCGATCCTGGACTCCAGGATTGCGCCCTGGGCCAAAGGCAAGCACTAAACTGCTGAGCCACCCAGGGATCCCTGGCTGTGTCATTTCTTACAACTCAGTTTGGCAACTATTGTGAGTCTCATTATACCTAAGTCAGAAAGGATGAGGCCCAAGTTCACATAGAAAGTTTGGTAGAGCCAGAGTTGGATCCCAGGTGTCCTGGCTTCCTGCAGGACCACTTTTCCCACCTGGTCCATCACAGCCTTGCCAGGAGCCCCAGGTCCCACTTCCAAACCAGGGGAGCCCCTACCCCTCCCTGATCATTCATGCTGCACATCCCCACTCCATTGAGTGCCCCTGGAGAGAATTCTGTGCAGCACTTTCCTCCCACTGAATACCAGTTTACCACCCTAGCTCCTGTACCTACCACCAGAAGTAGTCGGGGACTACTCTAAAGGTACACTCTTTTTTTTATGTATTTTAGAAACATTTGCTTTCATTTTTACTTCTATAAATTCTATTTAGTTCTTTTTTGAATCACCTTTTTAAGTTGTCTTTTCTCTTATATTTTTTTATCCCTTCTTGTATGAATTTAATTCTTTCCAAAAATACCTTGTTGTTATCTTCATCTGAAGTTGTTGGGAAAAGAGGCACCTAACCCTGCTGTTGATAGTGTCTGCTGACTCTTGCTTATGGTGGGCAGTTTCCTTGTAATTCTGAATTCTGAATTCATCTGTAGGGGAGCTTTGTCTCTGATCAACTTGTGCAGCCTAGGTTGAGGGCAAGTCCCTCCAAAACGGGTTGAGTTGGTTTTGCTGGTCCCCTCAGCTCTTTATCTGGGATCACCATGTTAATTCTTAGTTTGGGGTTCCTAGTTCATGTGGGTAGAATAAATTATTTTAAATCTTATGTGATAATAGATCCTATTTATTTCCGTCATAATATTAATAATGATTAATGGTGATTAATTACTTATTGTTTGTTTCCATCCACTCCAATGTCCTCCAGGAAAGCTGGACCCATGTCTCTCTGATTTGGGGCCACATCCCCAGTGCCTAGAGCAGAACCTGGCACATAATAGATACTCAATAAGTGTTTGTTGAAAGAGACAACTAAAAAAAAAAAGAAAAAGAAAAAGAAAGAGACAACTAAAGAATACCCACTTCATAGTGTGTTGTGAAGGATAAACGATGTGTCTGTCGGCCTGTGTTTGCCCAATTAAAAATGAGGTTTTATTGTCTCACATAACAGGCAGATGCTGTCGGTGATTCAGTGGCACAGTGGTCTCTAACGTCTCTGCAAGTTTTTTGGCCTTTGTCTCTGGGTTGCAAGATAATTATTGTAGCTCCAGGTATCACGTCCATATTCCAGGCTGAAGGAAGGAGAAGTTGGAGTTTAGGGGGAGCTTCACTGACATTTTTCCTTTTATCAGGAAGGTGACTTTCCTAGAAGTCTAACAGCAAATTTTTGCCTTAATCTCCTTTTCTAGAAATGGGTCGCGAGGACACTCAGAAGCTAAGGGACCTGGAAGGTGAACATTTCCCTTTAACTAGATTCTACAGAGAGGTGAGGAAGGAGGAAGGGGATTAAGGACACAGATGCAGTATGTGCCCCAAATGGAGTCATATGTAGTAAAGCCCTTGGAACAAACTAAGCCTTCAGAAAGGGATGCTTATCCTCCTAATTATTAATTTATAACTAATACTATACTAATAGTATATTGATAATTATTATCATTGAAAGCTTTATAGTCACTGTGATCCTATTGGCATCAGACTTTAGACTCCAGAACCACTGGGCCCTGAAGTGCCCATACCCCAGTGGTTTCCCTCCCTCCCTCCTTATTCTGTTCAGAATACTGAAGCCCTTAAAAAAAAAAAAAAAAAAAAAAAAAAAAAAAAAAAACCTACATTTTTCCAATGTAAGCCACTTCCTGCTCTCATTAACTCTATCCTCAGTGACTTAGCCAGACCCTGCTCCCTGCCTGAAGCAGGTCCCTCGGGCCCATCACCAGGTCAGTGACAACATCTTCTCCAAGGACACTGAGATGAAAACAGAAGCACCAACCACGAGTCTTGGACAGACCCTGGAGTGGCTGAGAAAGGAGCTGGTAAGGCTTTGCATTTCTTTTTACCTGATGGCCTCACTCCATGTCTTCTCAGGTTCCCTGGGCCCCCTCTTAGGAGCCCTTTGGCTGGGACAGAGGCTGCAGCTCCGGTGTAGGCCCAGCAGTCTCCCCCATGATACCAGCCATGCAGCACACCATCACTGTCTCAGGTGCCGGGATAAGTAGGTCATGGCCTATATAGGAGGAGGCTCTGGGTGCTGGCCCGACTGGCCTTAGAATTACACCAAAATCCTGGGAGTATGCCCAGCTCTGCTGCTGCATAGCCTCTGCCAGTAGCTTTCCCTCCATGAGCCTCAGTTTCCTTATCATAAAATGGGGGTGACAACAGTACCAACATGGCGTGGGTTATTGCAATAGTTTGGGAAGGAGACAGGTATAATTGACTTAGTGTCTGCTTGGCCATCAAAACCATGGCCCAGGTAGACATGGATCACACCCACTGTCCTAGTCCAGACTGTCTAGAAAGCAGAAGCCCACACAAGGATTGGGGTACTAACGATTTATTTGGAGATGCAGCCCCGAGCAGAGCGATGAGAGTGAAGGAAACAGCGTGGCAGCAAAGGGTGATGGTATGTGAGGTGATGCACTGTGTCACCAAGCAGGCCATCACTTTGCAAGGAGCCTCCAGAGGCCCAGCACACTCTCAGCAGCTGGTTTTCCTGGCTTTGGGCTTCTCTGCAGGGGTGGCAAGGGATCTGCACCCTGGGGGAGAGGGGAGAAGACGAACTTTGCCTGCCCAGCTCACTCCTGTCTCCTCCCTATAGGCATTTACTCACCTAAATTTATGGGTTATGTTGCTTACTTCCCACATGGAAGTAAGCCTTGAGTAAGGCTTGAGTAAGCCTTGATGGCTCCTCAAGAAGCCAGGCCTTCTGCCTCTGTTTGTGCAGTTTTCTCCAAGTCCAAAAACAGAGGTATGCCCCAAAGCACATGGGGACACCAGCCAAGAGATAGAAAGAAGTTTGGATCCCAATAGGCCAGCTTCTCAGTCAGGGGAGAGACACATGGGACTGTCCAAAAATGATTTTCTGGGTTGCCAGGAAACAGATCAGCTGGGGACCCAAACCTGTTCTCATCCTAATGGAAGAGGCTGACCCAGTGGGGCATCTCATGGGACCAGGAGACTCCAGCTGCAGGAGGGGCAGCTTCTCACAGTCTCCAGGGATCCAGAGGCTGAGCAGGGGCCTTCCCCATGCTCCCGTAAACCCCAGGCTCCCACACTGAGTCTGCTTGGTTCCTGAACCCAAAGGGCCAATATCCACCTGATAAGGTACCCCTCTCTCACCACATAAAGAAGGAAAACAAGGCAGGGCTGGAGGAAGCCCACCTGGGTACAGCCTCCCAGGTCCAAGCAGCTCCCTCCACATGATGCCAAGAGATGGGAGCCTTGAGTCTCCACTTCCTGTTGCCAGACTTGTCAATTTCCCAGGCAAGCCTGTTTTCTCCTCGATCACATGGAATTGACATGACTCCATAAAGGCATCTTAGTGCTTATGCAGCAGGAAGCTGCATTTGACCATCAGGGAAGGATCAGTACTTCATGCAGTGAAGGAACACATTGGTAGCACTGACTACCATGGATGAAAGTCCGGTGCTCTCCCTCCTTTCATGGCCCTCACGTGATGGGTGATCATGGAAGCCCCAAAGGTCTGGTGGGATCTAACAGAGGAGAGAGACCTACAGCCATCTTGTGATGAGCCAGACCAGTCTGATGACTAAGGGGCATTCATTCAGAGGGAGGAAAGAGCTTTCAGTGCAGAACTTGAGCAAACTGAGTCCAGAGCACGCTGGACTGGATTAACCTGTCCCCCCTCTTGCCCTGTGAGAGGGGACATCTCCCTCCTGTTGAGGCCAGCTTGCTCAGGGGTTCCGGTCCTCAACTCCAAGGGCATGGAGTCTATCACCTTCCTTACCACTGCTTCCATGCTGGGTGCTGCCCTACGTTCTCACGAGCATGTGCCCAGAACTGGTGCTAAAGGTTGAACGATAAAAATGTATGGGAGGAAGACCCTAAAATTGAGAAAACACAGACATAATGGTGTCCCAAGAATTTGGGAAGAGGTGTCCCTGTTCCCACTCACACCACAGCCTGGGAAGCCCCAGGGTTCTCAGGAGGTGGCTCTCCTTCCTTCTATCCACTCTCTTGGAAGTGCAGGAAATGGGTCTTATCTTCACACTTGTAAAGTAGTTTGTCCTGAAAATAAAATACTATTCTAGTGAAGAGGGAGGCCGGGGTGGCTCAGCGGTTGAGAGCCTGCCTTTGGCCCAAGGCGTGATCCCGGGGTCCTGGGATGGAGTCCCACAGCGGGCTCCCTGCATGGATGGAGTCTGCTTCTCCCTCTGCCTGTGTCTCTGCCTGTGTGTGTGTCCGTGTGTGCGTGCGTGTGTCTCATGACTACCTATTCTAGTGAAGAGATAATGTTAATAATTATCTCTTGGAGAGACTGACAGACAGACAGAAGGGACACTGTTCCCAGTGGTGCCTCTGGGGGAGCAGACTGAGTAGCGGCATGGGGTGGAACAGGTGGGAGGGAATTTAACCACATGCCCTTTCTGTAGCTTCTCAATTTTGTATCACGGATAAGAATCACCTAGTCGAAAAAAAAAAAAAAAAAAAAGAATTACCTAGTCAGAAAGGTAAGGTTTTAACATCTTCTTATGAGAGTTATAGTTATACCAACCAGTGCTGGCAAAAGGAGAAATTTTTAGTGTTTACTGAATGCATTTAAAAAGAACATTAGTAAACTCTTTACGAAAGAAAACTGCTGGGTTCTCCTATCTGCTTCTGCAAGTAATCAGATATCGTATCATGTGTCATATAGCTTCTGGAAAACTCCACTGTAGGCTCATAAGAGGATGAAAGGGCAGATAATATCTTAGTGTTGTAATGAAAGTCATTTTGACCTCCCCGAACACCTGAAGGAGTTTTTGGGATCCAAGGGTTCCCTGGACCGTATGTTGAGAATCACTGTTCCCAAGGACTCCTGCCTGTCTGCAAGGTATACTCCACTTTGTTTTATTATGAAGTCACGTGCACCTTAATACCTATAAAGTGATTTGTTTGTTGCAGTGAGAATTAAAGCATACAGTGGAGGTATAAATAAGAATAACATTTGAGGGGGATCCCTGGGCGACTCAGTGGTTTAGTGCTGCCTTCTGCCCAGGGCATGATCCTGGAGTCTCGGGATGGAGTTCCGCATCCGGCTCCCTGCATGGGGCCTGCTTCTCCCTCTGCCTGTGTCTCTGCCTCTGTGTGTGCGTGTGTGTGTGTCTCATGAATAAATAAATAAAATCTTTAAAAAAAAAAGAATAACATTTGATAATGATGATGAAGATGATCATATAACTTGGTGGTCCAGCATTTTAAAGACTTTATTTATTTATTTATTTATTTATTTATTTATTTATTTATTTATGAGATAGAGAGTTTGAGGTGTGGGGGTAGGAGAGGGAGAGACAGAATCTCAAGCAGACTCCCTGCTGAGTGCAGAGCAGCATGCAGGGCTCAACCCTGAGATCATGACCCGAGCCCAAATCAAGAGTCCAAGGCCCAAACCACTGACCACCCTGGCGCCCTGTGCATCTCAGATTTTAGAGCATGGGCTAACTCATTCAGTCCTCCTAAGAGCCTTGAAAGGTACAATTTGCTTTCCACTTTGCAGATGAAGAAACTGAGGGTTGGGTGGACTCGGCTTCTGCAAGGCTGCAGGTTTGTCTCCAATGAGACAGTGATGAGAACAACCTTCCTGGAGAACGCCCAGTCCCCTCACACTGATTCTGTCTCCTAGGCTGAGATGCAAGTGCAAGACCAGAGACTCCTGCTCACACTGAGGCATCTTCACAGCGTCCTGGAGGAGCTGCGTACTGAGAGCGCCCACTGGGAGGATGCCAGGTCCAGCGGAGGGACGTCCCCTATCAGAGCTCGGGCAGGCTCTGAAACCAGGGGCCGCCCTCCCGTCTCTTCCAAAGGGCTCGCCCAGCTCATACGAGGGGAAGACAGCAGACGAAGCTCCCTCCCTTAGCTGGCCAGGCCTGACCCCCCGGGGCTTGAACCTCCCACCACTTGTCCAAACTTTGATTGTGATATTGCTGGGACAGAGCCCTGGGAGTCAGGGAGCTGGGGCTCTGGGTTCTTGTCTGCATTCATCTGCCGTGTGTCCCTAAACCCATCACTCAACTTCTCTGCGTCACTGGTTCCTTTTCTGCTGCCCCGCCGGGGTTTTGGTGGGACACAAATAAGTTATCAGATGTGGACATGCTTTGAAAACACAAACATGTTACATGGCCTCTGGCAAAGCTCCGAGACATCAATCCTGCCCTCGCGCATTCCCCCCCAGGTGATTGTTAAACAAGAGCTCAATGTGTGTAGTAGATGTTTCCTGTTGCCATGGTGAACAACAGACCCCCCCACCCCCACCCCCACCCCATTCACAGTGACTCCACAATTGTTTACTGTCTTCCCAGTAGGTCTGCACTTCCCTCTCTGAAAGCCACAGGCTCCCACCACTCTGGCCAGAGGGATGGGCATGAGACCAGGCCTGGCCAATAAAAACTCACGGTCACCCTCATAACATGATTGGCCCAAAGGGAGGGCATATGACTCAACAGAGCCAATCACAGTCCTTCTCTGGGATCACTCTCTGGATGGTGTTGCCACTGCATTTGCCAGGCAGGGCCTGCCAATGGCCACATTCCCCCAACAGGTGAAGCGGGCATGAGTGCATTAAGGAAAGAAAGAGAGGAAGAGGGAGGGCCACGGAGAGCTGGGCAGAGAGGAAGGGCGCTGGCTGCTTTTAGTCCCTGGTTTCAGGCCCTAGTTCTGTGAGTTACTCCTGCGTTCTTTCCAGTGACGGAAACCAGTAAATGCCACCACCACCACCATCCTCCAGCACACACACCAGTTTGGTTTTGGTTAAGCTGACTTGAGTAGAGTTTCCCTCAGGTGCAAACAAAACGATCCTGAAGAACCCAATCCAGATGTTCAAAGAAGCAAAAAGCAATGCTGAAGAAAAGGGCATTTTGCTCACTCGGGGTTGGCAACAACAGCCTTTCAACCGCAGACTGGGGACTGTGATGTAGCAGAACACTCCGTCATATGGGGTGCTGGGGTCATGACTTCGACAACTTGTATCTGCCCATAGGAGAGACTTTAGCTAGGAGAAAATTTTAAAGGCTTCGTGTTAAGATGATCCAGTTATTGGTAGGACTTTTTATTATTGAAAATCCACTCGCATGCTGTTAGGATACTGTTTTTATGGTTTTGAAAAAGTAAACCCCTGTATACAGAAGCAAAGTGTGTGTGTGGATGTTATCTGTACAATGTTTCTAGTCAGACTAACCTGGGATTTTAATACAGTCTTTGATAAAATAAAAAAATACTTGTCTACCAACAGCTGAATGGGTAAACAAACATTTTGTGGCATGTTCATAAAATGGAGTATTAGTCCACCTTAAAAAGGAAGGAAATTCTGACACAAGCTACAACACAGGTGAACCGTGAAGACATGATGCTAAGTGACATGAGCTAGTCACAGAAGGACACTGTATGATTCCACTTATTTTTTTTTTGATTCCACTTATTTTTTTTTAATTTTTATTTATTTATGATAGTCACAGAGAGAGAGAGAGAGGCAGAGACACAGGCAGAGGAAGAAGCAGGCTCCATGCACCGGGAGCCCGACGTGGGATTCGATCCCGGGTCTCCAGGATCGCGCCCTGGGCCAAAGGCAGGCGCCAAACCGCTGCGCCACCCAGGGATCCCTGATTCCACTTATATATGAGGTCAAATCTATAGGGGACAGAGTGGAATGGTGACTGCCAGGAACTTAGGGAGGGGACAGTGGGGAGTTAGTGTCTAAAGGGTACAGAGTTTCAGTTTTGCAAGATAAAAAAGTTCTATGGATAAATGGTGGTGGTGGTATGACTGTGTGAATATACTTGATACCACTGAACTGCATGCTTAAAGGTGGTTAAAATGGGAGTGCCTGGGTGGCTCAGTCAGTTAAGTGTTTGCCTTCAGCTCAGGTCATGATCCCAACATCCTGGGATTGAGCCCCGAGACACAACAGGCTGCCTGTTTAGTAGGGAGTCTCCCTCTCCCCCCTGCCCCTACCTCCCACTCATTCACTCTCTCTCTCAAATGAATAAAATATTTTAAAAAATGGTTAAAATGGGGATCCCTGGGTGGCGCAGCGGTTTGGTGCCTGCCTTTGGCCCAGGGCGCGATCCTGGAGACCCGGGATCGAATCCCACGTCGGGCTCCCAGTGTATGGAGCCTGCTTCTCTCTCTGCCTATGTCTCTGCCTCTCTCTCTCTCTCTGTGTGACTATCATAAATAAATAAAAAAATTTAAAAAAAATGGTTAAAATGGTAATATTTGTGTGATATTTTACCACAAGTAAAAATAAATACTTAAAAAAGAATACCTGGGACACCTGGGTGGCTCAGAGGTTGGGTGGCTCAGTGGTTGAGTGTCTGATTTTGGCTCAGGTTGTGATCCCAGGGTCCTGGGATCAAGTCCTGCATTGGGCTCCCCACAGGGAACCTGCTTCTCTCTCTGCCTATGTCTCTGCCTCTCTCTGTGTGTCTCTCATGAACAAATTTTAAAAATCGAAATAAATAAACAAACAAACAAACCTGTTCTGTGATGCTGGGGCTGGTAACACATTTTTGCGTTACCAGCTGCTCCGGGTTAGACTTTGTGAGGCTTTGCCAACAAGCAGGGTGAGGCTGGAGGCACACTGCAGGGCTAGAGCAGAGAGAAAGAACTTGCTTCTTTATCTCTGTTTTCTGTGGCTGCCCATGGGCCCCAGTTCCTGGGAGTTCCAGCCAGCAGGGCTTCATCTCACAGCAGTACTTCCCTTCTCAAGGTGCTAGGTCCCAGCCTCGAGAGGCCTTTCCCCCAAAGCCAGAGGCACCAGCTTCAGGTGTGTAGCCAGAGTCTCCTCCCCTAAAGCCCAGTTCCTGCCCCATCTGGACCTTCTTGGGTGGCTGAGACATGAGCCCCAGCTGAGCAGAGCTCCCTTCTCAAGTATCTGAGGTTTACTCCCCAGAGCTCCTCCTCTGTTTCTAAAGTTTAATAATTTCAGTCGCTTCTCTTTTTATCCTCAGCCCTGGGGCTGGTAAATGCTTACTGCAAGTGCTACCTTCATTCTATCTTAGTAATAACTAAGATAACCCTAATAACCCTTCAGTCACCAAGTTAACAACTTTATACCTTGTTAGCAATTCTTTTTTTTTTTTTTAGAAAGAGAGACAGAGCAAGTACACATATGAGAGGGAGCTGGGGGAGCAGAGAATCAAGAATCTCAAGCAGACTCCTGCTGAGCATGGAGCCTCTCACAAGGCTCAATCTCATGACCCTGAGATTATGACCTGGGCTGAAACCAAGAGTCAGACACTTAACCAACTGAGCCATCCAGGCACCCCAGTAATTCTTTGTGTTAAATTCTCTCCCTTAAATAACTGGGGTGCTTCTGTCTCCTGCCTGTCTCTGACACAATTATGGCTATTCCTACCAGTGCTGCTGGACTCACTGGTGTTTATGTCCCCCGGTGCACAAGAATGAGACTTTCTCCAAGGCATGTAACAAAGGGTTGAATTGGAGGTAGACAAATGATCAAGTTTATGAGAAACTTGTTTTTCATGGTGGGCCACTTACACTCCCACAAGCAGTGTCTCAGAGTCCCTGTTGCTCCACATTTCCACCAACACTTGGTATTATCAATGTTTATTGTTGCCAAGAGAATGGGTGCAAAATGATATTACATTGTGGTCTTAACAGGCATGCTCCCGAATACAAACATGGGTGCTAACCTGACTTCTCATTCCAGGTCCACCATTTACTTATTTAGCTACCTCACCTGAAAAAAAAAAAAAAAAAAAAAAGATAGTATCTATGCCCTAGGATGATTGTACAGATTAAATGAGATAATGCATAGAAATCACTTGACCCAGCACCTGGCATTGGAAAGGCTAGTAGATGACAGCTCGTTATTACAGGTCATGTGATTGTGTGCTGATTTGCAGAACTATGATTATTACAGATAGAGAAGTTTGCTAGCAACCATCATTGAGAGATACTTGCCTGGCTGGGCAAAGCAGGACACTGGTCTTCCATGCCCGGTTCCAACCACCAGCATCCACTGTCCCTCCCAGCTTCCCACAGCTGGACCCCCAACCAAAAACCCCTGCCAAGTGCCCCTCAACCAATCTAGGAAGACAGACCTGGAACTCCTGAGCCTGTCTCCTCTGTCGGATTATTTGTTGTTCTCCAAGACCCCACATCTGGAACCAAGGTTCAGTTCCTGATCCTTGGTCAGAGCAAACTTAGACTGAGCCTAGAGGCTGGGGTTAGGGGCTTACAGTGGAAGTGGGATCAGCATGGGCTCCTAGAGGACTGAGCTGAAAATCACGTACATCCAGAACAGACAGTGAGCACCAGAGGGAGCATGTGGTCATGGTCTCAGAAAGGGAAATCCAGTGTTTTCTCCGCTAAAGCAACAAAAACAGGACTATACACTCAAGCTTTACATTCAAGGGTGAGTAGAGGATGCGCCACAGATGTGAAAAAGAAAGATGAGGTTGGAAGCTAAAAAGCTCTAGGAGAGAGTGCATTCCTGGCCTCTTCTAGCTTCCGGTGGCTGCCAGCACTCCCTGACTTGAGGCTACATCACTCCCATCTCTGGTCTGTCTTCACATTGTCCTCTCCTATGTGTGTGAACTCTCCCTCTGCCTTTCTCTGACTCAGGATATATGTGAGTGCCTTTAAGACCCACCAGGATCATCCAGAATAAACTTCTCTCAAGATCCTTAACACAGTCAATGTCTGTGAAGCCATGCCCCCTCTTCTTTTTTCCATGTAAACCAACATTCACAAATAGCAGGGATTAGGGTGTGGGCATCACTTTTCAGCTACCACCGTAGGTAATCAACAAGAGAACTTCCCTCTCATTTTTTTTTTTTTTTTTTTTGGAAATCATTCTCTGGACAACATACAGGGCTAAGAAGAATTCTGTATAGCTGGAGTGTGTTGGGCCCTGTCCAAAGAAGGATGACACATGTTTATTGAACATCTACTATGCACAGGCACCAAAACATATCACCTGGCTAGGGACCGCATATTAATATTCCCATTTGACAGAGGAGAAAACTGAGGCTCTGGGAGATAATGGAAAATATATATTGATCTATGCCCCTGGTTCCTGGTACAGAGCTTCTCACTCCCTTGTAATCTCTTAAGCAATAAGAGCACTAGGAGCATCTCTTATTCTATATTTGCCTGACCCCGTCCGTGATGCAGAGTACCAATAAACCCTTGTAAATTCCTAAGTTATAAGAGCACTAGAGGCATCTTTTATTCTAATGAGGGGACTCAGGTAGGCTCCTGGGTAGCTGGCTCTTGGATGGGGGCTGGTCACCAGAAACTAAGCCATGATTAAAGGTTAGAATTTTCAGTGTCTCCCTCCCATCCTCCAGAGAGGAGAGAGGGGCTGGAAATGGAGCTTATAATTGATGGTACCTACATAAGGAAGCCTCCATGAAATCCTAATATCAGGGGGTTGGGGGAAATTCGAGATTGGTGAATACAGTCACGTACCAGAGGGTGCCATACCCCAACTCCACAAGCACAGAAGCTCCTGTGCTTGGGACCCTCAAAGACCTCATCCTATGTATTTCTTCCTCTGGCTATTCATCTGCATCTTTTAATAAGCTGGTAAAGGTAAGTTTTTCCTGAGTTCTGTGAGCCATTCTAGCAAATTAACTGAGCCAGGGACGGGGTCATGGGAAGACCCAATTTGTAGCCAAGACAGGTGGAAGTTTTGGGTAACCTAGCAACCTACTACTTGCTACTGGCATCTGAAGTGGGGGAGGGAGGAGCAGTCTCGTAGGATTAAGCCCTTCACCTGTACACACAGATCTCCAGGTAGATAGTATCAAAATTGAGCTAAACTGTAAGGGACACCCAGCTGGTATCATGGACAATTGCTTGGAGTGGGAGGGAAAAATGCACATTTGGTGACAGACGAGGTGTGGAGAACTGGGTTTTTCCCTACTCAGGAGGAAGAGACCAGGTTTTCTATCCAGGCCCAAAAAGCACTAGCCAAGGAAGCTAAAAGCAGGATAGTTGAGAGCCAATTAAATGGGCCATTCAAAGTTTGATATTTGACCAACGTTTTTGTGGTCCTTCCCAAGAGCTGTCAGCCTGGGGTAACTACTCTGTCCATGGGCGCCACCTGGTGTCCACGCAGAGTAATTCCTCTGGAACCTGCCTGCTCTGAGTTCTACAGGACTGGCTCCTTCACCATCCTTTCCTGCGGTGGGACATCTTCCTGGGAAGGCTATGAAGGATGAGGCTTTCTGGTCCTCGAACTCTGGGTGTGAATTTCAGCTCTGCCACTGACTTAGTGACCTAGGGCGAATCACTTCTCTGATCCTCCATTTAACCTTAGCTCTCAAATGAAAATGACACCTCCCCAAGCCATGGAGAGGATCTTGAGAAAGTGCTTTGTAAACTGGGAATAATCGGAGACAATGGCGAGAAGCATTATCTGCAATCGAATAGGCCTGGATTCATTTTTTAAAATATGAATTGTGCACATGCTATAAACCCGGCAATTTTCTGGACATGGGAATGTAGCAAGGAATCAAACATATAAAATGTATGTTTTCATGTATTTAACATTCTAGCATTCCAGTTTCCGAGTCATTCATTGATCCACAAATATTTTTCTCTGATATTACTATGTGCCAGCCGCTTTCCTAAGCAGCAGGCATAGAGGGAGTCCAATATGGCTAGAAGACAGGAAGCCAGGGGAAGGGGGTTGAGCAGGAGACAGGACCAAGTTTCATGGGGCCTGAAGCTTTTAAAATCTAGGGTATTCTTGGGACACCTGGATGGCTCAGCGATTGAGCTCTGCTTTTGGCTTAGGGCATGACCCTGGGGTTCAGGGATCATGAGTCCCACATCGGGCTCCCTGGGGGGAGCCTGCTTCTCCCTCTACCTATGTCTCTTCCTCTCTCTCTCTCTCTGTGTCTCTCATGAATAAATAAATAAAATATTAAAAAAAATCTAGAGTCTTCTTTTATTAAAGAAACAGAACGCAGGTCATAAATACAGAACTAGGTTAGAAAGGGAATTTTTAAAAGAAGGACAGAAGAAATAACAAATCACAGAGTTCATAAAGCTGACAACTATCACAAACATCATACATTCTAGAGACATTGAATAATATTTTTATTAATGATACAGTTCTACAATAATTTTTCTCTACATTTTTTTGCTGTGTATTCTTTGATCATCCAGTCATAAAACAATGATTTTTTTGTTTTTCTAGAAAGATAAGGAAGGTAATTTGGTCTTTACAAGATTAACTTCTTTGTGGATAGTTTAAACAATTTTTTTAGGTTGTAAAGGTTTTGCCATGTAAAATTTTCATATTATTGTCAAATTTGGGAAAGCTTCTAAATTTCTTTTATGTATGATCTGTCTTATGTACAATAGTGACTAATTTTAAGTGCTTTTTTTAAAAAAAGATTTTATTTATTCATGAGAGACACAGAGAGAGAGAGAGAGAGAGAGAAGGAGAGAGGCAGAGACATAGGTAGAGGGAGAAGCAG
This sequence comes from Canis aureus, assembly GCF_053574225.1. Lineage (NCBI taxonomy): Eukaryota > Metazoa > Chordata > Mammalia > Carnivora > Canidae > Canis > Canis aureus. The sequence continues at coordinate 25,267,544 of NC_135636.1, read as the reverse complement.
GCTCCATGCAGGGAGCCTAATGTGAGACTTGATCCGGGATCCCAGGATCATGCCCTGAGCGAAAGGCAGATGCTCAACCACTGAGCCATCCAAGATTCCCTAATTTTAAGTACTCTTGAGTTGACCAGAGTACCAACCTTAACCAGTTTACCAACGTTGCCCCCGAAAGATGAAATCTTTAACATGTCAGTATTTCATGTCAAAGAAGTGAGAAATCTTAATCTTTTCCCAATAAATTTTATAATTCACTTCTTTAAATTAATGAGATTATTAAACAATCCAAGTCTATTCATTTCTTTGATTTGAAATGTACCTATTTCTCTTAATGAATTGCTACTTTTGTTAGATCTGCAGGCCATTTTATCAGTAAGTATCAGACGTCCCTAGGGCAGAAATGCTAAGAAAGACATGACACAATACAAATGAGGTCATGAAACATGGGACTTCCCGCATGGAGGTACTAGCTGTTTGTAATCCTGCCACGTTTGCCACATGGCCTATGAACACAGGACTCTGATGTTTCTGTTAGAAAGAAGAAGAAATTCCTGTTAGAAAGAAGAAAAAATATGCAGTGCATTTCTAATTGCATGTGCTGCACTGCCTGGTATATTTCTTTTTTTTTTTATTTATTTATGATAGTCACAGAGAGAGAGAGAGAGAGAGAGAGAGAGAGGCAGAGACATAGGCAGAGGGAGAAGCAGGCTCCATGCACCGGGAGCCTGACGTGGGATTCGATCCCCGGTCTTCAGGATCGCGCCCTAGGCCAAAGGCAGGCGCTAAACCGCTGCGCCACCCAGGGATCCCTGCCCGGTATATTTCTGATGGCCAAGAACGTCTGCTTTAACTAGGCTTTGGTGAGAACCAAATCCTCTGCTTATAGTTTAATATGTCTGATGATTGAGAGCATTATTTGTAGACTAGCTTCTGGCTCTATAGGTTTCAAGTCTATATGTTGTGTACTGACTATGTACTATGTACTGACTCTCGATGCTGGGCCCTAAATATGATATATGGTCTTGCACCATCATGTCACAATGCAGGATGAGTCAGCAGGGGCCAGTGAGTGTATTCCTGGAAGAACCCCTGCACTGAGATGGGCAGCAGTGACCTTACTATAGATGAAAGCTACTGTGAACCACATAAATGGACCCTTTTTGTCTCAGTCTTTTTGGGCTGCTATAACAAACTACCATAGACTGGGTGGCTTAATCAACAGAATAAACATTTGTTTCTGACCATTCTGGAGGCTGGGCAGTCCAAGGTTCAGGTGCTAACAGATTCTACATCTGGTGAGACACCCTGATTCCTGGTTTATAGACATCTCTTCTTGCTGTCCTCATTTGGTGGAAGGAGCAAGGGAGCTCTGCAGGGTCTCCTTTATAAGGACGCTAATCTCATTCATGAGGACTCCACCCTCATGGCCTAATCACCTCCCAAAGGCCCCCTCCTAATACCATCACATTGGGGGGTAGGATTTCAACATACAAATTGGGGGGGAGGGGCACAAATATTCGGTCCAAAACATCTCAACCAAAATTAAATGTACACCTAACTCAACTCCGCCTTAGCTGTGTGAAAATTACTAATAGGGAACCTCACTTAAATGGAGTGGGGAGGTTTTGGCAGAGGGAACTTTCATGCCCTACTACTCTTAGTCAGTTACAGACCCAGCAGGAAGAGCCAGAGTTGACCTTTCATGATCTTGACCTTTCATGAACTTGACCTTGGATGTGGATACTACTCTACCATTCCAGCTGGAGGAAGAGATGTTTTCCTTATCCCTCCAGCAACAGCTCAGTCAATAAAAACCCACAATACTTCAAACTCTCATTTACTCCAATGGACTTTTAATTCATAACAGCCTTCCCAATCTATCCCCTTTCCCCTTTAAAAAAAAAAAAAAAATCATGCCTCTCACCTGTTTCCCCGACATGCCTGCAGGTCTGCAGCGGTTTATTTATTCTAGATTGCAATTCTCTTTTATTCCTAAATAAAACCCATCTTTGGTGAGGTAAAACTGGCAGTTTTTATTTTTAAGGCTAAAAGCTACATCCTTCAAGACTCCCTGCCACCATGGTGTGATGGATGGAGAACTAGGATGGAAGGAGACATCAATCTTAAAGGATTATAGTTAAATATCTTACTTCTGCAATGTTTACAAAGACGTGTGCCCAGATGAACACATTGCTATGTTTTGTCCAGGGCCTTGGAGGGCTCTGAACCTGAAGATTCACTGTAGTCAAGATAAATCCACCCACCTGAAATGAAGCTAGAATAATAAGTAAGGGAGAGACTATGCAGGACCCTGCACTTATTAGGAGGGAGTTTGGATTTTATTCTAAGAGAAACAGGAAAATGTAAAGGGTTTTAAGGGAGGAAGACAGAGGGTAAAGTGATTTGATTTATACTTTCTTTTTTTCTTTTTAAAGGTTTTATTTATTTATTCACGAGAGACACACAGAAAGAGGCAGAGATATAGGCGGCGGGATAAGTAGGCTCCCCATGGGGAGCCTGATGTGGGACTCGATCCCAGGACCCCAGGATCATGATTTGAGCCACCCAGGTGCCCCGATTTATATTTTTCAAAGACTACTCTGGCTTTGGTGTGGACAGTGGGCTTAAGGGGCAAGTGATAGGAAGGAAACTGCTGAGGAGGCTGGTGGGCCTTCTCCAGGAGACAGGTGGCTTAGATGAGGGTGGGCTGGGTAGAGGTGGTGAGAAGTGATAGCATAAGGTGAGTGGTGGGTGTGCTGAGGGACTGATATTAAGTGCACGTGCGGTGGGCATCAAGAGTGTCTCCCAGGCAGCCTGGGTGGCTCAGCAGTTTAGCTCCTGTCTTCAGCCCAGGGCGTGATCCTGGGGAGCCGGAATGGAGTCCCATGTCGGGCTCCCTGTGTGGAGCCTGCTTTTCCCTCTGCCTGTCTCTGCCTCTCTCTCTCCTCTCTCTCTCTCTCTGTGTCTCTCATGAATAAATAAAATCTAAAAAAAAAAAAAGTGTCTCCCAGATATCTCCTTAAGTGGTTGCTGTGACCCCATCCCAAGCTGGGAAAATGGGACTTAGACCGAAGTTTGAATCCTGTCTCTACCATCATTCCCAGCTATGTGATCTGGGACAGGTCGCTTCTCCTCTCTGGGTCATCTCCTCATCGCAAAATGGGGAAAAGAGTATTTTGTTTGAAGAGTATTAAAAAGAAAACCATTGGGACTCCTGGGTGGCTCAGTGGTTGAGCATCTGCCTTCAGCTCAGGTCGTGATCCTGGGGTCCTGGGCTCCCCCCAGGGAGCCTGCTCTCCCTCTGCCTAGGTCTCTGCCTCCCTCTGTGTGTGTGTGTGTGTGTCTCTCATGTATAAATAAAATGCTTAAAATTAAAAAAGAAATAAAAGACAAAGAAAACCACAGGCCCAAAATAATGCCACTTAGGCCAAGTCCCCAAATCGGGGACTTAATCCATAAGCTAAGTGCAGTTTCAACCTCCCCCAGAAATGTGGTCTTAACTGGTCAGTCAGGAATTTTCAGACAGGCACCAATGAGTCTGCCAAGGAGCCCTCCCCATCCCCCACAAAGGATGAGTTAATTTGCACAGTAAGACCCCTTGCTCTTGCTCCTAAGTGAAAGCAAGATTACCTGAAACAATCCTTCTTTTGCTAACTTTCACGCCACACTGCTATTCCATAAAAACCTACTTTGTGCTTTTCCGTCTACTTGCTAGATGTGGTGCTGCCTGATTCATGAATCATTTAATAAAGCCAATTAGATCTTTAAAATGTACTTGTTTAAATATGTGTTATTTAACACGCGTAAATGCGACAACCTATCAGGAGAAGCCTGGGACCTTATCAATAATCTACATATTAGATATCAGAGTTCTTCCAAGGTTTATTAGCATTTACCATGAATCTCGAGGGAGGAAACCAGCCTTGGATCCTTATTCAGTGGTATGATTTTTCTTAGGCTCTAGCAATTGTTTTTGACTATTGAAAGCTGTGATCTTCCCAGGCAGGAAAGTAACTGCTGTCCCCAAAAGGTAGGTCAATATGATCAATCTTTTTAATAATAACAGTAATAATAACTAATATTTCTTGAGCATTTATTATTGCCAGGTTCTTTACATGCTTTGTCTCATTTATCTCTTACGATACCTACAGCACAGTTACTTTAAAAAAAATTTTAAAAAGATTCTATTGGGCAGCCCGGGTGGCTCTGCGGTTTAGCCCCACCTCCAGCCCAGGGCCTGATCCTGGAGACCCAGGATCGAGTCCCACGTCAGGCTCCCTGCGTGGAGCCTGCTTCTCCCTCTGCCTGTGTCTCTGCGTCTGTGTGTGTGTGTTTCATGAATAAATAAATAGAATAAAGATTTATTTATTCATGAGAGACACAGAGAGAGAGGCAGAGACACAGGCAGAAGGAGAAGCAGGCTCCCTGAGAAGGACCCTGATGTGGGACTCGATCCCAGGACTCCAGATTGCGACCTGAGCCATCCAGGCGCCCGGCACAGGTACTTTTATTAGCATCATTTCCATTCCACAGATGAGAAAACCTGGGGTTCAGGCGATCAAGTAACTTCTCTAGGGAACCCCCCAGGTACTAAGTGGAAGAGAAGAGAGGCCGTCCTCGGATGTTCAGAGACCAGGCAGAGGGGTCAGACCACCCTTCACAGTTGCTCTGTGGGGCCCGGCCCCGCCCCTGTCCTCCTCCCTGTAGGGTCCATGCCCCGCCCCCTCCGCTCCCCGCCACGCACTGCTTGAGTCCCAGGTTAGAGCTCGGACAGCGCAAGCACCCAGCCGGGTCCTGGCGCGCCCCGCCTCCGTCCCGGCCCCGCCCCTCGCCCCGCCCCTCGCCCCGCCCCATTCCCGGCCGCCCCGCCCCTCGCCCCGCCCCTCGCCCCGCCGCGCCCCCCTGACGCCTGGCAGCCCCGGGAGGACTCGACGCGCGGACCCCGGCACCTGGTCCTCCAAGCCCCTGCTCCCGCACGCCTCTCTTCAGACCCGGCTCCGAAAGTAGGGCGCAGCCTGAGGGGCTGGGCGCAACCCGGGGGCTGAAGGCGGGCTGAGTGCTGGGGCCGCGGCGCCGGCACCCGACTCGCGCCCCGCCAGCTCCTCAGCGGCGCGAGCCCTGCGGACGGCGCCTGAGGGAGGAACGCCGCCTCCCTGAGCCCTCCCGGGCTGGAGGCGCGACCCGGCGCCCCCTCCCCGCGCGGGAGGAACGGGCGCCTGCGGCCGCCGCGCTGCCCTCAGGGTCTCGGGGCCGCCGGCCTTGACGGCTGAGGAGGAGTCGCTGTGGAGGAAGCCCCCGGGCGTCCTTGCCCTCGCGCTCGCGCCTTCGCCTCGCCTCGTGGACGCCCCACCCCGCCCCCAGCGCCTCCCCTTCCTCGCCGCTCACCGGCTTCTCCTCCCCTGAAGCAGCGCCCGGGCTCTCCCCACGCCCCTGCCCCAGAGCCGCCCGCCCCTCGGCTTTGCGCCCCTCCCCCGCTCCCCGCCGCCCTCCTCCCCTCCTCCCCTCCTCCCCCTCCCCCTCCCTCTCCCTGGCTCCCGGTTCCTGTTTCTCCTCAGCCTCTCGGCTTGGCGCGAAGCCAGGCCAATCTAGAAATAACCCCGCGGGACTTTGGGGTTTTTTTTGGTGAGGGGGGACGGTGGGGGGGGGGGGGTGGAGAGTGTGCTCGGGAAAATCCGTGTCTCAGGAAAATTAAATCGCAGGGTTGTTGTTTTTCCTTAGAATACGTCAATGACCATATACCTGGGAGCAATCCTGTAAGATAAATTGGAATTTATCCCAAGACCGAACGTAGAACAGACAAGAAGTGGACCCAAGGCAAGGCACAGGCCATAAACATTAAAATCTCCAGCTCTCTCACTGGGGAATATGGTTCGGTAGATGCCTAAGTTTTAATTTTGGGGCACAGTGATTTGGTTTTGGGGAGGAAATGGGCGTTGATCCAAGTTCACCTCAGTTTGGAATTCTGTGACTGATTTTGTTTTTGTGTTCATTTTGGCTCGGCTTTCTCTCCTGATCAGAACTTTAAGTAGAAAAGCAAAAAAGGCTTTTATAGTGGCAGCTTAAGATTACTTTATGTGCGCAATAACTTGATTCTTCTCTAGAAGCCAAAGTATTATTCCTTTGCTTAAAGTGGAGTCTTAACGATATTCTCGAGGATAGTACAATAGGTAGAAACGTGCATAAATTGTTTTTCTTCTAAGTTAAGGTTTTCTTTCACCATTCTTATTTGAGAACATTTACATTTGATTCCAGTTTCCTTTCTTTGTGTTTTTCCTGCACTTTATTGTTTTCTTCATCTTTCCACTTTATAATCCTTTGGAGTTCATTTTTTTTAACTCCAAAGATTAATCCATTGTTGAATGGATTATGGAACCAGATCATCTTGAAGAAAAGAAAGAAATTCAACACTTAGTTACAAGCCAGTAATCCAACATGTCTCAAATTCCTAAGTTTTAGAAAAGAGGGGACATGTGTTCACTTTTCTTAGTTTAGTCCACCTTTTCCTGTTTTGTTTTTTGTTCCCTGTTTCCATCTCCTATTTTTCCCAGGCTTTCTCTTCTATTTATTTGACCGTGTTAGTAAGAGAACTCAAATCCTTTGCTGGGTAAAATAAGTAGAATGTAAGAAGCCATCAGTGATCAGAATACATATAAACTGGTTGTGGTTCACAATCAAACAGAGCTCTCATTAGTTTATGATTTCATATTTTAAATGACGTTTCTTCTTTAAAGAAAATCATTTGAATGATGCCTTGAACTAGAAGATAATCTGAGTGTTATTTTATAGAATTAATGAAAAAAGTGTTTTTACTGTGAAACAGCATGGAAATATTTTTGTAATCAAATTTTAAATATCTTTTAATGTTCCCTCTAGTTTGTTAAACAGCTAAGGAAAACAGGCAACATGTTCTACACACATGTGCTTATGAGTAAGCGAGGGCCATTGGCCAAAATCTGGCTTGCAGCTCACTGGGAGAAGAAACTCACAAAGGCTCATGTATTTGAATGTAATCTAGAGATAACCATTGAAAAAATTATTTCACCTAAGGTATGTTATTGGTTAAAATTACAGTATGTATTTGGCATGACTTATGAAGAAGAAAGGAACTGAATTATGTTAATATCACAAAATACATTTCCAAGGAAGTTTCACTTTCTACAATGGTCTTCTCTCTTTTAATTCCCATAACATTTATTACCTGAGAATAAACATATCAGTTTCTGTTGGTAATTAACTGTTTCATATGTTTATCATGAACAGATTGGACCCTGAAGGAGAAAGGTCATGTTTTATACATGCTTTGTAATCTTTTCTTATTCTCTTAATAAAATACCATGTATGTAGTAGGTACCAAATAAGTACTTAGAAAAATAATGAGTACATGAATATGGAGAGAAGAAAAAAAAGTCTTGAGTATAAATCAAAATATGTATGTAAACACTTCACAAAGTACTATGTTCCTTATAAAACACTCTAATAAGGTATTAGAACTTGCATTAAAATATTTTAATATTTTTTTTAGGTTAAGTATTTTTATGTTTGAAAGAAGGATAAATTATAATTGAAAACCTTCCATTTGTCAGGCACTGGGCTAGGCTTTATGTTCATTAGATTATTTAATCTTCACAACAACCCTATGAGATGGGCTTCTTTTAACCCCAGTGAAGTGTAATAGATAAGAGCATGAACTTTTGAATTAATCTAATTTAATTCCTACTCCATTAGCAGTTGTGTTATTTTGGGCATGCTACTTACCATTTCTGAGTCTGTTTTTTCCTTCTGTAAATACAAGTTGTCAAAATTAAATAATATATGAAGAGCTGTTAGGACAATGGCTGGCATAAAATAAGTATATAATAAGTTGTAGCCATTATTAATAAACTGAAGTTCCAGAAGGTTGAATGGCAGCCTTAGCAACTGAGCCAGGGCTTGCACCTGAGTCGGCCTGACTGCAGAGTTTATAGTCTTCCCATAAAACCAATAATAACGTATTTCACTTAAATGGTACATGAGATTATCTTCATTGAATAGGAATAAAAGTTAATCATTTTACAAGATGAGGTAAAAGTTAAATAATTCACTTTAAATAAGAATAAGCAAAATGTCTGCTTTTTAAAGAGAAGAAATTCTATGATTTTATAATTTTCAAACAGGGTTTATGAGTCTAATTCTTACCATTCTAATACTTTAAAAATTATTGAAAGGTGAAAATTGCACTTCGAACTTCAGGACACCTTCTTTTGGGAGTTGTGCGAATTTATAATAGGAAGGCAAAATATCTTTTGGCAGATTGCAGTGAAGCATTGCTTAAAATGAAGATGACATTTCGCCCAGGTATACTTGCAATGTTGATTGGTCTCACTTATTTTGGTTCCCTTTTGTATTTTTATTTTGAGTGAGCTCTTTTCATTGGTGGCACTCTGTAATTCCAAGATATATAGTAAATATAAACTTCCTTTTTACTGATTCTAAGTTTCTGTAGTTAAGGACAAGTTATATTCTTTCCCTTGAGCTCTTCCTATGTTTGCAGGGAAAGGTTATGTTTTCAGAAACTTGTAATACTCCTGCATATTTACTTAAGAAATATACATAAAGCTACCTTACCAGAGTAAGAAACTCTGATACTCAGGATTTTTTTAAAGATTTTATTTATTTATTGAAGAGAGACATACAGAGAGAGGCAGAGACACAGGCAGAGGGAGAAGTAGCTTCCTCGCAAGGAGCCAGATGCAGGACTCAATACCAGGATCACGCCCTGAGCCAAAGGCAGATGTTCAAATGCTGAGCCACCCCGGCGTCCCCTGATACTCAATTTTAATGGCTTGCTTAGTTTGCTGTATCTGTTTTTGCCTTTATTAGATGAATTAGAAATAGCGTAATTGACAAAACCCAGATATCATAATTGTCATTGTTTTCAGAATTCTCAGGATGCTAAGCAGCATTCTATTATGAAATATCATAGAAAATCTCTGGGCATTCCAAAGTGCTAGAGATTTACATGTGTCATAAATATAATGCCTTTTAGTTTTAATTTAATTTTAAGACATTCATCATTTCTACCTTGTATTTTGGTTATTTAGGTACAGGCCTTGCCTGTCACACCAGTTTGCAAGCCCCTTGAAGGCAACATCTTTGTTGTATTTATTTCCTGAATCTCTTATACAACTTGTCTCAACGCCTTGAACATACTCTTCCCTCAATATTTGTTGAATCAGGGTTGACAGGGTTTTGTTCTTTATTTAAAATATTTGTAGAATCTCTACATAGGGTTTATACTCAATCAAATATGGTTCATTTGCTCATTATTTTATTTATATAATCCACAGATATTTGTTTATCCCATACTCTGTGCCAAACACTATTTTAGGCTCTGGGATACAAGGACAAACAAGGCAAATAAGGTCTCTTTGGTGAGGAAATCAGATAATGACCATGTTTTTTTTTTTTTTTTAATTATTACAACAATTATAGATTGCAATTTTGCTATGCAGAAATATAAACAGAATGTTTCATCAAAAAATAACAGGAAACTACTTGAGTTAGGCTGATTGGGAAAAGCCTTTCAGAGAGGATATAACTTATTTGTTTATTTTAAAAGATTTTATTTATTTATTGATCACACACACACACACACACACACACACACACACACAGAGGCAGAAACACAGGCAAAGGGAAAAGCAGGCTCCATGCAGGGAGCCCGATGTGGGACTGAATCCCGGGACTCTGGGGATCACACCGAAGGCAGATGCTTAACCACTGAACCACCCAGGCATCCCAAGAGAGGATAGAATTTAAGGTCAAACTTGATGAATGAGAAGTACTTAGCCATGTAAAACATCCCTGAGGGAATAGCATTCCAGGCAGAGGGAATAGTGAGAGCAAAGGTCTTGAGGAAGAAAAGTGTTTGACTTGTTAAGGGAACAAAAAGACCAGTATAGTTGGAGTCTAGAGAATGAGGGAAAGATGATGCTGATAGGTTTGTAGGGCTGCAGAGGCCCTGATTAGAAGTTTGGATTTTATTTAAATGCACTGGGGAAGTCACTGAATCATTTTAAGCATGAGAGCAAGCTTATCTGATTGCTTTTTAAATATTTTTAATATCACTCTGGCTGTTTGTAGAGCATGGACTGAAGAAAAGCAGGAGTTGGGAGTTTTTTATATAGCATTATTCCTCATTGATTGTGGTTTTTTATTTTTTCAGGACTGGTGGACCTTCCAAAAGAGAATTTTGAAGCTGCTTACAGTGCTATCACATTGCCAGAAGAATTTCATGATTTTGACACCCACAATGTGAAGTAAATTTTTAAATTTTCCTTCAATTTGATTTTCTTTAAAAAAAAAAAAAATTTATTTATTTATTTATTTATTTTTATTGTAAAGATTTTATTTATTCATGAGAGACACACAGAGAGAGAGAGAGAGAGAGAGAGAGAGAGGCAGAGACACAGGCAGAGGAAGAAGCAGGCTCCATGCAGGGAGCCTGACATGGGACTGGATCCCAGGTCCCAAGGATCAGGCTCTGGGCTGAAGGCGGTGCTAAACCGCTGAGCCACCAGGGCTGCCCTCAATTTGATTTTCTTGATATTGTATTATTTTCATCTTCATATTTCATGTACACAAGTGGAATCTAGTTAACAAATGAAATACACATGCAGTTGATGAAGACTTAAATTTGGTGTGAAATTTTGAAGTACAATGCCAAAAATGTATCATTATATTTGCTGAATGTAGTTTGCAGTATTAACAGTATGTCCATTCATTCAGTAAATATTTATTGTGTGCTTTCTATATACCAGGCACTACTCTAAGCACCAAGGAGATAGCAATGAACAACAGCTCCTGTCTGCATGAATCTTATAGTTTAAACAGATAATAAACAAATAAATACACAATATGTCAGGAAATGATCAGCAAAAATATTAAAAAAAGTAGAACATAAAGTAAATAAATGACAGGATAGTTAGGAAAGGCTTTTCTAATAAGGTCAGAGCTGAAATCTGAAGGAGGTGTGGGAATAAACCATTCAGTAATGTGAGGAAGAATGTTCCCGGTAGAGCAAGTGGGAAGGCCCTAGGGCAGAACACATTGGACGAGTTCAGGGAACAACAAGGAGGCAAGTAAGACTGAAGTGCTGTAAATGAGCGTCTGAGTCGTAGGAGACGAGGTCAGAGAGGTAGCTGGGGGTGCAAATGATGTAGGGTGTTGTAGGCCACAATAAGAATTTTTATTTTACTCAGATGGGGGCATAGAGGGGTTTTGGATAGAAGAGTGACTGGATCTGACTTGGTTTTAACATGCTCCCTCAGGCTACTTGCTACAAGGGGGAAGGAGCAGAAGCAGAGAGCCAATGAAAAGGTTATTGCAGTAAGAAGTCCAGATGACTCCCCCCCCCACACACACACACACACGTATACAACACACATAGCCCAAGTCCTCTGCCCTCAGAGGCTGCAAGGGAAACTCCCCCTCAACACTTACAGGTAGAGCCCAGCACTGAGAGGGTCTCCCTTCCCATACCAGGCTACATTCCCCCCACACACACACAAACACACCCCAATAATCTGGAGTGAAAGCCCAGGGGAATGGGGAGAAGAGGGCATTGGTGGTTGAAAAGAGTTAGTGCCTTGGATGGAGGATGCCAGGACTTATAACTGGGACTGACAGCCCTGTCCTGTCTGTGGGAACCTCAGGGTCCAACTGAGGGCATACACTCTCCCCACCAGCAGCCCACAAATGTGGGGTCAGGATGCCTGGCCTCTGTGTCCTAGAAGGGACCCTCCTGTGGTCTTTGTCTTGATCTTCCTTAATAAAGGGTATTATCCCCTCAAAAAAAAAAAAGTCCAAGTGAGAAATAACAATGTCTGTGATTACTTCTCAGACTTCATGTTATCAAGGAGGTAGCAGTCAAAATTATGAGTATATTTTGAAGACAGAGCCAACAGGATTTGCTGAAGAGTTGGAAATGGCTTTAAGGGAAACAAGTGAAGGATGACTATGATTTGGATATGAGAATGGAGTTAGCCACCTAATGAGATGAGGATAACTAGAGAATGGCAGGTCTAAGAGGGGCAGGGTAAAGGCTTAATTCGGCTTTAGACATAAGTTTTGAGATGACTTGCATATCCAAGGGGAGTAGGCAGGTAGTGGAATATCTGGGTCTGAAATTCAGGAAAGCAGTCTGGATTAGGATCTAAATTTGAGAGTTGTGAGTATATAGGTGGAACTTCAACTGTGAGTCATAAAACCCCTAGAGAGTGAGTGTAATTTTTTAAAAAGAGATCTGAGAACAGAGTTGTTGAGTTGTTCCTAGTAGCTAATAGTCTGAGAGACTTGAGGAAGAACTAATAAAGGAGATGGAAAAAGAGCAGCCAATGAGGTAGGGAAAAAATCAAGAGAAAGTAGACCAAGAGAAGACTGGGTTCCATTAGGGAATGAACATCTGTTTCAAATGTGGTTGGTTAGTGTAAGTAAGATAAGGACTGAGAATCAACCATTTGGATTTGACAACCTGGAGATCACTTGTATAGAAGCATGTATGGTACGTTAGTGTTTATAAATAATACTATTGAGGAAAAAAGTATTTTTATAATAAAACCTGTTTTTTGTTTTAGGGATTTGTGGGGTTTTTTTTTTTCCAGTATACCACAAAATCCTTGAATTCTGTTCACATGTTTTTCTCAATCTTCTGTTTCTCCGTAGTGCTATTGACGTTTCAGAACAGTTTACTCACAACCAAAGCAGACCGGAAGAAATCACACTTAGAGAAGATTATGGTAATGATCTACTTTTCCAAGCTGGGAGCTTTGGTGAGAATATTTGAGAAATTAAAGCTACAAGCTATAATCAATTATATTTGCATTTTTATACTGAAACAACGTCAATAGAAATATCTTTAGAATGAATAGAATATCTTTAGAATGAATCTTTAGAATGAATATCTTTAGAATGAATATCTTTAGAATGAATCTCTTGTGTAAATGCAACTCTCCTTAAGTTTGCCTTTATCTTTTTCTAAATAGGTGTCAATGCCAAGACTCAGTCTTAGGCTATAAACTTCCCTTAGTGTACAATTATTTATTGAATACTTACTATATGTTAGGTGTTGTCGTAGGCATAGGCAGTACAAAGTTTGCAGAATCCTTTCCTGAAGGAGATTCAGGCAGGGAGATAGACATGCAAATAAACATTTGCTATAGTAACATATATATAAGGTTTTACATATGTGCTGCATATACTGCCTTCAAAATATGATAATTCCTCCAGTATATGATGATATCAATTGTAAAATAACATTTTAACATGGCTTGAGACTGCGGAGAAATATCACATGCTGAATACTTACTCATTGATTGTGAAACAGAAACTGTTGAGTGTATTTTAGAATTGAGCCATATAGTATTTGTTTTTTTTTTCTGGCATTTACCTCTGTCTTGTGCCATGATATTATGTATATCCTGTGTTGGTCTGAAAACTCCATGATGATAAGATCTGTGTCATATTCATCTCTGACTCTCATATAGTGCCTGAAGCAGCATAGGAGAAGGATGACCTAAATCTGTGTTCGGTGAGGGTGGGTGGTCAAGGCAGTAATGCTTGAACTGTATCTCTAACCTCCATTTCTCATCCTTACTCTCCTTCCATAACTCTCATGATCTATAGCTGTGTTCTTAAATGATCTGTGGGGACAGGACAAGTTGTATAACTTTTGTTAATTTCCAGTCTGTCATGGAATAATACTTTTGTAAAACATTTAAAAATTGATGACTAGAAAAATTAAAAGTTTAAAATCAAAATATATGCTTCAATTTTTGTTATTGAATTCAACATATATAAAATTACTCTGTGAAATTGCTATAAAATATTCTAAATATTTACCTCTAATTTGTGTATTTACTCCGTCACAGTAAAGCACCAACCCACAGACCATACTTTGAGGTGTTTGGATTTCTTACTGTCTGTAACCCCAAGCCTTAAAATGTAATACAGTGGCAATTTTAATCTTATTTCCTACTGCCAAGATACTCTTTACACATTTCCCTGTAAATGCTATTATTCTTCTTTAGGCCTGAAACTTTGGGATCACTTAAAAAAATTTTTTAATTAATTTATTTGAGAGAGAGAGAGAGAGTAAGCAGGATGGGGTAGGAACAGAGAGGGAGGGAGAGAGATGAGTAAGGAATCCCAAGCGGACTCTGTACTCAACGCGGAGACCCATGCAAGGGCTCAGTCCTACAACCCTAAGATCATGACCCAAGCTGAAACCAAGCATCAGATGCTTAAATGACTGAGCCACCCAGGCACCCCTCTAGGATCACTTTTTACACTTTCTGTAAGCTTAATGCCAGTGCTGATTAACAACAACAAAAAAATTGGAAATGTCTCTTAGGTCTTCTATTTCCCTAGCCACCAATGTATATAACACCAGTACTGGGCCGCCTGATTGGCTCAGTTGATTAAGTGTCTGACTCTTGATCTCAGGGTCATTGTGTTCAAGCCCTGCACTGGGCTCCATGGTGGGCATGGAGACTAGACCTGGAGTACTGTAATACCCTCCTATATATCTCCCAAGCTCTTCCTACATTTTATATATCTCTGCAAGAGCAATTGTCCTTAAATTCCATTTTTTTCTCATATCACATTCCTCTACTTGAGTACCTTGGGTCTCTCTGACTTTAGAGACCCCTGCCTATCCTCAAGGCCCTCTACCAGTTTATTACCTTCTTTGTTTTATCAACTTTGTTTTACTCTCACTACGACTTTTTGCTCAAGTTACAAAAATATCTTATTAGGCAACCAGTACAATTTAGCTATTCTCAGACTGTGTCTCCTACAATTCAGAAAGAGGGAAGAACATGTTTTTAGTATACCAACAGACCTGAGTTTGAATAAGCTTTTTCTGTTGCCTTGCTGTGTGATATTGGGCAAATTACCTAGCTTCTCTGAGCTTTACTAGCCTATTTGTAAAATTGGGATACTACTAGAACATCAGAGAGTTATTCCTCTTATTCCCTCCTTCAGTCTTTTTCACCAATAAGTGATTTTTATCTTCCTCAAAAACTAGCTGAAACCTAATGGTTTCTGGGAAGTGTTTAATATTAATCCATCCTATTCTGAGCTATAATACAAGATTGAAAGCAATAATTCTTTAATTTTTTTTGAGTAATCTCAGGGTATCATGATGCTCAGTGCTCAGAATATCGTGTTTGTTCATAAATGTTATTTTCTTATTGACCAAAGCTGGTTTTTCTTTTGGGAGCTTTTAAGCTGCTCCTGGAAGATGTGAACATGTCTTTAGGTTTTGGGGTGGGTAGTTGCTTTTTTTTTTTTAAGTCAGTCTTTTCTATTGAGCAAATCTTTAATCCAGTGCAGTGAAGGCTGCCTTTTTCAACTCTTCCTTTCTAGAAGATGTAGGCCTATAGAAGAATTTTAATATAAATGATACTTAATTATTATTTTCTTTACTAACTAGCACTAACCAACATGAGTTGTTAGAGAGAGGGAAGAGAATACCAACGTCTGTCTGACCTCTGGGTTTCAGATTCCTAGACCTAGAGATTCAAACCAAGAAAGGGAAAGAATATACATGTGCAGGTGGCCAATCTGGAAGGAAGTCATTTTGAAGCAGGGGAGTTCATTTTATCTGCTATCAGTGTTTTAAGAATTTGCTCTCATAAATCACCATTTTACAAAATATTTCACCAGTGAAATTCTAACACTGATACTATTACTGTGTCTGCAAGGTTCAGATCCTGGCCTTGTCATTAGGGTATAACTATGTGCAAATTCTAAAACCTTTTTGTGGACATATTTCCTTTTCTGTGGACAATACAGATAGTAATAGTATCTTCTGTTACATAATATAATGCACATAATAAGTACTCAGTTAATGTTAGCATACCGGGGTTTGTCTTTTTCACTGCTGTATCTCCAACACCTAGCATATTTCCTAATACCCAGTCATTCAATAAAGATTTATTGCATGAATGTTGTAAGCCCATTCTTTAATATTTTACTTGCCTTTCCATTCCTAAGAAGACAGATATGCTCCTTATTTTCCAAATCTCCACTATGGATAAACAACACAAGCAATTACACTTGAAATAATATAAAATAATACTTAATCAAGAAGGACATGACCTATCTAACATAGAAAAAATCATTCCACTGTCAATACTAATTTCCCATCTGGGAAATTATTAAACTGAACCACAACTAAAAATTCTATCCTAATGTTTTTTCCCTATTGTTTTGGAAAAAGTATTAGTCTAGAAATCCAGTCTCCACTGATTGATTAACTGAGTGACTTTAGTTGAACAATCCAAATATGTTTTTTAGCTCTCATTTTTCTTATCTGTAAAATGGAAGGGGCTATATAAGAAAATATATGAATTTCTATCTAACCCCAAAACTCTATGTTTCTATGGCTAACTCAGTATTGATAATATATATTTATTTAGGGGAGGAACCTGAAATTCTCAGAAGACATAGCTTCTTTGATGACAACATATTGCTGAATTCCAGTGGTCCTTTAGCTGAACATAGTTCTGGAAGCCTCATTGGAGAAAAATCTCTGTTGTATGACAGTGGAGATGGATTTGGAGATGAAGGGGCTGCAGGAGAGATGATCGGTATACTGTCTAATTATATAGAAGTTGGATATTTATTTCAATCATATTAGAATATATATTAATAGATTTATTAGATCAAACTAAAATTTCAGGTATGCCCCTGCATTTTTTACACAAGTTTTCAAAATCTGTGATGTAGTTAAACATTTAGCGTAGGTCTAAGTGAATAGCCATCTAAGTACATTTTTCATATAGGATATAAAATACTGCTTGTTTTTATTTTTACAAATTCCTAAGTTTTAAGGGGAAAGGAGTGGAGTTAATATACTCCTCACAAAATATATTAGATCATATATTAGAAACATTGTTTTCCTTAACAGAAATTGTGAAACAGCTATTCTAAAGTTTTTTTTCCAACATTTTATATTATAAATATATTTTTATTATGATGTTATTATTATAAAATAATCATAGAAATAGGGTAGACAAAAATTGGGAAATATAAATACACATATTTTAAAGATACTGATGGCTATATAACAAGTCTTTTTTTAATTCTCAGTTTACTTTAAAAGGCTGGTTATGGCAAACTTTGAAATTTCAAAACTGAAGAAACAGTGGTTCTACCTTAGATCTCTAGCAAAGGGTTTTGAAAGCCTTTACTTCTTGATTTAAAATCTAAACATGGCTATGTAACAAGGTTACTATCTTGATATTAGTTTAGTAAATATCTCCTGAAATGAAACATCTATTTAATAAAGGAAAGGAAATGATATATATATATAAAATTCTATATTATCCTGCTTAAAATGTGAGTCTATATAACCAATCAAATCTATTTAAGTAGAGTTGATTCATTTTTGTAGCCCCTTACAATTCTTGCATACAATAATGTCAATAAATGTTTAGTGAACAAATGACAGATTCAACTCTGTATGACAAAAGTATTTATTGTGTTTTTCAAGATAATCTACTGCAAGATGATCAGAATATTCTGTTAGAAGACATGCATTTGAGCAGAGAAATTTGTCTGCCTCCTGAGCCTCCTGAAACTATAGCGGGTATGATGAAATCATCCTTTGTGTAGAAAGTGAACAGATAGGAATATTCAAATTAAGCCTTATAACTGTGCAGTATAAGTAGCAATATAGTATAGTGAAAAATAATAAAGAATGTTGTCCCTCAAACTTTGAGTCTGACCCTAGACAATATGGAATAGAAAACTAGGCTCTGAGAAAGGTACAACAATGGTATTTAACCAGGATTGGGTTTATTTGGTATGAGAGCACATTTAAACACTCTGCCAAAATACTATGTTTTTGAATTATTAAATAATATTTTTTACCTGTTCAAAACATCATTAATGTTTGACATTAATATGGCTATTGATTATTCATATTATTAATTATTAATACTATATTGGCATTAATATAATTGGAAAATCCATATACCATTTGAGAAAAATTATAGATGTGGGGATATTTTCTACTTGAAATTCATGTGAAAGTCCTTCAAATTATTTGAAGTCTTTATGTCTGATTTTTCTTAAGAATTAAAACCATGAATAGCCCCATGTTGAGTCTTCACTCTTTTTGATGTTGCATTTCCCTCCTAACACAGAGTAGAAATTTAAAATGTGAAAAGAAAGGTGATACGAGTTTACTTAGGTTCTTTGTGGGTCAACTAATAATTATGTGATTTAACAGAATACAGGTTTTTTTTTTTTTTTTTTAAGATTTTATTTATTTATTCATGCGAGACACAGAGAGGCAGAGATACAGGCAGAGGGAGAAGCAAGCTCCACGCAGGGAGCCCAATGCAGAACTCAGTCCTGGGACCCCAGGATCATGCCCAGGCCGAAGGCAGGCACCAAACCACTGAGACACCCAGGGATCCCAGAATACAAGTTTTTTAGCAGACATATAATCAAATTTATATCAGTCATGTACTGTGGTTGCTACCACAGTATCTATTAAGTCCAACCTTAGATATCACATGTGCAAAAGAAGGTGATGATACTTGATTCACTTAGACACTGGGCTCCAGGCCATATAATCTCTTGTGTCTCTTCAACTCTATTAAGTACATGATTCTAAAAATCAGATTTGGCTCCAGTTAGCATTATAAATCTTCAATTATCATTATCTTTTGCTTTTATTCTCATATAAGCATCTAGCTTACACATAACCTTTTTTATAAAAATTATTTTTTTTGGTGATGTTATTTGTGGAACCAGATAATCCAAAGTATATATGTCTACCTGAAAATGGAAAAATGGATGAAACCTCATTATCAACTGAAGAACAAGGATTTACCCTTGAACCAATTGATATTTCAGGTCAGACTCATTCGTGTTTCTGTTTTTGTTTTAAAGATTTATTTATTTATTTGAGAGCCGGGGGTGGAGGAAGGGACTGAGGGAGAGGGAGACAGAGAATCTCAAGAAGACTCCCACTGAGGATGGAGCCCAACATGGGTCTCAATCTCACGACCCTGAGATCATGACCTGAGCTGAAATCCATAGAGTCAGCTGCTTAACTGACTAAGCCATCCAGGCTTAGTTGTTTTTACTTTAATGTAAGTAAAAACAATGCTTAGTTGTTTTAAAAAACTTTGTTTTTATTTTTGATATACTACTATCTTATTTACCATGAGAAAATCTGTAAAATATTATAGGAGGTAGTCAACCCAGTAGTGACATTTGCAATACAAAAGGGAAAGAACGTGGAGGAAATTTGATGTGATCCTTTCATTGTAGTCAGTCCTGGTCAAACTATATACCCAGTTTGGGAAACTGGAAAATCTAAAATTGAGTTCAATGCCAGTAGTTACTGAATCATTACTCTCTGTTGGGCACAGAAATGAAGAAGACATAGTACCTGCTTTTAAGAGGCTCACAGTCTGATTGGGAAGATAGATAAACATACAAATGAATATAAAGTAAGATGGAATAAAAGGATCAGAAGAGACGCATATACCCTCTAACATTTAACCGCACACATATTTTTAGGAATAAAAGATAAATATGAATCTAATATAAACTTGACCTTGTAAGGACAACATACCTTTAGTAGGATAATTGATATGAATTTCAGTTATAAACTCAAGCATGCAAGAAACAAAGCATTCAAGTTTTTTTCTTTATTGTATGCAACTCTGAGCTTCTATCTCACTGCTTTGGCAAAAATTTGAGTCTGTATAGTTCCCCTGTGTTCCTTAAGCCATGTAGCATCCAAATTTGGGGGAGGGGTGTGGCAGGTGGAAAGTAAACTGTGGTCATCAGCCACAACAGTTTGTGGTACCCACTGTCCCAGCCTGAATAGCCTCTGGGGTCATCACACAGCCAGCCTTTCTGGGATCTTGTCATGTTCCCAGGATTTTACTAAGGCACATTAGCAGGCAGGTTACTCTTCCTTCTGGCTCCATCTGATCTTAGATCTTCACCCATTTTAGGAAATCTAACCCTCCCCCTTTATATCTTCATAAGGAAGAGGTTAACTTTTGTTTTTTACCTGGTAAATTTATCTAAAGGAGTGAAATCCCATGGGCCTAGTTACCTACTTGGAATTTGTATATGAATTTCAATGGAGGAGGGAATTTCAATGGAGGAGAGAAAAATATACTGGAAAAATACAAATTAATGTTTCAAAATATCCTGTTATATGGATATTTTAGGGAACTTCAAAAAACTGAGCAACTTCACTCTCATTATATCCTCTGCTCCACATTTCCTCAGTTGTCTACTTGCTAGGTCAACAGTGTTCCTCCTAAGCACTTTGAAGGAACACTTTATAAAAGGCATCAACTGTTGGCTGTTCAAATACTGTACAGCTGTGCAAAAACCTTGTGAAGCATAATTTTTCAGTAGAGAGAAAGAGATTTTCTTCCCATGGCAGTTCCGTAGGTTGCATTGTGGTAAACGTGTCTTAGATATGCAGTGCCTAGAATATCATTTTACAGAGCTGTACAACCAATCACATTTATGCCTATTTCTTATATTTAGACATTGCTGAGAAAAGAAAAGGCAAAAAGAGAAAGTTGCTCATAGATCCAGTCAAAGAGATCAGTAGCAAAATTATGCATAAACAGCTTACTTGCTTTACCGACACACTCATGGTTTTGGAACTTGCTCCTCCTACCCAAAGATTGATGATGTGGAAGAAAAAGGGAGGAGTGGACACACTTCTGTCAACTGCTGCCCAGGATTTGACTCATGCTGAACTGAAGATGGTAATAGTTTCCATCTTTTTACATAGGTGCAGTGTTTGGTTATAAATAAATAAATACATACATATTTATATTCATATATACAACAGAATATAAACTTGTAAAAAAAATACCCTTTTTCTTTTAGGTTAATTTGCTTGATATGTGTGCATGAATTATAGTTTTCACTTTTTAGCATTTGTGCTTATATTTTATTGAATTGTTTCCTTGTGCAAAAGCAAGAAATAAAAATGTATATTTTTACAGTTGTTTACAAAATGCTTTCTGTCCTCTGGCTTTAAACTTGGAAGAAAATGGATACAGAAGGAATCAGTAAGGGAAGAAGTAGGAAGTGAAAACATAATAGGTGAGACATACTAACTGTTGGTATTGAGGGGGATGTTGTAGAAACAAAATGTCATTTTACATTTCAAAATGAAGATGGGAACCAATTCCACATTCCCAAGTATAAATGCCATCTCTGTAAGAGTATTTCAACTTAAAAGAAATTTTTACATCAGCATTGCCATTTTTTGCTTTGCAGATTAATTTTTGTTCAACAAGCTACATTAAAAAGATGAAGTATATATACTATGTGGATCCTTCCTAATCTCTCTCCTTCCTACCTCCCTGATCCATATAGGCAGTACTCATAAACCTTCAACAGATATAACTGTTTTACCTAGTAGGGTAATGTTTCACTTTAAGACAGTTAACATGAGGGCAGCCCGGGTGGCTCAGCGGTTTAGTGCCACCTTCGGTCCAGGGCATGATCCTGGAGACCCAGTCCCACGTCAGGCTCCCTGCATGGAGCCTACTTCTCCCTCTGCCTATGTCTCTGCCTCTCTCTCTCTCTCTCTTTCTCTCTCTCTCTCTGTGTCTCTATGAATAAATAAATAAAATCTTTAAAAAAAAGACAGCTAACATGAAAAGTCACCTAGTGATAAGAGTAGCATTTAAACAATGCAATTAGCCTGAGACATAGATATTTCCATTCACCTGGAGGATACACAGAGTATTAATAATTACTTATTATTATTGTGACTATTATAAAGGAATAATAAAGCCACCTTTGGTAGTGAGTGAATCTGTTTCCTGAGCACCTGTCCTAAAGGCATTAAATTCTGCTGAACAATGCACCAAGATGGGCTTGAACTATCCATATTGTCTTGTAAGTGCTTGTGTGGGAGTGAGTGGGGAGGAGATAGTTGGTGGAGGATGGGAAGTGGAGACGATAAGAAGCAGACAAGGAGAAAAAGAAGATAAATATGTGAGACTTGAGAAACTATAAGAACGTTTGGGGCAGCCCCGGTGGCTCAGCGGTTTAGGGCCGCCTGCAGCCCAGGGTGTGATCCTGGAGACCCGGGATCGAGTCCCACGTCGGGCTCCCTGCATGGAGCCTGCTTCTCCCTCTGCCTGTGTCTCTGCCTCTCTCTCTCCTCTCTGTGTATTCTCATGAATAAATAAATTAATTAATTAAAAAATCTTAAAGCTTAGCAGATGCTCAATAAATAGTGAATACACGAATCAAATTAAAAAAAAAAAAAAAAAAGAACGTTTGTACCCTTTGCCCAAATTCTTGGATTCCAAGTTTTCTGTTGGAAGCTTTCTTTTGTAATAACCATATCCCAAATTTAAGTTTGAAAGATATTTTGGTGAAATCATCTTTACTTCCTTAATAATTCAGAGACTTCCAAGATGGAAGAGCCAAATTTCCAGCAAGACTTAAATCAATCAAAAACTTGGAAGGATGTGATTAATGGATCTAAGTGTAGTTCTCATGAAGATATCAATAAAAATTTTAATTCTGAGGTAAGTTAAAGAAAAATCACAAAAATATTATTTTTCTGACACAGAGTGAAGGAACCTTGAGACTCCGGTATGTCTTCTTACATTTATAGTTTATATTTCATCTTATGTTATTCTGTAATTTGTTTAGTAAGTGGCAGTACTATGTAAAGCATCTACAGGACAGTATTTTCTAGAAGTTTTGGATAGTAAATCACAAGATAAGTAGTTTCATACTGAAATATTTTACATAGTACATCAAATAAATGAATGTACTTGAATCTGATTATATTCTACTAGGCCCCACATTCAGTATATCATGGAACTTTTTAGGACTCTAGACAGTGCACCTATGTTGTTTCTGATCATAAATTCACTCTTCTCACCTCTAAGGCTGTGTTTTAGACCTACCTTAACCCTGAATTCAAAAGATTATCTAAAGACCCATGACTAAACAAAAATTTTATTTGAAGATGTAATTTTCATTTAAAAAAAAACATAATTATTTAAGAACATGGTTGGAAACAATGTGCTTTAAAATATTTTCCCCATTGTCACTTTGGTGGTTGTACAAATGTAAATATTATAGGCAAACCAGATAAAAATAAACTGGTGCTTTTCTGGTTTGTTTCACCATCACTGTATTCTGATAATTATTCAGGGAATTCAAAGTCAATCCACACTGGAAGTGAATGCCATTGGAAGGAAGGACAATTTCATAATGCATTAAAATAATGTATTTTACTATATATTTGATAGTACACTAGATATTGAGATACTGTGTTGCCAGTACTACTATCTTTCTTATTTGGGCTCAAGCATTTCTTAGAGTGTACTTACTGAAAATTATGATAGATAAGCTTGTTTAGTTCATGATTTTTTAACGTATTATCAAAATAGATTTTCCCAAGTGCTTGAATTAAAGAGATTGATGTACAATTCTATTGACCCTCTTAACTCTACATTTATGCTTTACGCTTCAATTCCATTCTTCTACTACTTCCAAAAATGATGAACAGTTGTGAAATATAATCAGGAAAGGGAGCACATTGACAGGACAGAAAAATTTTGATTCTGATTAATCATTTTCAAATCTTTATGAAACATTTGTGTAAAGTAACTACAAAATTGAAAGTACCTAAAATGTAGAATATTCATAGAAATTAAAAGAGAAAAAACATAATTCTCGACAAATATGTAGATTAAAGGATAAAATGCAGCTCCTTATATTTACTAAAAATGTTAAACCTGAAATTAAAAATCAAGTAAGCTTTGTTGTAGGAAGTTCCTAACTTGAAGACTGGTTAAAGATGAAAAGGGGGCCGACACTTCTGTAACGATGAAAAAAGGTGATAATAAGGAATGGAGAATTTCTTGCTTTCTCTTTTTCCTTTTTCCCTTATGCCTTTGCTCCCCTTCCAGAGGGCACAGTTTTTCTTCCCTTTTGCCAGTGACAGCTCCAGCAGTGGTGGCAAGAATCTCATCATGGCTCTACATAAACGTATTAATATCCCTTCCCCCACTTTGAGCACTGTTTAGAGTTCTCCCTCTGCCACCTGGTACTGGCATGAGGATAAAGGTAGGGGGTGGGGCTAGACAAAATGCTTCAAAAGAAAATGGTCTCAGTCACAGAGCCATGAACGTGTTTGATATGCGGTCTACAGTGGTGAAGGAAGTAGGAGAGGAAAAGATAGGCAGCCAAGAGGGCAAGGATGTGCCAGTTCTTCATTTGTAGGAGACATATGGAAAACAGAGGCTATCTGGGATAGTTCAGAAATAATATTTTGTGAATGCAGGTAACATTTTAAACTAGTTTTAGAAATGAGCATTTATGTGATTAAAGCATTTAACAAAATAAAACTGTTCCTGTGATTACTACTACTGTGACGACTTACCTGTCTTTCCCTAATTTGCTTTAGCAAGTTATTGTTGAACTGGTCTCTTCGGCTGCTGAAGAATCCTCTCTAATGAATGCTATGTTAGCACAAGAAATTGAGAATTGTCCAGTGGAGCTGGTAAATATATGCATAGTCTTGAGAATGTTCTTAAAAACTTTGTTCCTAAATAGTTATCACTTTATTTATACCTAAAAATTGGTCTTAGAGCTATGGTGTTACTTTCTAGAATTATTATTTAAATTAGTGATCTCAACAAAGAGATGTGTCAGTAGTTTGATAAAACGTACTCAGAATTGCTCTGACCTATTTTTCTTTCTTTAACTTCTTCTGAAACCTCAAATAATTTTAAAGAAAATTGTGAGATTTTTACGTTATCAAAGTTAGTCATAGGTTAAAAATACTGAGAATCACTATTCAATCTTATTACAGCTTTAAAGAAGCAGAGCTATAATAGAGCATCCTAGGGCATTTTAAATTTTACTTTATTTACAAAAAAACAAACAAACAAACAAGAAACAAAAACAAAACATGACATTTTTTTCCCCAAAACTTTGTATGGCTCAAGGTCTATATCTGTCCAAGATTTCTAGAAATCAGAAAAAGAAAGTCTACTCAAAGGGCCACAATTCAATAGCAAAGCCAGAAATGATATCTGACTCACCTGGCTCCATACGTATCATGTTCTTATTTCTCCAGTCCTTGTTCCACAGTGCTGAAAGCATTTTTAAGATTGTAATGAATTTTAGCAAAAGTTTCTTATTGAATAATGTCAAAATAGCTATTAATGCCAGATGCTAGTTTGTTCTTAAGTAAATTATCTTTATAATGAGTTCCAAGACTATTAGATTCCTTTTTCATATATAGAAAACAAACTGAATTCTCTGGATAATCTAGGACAGGATAGATACCTGAACTTTTTACCTGAAACATACAAACAGCTCAGCCAGAAGTGGGTTGATTCATTTTCGCCTCTTTGCTTCTGTAGAGACAGGTTATTTTCATACATAGTCAAGCAAACCACAACACAGCACAAGTTTAGCTGTTTTAATAATCCACTGGACTTTCCACACAATGGATTCAGCTGTAGGATGTCCAGATAGATCAAGTAGATAGGCTTTAGCAGAGTGCACAGACTATTTTTTCTGAGCCTTTTCCTGGTTAGTTTAATTGTGCAATTATAGGTCAAGCTGCAATCTCATGGATCTTTAACAAAGAGTTGGGCCATTGCTTTTTATATTTGAAAAACAGCATTTGTGTATTTAACAATATAATAAATGTTAGTAATTGGGTGAACTCATTTATCCCAGGGCAGACCAGAAAGAAATAAAAATAAATTGTGCCTGGAGGAATTTGGAAAACTCTTCAGAATAAAATGACCATATTTTCAGGTCATTCCCTTTGGAATTTAAGAGAGGAGGCTATCTAGGCAGGACCAGGAAGCCAGTATAGCTGGAGGAATGAGGTCTTGGCAGTCAGTCCCCTTAGCTTCAAATGATTCAAAATATTATGCAGAATATTCTGGAACTTTCTGAAATCATTTTGGAGTCTGTGAAATTAAAAACAGATTGGAGAGTCTGGGCTCCAAAGGTACATGTAAAGTGACACTTGACAAACAGTGCACCTGTGGTAAGGATGATTGTATGGTCAGAGCTAGCCTAAGAAAAATTATAAAGTAGGTCAGATCGGTGCCACATTCCTCCCCTCCGCCCTCCCCTCACCCCCCACACTTTGTAGACTTGTTCTTTTGTCAGATTCATCAGCACCTTTCCTATACCCGGTTCTGTTCTTAGCTCATAAAGTGTCAGTTGATAAGAACTTAGAGTGAGTTCCTGTGAAGGGATTTCAACTTGACAATTTTTAAATATTGAGGTGTTTCTGAAGGTGGCTAAATTTTAAAGACTGGAAAGAATGAATCTATTCAGATAATATGACAGGAAGTGGGTTGATCTTTTTTGGACAAGTTGCCCTTAAAATCAAAAAGGTTGTAACTCAATTGTACACAGATTGCCAAATATCACTTATTAATCTTCTGTATCACCAGGTAAGTTCAGATAAAGGCCTTTATAAGGCTTTATGTTTATTCTATAGCTTTATGTATATTTCTGTCAACCCAGTTCAAATTGACCAGAGCTAGGATAGTCCTAACCAAAAGTCACTGCCAATTTTACTTTTGAAATTAAGGACACAGGGCCCTTGGATGTACTACCAATAAAGACTGCAGAATCTCCTACTGGAGCCCCTCATTGCCTCGGTAGCTTATATATAATCCTGGAAAGATTGATCTATATTTGTATGTTTCCAATTCTCTCCTTCATCGGACTATATAAGCTCCTTATTTAGCAGTATCCAGTGTTATAATTGGGTTTCTTGTAGCAACTAACTCTATGCTTGGTAAATAGTAAGCATTTGGTAAAATTTGTTTAAAAGGAAATATTTTATCAATCATTCAAACAGGAGTCCTCGGGGAATGAACAAAGTATTGATACAGAGAGATGGAATCGAAGAATCCTACAGATGTTAAATAGTTTGCGGGTAAGGTGGTAGGGTCTGTCCTATTTTTGTTTTTAAAAACAAATAAAATTTTGGCTTCAATCTTTTAGACGTTAATAAAAATGAAGACATCTTCGTTTTGTTGTTGTTGTTGTTGAGACCAAATTCTACTAGAAGGAAGTGATTTTGAGCACTGTACCCAGGGTAACTCTGGGAGTTTGTTGGTGCCTGTATATTCTAATCAACTTCTTACCTATACTCCTGCCCCTAAGACATCTAGTGTATGTCCCATTCTTATCTTTAGCAAGCTATCAACTATATGGAACTAAGTTTATAATAATTTAAGAGTAAAACAGACAATTGTAAAATTTAACTTATATTTTGGGCCATTTGGGTGGCTCAGTCAGTTAAGTCTCAAGATAGATAGAGGACCCCATCAGGCTCTGTGCTGGGCATGGAACCTGCTTGGAATTCTTTCTCTCCCTCTCCCCCTTCCAATTCCCCCCACCCCCACTTTCACCCTCTCTCTCAAAAATTTAACTTCTATTTTTATCAAAATACATGTATATAATTTTAAAGTTAAGTAGTTCTATGTATAAGGCTGAGAAGGAAACACAGAAGTTTTATCCTACCTTCTTTATTCCTAAATCCTGCTCACCAGAGGCAATTACATTAAGCTGTTTCTTTTAGTATTTATGTCTATATTTCTTTTTTTAAGATTTTATTTATTTATTTATTTGAGAGAGAGATAGCAAGAGAGAGCCGGAAAGAGCACAAGCATGAGGGAGAAGCAGACTCCTTGCTGAGCAGGGAGCCCAGTGTGGGGCTCAATCCCAGGACCCTGAGATCATTACCCAAGCCGAAGGCAAAGGCTTAATCGACTGAACCACCCAGGTGCCCCTATATTTATATTTCTAATTTTATGTTCTTACTGTTCTTTCTTGATATTTTAGCTTTTAAGTTTTATCTGTTGACTTCTTTCAACATGAAATGAAAATTTAGTTTAGTTATAGCTTTGCCACTGCAGTCTGTTTTTAGTACAGTATTTAGTGTTTACAGTGTTAAAATAGTTATGATGCAGGTTTGATTTTGATAGACAGCCAAAATATCAGTGTTTTAAAAAGATAAAGTATAATCTGATATGACCACTATACTCACAAAGTTGTCAGACCTAGGTAGGTTACCTTTATCTCATTTTCTTTATTCTCAGGATCAAAAATGGCTAAGTACCCAACATGTCTGCATTCCATTCAGCAGCAAAATTTCTTTTAAGAGTACAACCAGAAATTCTTTGTATCACTTTTCACATTTCATTTGACCCAGCACATAGTCACCATGACACATCTAGTTGGGAAATGTAGTCCTTATCTGACAACCTTCGGCCCAGGTAATAATTCTGTTACTATAAAAGAAGACAGGAATGGATATTAAGGGATAATCAGCTGTCACTGCTACCAAGACTATGCAAAAATTAGTGTAATTACATTTCTTGTCAACTTTATCATTTTTGTTGTTGCTGTTTTTTGTTGGTTTCCTTTTTTTTTTTTTTTTTTTTGGTTAATCATTGCCTCGTTTTTCCCATTTGCTTAGGGTCTATCTATCTACTCATCCTTAATTCTTTTCTTAAATTCTCTGACAACATAATGAAACCCCTCTTAGGATGGTCAAATTGTATCAATTGATTGATCAGTTTCAGTTTGTTTTCTTGAAGATACTCCTTCCAGAGCTCATCATCCTCTTGTTCTGATTAGACTAGCTACTCTCTAGGTCTTTTTTTTTTTTTTTTTCTCTAGGTCTTTTTCATATTTTTGTCCTGAGGCATTCCTTTATCATAACATGAGAATTCCTTTGTCTTTTTTCTATGTTAGTTTCTCTATTTCTCGATGCTTTGATCTTCCTCTACCTTAAATATTTTGGTGGTTAACATCCTCTCATATAATTTCCTGAGATAAAGAGTACACCGGAAATAGTCACCCTATATACAGGTGTGAAAATTTCTTTATTTTACCTGTAACTTGATTGGATATCTCTGAACATAGTTTGAAAATAATATCTTTCAGATGTTGAAGGTTTTGTAACATATCTAGGCTTTTTGTATTGTTACTGAAAAGTTAGATGCTGCTTGGTTGGCAATCCTTTGTGGGTGACCTTGATTTTTTCTCTAGAAACTTTTAGATCTTTTCTTTATTTGTAGTGGTCTGAAATTTCATGATGATGTGTTTTGATATGGGTCTTTTTTTATTTATTGTGCTGAGCATGTAATGGGTTATTTATTCTGAAAGTTCATGTCCTTGAATTCTAGGAAACTTTATTGTATTTCTTAGATTTCTTCCTTGTTAATCTGTTCTTTCTGGATTGCCTACAGGTCAAATGTTGGATCCCCTGAATTGCACCTTTAATTTTTAAAAAATCTTTTATCCCCTTATATTAATTCCCTTTGTCTTTTTATTTTTTTCTACTCCTTCGAAAATTTCTTCTACTTTACCTTCCAGTTTTTATTGAATTTTATTTCTGCTTTTACCTTTTTTGTCTTCCAGGAGTTTTTTCTTAGTTATTAATTGTTCTTTTATTTTGTAGCATTCTAATCTTTTCACTTATTTATTTAGTTTTTTAACAGCTTTTTGAGGTATTATTAAGATACAATAAACCACACCTATTTGAAGTGTATAGTAGATAAGTTTTGACATTATGTATATACCTGTGAAACCATCACTACAATCAAATTAGTGAACATATATATCTACAACTCCAAAAAGTTTCCTTGTGCCTCTTGATCATTCTTTGTCCCATCTCTCCCACTGGTTTCCCTCCTCCCTCCCCAAGCAACCACTAATGTGCTTTCTTTCAATAATCATCCTTAACATGTTTTATGGATACAGAATCTTCTCTTTCATAAGTTATAGTTTTCTTTTGGTCCTTGCATTGTCTCTGTTTGCTTAGTGATTCTCTTGAATGTATTCTTTTTTTGGTCTTGAATGTTAGAAATTATACCCAAATATCTGGTAGATCTTTGGTTATCTGTTCTTATTTAGGAGTGAGATAGCAAAGAAGTGCCTGAGTGGTGCAGTTGGTTGAGCACCCAACTGTTGGGTTTTGGCTCAGGTCATGATCTCGGGGTTGTGAGATCGAGTCCCACCTTGGCTCTGTGCTCAGTAAGGAGTCTGCTTGAGATTCTTTCTTCCTCTGTCTCTGCCCCTCCTACTCATGTTCTCTCTCTCTTTCTCTCAAATGAATAAATAAATCTTCAAAAAAATGAGATAGCAAAAATGAGATTGGAAGTTATATAAGCAAGGGTGGGCCTTGGAGACTTAGTCTTTATAGTGAGATAATCGGGTGGTACCCCCCCCACACACACATACTTGCTCCCACACATGCACCATTATCTGTATCCCCTCCCTCCCCATGGTCCGTTTTCCCAGCTAAATCAAATCTATTGCCTAGGAGATATAAGCATGATGCTGGTGGTTTAGGAACTGAGAAGAGGGAGGAGAGACCTTTGCTATCTCATTGTATAGTGTGTAGAATTTCACTTAACCCCCAGCTTGTGGTATGACACTTCACCATCCACAGTTGCCTGGCATTCCAATTCTAGAGTCTCAGTGATTGGAAGCTCTAAAAAGGCAACCTTCTGCCTCCTGGTAGGGTATTGTAGTTGTGGTCTCCTGGTTCAGTGAAGTGGTAGAGTGGACCTGAGAGTGTAACTCCTCCCAAGCAGACTTTTGAGGAATTCTTGTCTCCATTTTATAACATACTATTGCCTGTAATACCTGAGCTTTTCCAAGGTTCTATAGCTCACACTGGCTTGCTTTTTGCTGTCTTTCTTCCTTGCTGGCAATTAGGTTTTAACTTTCTCTACTCTGCTAAGTCAGTCTGTCTTTCACTTTGTCTTTATCTTCTTCCTTTGTCACCTTTTATTCTTTTACCTTCATTTTATTTTATTTTATTTTAAAGATTTTATTTATTCATTCATGAGAGACACACACAGAAAGAGAGGCAGAGACACAGGCAGAGGGAGAAGCAGGCTCCATGCAGGGAGGCCGATGTGGGACTCGATCCTGGGTCTCCAGGATCACGACCCGAGCCAAAGGCAGACGTTCAACCGCTGAGCCACCCAGGTGTCCCTTACCTTCATTTTAGAGGCGTTTCTGGAGGGAACAGAATAAATAAGCATGTGTGTTCACTCTTGCATATTTGTCCCCTTGGGGTGTTTTTCAAAAGGGTTCTTGAAATTGAAAAGGCTTCCCCTTGAGGTGCCTGGATGGCTCAGTAGGTTAAGTATCTGCCTTCAACTTCAGGTCCTAATCTCAGGGTCCTGATGTCAGGCTCCTGGGATCAAGCCCTGCATTGGGCTCCCTGCTCTGAAAGGATTCTGTTTCTCCCTCTCCCTCTGCCCCTTCCCCTGCTTGTGCTTTCTGTCTCTGAAATAAATAAAATCTTTTTTAAAAAAGAAAAGGGTGTCCCTCTTCTCTCCCAGGGGAAAAAGCCAGTCAATCACATCTTGTCTCCTCAAGAGGGATTAAGTAAAGGTTTGGCATGCCATCTCTGAAAGGCTGCTGGTACTGGTCCACTTCTTTTGTTGAGATAAAGTATGATAAACTAATTTATTAATTTGCTAAATATTGTGGACTAACCCAAAAAAACCTGTATATGGTATTTCTAAAAATGCTTTACAGCTAAGCTATCAAAGGAGTAAGATGCTCAAGGGATAGTGGCCCATATTCATTACAGTATTTCTAACTAAAAAAAACTATACTGTACTTCTATTCTAGAACTCTGATTCCAAGTACTAGGCTTCACAAAAGGAGTTATCTTCATCCATAATTAAATACTTCATTGCATCTCAATTTTTCTAATAGGTTCATGGGTGCCTTAAGCTTAATCCAACATTTTTTTAGTATGTGCCAAGAAACTGGGAGATGTTTAGATAGTCATATTCCTCTACCACTAAGATATATAAATGTAATTTTACATTTATAACTATAGTTGTTTATAGTCAACACCACCTCTCAGTACCTTTAAGGAAAAGAAGCTGATAATTTTCATTGTATTTGAAGCCTCTCAAACTCTTGTGGATTGTTTTCTGCCTGCAAGTGTAAACTAACTGCACTTTCCACAAGAGCCATTTATGTTAACATCAAATTTTAGATCTTGTCAAAGATCTAACATTTGTATAACACATCAGAAATTTGTATAACACTTTAGGAGTTCTTTTGCATGTATTTTCTCAATGAACCAAGCTTATACTCAATGACCTATAATGTTTTTTAAGTTTACTAATGAGTCATTTGCATTTTTCCATCTTAGGGTTTCACACTTATCAAAAATATCAGTATTTTATTTATTATGCATCCACAGTCTGCTGTACTTTTATTTTATTTTTTTTAAAGTTTGTATTTATTCATGAGAGAGAGAGAGAGAGGCAGAGACACAGGCAGAGGGAGAAGCAGGCCCCATGCAGGGACCCCAATGTGGGACTCGATCAGGGGACTGCAGGATCACGACCCTGGGCTGAAGGCAGACACTTAACCGCCGAGCCACCCAGGCATCCTCTGCTGTACTTTTAATGATGCTGTTTCTCTTTCCTTTCTTCTTTTCTGATTATTTTCCCAGGAATCCAACAGGATGGGAATGCAGTACTTTAGTCTGATGAAGCTCTGCAGAAATAGTGACCGGAAACAAGCTGCTGCCAAATTTTATAGCTTTCTTGTCCTAAAAAAACAGCAGGCTATTGAGCTGAGCCAGAGTGCTCCCTATGCAGATATTATAGCTACAGTGGGACCAATGTTCTATGAAATGTGAAGGAAATCCAGAACATGCAGATTTATGTAATCATTGGAATCTCTGTATAGATTGTTCGATTTAATGCAGAAGCTGTCTGGAAGCAGCTAAAGGTCCGATCCGTTTCATCTATAGGCTGACTCCTATTTCCTCTTTGTAAATTCAGAATAATCATAGCCAGAATTGGAAACCTATATACTTACAGAAAAACTTAATTGTAGCTAAGTAATATGTTTAACTTAGCTAACTTGAATGTATAGTATTTACAACATCTCCCTAACTTGAATGTTGCATTTAGAATACGTTTTTAAAATACTATGCGCATTCAAAAAACATTTAAGGATATTTTTAAAAGTCATTTTACATTGGATTATTTACTTAAATTCTATGAGACTAATTAACAATTAATACTTTCTTGCTCCCCCCCAACAGACAATAATTTATTTGATTCTACAATGCAAATAATCCTTGATTTGACCTACTGCCATGGTTTTTAATCTAATATCTGAATTGAAAGTTCTAAAATTCATGTTTGTTTTAAATTATTGTAGTCTATTTATAGTTCATTTAACATTTTTACTATTATTTAATGATTATTATAACTACCAGTCATGTGTCAGCAAAATTAAATCTTCTTATGTTAAAAAATTAGTAGACACTTGTTTAGCATGTTGTCTGCAGCTACATTTAAAGTAAAGGTCATTAAAATAAATGTTCTTTTACTTAGTATTTACCAAGCATTTATTTTAAAGATTTTATTTATTCATTCATGAGAGACACAGAGAGAGAGACAGGGGCAGAGACACAGGCAGAGGGAGAAGCAGGCTTCATGCAGGGAGCCCAATGTGGGACTCTATCCCGGGTCTCCAGGATCACACCCTGGGCTGAAGGTGGCGCTAAACCGCTGAGCCACCCAGGCTGCCCTTTGCTAAGCATTTTTGACATTAAAACCATTGTTTTTCTTTTTTCTTAGTTGAAGGTTGAGTTAGGAAATTTTCATGTAATGCTCTGTGAGCTCCATAATATACTATAAAGTGAAGCCTATAGTACTTTCTTCATTCCCCGTGTATTTGGAATTATGCTGCAAACAAAATTCTAAATGGCCTCTTTAAATGTGTTAATTTATGAGATTGATATGTCAAAATTGCCTTTTAAAAATGTCTTTTAGGGATCCCTGGGTGGCACAGCGGTTTAGCGCCTGCCTTTGGCCCAGGGCCCGATCCTGGAGACCCGGGATTGAATCCCACGTCGGGCTCCAGGTGCATGGAGCCTGCTTCTTCCACTGCTTGTGTCTCTGCCTCTCTCTCTCTCTCTCTCTCTCTTTCTCTGTGACTATCATAAATAAAAAAAATAAAAAATAAAAATAAAAAAAATAAAAATAAAAAGATTCTCTGTCTCTTTGCCCCTTCCCCCCTCCTCTCTCTCTATGTCTCTCAAAAAAAAATTATAAAAAATAAAAATAATAAAAATGTCTTTTATTTTTTGAGAGATACATGATTAAAAGTCGCCCCCCAAAAAATCTTTTATTTTTTATATTAGCATAAAGAAAAACGGACTTTTTCATTTTGGCACACAGTTCTATGAATTTTAACACATGTCTAAGATTCCTGTGCCCACCACTACAATCATCAGGATAGCAAGAATTATATCACCCAAAATAACTCCCTTGTGTTTTATCCCTTTGTAATCACTCCTTTGCCCATCCTAACTCCTGGCAACCACTTTTTTACATGACTATAGTTTTGTCTTTTTAAGAATGTCGTATAAAAAAAAAAAAAAAGAATGTCCTATAGATGGAATCAAATAATATGTAACCTTTTTGAGAACGGCTTCTTTCAATAATATAATGCCTTTGATATTTGTCTAAGTGGTTGCATGTATCAGTGGTTTGATACTATTTATTGCTGAATAGTATTCTGTTGTTTAGATATACCACCGTTTATTCATTCATTTAGCCCCTGGAAGACATTGAAGTTGTTCCCAGTTTTTAACAATTATAAATGGAGCTGCAGGGATCCCTGGGTGGCGCAGCGGTTTGGCGCCTGCCTTTGGCCCAGAGCGCGATCCTGGAGATCCGGGATCGAATCCCACGTCGGGCTTCTGGTGCATGGAGCCTGCTTCTCCCTCTGCCTGTGTCTCTGCCTCTCTCTCTCTCTCTCTGTGTGACTATCATAAATAAATAAAAATTTAAAAAAAAGACATTATAAATGGAGCTGCTGTACACATACACTCATGTACAGTTTTGTGTAAGCATAAATTTATTTCTCTAGGGTAAATATCTAGGAGTAAGATTGCTGGATCACATGGTAAGTGCATGTTTAAGAAATGTTTAAGAATTTCTTGATAAGAAATTATCAAATCATTTTCCAGAGTGGATGTACCTTTTTGTACTCACACTAGCAGTATGAGAGTTAAACAACTGATGTTTTGTTACTTTTTAGATCATAGTGGGACTCCATGCCCTTTAAAAAAAATAATACAGAGGGCAGCCTGGGTGGCTCAGCAGTTTAGCACCACCTTGGGTCCAGGGTGTGATCCTGGAGACCCAGGATCGAGTCCCATGTTGGGCATCCTGCATGGAGCCTGCTTCTACCTCTGCCTGTGTCTCTGCCCCTCCCCCCCGTGTCTGTCTCTCATTAATAAGTAAATAAAATCTTTAAAGAAAAATAATAATAATACAGAAAGATCACCCTTCACCCAGTTGCATAATTATAGTACAATAATTGCATAATTATAGTACAGTATCACAGGAAATTGACATTGATACAGTCTGTTCACCTTACTCATATTTCACCAGTTTTACATGCACTCGTTTGTGTGTATTTAGTTCTATGCAATGTTATTGCATATGTTGCTCCATGTGACTCCCACCCACCAGTCAAGAAACAGAATAGTTTCATCACAAAAAACATTCGTCATACCCTTTTGAAGCCACAGCCACCTGTTTCCGTACCCTCCTCATTAGTTTCTGGCAACCACTAATCTGTTCTCCATCTCTATAATTTTATCATTCATACAATTTTGTGGATTAATTTTGTATTCTGTGACCTTGCTAAACTTAAAAACTAGTCCAAGAGTTTGTTTTTTGTAGATTCCTTGGGATTTTCTTTAGGCATTCATGTCACAAAGAAGGACAGTGTCATTTCTTCCTTGTCAGTCTGTTCACAATATGAGGAGGAAAGCATTCATCTTCACCATTCTGTATATTAGCTATAGCTGGTTTGTGGGGGAGGAATAATTTTTGTCAGGTTGAGAATATTCCTTTCTATTCTTAGTTTGCTGAGAGTTGGGTTTGTGTGTGTGTGTGTGTGTGTATGCGCGAATGGATGTTGAATTTTGTTAAACACCTTTTCTGATTGTTTCATGAGGTTTTTCTTTACACAGTTAATATGGTGGATTACACCAATTGATTTTTGAATTTTTAAGCAGTTTTGCATTTCTAGGATAAATTCTACTTGGCTATGATGTATCTCTGGATTCTATTTGCTAATTTATTTTAACAGCTTTATTGAGACATATTTACGTACCATAGAATTCACCCCTTTTAAAGTATTCGCTTCATGTTTTCAGTATAGTCACAGTGTTACGCAACTATTACCATTATTTAATTTTAGAACATTTTCATCACTCAAAAAGAAACCCCATACTTATTATAATCACTCCTCACTCCCATTTCCCCACAACTCCAGGCAACTACTAATGCATTTTTTGACTCTCATATGGTCTTTTGTGTCTGGCTTTTTTTCCTTAGCATAACATTTTTAGGGTTTATCTACATTGTAGAATGTATCTGTATTTTATTCTGTTTAATGGCCAAATTAATATTTCATTATATGGATATACATTTGGTTTATCCATTCGTCAGTTGGTAGACATGTGGTTGTTCCTACTTTTTGACCATTATAATAGAATAATGCTGCTGTGAACATTAGTATTTAAGTTTTTGTGTATGTGTATTTTCATCTTTCTTGGATATATACATAGGAGTGGAATTGTTGGGTCATATGGTAACTCTATGTTTAACTTTTTGAGGAACTATCAAGCTGTCTTCCAAAGTGGCTGCGCCATTTTACTCTTCTATCAGTAATGTATGAGAGTTCTAATTTCTTTGCATCATTGTCAGTGTTTGTTATTGTCACTTTTTAACATTATAGCTATTTTAGTACACATAAATAAATAAACAAATAAATAAATTATTAATTATACCTATCTTAGTGAATGTGAAATGATAACTCATAGTTTTGATTTGCATTTTTCTAATAATGAACAATGGTGAGTATGTTTTCATATGGATTTTCTAGTATTTTGTTTGGGATTTTGTTTTGTGTGTTTATGATGGATATTGGTTCATGAGGGTAATTTGAATTTTCTTATTTTTTTTCTGGTTTTGGTATTAGGGTAATACTGGCTTCATAAAATAACTTGGAAAGTGTTTCCACCTCTTTTATTTTTCTGGAAGAGACTTTGTAGAATTAGTGTTATTTCTTTTTTAAATGTTCGGTAGAATTCACACATGAAACTATCTGGATCTGAAGATTAATATTTAGGAAGGCTTTAAACTATGAATTCCATTTTTAAAATAGATAGAGGGCTATTCAGTTATCTATTTCATTTTGAGTGACTTTTGGTAGTTTCCAGTTTTCAAGGAATTGTCCTATTTCATCTAAACTGGTGATTATGTATGTGGAGTTGTTTGGAGTATTCCCTTATTATCCTTTTAACATCTTCAAGGTCCACAGTAGTAACCCCTCTTTCATTCCAGATACTGTTAATCTGTGTCTTCTCTCTTTTTTTCTTTTCAGTCATTCTAGAGATTTATTAATTTTATTGGTCTTTTCAAAGAACCAGCTTTTGGTTTCATTGCTCTTTTTCTTTTTTCAATTTCATTAATTTTTGCTCTGACATTTCCTTCCTTTGGCTTGCTTTGAGTTTGTTTTGCTAAAATGGAAGCTTAATTGATTTGAGACCATTCTTTTCTAATTTAAACTCTTCATGCTATGTATTCCCCTTCAAGTACTGCTTTAGCTGCATTGCATACATTTTGATACATTATATTTTCACTTTTGTTTAGTTCAAAATATTTTCTAATTTCTTTTGAGACTTCTTTTTGACCTGTAGATTATTTAGAAGGATACTGTTTAATTTCCAAAGGAGATTTTCCTGTTATCTTTCTAGAGTTCATTTCTGGTCTTAGTCCAGAGAACATATTTTAAATGAGTCTGATTCTTTGAATTTGTTAAGACCCAGTATAGGGTCTGTCTTGGTGGATGTTCCATGGCACTTGAAAAGAATATATTCTGCAGTTGTTGAATGAAGTGTTCTATAAATGTTGATTGGACCTAGTTGATTGACAGTGCTCTTCACTTTTCCTTATCCTTGCTTATTTTCTGTCTACTCATTCTAATGATTACTGAGAAAAGAGTATTCATCTCTGTAGCTGTAATCATGAATCTGTATATTTCTCCTTTCAGTTCTGACAGCTTTTGCTTAATGTATTTTGAAGTTCTTTTATTAGGTGCATGCACGTTAATAATTATGCCTTCCTGGTAAGTGACTTTTTTATTTTTGTATAATAATTCTCTTTATCCCTGGTAATTTTCTTTGCTCTGAAAGTCTACTTTTTCTCATCTTAAGCCATTCCAGGTTCCTCTTGATTAGTGATCACATGGTATGTGTGTGTATATATATATATTTTTTTTTTGGTATGTATATATCTAACTTTTAATCTACCTATATAATTATATTTAAGTGAGTTTTTTATAGGGATGCCTGGGTAGCTCAGCGGTTTAGCATCTGCCTTTGGCTCAGGGCATGACCCCAGGGTCTGGGGATCAAGTCCTGCATTGGGCTTCCTGTGGGGGGTCTGCTTCTCCTTCTGCCTGTGTCTCTACCTCTCTCTGTGCGTCTCTCATGAATAAATAAATAAAATCTTTTTTAAAAAGTGAGGTTTTTTATAGACAGCATCTATTTAAGTAATTTTTTATTCATTCTGATCATCTCTTGTAATTGGTGTATCTAAACCGTTTTTTTTTTTTAAAGATTTCATTTATTTGAGAGAGAGAAAAAGAACGAGAGAGCATGAGCCAGGGGCAGAGGCAAAGGGAGAAGCAGACACCTCTGGGCTCCAGGATCATGACCCAAACCCAAGGTAGACTAAGCAGCTGCCACCCAGGTGCCCCTCAACCATTTATTTTTAATGTAATATTTGATATGTTTGGATATAGATCTACTATTTTATTATTTGTTTACTGTTCTCCGTATTTTTCATTTCTCTGTTCCTCCTTTCTTGCCTTGTTTTGGAATATTTGAACATATTTTAGAATTCCACTTTAATTTACCTGTTTTTTTTTCACTACATCTTTTGTTAGAGATATTTTTTAAGGATCTCTAAGAACTACAATATATATACTTAGCTTTTCACACCCTACTTAGAATTGATATTTTATTACTTTAAGTGGAGGGTAGAAACCTTGCATCATAAAAGTTCCTTTACACTCGCTTCCTTATAATGCAATTGTCTTACCTACATATATTGAAACCCCACCAGACTGTGTTAGGATTTCTGCTTTCAACTGTCAAACTTATTGAAACTTCTTCAAAGAATTCAAGAGGAGAAAAATAGTCTATAAAATTTACCCAGATATTTACCATTTTTATTGTTCTTTTCTTCCTTATATTCCACATTTCCTTCTAATATCATTTCCCTTCTATCTGAAGAATTTTCTTCAGCAGTTCCTTCAGAGCAGGTCTGCTGACAATGAATTCTTTTAGTTTTCTTAGTCTGAAAGTGTCTTTATATCACCTTTATTCCTGAAGGATAATTTTGCTGGATATGGTTGACTGATCTTTTCTTTCAGCAATTTAAAAATTTTGTTCCATTTTTTTCTTGCCATCTGTGGTTTTGTTTATTCATGAGAGACAGAGAGAGAGAGAGAGAGAGAGAGAGAGGCAGAGACATAGGCAGAGGAAGAAGCAGGCTCCCTGTGGGGGACTCGATCCCAGATCCTGGGATCATGACCTGGGCCAAAGGCAGATGCCCTGCCATCTGTAGTTTTGGTTGAGGAATCCAGTTATTCAAATCATTCTTCCTGTATAATTAATATATCATTTTTCTCTGATTCCTTTCAGGATTTTTTTCCTTATGTTTTTAAAAGTAACTGAAAATATATGATGATGATGATGATGATGATGTTTCTCCTCTTTGGGACTCACCAGGAAGCTGGAGTGTGGAGTTTTATTTACTCTTCTGTTTTGTTAGCTTCTTCCCACAATTGCACCTGCATCTGGAGCCAAATGGTGGGAGGACAGAAGGAGACAAAAAACATTAGAGGTTCACCCTCTCTCAGAACCACAGTTACTTTGATTGGAGAAGTCTTTCCTCCCTCAGTTTGAGACACATGAGTCCCTGTTGTCCTAGCCGCCACTGCAGTATTGCCTGAGGGCTGGGTTGTGAGACAATGGAGAAAAGATTAAAAAAGAAAAGAAAAATTATTTTCCCCCCACTCACACTGAGCATAAAGGGTCTCCTTTCCTGACCCTCAGGTCAGAACTAGAGAGTTGCTTTGAGAGCTCTCTGTGTTGATCCCCCGATTCCAGATTTGGGCTGCCTTGAGACTAGGCCAGGGGATACCAGAGGAAATAAAAATCGTATATTTGCTAGTTTACTAGGCCAGAAAATTCTGGTCTTCTTCCCTAGTTTGCCTGTTAGTATTTTCTCTTCAGACTCCTCACGTAGCCGCTACTTGTTCAGATTTTCTTGCTGCATTCAGTGGGAGGAGTGTTTACCCAGAATTGGAACCAAAATTATCTTTGAAACTAAGCAAATTTAAGTATCTCCCAATTAGTACAAAACAAAACTACTGATTTCTTTAGAATAATCTGATTTATGCTTAAAATCCTCGTTTGTTGTAATTTACATCATAACTAAATACTGGCTCTCTTCATCATATGCTTTATGATGCTGAAGAGAGAATTCTTTCCACTAACACCATCCCAGATGGAA
Source organism: Canis aureus (assembly GCF_053574225.1). Lineage (NCBI taxonomy): Eukaryota > Metazoa > Chordata > Mammalia > Carnivora > Canidae > Canis > Canis aureus. The sequence goes on along the minus strand of NC_135636.1, from coordinate 25,226,817 downwards.
GTACTGTGGGTGGAGGTGCTCTCTCTTGATTGGGAGAAGTTCCTTGTTGGGATTTCTGGGAAATGTAGTCTTCTGAGTATCAAGCCAAAAAAAAAAAAAAACCCAGCACAACAACAAAACCAAAACTATGGTACAGACAAAAATTTTTTTAAAATTTTAAATGAGGATCTTAGAAATTACCTCCTGATAAGAAAACTAATTGCATGGCTTCCTTTGGTTTTGCTTCAAATGCAAAGAAATCACTTATAATTTAAGTGGGCCTTAGGGCAGATAGAGCATCTTATCGATTAACTTGCTAATACAGCATTAATTTTTTTAGACAGCAGACCTTATTTCACATGGCTTTTTCAACTACAATTTCCTATTCCTGCTACAGTTGTCCTGCCACGTTTTTCCACAAAGCATAATGTAATGATGGCTATCTGACTAAAAAAATTCAATTTAATAGAATCGTGGAGAAAACAACCAACACTAAAAATATTTATAGGCATAAGTTTCAAATTATAGGCATTGTTACAGAGTGGTAGATTTACCACAAATTCCAGCCACAGGAAAAGATTTAACTTTGAAAAGGAACAGTAAATATAAAGTGTTTTTTTTTTCCCCCTGTACAAGTACTATTTCTCACTAGGCTAGTACTGCAGAGTCATGATATAAACTTGGTAAAATCACTTTACAAATTCTTCTCCCTCAGTTTAGGTGGAGGATATAAGGTACCAGGTTCAGTCTCTCCAAAAGTAGACAGAGACTTAAGGATGTAAGAGCTTTGATGACCAGGATGGCATCTGGCCTTGTGTTCTTATGGAAGACTAGCACAATGTATGCTTGCTCTCTCATTCACTTAGTCAGTAGTTACTGAGCACCTGATATGTGTCAGGCACTACTCTAGGTACTGGAAATATAGCAGGGGAAGTACAAAGTTCCTGCCCTCATAGAGTACATTCTAGTAGGGATGACAATGACAGACAAACAAGTAGTATATATACAATATGTCAACTAGAAATACAGCAAAACTAGGTTAAAGGAAGTAGGGGAAGAGGAAATTACTGTGTTATGTAGGGTGGTCAAGGAAGGCCTCCCTGAGACAGTGACATTTGAGCAGAGATCTGAAAAAGTGAGAGATGGTTTTGAGGCAAAGGAATAACTAACCAGAAGGGCTGCTGCAAAAAGAGGGAGCCCCCTCTGTTGGACCCCGCTTCTCACATATGGAGCAGATAAGAAACAGGTCCAGAGAGCTAGTTAACTTACCTAAAGCTACATGGCTAGAAGTGGAAGGGATAGGCAGAGAAGCCACTTTTCTGGACTCTTTGTTCTTGTTTCCCCTGCATTAGCAGATGGAAAACAGAGGGAACAGGTGTATAAAGAACATTTAATTTAGGTTGTGATTATCTCTCCGTGTTTTCAAAGATTCACCATCTTAATACTTCAAAGACAAACATTTTCGTTTTCAGTTATTTCAGATTCTTGCCATCATTTTTCTTCGTAATGCAGATGCTATTCACATTAAATAAGTAACCCTGGTACTCAGAAGTGAAAAATGTTCCTAATGGAATTCAGATGATGTTAGTATTTAACAAAAGCCGGCAGTGTGCCAGGAAGTGAGATTGGTATCATCAACCCATGTTACAGATGAGAAAGCTGAGGCCCAGGGAGGTCAAAGGACTTGCTCAGGATCCCACAGTCTGTCAGTGGACAATGCGCTTTCCTCCATCAGCTGCTGCCCAGCTCTAAGCACAGGCGGGCATGTAGGTGCGAGAGGACCCCACCCCGTGCTTGCTCGGCTCCCGCGCCCTCTGGAGCAAGATGCCAACTATCTCTTTAAGAAGGAAAGTGAAGACGGGCCGCTTACGCAGCTGCCAGCGAGCCGCCCACTGGCTGGTCCCTTCCATCCACCTCATCCTCCCGTCCCCTCCCTCCCGGCAGCCCCAGCCCCGGCGAGCCGCCTCCAGCAGGGGCTCCGGAGAGCAGGTCGGCGGCCTGGGCAGGGCAGCCGAAGCCATGGAAGCCTCCGCAGGTGATGACGGGGACCCCCGGGGACCTCCGGACCCGCCACCCAGCTGCACCCACCGCAGTCGCGAGAGCCGGGTGCGGGTGGGGGGAGGGGAGGCGCGGGCCGCGCCGGGGAGCTGACCGGACCCAGCGCCCAGCAGGCAGCCTGCCCCCCGGGCTTTCTGGCTGCGGCGCCCCAGCTGTCAGCTGCCGGGGGCTCGGCCGCCCGGCGTCCCCGCCCGCGGTCACCAGCCCCTGTCTGTGTGTTCCCCCACCGCCGCAGGTTGCTGATCCGGGCCAGACAGCTGCAGCCGCGACTGCAGAGGCGCTGCGCCAAGCGGGGCCGGAGCGGTGCGAGCCGGCAGGCTGCGGAGCGCCGGTGGACACAGGTGAGGAGGCCGCGGCCGAGCCCGCAGGGGGCCCCGCGCTGCACCGGCCGGCGGACGGGCTGGCGGGCGGGGGGCGCTGGCGACCGCCCGCTGCGGTGGAATCCCCGCGAGGGCACCGGCCGAGGAGGGGTTAACTGTGACTCATTCTCACCCTCCCTTCATTTCCCCCCCACCCCGCCCCCAAACCGTGAAAATCACTAATTACAGGATGCTGATTGCAGCAGGGAAGATGCTCAAGGTGGGCGATTAGGAGAGGTTTAGGGACCACCCCGTTCCTAAATGCCTTCTTCTTCCCGCATTTGGCAAATATTGGAGCCTCTTTCGTTTTCTGAGGAGGAGTAAGGGTACCTAGGGGTGGGAGAGGGGTGGAACCCCACACCCAACCCAAGGTCAAATGCCAGTGACTGCTTCTTTACCACATTTCCCCCTGAGAAGCATCAGGGCCCTACAGTAGATCGGGAAAATATGCCACGACCCCTGCAGTGGAAGACCTGAGCCTCCATCCCTTGGACCTTCCATGGGATAACATGCTTCCTCCCTCGGCTCCCCAGCAGAGCACCTACTAGCCCCGGGAGCCCCATATTCCCTTCCTCCACCCTGCAGGCTGAGGGGAGGCCTGGCTGCACAGCTGCCCATTTCCTCTGCCCTCCCTGCCCATCTGGTGGTGTGGGGTGGGCTGGAGGAGCTTATCAGGGAAGGGTGATCTCTGCAGGCAGAGTGGTGTATGCAAAGTGCCAGGGATGGGGGTTCTAGTCTCTTAGCTTGCTAGTAGGCCACCAGTAGCCATCTTAAAATCCTTTAGGCGTGGGTGTCTATCTGTTCATCCGTTAAATGCAGGAGTTGGATTCGGTGGTCTGTAGAGTTGTGATATGCCACTCACGCAGCACTTTACATGTCAGGGAGACCCCTCTACTAAAGCAACCCAGAATTTAAACTTGGGTTTATGAAATACTTGGGGTTTCCTCAGTTGGTCTCTTTCAACTCTGGACTCCTCTAGTGAAACATGACCTTGTGAGTCTCATGGAACAGGAGGCATCAGACAGTCCTGTAGTGACATCCTTACGCCGTCACTGGGGTGACCTTCGTGGGGTTGCTTCCCATCCCCAAGCTTCAATTTCCTCATCAGTAAATCTGGGAAGAGGCAGGCATGCCTCAGGGGATTGAGTGATGATTAAATGAGATCTATAGGGAAGCACCTTAAAACAGTGCCTGTGCCCAACACATGGTAGGTGTTCAGGGACGCAGGACTTGAGAGAGAGACTGGGGGAAGAGAGGAAGAGTGGCTGCTTTTAGCCTCTTCTCCCCCCACCCCCACCTCACCAATCTCTTCCATGTCCCTGCGGATGGCATCCCTGCCAGGGGATAATGAATGCTGGAGTGTGTTGGGCTGAGGGCCTAGGAAGCAACCAGGAGGTACAAACGTTTCCACTGCTAGGGGTGTGACATCATTCTAGCGAATGATGGTCCCAAGGAGGCATGTGTAGCCCAGCACTGGGTTTGGAAAATCTTGGCATCTGAAGGCAAAATCCCTAAGGGAAGAGAAGCGTCGAAATCTTGTGTACTTGCAGGGATCAGGGGCCAAGGCCTCCTGATCCTGTATGGGACCTCCTGCTGCTCCCCTGCCCTCCCTGGAATCTCCCACTAGAATCTCCCTGAGACAGGGAATCAAGTGTTTTGATGTCTGTATCTTCTATTCTTCATCTTCCCCCTGCTGTTCTTTCAGCCTAGCACTCACTGTTTCTTCCTCCAATGTATTCCACAGATACACTCTGTCTCCTGACAGCATGATAAAGAAGGCTCCCAATAGGCTTGGGCAGGGCATTTTGCTGCTGAATCATTTGGGCCAAATGGAGTTATGTCCCCACCTCCCCTAAATCTCCATTAGATTCTGAGCAACTCCTTGTGGAGACCTGGTCTTTTTCCTCTGTCTCCAACCCCTAGCCTTTGGCTAGGCACAAAGTAGGTGTTCAGTAAGTGTTGAATACGTTTGAAGAAATTATGCCCCTAAGCTAACTAGGTTAGGGTGAAACTTCAGGAATGTGTTGACAGTTGTAGGAAAAGCACTGTTGAGCACAGGGCACTATACAGGTTTGCTGGTTGCCATTAATCACTATTACTAAAAGTGTTATTAGTGCTGTTGCCAGTAGCCAGCAGTTGGTTTACCTTCTTTGCAAGACAGGCTGGAAGGGGCTCAGTGTCCCTGGGAGAAGGCTGACATTGACAAACAGATGGTGCTGACTGGTTTAAGATGAACGTGAAGGGAAAAGGATTGGGAAGAACATAATTCCAGCCCCTTGCCGTTCTTGGGAGTGTTCAGGTGGGGGAGGGAGGATGAGGAGAATCAAGTGGGCCAAAGTGAACAGGCAGCAGAAAATCTGGAGACCCAGGCCCCAGGTCTCACTCTACCCCCACCCCATTGTGTGACCTTGGGCCAGTCATGACCTCTGGGTCCCCACCCATAAGGTAACAGGACTGGACTACTTGATCCCTAAGGCCCCCTTCTGGTTCTGACATTTTGTCAAATAAAAATGGGACAGGTATTATTACTCTTAGTATCATCTGTGGAATACCAGGCCATTACCTACCTCAGGTGATCCTCATAACAAATTATACCTATTTGAAAGATGAGGAGTGCAATGCTGAGAGAGATTGACTTGCCTGCAGTTGCACAGCAAGGAAGGGCAGCATGTTATCTGATAGCAAGTCTGTCTGACCCAGAACAGCATGCTCTTCCAAAGGTTTCACTCCCCCTCACCCCAACATACCTCGCTGTCATCACTGTGAATTGTGTGTACTCTTCTGCACACGCTTCGGGGTTAGAAGAAGGGAAAGCAGTGAAGGGTTCATGACCAGAGATCAGGCATTTCCCCAAAGTGATGACTGCAGGGGACTTGCTGGGTTGAAGAGCATGTAAGTCAGGGCTGTGAAGGGTTCCTTTCACTGTGAGCCCTGCTTTGCCGATGGGTGGTGGGGGCCCTTTCACTACTGACCCTGAACGACAGTCATGACAGACACGCATTTTATGTGCTCTCTATTTGCTGGGCTCTGTTTTATTTATTCCTGAGATAATCATGTTATGACTTTTACCCATTTCACAAGAGAGAAAGCCAGGGCAGAGAGTTACACAGCTAATGTGTTACAAGCTGAGAAGATTTAGCTGGAAGCCCGCTGTGCTGGGAGTCAACAGGGTTACTTCTAGCCTGGGCTGTCTTGTTAACTGAGTAACTTTAGGTAAGCCAGTTTCCCTCTGAAAGTTGGCATTTCCATCCTGCAGATAAACTGGGTGCATCTACTGGCGTTAAGAGACCTAGTGCCACTTTATACCAGAATAGGGGGAAGGAATCCCTTGTCTAGCTAAATGTTGATTAGCATTTGTTTATTATTTCTCAGTCAGGCCCTGGGTTAAGAGCATGGGGATACAGGAAAGAGTAAGAGGTGATCCCTAGTTTTAAGAAACTAATGTCTAAGCAGGAGACAAACATCTAAACATGTAGGTATGACAAACCATCCAGGAGCTGTGATGCATACTGATGACAGTGTGTAATGGCAGGTCAGAGAGGAGAGATGATCTTTCCTACTCAGTGGGCCAGGAAGGCTTTAGAGAGATGACGCCATTGTCATGTCCTTGTTTTCTGAATTGAGTTTATGAATCACCGTCATCATCATCATCCACCCAGCTTAGGACACTTCCAAACTGTTCTAAAGATTTGTTGGCTTTCAACCCCAGCAACACAAAAAGTAGCCACAGAGTCTGAGGGACCATTCAAGCTCACTCTGGCACAGCTCTAATGGAATAATCCATTTGTCCCAGGCGGATGAGAACCTTTCCTGTCTTTAGAGGCTTCTAGAGGCAAGACTCTGAAATTCCTCTTGGAAAGCCTATCTAATGCCAGATAACCAAGCCAACAGGCTTGGGGAATTCTTCATCTCTATTCTCAGCATCCCACCTGTCTGGAGCACCTGATATCTGGAGAGGTGAAAGCATTTACCCAAGATTACTCGGCAAGGCTGAGATCATAACTCTGGCCTAACTGGAATTGTATTCCTGAGACCTATGGGGTCTTTCTGCATCCAGGTCACCAGAGGCTGGAGGGCCATTTCTTCACTTGATGGGCAGTTCACACTGAGTGAAGGTTTGATGCAGGTAATATGCAGCCAGAGCAGAGGGCCCATAGAGAAGAGGAGGCCTGTGTTCTCCAGGCTGCTCTGCCCCTCCTAATGGACAGACATTCATGCAGCATTTGTCAAGTGCTCAGCACTGTCCTCTAAATCAAGGTACTGAGCCAACCAGAAAGGAGAGTCTGGGAAGCAGCCTGGCAAAGTGGAAAAGGCCAGCACCCAGGCATCAGGAGACTTGGGTCCTCATCTCAGCTCTGGTCTGCCCTCAACTCCCTATGTGGCCTGAGGCTATGCCACAAACAAACTGACAGGCAGAGACAGGGGTCTCTAAGGGCCCTTCAAGTGCTGACTGGCCGACTCTTTCTTCTGTTCTATGAGCTCTCTGGGGGCTGTGCAAGTGTGTAGGATACACATAACTGTAACTTGAGGAGGAATGAGAGAAATATGACAAGAGGGAACAAATGCTCTGTGGGTTTGCTGGAGGGTGGGGGCTTGGGGAACACTCAGTTCAAAAGCCACCTCTTCAAAGGTAAGATGAGGTGCAGACAGAAGTGGTTTAGGACTTTATTTTGTTTTGTTTTTTGAACCAGGAGAAATAGCAAAAGCATACTGTTATTCTGGGGCTGAGAGGCTACATATCAGAGCAGTGGTTCTCGGACTTAGATTTCAAAGATCGGTACATTTAGGAATCTATCCTAGGTTTGCCAACTTTTTATTTTGACAGATAAGGACATTCAAATGACACTTAATCAGACTTTTGTTTACTATCACTGACATACAGTGAGAGAAAGAGCATTTTAGCACCTATATCCCCAAAGCAAGAATATCAGAAAAAAGGTACTTTTTCAAATTAAATGCATTTTGCTTTATTAAAAGCCCTACTGTCCATGTTTTGCTCTCTTTGTCACAGACCAGTGTTCTTGCATTTGGCTCTGGAGTCACATTGCTCTGTCTCCTATTCTGTAAAATGGGGACATGATGCTATCTACCTCATAAAGTCATTGGAAGTCTATATGTCAGAATAAAACATGTAAAGCAAGGGACCTCAAACTCAGTTGTCTACAGTGGCAAAACAGGTCAGGTGGCTGTTTAAGGAATGTAACACACTTGAAGGTGCTCACTGGAAAGAGGCACGCTGCCATGCAAGAGTGCAGGTCAGTGTGTTTGCAGATCTTCTGATTTATAAGACAGAAATGGGATGTTTGTGACATCTCTTGTTTCCAAAATGTGGCCAACTAGGCAACTTTTTTAAGTACACATATTAAAATGCATCTGTGGCAGGCCATCCGTCTGTGTCCTCTCATGTACAGTTCTAGATGCCAGGCACGTGGTGCTTAGTAGTTGCCGGGTAAGAACGTTGGCAGAGAAGGGCAACAAGGCTGGAATGGCAGGCCTGGGCTGGGGCATCTGTTGTCTGTAAGGCCATGTTACTTTGGCACTTTGTGATCCCTGTTTCAGGGCCCACGGTTCCAAAGGTCCACCCTGTGCCCCTTTCAGCAGCACCAACAGGATCAGATCTCCGGGGACTGAGCCTCCAGACCCCTCACTGTCCCCTTGAAGCTGGTGCTGGCCGGGCCTCCCCACCACGGGGGCTCTGGAAGCTGGGTTCAGCAGCCTCAGAAGCGGGGACTTGGCTGACGCCTGTAAGGCCTGGCACAGAAGCTACCCTCAGGAGATGGGCGTGAGGAGAGGCTTCTGGCAGCGTCTCAGTGCAGGGGGGATGTGGGGGCAGGTCCCGTTCTCTGGAGGTCATGCTGGCTCTGCATCTGAGGTCTGCTGCTCTCTGCTGAGCTTGTGCTGAGGCCCAGACTGGGAGTGTGCTCTCCACATACAGATCTGCCACACGGCCACTGCAGAGGGAAAGGTGGCATCTGCATGGGGAGGGAGCCTTGAGAAGAGAAGGACCTCAGAGAAGGTGTGAAGGGAACCTGGCTGGGGTGTTGGAGACCTGTGGCTCGTGTTCAGGCTGAATTCTAAGGCAGCTGCATCACTGCTGACAGAATGGACTTCCTAGGGCTGGCACTCTATGTGGTTCATCTCCAAAGCCCTGGGGCCCAGCTCAAGCCACACATGCAGGGAGGACTCTGGAAAAGTAATGAGCAGATGACAGGTAGCTTGGTGTCCCTTTTAGATGGAATCCTGGATTGAGAGACTCTTAGAGGCCAGGTGACAGTTTCATACTCTACCTACGTGTGTGCGTCCGTTGTGTGTGCCTGGCTTCCTGAGGAAGACTCCTGCTTGCTGGGGTTGCTTCTCCTCTTCTCCCCGCTTCTTCTCCTCTTTTTCCTTCTTCCAGTTTTATTGAATTATAGCAAATAGGCAACAAGCTGCACATATTTACAGTGTACAATTTGGCATGTTTTGACTGTGTAATCATCACCACAATTAAGAAATGAACAAATCCATCATCCCCCAAAATTTCCTCTTGCCCCTTTGTAATTCCTCCCTCTGGCACCCGCCCCCATCCCCAGGCACCCACTGATGTGCTTTATATCGGTATCGATGACTTCGCATTTTCTAGAATTTTATATAAATAGAATCATACAGTGTGTGCTTTTCTTCGTTCTTTTTTGGGGTGTCTGGCTTCTTTCAGCATAATTATTTTGGGATTCATATTGTCCCATATTTCAATATCTTCCTTTTTATTGCTGAGTAGTATTCCATTGTATGGATAAAGAAAAGATGTGGTTAGTTTATCCCTTCATCTGCTGATGGACAATTGGGTTTTATCCAGTTTTTTGCAATTACAAAGCTGCTGTAAATATATGGGTATAAATCTTTGTTTGGATAATACTTCCCTATGCTGTTGAGTGAATACCCAGGAGTGAAGTAGAAAGGCTGGATCACTTGGCAAATATGTATTTAAATATTGAAGAAACTTCCCAAGTGCCTCCAGAGTGGTTGAACCATTTTACAATCCCATCATCAGTATATGAAAGTTCTATTCATTCCACATCCTCACCAGCACTTGGTATGGTCAGTCTTCTAAACTCTAACCATTCTAATCCATGTGCAGTGGTATCTCCTTAGGGCTTTAACTTGCATTTTCCTAATGACACATTATGTTGAACAACTCTTTGTTTGCTTATTTGCCATCCATATATCTTCTTTGGTGAAGTTTCTGTTTAAACGTTTAGCCCACTTTTAATATTTAATCATTTGGTTCCCAGTCTTCTTCTTATGGAGTCATAAGAGTTCTTCATACATTCTGTATGCAAGTTTTTTGTCAAATATGTATTTTGCAAGTATTTTCTTCTAACCTGGATCTTGCCCTAGAGGGCCCAGTGAGAGTTACAGACTCAGTGTATGCATGCACATGTGGGAATGAGAGGGGTGGGGAGGGAGAGAGAGAGAAAGAGAAAATGGAGAGGGAGAGAGAGGGAGAGGGAGACAGGGAGGGAGACAGGAAGAGGGTGAGAGAGAGGGAGAGAGATAAAGATAGGCTTCGAGGGAGACTGGCTTCCTGAGGGACCCCTGCTTCTGAATTCATGCCTTCTCTGCCACATGCAGAATACAGAAGGACAGATCCTAGAGGTTCTTAAAGGCCACACATCTCAACAGCTTCTCAGTCCTGAGATCCCGTGGGGTGTGGTGTCAGAGTCCACACAGACCTCTGATCTGGAGGGGAAGAGGGCCCATGGTGGGATACCTTGATGCCTTTTGTTCCTTGACCCTAGGCGAGTCAGGTGAGCTTTCTGAGCCACCTCACCTGGTCTGTAAGATGGGCACAGTCAGTAGTGAGAGGCCAGTAGAGCTCTCCAGCTGGCTGTCCCAACTCCAAGGATGTGGAGTAGATGTTGGCACTCTCTATTGCCATCAAAAGGCCTTTGGGAGGCAGAGGAAAAGTAGCCGTATGTTCATTGAGTTTTGTTGGGCTCCACGCTGGGCCACTGTGGGGATGTGTAGACTAGAGCAGTGCTGGGTGATCTTTTCTGCTTTTCTCTGGACTGGGTGGTGCCTGCTTGAAGACAACATCACCTCTTCTGCCAAAGCCCTCTGACCACTTGCTGGCAGCCCACATTCTGCTTATGCCGGCTCCTCTGTGTGTATGTGTGTGTGGGTGGGTGTGTAGACTTAGAAACCCTCAAAAGATGGAAGATTGTGGTCCACAGGTGAGCGTGTGTGCAAACAGCCTGTGTCTCATTGGTGTAAGAGGTATTCTGAAGGGAGTATGTGCAAGAGGCCTCCCAAGAGGGAGTATGAACTCCATCTCCTATGAAGCTACACATCCGTACTCAAACTGAGCTTGGAAGACGAGGAGGAGGAGAGCTTGGAAGGGCTTTCTGGGCAGAGGGTATCACATCAGCAAAAAGTATGAATCCACAGGGTAAGCTCAGTGGAGATGGTTGGGAAGACGATATGATGGGAAACAGGCTGCAAGGAAGAAAGCAGGGTTAGCACAACCACTCCATCAAGCGGGGGGTGTTATCTCCATTTTACAGATGGAGAGACTGAGGTACCAAGAGGTCAAAGGAGCTGTGCCCTGAGGCTCATGAGTCAGTGGCAGAGCTGAGTGTCCCGGCTCTTGACATTGTGCCAGGCTGTGTCCCAGGAGAGGTGGATGGTGGGGCCCTCTCAGGGCTGCTTTCCCAGTATCTGAATTGAGCTTGTGAGGTTCCCAGGGCTTCCAGATCATTCTGTTTGGCTGCCTGACTTCTGTCAGCAGGTGTCTGCTAGGCCTTGATTTGGAATCCACTGTGTCCCCAGCCCCTATGGAGACCTGAGCCGCTGCAGGCATGATGCCCACTCCTCTTTGGTCCCTTGCAGGGTGCTGTTGCTCCCAGCACGAGGCCAGCACTGCTGAGGCCCCTCTGCAAGCTTGTGTGGATCATGGTTGGGGATACACCACCCCTGCCCCACACTAGGCTTCTGTGACTAAGGGGGAGGCTGAACACTGGGCGGGCAGTGAGTAGCATCCACCACCCCTAACCTACCCAGATGCCTGGGCACTGCCGCAAATCTCCCTGTGCCCTCGTTCCCTACTGCCCCTCTCTTCTGGGCTCTGAGGAGCCTCCGTCCTCAGTTTCTCTGGAAGCCATCTTTGCTTCTCTCACTCCCTCTCCTCTGCTCCTCTAGGGTCTCCTGGTACCCCCACTCATCTCTTTCCACCCATCCCCAGCACAGCTGGTAGAGCACTAGATAAACCTGACCTTGTCATTCCCCTGCTCAAAACTCGTAGGCGCAAAAGGCCCTCCCCACCCCATGCGTAGCTTCCCTCTCTACTCTCCTGTGCCCCTACCCCTGGAGCTCTCCTTCTCCACCGCCATAATGCTGGCCCTGACCCTACATTTGGAATGCTCCTCCATGGGCAGCTCTGCACTCATCTTTCAGAGCCCTGCTCATGGATACCTCCTCCTGAGCTCTGTAGAGAGACTCACTCCTTCCTCTATTAGGGAGGACCCAGCACCCAGTAGAGGCTTAGTGAATATTGACTGAAGCAGCCCTGCCAGAGCTGCCACACAGGTAAGAAGTGCTGTCATTAGGAGAGAGGAGAGGCTCTAGGCCATTCTAGAGCTAAATATCTCCAGGAGATCCCCCCTCCTTGCCACGTGGAGGTGAAGATACTTGTCCCAAAGCTGAAGACACTCGGAAAGATCATCCCCGATAATTCCTGTGTTTGAGCTTGAACTTTTTGCCTTTTAGGAGGCAGAGCTAAGTGCCAGTAGTTTTGTCAAATGGGAAACACAGCTCATGTGCATATGTTATGGGTGAGAGAATCATCTGGTAACTCAACCCTTTAGGAAAACAGTTTGGCAGCATCTTTGTTGACGCTATAAACCCACCACTGGGGATCTATCCTGAGGCAGTAGTTCTCAGTACAGAAAAATAATTATGCACAAAGGTCTGTATCATAGCTTTCTTTTTTGATAGTCAGGAAGTCTGAATATTCAAAAAGGGAGGAAGTTACCTTAACCATGGTGGATCCATGAAATGGAAAATTATGCAGCCCACAAAATACTTTATAGGGGTGCCTGGCTGGCTCAGTCAGTGGAGTGTGCAACTCTTCATTTTAGGATTATAAGTTTGAACCCCACATTGGGTGTAGAGATTACTTTAAAAAATAAAATCTCGGGGCGCCTGGGTGGCTCAGTCAGTTAAGCATCTGTCTTCGGCTCAGGTCATGATCCCAGGGTCCTGGGATCCAGCCCCACTTCATGTTGGGCTCTCTGCTCAGTAGGGAATCTGCCTCTCCCTCTCCCTCTGCCTGTCGCTCCCCCTGCTTGTGCTCTCTCTCTTTCTGTGTCAAAATCTTAAAAAAAAAAAAAAAAAAAGAAAAAGAAAAAGAAAAAAGAAAAGAAAAACAAAAACAAAAAACCTTAGAAAAAAATTTTTATAAAGAAAATGCCATGGCACAGACAATTCTTAAGCTATATTAAATTTTTAAAAGCTATAAAGGTGCATATATACCATGGTTATAACTATGTAAAAAATTTTTTCTGTGCTTAGAAAAAGACTGGAGGAAGTATCAATGAAATTGGTGGTTTATCTTTAAGTAGCAAAACTGGAGGGTTTTTTTTTTAAGTGTGCTACTTTTATAACTATAATAAATACCTTCACAAATATAACTATATTTAATCTTTTAAAACTATCTAGTGGGAGCTAAGGCAGTCCCTTTGAATTCCTTGAACTTCTTGGAATGAACCATTCACTTGTCTCTAGGCTCTTGGTTTATAAAATAAGGGAAAGAAAGTAGTGTTCACTGGGCAGTGTGTGCCAGGCTCTTCACACACATTATCTTACTAAATCTTCCCATCTGATACCCCATTTTGCAGGTGAGGAAGCTAATGCTCATAGTGGATCTTCTGCTAAGAACTAGGTTTTACCCCAGGATAAAGCAATCCAGGGGCCCCTTATGATTATGAAGATCTTCGCCTTCAAGGCAGGGGTGGGGGACGTAGAAGGGTGGGACGGGACAGGTGAGAGGGACACCCGAGAGCACTGTGTCAACAGAGCCTGTGCAAGAGCTTATCTTACGGGGTGGGGAAGTTCAGCTCGCCAGCAGGTGGGGAGAGGAGCATGTTCTGCTGACTACCGCCAGAGCAGGTGTTCTCTGCTTTAGCTCTTGGGTCCCAGCAGCTTTTTGCTCAATATATCCATTCTGCGTCCCCAGCCTCCTTGTGCATCTGAGTGCCCCAGATTCAGAGCTGCAAGTCTAGGGTTCGAGTCGGGGCTCCACCACTGATTTACCTGGGGCTTCAAGCAAGTACCACCCACCCCCAACTTACTTGTAAGTAAGATTGGACTAGATTATAGGTTCCAAACTCCAGTGTTAGGCAGCTAACAAGCAAAAACAGCCCAGGTATAAGAGCAAGAGTGCTGATAAGAACATTAGCAAAAAGGAGCTGCCTCCCAGCCTCGGCTGGTCAGTGCCATGCAGGAATGCAGATGCAGAGAGGCAAGATCTTTCAGGTTGTTTAAGACAAGCCAGAAATCTGGATTTTTAAAATAAAAAATTTCTCAATTTATTAATGTTGACTTAGATTAACATACATATGTATGCAGGCCAAGGGAAAGTGGTCGACAGGCATAATGATATGGCCTATGGGCTGCCCATCTGGGACCTCTGGAGTCACCTGTCTCTAGCACCTCTGGCTTTGACTGTCTGGTTCCTGGACTCCTCGTCTAAATGCTCCTGGAGATAATGCTGGGCAGAATGAGGCCCAGGCCTGTCAGAGGAGGAAGGCCAGTTCGCTAAGGAGGAGGGAGCCCTAAGTGGGTCTCCTGGGCCCCCTCCATGCCCTGGGCAAATACAGGGGTTTTAAAAGGCTCTGCCCAGCTGCTGTCCCAGCTGTGGCTTGTGTGCTGGGCACTGTGCTTGGCAGTTGTCCTGCACAACCTTGTTTTATCATCATGACAATGATTAACCTCACACATCCACAAGGAAGTTGGCCCTGAGTGTGACCAGCCTGAAGGCACACAACTCCCAGCTGTGCTGGGATTTGAATCCAGGAGCGTCTGACTCTATCCCCCTGAGCTCCTGCATGTGGTCATTATGTCCCCTCGGAGGAGACCTGGTGGTGCTGGTGCTAACGGCAGTGTTCAGTGCCTGGGGCTGAGCACAGAGTGGGATTATGTGTACACACATGCTGTGCATAAACACAACTGGACCCATGTTGTGCAGATCTGTGTACTAGAGAGCTGGGTTGGTATAGTCAGTTCTTGTTCTTTGCACTAGTATGTTCTGTGAAGCCACTACAAACCTGGAATTAGTGAATACAGAACCATTGCTCCTGAGGGAGAACACAGGGGGCTGGATTCCTATGGACCTCAGGTCACACCGTTTTCATCAACAGATCAATATGTAATCTTGTTTTATGCGTGTTTCTGTCTAAAGACACCTTCTTTAATATAAGTTGTTGATTTCATTCACATTGAACTCATGCGGACAGCACTGTAATTCATACCAAAGTTCACCTGACACAGATTTTCTCCAGAAGGCACATCACAGCCTTCTTGTGCATGGGAAGGCTAGCCAGTGCCTCAGTGCTACAGTGCAGGTCATTGTAAATGGCAAAGTCAACAAAAAGCACAAAAATGCTTAAAATGTGGTACTAAATAGGCTGCAAAAAGACATGTTTGCAGTAAAAGAAGTGAAACAAGGTCTGGATGCCTTCCACTCCAGCTGTGAACCTGTATATCAGGGAACTCACGTTTTCCACCCTAATGTACATGACCATGAAAGAATCACGGGTATTGATTTGGGGTTTACAAATAATTTTTAGCAACTGGGTGAATTAAAAAATACAGAATCCGCAGATAATGAGGATCCACTATAATTGTGTTTCCATCTTTGTCTAGGAGTTACTATCGGGATTCAAAATAGTTGGCATAACTAATTGGACCTTCTGGTGTGGAGATGTAATTTGGGGGGCAGCTGCCACCAGTCCAGGCCCCCCCACCCCAGCACTGCTACCTGCTTGCCCTGCATCCTCAGACATGTCACTTGGCCCCCAAGAGCCTGAGCTTCCCTCATGGTAAAATGGAAAGAATATTCCCTAACCTGTGGGGGGTCCTGAGTGTGAATTGAGAGCATAAATGAGGGAGTCCCCCCAGGACTCCTGGGGGCCTGGCAAGGTGCTAAGTGACAGCTTTTCCCCCCAGGTGTGGTTTTTAAGGGTTTTGCCCCCCAGTCCTTGCTACATCCTGATGATTCAGATTACTCCCTCCCTATTCATGATCCAGTAGGAGAGACAAGCCGCCAGATAAGACACCATGTGTACAAAGGATGATAATATAATCCAAGTGCCATAGAGTTGTTGTTGTTTTCCCCTATTTTGATTTGCTAAGAAACCTGCACTTACTTGGGTGCTGACATCAATCCATGTGCACACACACCGACTTATTCAGCAAATATTCACTGAGGACCAATGATGTACCAGGCACTGGTCTAGGTGCTGAGAATTAGATAAAGATCAAAATGTGCAGACACCCTTACCTTCCTGGAGCTTATATTCTAAAAATAAAGTAAATGCAGAAGTATCTGTTGCTGAGGACTGTGGAGAAAAATGCATGCGCAGAAAGGAGGAGTGCTGGGGAGGGAGGGAGAGTTGTATTTTAAATAAAGTGGTCAAGGCAGGTTTATCAAGAAAGGAGCCTTGGAGTAAAGACCTGCAGGGAGAGAGAGACCTGAGAGAACGTTCCAGGCAGAGGGAACAGCCTGTGGGAGTGTGGCTAGAGCAGGGTGCATGAGGGGAGCAGGAGGTGAAGTCAGAGGAGAAGGGGGGGGGGGAGTATGGGATGCAAGACTCAACATCAACCAGGGTAAGGACCTTGGCTTCCATTCCAACATGGGACCATTGAGAAAGGTTTTGAGCAGAGGAGTGACATGACCAAATTCACACTCTAAGAGGATCCCTCTGGCTACGGAGCTTATAGGGCTGAGACTGTTGCATCACCTGGAGGGAGCTGGTGGTTTGGGCCAAAGAGGGAGCAAGGAAGCATCACATCCAGAGCAGGAGTTTGTATTTTGGATATGTTCATCTTTAAGACTTTCTGTTAGAGACGCCTGGGTAACTCAGTTAAGCATCTGCCTTCAGCTCAGGTCATGATCCCAGGGTCCTGGGATCAAGCCCTGTATCTAGCTCTCTGCTCAGCGGGGAGCCTGCTTCTCCCTCCCCTTCTGCTGCTCCCCCTCTTGCCCTTTCTCTGTCAAATAAATAAAAATCTTTAAAAAAAAAAAAAACAGAAATTAAAAAAAAGACCTTCTATTAGATGAAAGTGCAATGTCTTAAAATTCTGCCATTTGGTGGGCAATGATTGATTTGTGACTCTTCCTTTCCCTCCCTCCCTCTTTTTTCTTTCTTTCTTTCTTTCTTTCTTTCTTTCTTTCTTTCTTTCTTTCTTTCTTTCTTTTTCTTTCTTTCTTTCTTTCTTCCTTTCTTTCTTCCTCTCCTCCTCTCCTCCTCTCCTCCTCCTCTCCCCTCCTCCTCCTCTCCCCTCCCCTCTTCTCTTCTTTTCTTTCTTGGCCAGGGGACCTAAGTATATACAAATGATTCTGTAGTCAGGGACCTCTGAGACACTAGCTATTATAATGTTTTAGATTAGATTCTGGAGTGGGATAAAGATGTAAAATATGTGAATAACATTAAAAGTAAGAATAGATTTAGGTTAATAAATAATTACTACTGTTTGTGGAGGGCTCTCTGTACACTGAGTCCTTGCTGGGCATTTAGCGGACCTTATAGCTAATCATGACCACATTCAAATGCAACAACTGTATGTAGCCCCATTTTGCAGACTAAGGTGCAGAGAAATCAAGTCCTACTGTCATAGAGGTGGTGAGTGGTGGAGTTTAGAATTCAAATCCAGCTATAATTGAGCCCAAAGCCTTGGTTCCTTTCTTTTAGATTAAGCCTCTTAACCTCATTCAAAGGACTTTCAAAATAGAACATAGATGTTTGCAGAATCTCCCTTTTAAGCATTTTTAAATGCTCATTTTCAGTAAATGAAGGGGTGGGGCAGCTCCTCCAGAGAGAGAACACTTCTTAAGACAAGGGTTTATGATCACCCACCCTCCTACAGCAAGTGTGAGCCATATATGGGACCCCACTGAAGGTCGCCTTAGTGAAGGTTGAAAGAATGGGGCCTGACACGGGGAAATGCCCGCTGGAAGGCAGCCAGACAGGGATCAGCTGCTGAGGATGGCAAGGAAGCTGGCAGCTAGGAAGGAAGGGGGCCCTGGGAGGAGGGACGAGGCCTGCTGCGTGGGCAGGGGCATGGCTCCTGGGCTCAAACAGGACCGACTGGGCAAGTGGGACAAGTATCCCCCTCAGGGCCCCCAGGAGCTTCAGGGAGGTGGATGAGACTTGGCTCCCAGAAGGTGTGGCATGCCCAGAATGGTTGGTGCGATGGGAATCAGCTGGCCCACCTTCAGTCTTGTGTCCCCGCTCCTGCAGCTCATACTGTGGCCTTTGGCAAGTCTGTGGTTTTCTGCTTTGGGAAAATATGGCAGTCGGACTGGATTGTCAAGCAATGCCAGGAGAGAGAGGGAGGACCAGCAGGCGGGCAGGCCAGAGGCGGTGGGAGTTGGTGTGGTTCCCGGGACCATGGAAGCCCTGTGATCTCAAGTCCAGAGGGAGCTGTCCCCATGGAAAGGGGCTGTGGTCCCAGGCAGAGGGGATGACAGGTCCACAGCCTGTTAGCCCTTTGGTCCTTGTGTCCCACGTGTCCCACATGTCCTGCAGTCTCCAAGCAGCAGAGCAGGGCACACACAGAGTGTCCCAGGGAGGCCCTGAGGCCACTGGCTTTCCTTGACCTTGCAGGTTCCCACAGGGCAGTCCTCCTTCCCCACAGCAAACCCCATGCAACAGTTTCTCTCGTATTCACTTCAAGATCCTTACATCTCCTGAAGAACTGGTCTGCTTCTTGCTCTCCTATCACCAAGAGAATGAGAAGACTGGGCATAATTTCTTGTTTTGCCTCGGTGGCCAGGAAGCCCAGAGCAGAGTCTGAACCCTGTTATTGCTGCCGAGGCCGCAGTGCACCCTCAGGCTGAGGCCTCGATTCCCATGTGTTTTACTACCTGCCACTCATGAGCTGCCCTAAAGCAGATGGGACGTTTTCTGTCTTACCTCTAGGCTTCCCTTCCATGACTTATTTATCCAAAAAGCTACCCTTTGTTCTTATCTTAATAGAACTTCTGCCCAGATTCAAATAAGGGTGAGGGATGGGGGCTGTGCTGCAGGAACCTCGTCACTGGTGTCACTGGTGTCAGGAATGGGGCTCCCGGCCGGGCACTGGGCAAACCGCAGACAGATCACAGGCTCTCTGGGTTTTATTTTCTTGCTGTGGGATGATAGGTCGTGACCAAGTCTACCCACCATCCCTTCCATCCTGGACTCCCGAGAGCGTGATAACCGTGTTGATGCTTGGGGGTAAATGTGAGAGTAGGAGAGGGGGCCAGGTAGAGACCTGGACAAAAGGGAGGCCTGGCCATCATCCCCTTCCTGGGATGCTTTAGAGCTGGAAGTTCAGGAGGAGGAGGTAGGGAGGGGAGCCAGGCTCAGGCTTGACAGCTCTATCAGCATATGCTGTATCCAAGGTTGCTGAGGGCCTCCATCTGCCAGAACCACTTGCCAGGTGGCCACCAAGCTGGGGCCGACACCAGAGCCCCTCAGTTCACCTACCTCCTCTTGGGCATCTGCAGACAGGCAGCCCTGGAGCAGCTGGGAGTGGTGGGGGGATGGAAACCAGTGTTCCCCTGCTGCCCCCTCCCCACATGGGAGGCTACCCCAGGGCTGCTGGGTGCCAGGAATTCCAGAGTCACTCCTGGACCTGCTCTGACGCGCCCAAGGTGGTGGTAAAACAAAGACTATCTCTGAAAAAGGGAAAAGAGAGATCCCCTTGGGGAGGCCGTGGTAGGAATAGCTGGAAACACGCCTGCCTCTGATAGCCAGAGGACTTCTCCAGCCCTCCATCTGTTCCCTGGACTGGTTCCTGAAGAGATGGGTGGGGTCAGAAGGGTGACTCCCACCAAATGCATAGTAGCTGAGACCCAAGGTCACCGAGAGGCACCAGGCAAGGTAGCCCGGAGGAGCCGCCAAGGGTCCCTCAGTGGAGGGCTCGCTCAGAATCTGTGCTGAGGGACAGGAAGCCACTGCTGCTGGAGAGGTGAGAACGGTGGTCTTCATGGTGAGGGCTTCTCCTTTGTGGGTTCTGGGGGGTGCAGGGAGAGATGCTGGTTAGGTAGCGAGGCACATGAGAAATTTCTGGTCTTTGCTCTGCTTGCCTCCTGTCTTGTTGGTGTCCTACCTTGTAGATGCACGAGAAGCCAGGACATAGGGGACATAACCCCGGCTCTTCCACCATGATCTTAGAGTCTTATGGGAAAGCACTTTTCTTCTCTTAGGCAGCATAATAATATATGTCCCAGTTCCCTTGTTAT
Source organism: Canis aureus (assembly GCF_053574225.1). NCBI lineage: Eukaryota > Metazoa > Chordata > Mammalia > Carnivora > Canidae > Canis > Canis aureus. Next base: position 25,206,936 of record NC_135636.1, on the reverse strand, counting down.
CATGACACCTTCTGATGCAGTAGGTATGCGGGCTCCTACGACATGGAAGTCCAAGGTGTGACCTTGGCGGTCTTGCAGCTTCGGATTTCCATGTGTCAGACATAACAGTCTCCACCTGGCCTCCCTGCACAGGGGACAGGCAAGGATCAGATGAGCTGGTGGATAGGCCAAACTTCAGAAGGGGCAGCCTCTGTCTCCTGTCTCCTCTGGGCTGACCCAGAATCAGGAGCACCAGGGAAGTGCCCTGGTCAGTGCTTGAAGTCAGGCAGAAGGCGGAGGGGCTGCTTCTGGTTTTCACCATGTGGCAGCTGGGCTGAGCCAGCCTAAGTGATTCCCTCCCTCTTTTTGGACTATGCCTGTCCTTTTAGAACTGCTCATATTTGTATTCACAAAACATATATTATGTAGGTTTTAAAAAATCTGTTTTCTATTGTGATAAAAATTCATACACCGTAAAATGCACCCTTTTAGGGGCACCTGAGTGGCTCAGTGGTCAATGTCTACCTTTGGCTCAGGTCATGATCATGGGGTCCTGGAATCGAGTCCCACATCGGGCTCCCCCCAGGAAGCCTGCTTCTCCCTCTACCTGTGTCTCTGCCTCTGTCTGTGTCTCTCATGAATAAATAAATATTTTTATATCCACCCTTTAAAACTTATCCACTTAAGACAATTGAATATTACTCAGCCATCAAAAAAATGAAATCTCACCATTTTGCAATGATGTGGGTTGAACTAGAGGGGATTATACTAAGTGAAATAAGTCAGTAAGAGACAATTATCATATGATTTCATTCATGGAATTTAAGAAACAGAGGATCATAGGGGAAGGGAAGGAAAAATAAAATAAGATGAAATCAGAGAGGGAGACAAACCATGAAAGGCTCTTAATCATAGGAAACAAACAAGGTTGCTGGAGGAGACATGGATGGGGGGGCTGAGGAACTGGGTGATGGGCATTAAGGAGGGCACCTGATGTAATGAGCACTGGGTGTTGTGTGCAACTGATCAATCACTGGCATCTACCTCTGAAACTCATAATATACTATATGTTAATTGATTAAATTTACATGTTAAAAAAGGGACCCCCCCCCTAAAATGTAGAATTCTGGGAGGGTGGTTTAGAATATTCACAGAGTTGTGATCCATCACCACTGTCCAATTCCAGAACATTTTCATGTTTCCCCAAAGAGCCTTCCATCAGCAGCCATTCCCTCTTCTTCTCCCAGCCCTTGGCTACCACCCATTTGCTTTGGGTCTCCACTGATTTTTCTGTTATAGACGTTTAATATAAATGGAATCAGACAATGTGTGGCCTTTTGTGTCTGGCTTCTTTCACTCACTGTACTGCACCACTCACCCATGTTGTGGCAAGTGTCTGCCCTTTGTGCCTTCTTGGGACTGATGGTGTTCCGTTAGCCATACAAACCACGTTCAGTCTAGCCAGTCGCTGGATGCTGGTGGCCTCCTGGCTGGGATTCCTCTTTTCGGCCACTGTGCCTAATGCTGTTCTTCCTGAACAGGTCTTTGTGCAAGCTCCTGTCTTCTGTTCTTCGGGGCATCCGCCTACCAGGGAATGCGAGGTTGCATGGCAACTCTATGGTTAACTTTTTGGGGAAGTGCCACACTGTTTTCCATGGTGGTAGCAGTGGTGGTGGCGGCGGCAGTGGCATCACCAGCATTCCCACCAGCCGTGCACCAGAGCTCCGGCTTCTCCGCTCCCTCACCCATGCTTGTTATTGTCTGTCTGTTTGATTACAGCCATCCTTCTAGATGTGAAGTAGCTCATTGTGGAAAGCACACAGTGCGTAGAGTTTAAACCGCAAACCCTTTTTAGCTAGAGCAGCAGTCTGACTGCAGACCTTGCATGCATGGAACAGATACCAGAGGAGCCCCTGTGGGTGAAGAGGGAAGGGGGCCTGAGCACTAGGGGCAAATTCTCGGGTGGTTTGCAGACCATGGGGGCTCGATGCTCGCCAAGGTCTGGAATCCGAGTCTAATCACTGCAGGATGCCTGTGGAGTGGCCTGCTGGCCTCGGGCAGCCCCCAGGGCATCTGACCAAGTGGTGGGTCTGTCTGTCCTGCCACCTTGTTGGGGTGGCCTTGGTGAGAAGAAGGAGCCCCGTGCCTCCCATCTCTGGTTCCTGCACTGAGACCGGCTTTGCAGGACACAGACAGCCAGCGGGGGAAATGCCACCAGTGCCCCCTTCCTAAATTCAAGAAGAAATGTCCTCAGTTTCTCTGAGGGTGTGGACAGTGTGGGGGCCGGTGAGGTCATGAAACAAGTGGCAGGTTTACTGAGCTTCTAGTAGGACTGATCCTCGGAGATGTGGAGGACGGCTGCTGGCACAGCCCCGGGCCAGGCTTCCATCTCCTGCCTCTCTCTCGGCTTTGGCATTCGAGGAGCACCAGGCGCTCTGCTGTTGCACGGGAGGAATGTTCTGCATTCTCATGTTGCCTTGGCACAGCGAGGACCCCTCCCAAGTTCTGTTCTGTTGATCGCAATGCTTGGCTTTCCACAGCTGTCAGAGGCTCGAGTCATGAGACACAGATTGTTCTGTTCTCTTGGATTTTAGGGTAGCTTTCTTCTTTTATTGATGGCTGAGTCTTTGCAAAAAAAAAAAAATCATTTATTGTACATACGGGGACTTCCACTTAGCTAGAATTAATGCAAGTGCCTGGTTTCTCCCCCATGACATGCTGATTGAGTAAAAATGCCACAGTGTTTTTTGAAAAATGCAGCTTTCTCATGTTACAGGGGTGGGAGCTGAAACCCAGGAGCCCTAATAATGGAAGGAGAAGAAAGCATTAATTGGAAGTCCATCATTTCATGAACAGCGCAGAATCAGAGAATGTCGGATTCAGAGGTGTCCTAGAGACCATCTAATCCAACTCCTGGCCTACCAGATGTGCCCACTTAACCCATTGTGTTACTAACAGTTGTGTGTTGATTGTGTTTATTTTTATGAACTCCCCCAGAGGGTGGTGGTCCCTGAGTTTCGACCCAAGGCATGGCATGCTAAGTGGTCACCACAGTAAGTGATGGGAGAAGTCCAGGGGAAAAGACCTGCAGGGCAGAGCCTTGCAGATGTATGCATGAGGGCACGGTGGGGAACGGCTGCAGGCTAGACCAACAGCTGAGCAAGCTGTCACAGTGACTGCTGGGGCTTCCCCTGGGGGTCTGCAGGCCGCTGAGAGCACGTGGGCAAGGGTATAGATGAGCCGGCCTTGAACGCCAGAATCAAGTGTTATGCCCTATTTTTATGTATCGGGGGGCCTCTGATGTATCTTGAGGTTCCATGGCCTCTTCTCTGTTGCTTCTGCTGCTGCCCTGACCCAAGTTCTTCTCATTTCTCACCTGGGAGGTCTTGATAACCTAGCTCATCTCCCTGCCAGTATTCTTGTCCGTGCCCAGCCACATTCCACAAAGGCCCCCTACCTACCAGGGGCTTTCTAAACTGCAAGTCTGATCATGTCCCTCCCCCTTCAAAGGCCCTTCCTTGGCTTCTGTTGCCCAGAGGACAAGATCCTGGCTTAGGTGTTCTGTGTGGCCAGCACTGCCTTGTCCTACAGCCTCACCCCCATTGTGCCTCTGACCTCACCAGACCCCCTGGTTTCCCCAGCCACCATGCCATGGAACTATTCACTGCCTTTGCCCAGCCTTTTCCTTCCTTCCCACTTGCTTTCTCTGACTGACAAACTCCTATTCATCCTTTGAAACCCAGTGTAAATTTCACTTTGGAGAAGCTTTTGCTGACCCTCATGAGACCACATGATGTCTTGAATCTGTTTCTGTTTTGAAGCTCACGTTGTGTTGCAATGATCTACTTCCAAGATACTGGCGATTCCCACTTTTGAGTGTGTGTTATGTGATGCGTGCTAGGCTGAGCCCTGGGCATGCATTAACCTGCCACAGTAGCCACACGAGGTGCATTCTGTTACAGCCCCACTCATAGATGAGGAAGCTGAGACGCAGAGAAGGGGAGTGACATGCCCAGGGCATGCACTGGGAGGGCGACAGGCTGAGATCTGAGCCCAGACCTGTTTGACTCTATTCTTGCATCCTTTTGCATCCTGTTGCCTGGATCCTGCTGTGTCCCCTGGACCCTATTGCAGGCCTTGTGGGGACTGATCAAAGGGAGCGTGCAGCGGAGCTGTCCTGGTGTGGGCAGGATGGGGAAGTGGAGGGACACTGGAGTGCGGGGCTGGCTTTCCTCTGGTGTTGAGGTGACAGGAGACTCTCAGCCCAGCTCCCCATGGTGAAGGGTTTCCTTCCACCTTCCATTCTGGCTGCCTGGGCAAAGGGCTGTGGGACTCCAGGGGAGAAGGCAGGTGGCATAGTGACATAGACTATGGCAACCTGTCTCCTCTCTGGGGCCCGGAGAGGGAGGGAGGACTTGAGAGGGCACACCCAGGCTTCTGAGTAGGATCCTGGAGAGGTGGCTCCCTTTGAGCCTGGGTGGCTTCTGTCCTCCCCTTAGGGACCCCCACCTGCAAGGTCCTGTCCCAGTAGGGGAATGCCACTTCCGCCTCTGTCCTGGATGAATGGCTGGCTCTGGCCTCCCAGGAGACCATTGGGTCCATCCAGGTACAAATGCTGTCCCCTTCTCAGCCCCTGGGCCAGAGAGGAAGGAAGAGGGAGTGCAAGAGGAGTGAGGTGTGGGGTTGCCAAGCGAGGTAGGAGCAGGGACAGCTGAGACAAAGCCCTCATTGTACTGAGGCCACACTCAGCTCCAAGGCAAACCAGGCATCTTGCCTGCCTCCCCGGACACAGTCCCAGGACTCCACCTGAACTTCCTAGCTCCTTAACAACCCTTATCCGAGCTGGCTTGGAAGAGTGAGGCCTGTCCTCGGACCTGAGCCCTCCTGCCTCTGCTGGAAAGTCCTCCTGAAGGCACCACCTCCTCAGTGCATCCTCCCAAAAGCAAGAAGGGAAGGGGTGAGGCTGCCAGGGAAGTCAGGCCGCCTGGGACTAGAAGCCAGGGTCTGTCTGGCCCTGCAGCTCTGCCACCTTAGGCCCAAGTGTGATAACAGATCGCCCTTCTGTACCCCCTGGGCTGTGCGCAGGAAGAATGGAGCCCTTGGCAACCTCCCTGACAAGTGTGGGGAGCACTCTTGTCCCACGGTGCCTCCTCCTGAGGCCAACCCCACAGTGCCAGGAGGCCTTGCCTAGACGATGGGGGCACGATGTGGGGGGGGGGGGGACACATCCCTGAGCTGAGGCGAGCAGCTCAGGTGACAGGCACAGTGTCGGCAGCTCCTGCGCCCGGCATCCGACACCTCCGGGCAGACAATGCTGGCTGTGTCTGGGCCCGCCAGAGGAACAGGCTACACTCTGTGTCACAGCCAGGAAACAGGCCACCTGAGCAGCGCCTTTGTCCCCTCAGGAGGCAGCCCCACTGCCGGGCAGGATGAGCCGACTCCCCCGAGGCCCTAACACGAGAAGGGGTGGTGCCCAGCCGGGGGACCCCAAAGTTTGAGATCCAGCCCCTGGGCTTCTGGTGTTGGCCTGGTTCTCCTGTTGGCCCTGCCACACCCTGGGGGTGTGACGGGGGTGAGTCCCTCCCTCTGGGAGGCTCAGATCCCTTGTCTGTAAGGGCACTAATCACAGCACTTCCTCATAGGGTTTTTGGGAGGAGTCAATGGCACACTGTACGTAGTAATGTGCTTGGCCTGGGGCGTGCGCACAGTGGGGCGTGGTGAACGCTTCTCTCCAGCATGGGAGAGGTCAGGGCACGGTATCCCTGGCCAGGTCTCCAGTAACCCAGGCTGCTATCCTCAGCCCCTGCCGTGAGCATGGAAGGAGGGAACAGGGGTCTCTGGAGCTGGCACACAACTAGTGGCTGCAAAGAGCCCGGGCCCCCCGTCTCAGACTCCAGGCGCTCTGGGACAGTGCCCGGTGCGGGACTCCTTCCTACAACAGCTGACACCCAGCCCACCATGGGGCTTCTCCCCTCCTTTAACCCCTGTAGGGCTGCCTGTGGAGCCTAAGCCTCTACCCGCCTGTCAAGAGTGCCAAGGATGGGTGTCTGTAGGCCTGGTCACTTCCTACTAGTTCCAGCCCACCAAGAGTCCCCAGACAGAGGAGGGCTTCTGTACCCATTACCCCTTTCCTCATCTGCTTTGAGCCCATGCTCTGAGGTCCTACTGCACGCCCCAATCAGCATGCATGTTTGCATGGGTGGGTGCAGGCATGGCTGTGTGCAGCATGCATGCGGGAGGGCCTGGCTGCATGTCCTGCATCATGGGAAGGCCCCGAGCATGTTCATGGAGATGTGTGTGGCATGTCTTGGAATGGCAGAGACATAGTACCTTTTCACATTCATGTGTATCCATATGTCTTTCTACACGTGTGCTGGTATGTCAGTCTGTCTTGTCTCCACTATAGACAGGAAGCCCCCAAGCCACACGCCAACGGGCGCTCTGGGAAGGTGACGTCGAGACTAGCCCAGCCTCACTTGGGGTTCCTGGTCCTGCTCCAGGAGTCCTCCAACCAGCAGCCCCCGCCAAGGAGGGAGGACTGTCCAGCGCAGGGTGGGGTCCGAGTAAGGGATCGGAGGGCCTGGCCTGTAGCATAGAGGACTCAGTGCTGCACTGGGGGTCAGGAGGCCCTGCCTCGATGCCCATGTGACCTTGGGTGAGGCCCTTGAGCTCTTGCTCCACATTCAATCATCTGGAGAACACGGGGTCGGATCTATGATTTCTGGCTGCCCCTGAGGCTCTGACGATCGATCAAGGTCTTAAGTCAGGTGGCAAGAGTGTGCTAACTTCGTTGGTGGAGGCAGCTGCAGCTAGCGCCTGGCCTACCAGGCCCTTGCTCAGTCCTGGGGTGTCCTGCCAGAGGGTGAGAGGAGGAGCCATGCCAGGCAGCGGCCCCAACGAGAGGATGACGTGGCCTGGTCCGGCCCTCCCCGCGGCACCCCCAACGCGCCCTCTCTCCTCAGCCCCGGGGACACCACCCATCCCGCCCCTCACCCGGACCCGCAGCCTCATGGCCATGTCCCTGCCGGGCAGTAGACGGGCCTCTGCTGGATCCCGCAGGTGAGTGCCCCCCTTGGCCTCGGAGGGCGGGAAGGGGGAGGGCCTCCGTTCCCCCCTCTGCCACCAACCTGCAGTGTAGCCTTGAGCAAGTCATTTCCCAGTTTTCCCAGCTCTAGAACAGGCTTGCTAACACTCACCTCCTGCTGAGGCTCAAATGACACAGTGGATAGAAAGGTTCTCTGAAGCATTAAAGCCCTGGGGGTCCCACCATCCTCAGTATTGCTGCTGAGCTTCACGGTGACTAGAAGGACTCATGCTATCATCCACTCTGGCTCACTTGGCCCCCCTGACTCCGACCTGTGTGTGCCCCCCTCCTGTCCCCACCCCTGCCTGCCCCCTCTGCCCCAGCTGTGTCAGCCCTTGCAGGGCCCTCCTCTGGGCTCAGGGGGACCCTGGAACCCTGGAAGCTGAGGAACCCTGGCTAGGGCAGATGGGACCCTACCCTTAGCCCTGCCCAGCCTCCATGCCCGTCCTGGGGAGCCAGGAGGACCAGCCTCCTCCTGGTTTTCCATCTTGATTTGCGCTGTCTGTTTTGTCACCCCTGTGTGTACGTCCCCTCTCTCCTCTGCTTCTCTCCCCCGGCCGTGACCCCGCAGCGGGGGCCCTTTGGGCCGCAGCGGCCTGGCAGTGTTCGCCCAGTGCCCGCAGCTGCCCGCCAGCCAGAACGAGCACCTGCCTCTTCTTCCTGCCTCCAGGCGCACCTCTCCGCCCGTGAGCGTGCGGGACGCCTACGGCACCTCCTCTCTCAGCAGTAGCAGCAACTCCGGCTCCTGCAAGGGCAGCGACAGCAGCCCCACGCCCAGGTAACCCCCCTGTGCACCTGCACACCGCACCCCCATGGGTGGGGACCGGGACTCCTGCGCTCCTGACTGCACGGGCTCCAGCTGGTCCTTCAGAGCCTCAGGTCCTGTGTGAAGGGGAGGGTAGCGCCCCATTGCCCGTGACCAAGGCAGGGGCTTAGACAAGCAAGGGGATGCTTTCAGAACTAGGCCCAGCGGCAAGCAGCTCCCTGAAGTGTTGGGGACCCCAGCCCATCTTCCTGCTCCACCATCCTTAGGGCACAGCTTTTGTCCTCACCCTTATAAGAGGCTCTGATACCTCCAGGCGTCAGGTCAGCATCGGGGCAGGGAAGGAGGAAGGTAGAAAGGCCACCCCTCCGCTACTACAAGAGACTCCTGTTTTCCTTTTTTTTTTTTTTTTTTTTTAAGATTTTATTTATTTATGCATGAGAGACAGAGCAAGGCAGAGACCCAGGCAGAGGGAGAAGCAGCTCCGTGCAGGGAGCCCCATGCGGGACTTGATCCCAGGACCCTGGGATCACAACCTGAGCTGAAAGCAGACGCTCAACTGCTGAGCCACCCAGGCGTCCTGAGGCTCCTGTTTTCTGGGAAGGGTCACCTTCCCCAGGAATTCTATCTACACGCTGCCAGCTGGCACTGGGTGATGTGATTGGCTGTGGCTGTGGGGCTGGTGGCACAAGGAGCACCACATTGTCCCTGGTATGGTACCAGCTCTCACAGAATTGGAGTTTTCTTGGGGAAGGAGCAAGGATGGATATATGGGCAGGCCACTCGGCATCTGTGGCCCTGCTTTCCTCAGGCACCACCTGGACAGTGACAGAGGTGCAGCTGGTTTGGAAAGCGGAGTGCATTACAATGTGGCACGTGCTATGTTGTGGGGCTCAGGGAAGGAGGAACGGAAAAGCAGGATCTGCTGGGGAGGCAGGTGAAGGGAAGCTGAGCATTCTCTAAAACCAGGAGGTGACAGCTCCAGCGGCCCATCCTGATTCCCCAGTGGAGCCAGGGAGCGAAGGCTGGGCAGCCAACTTCCCGTCCCTTGAATCTCCCTTCCCGTTGGGTGCCCAACGTCCCTCCAGCTTCAACGAATCGATGTCTGCAGGTGGCCTGTAACTGGTAGCTGCCATCATGAGGCCTTTGGTCCCATGTGAGAGTCCTGGGCCACCACAGCTGACTTGCAGCTCCTGCAGCCAGAGAACCTCATGGGAAGGCTGGTCCTGCTCTTCCAGCAGAGATGGTGTCATGGGTGTGAAGTGACGTTCAGATCACGCTGAGGTGGCACTTCTCAGAGTTTCCCACCGTGACACATGTGATGGGTGACACATGTGTGCAGGACCCATGGCCCAGCCTCCTGGCCGTCACTCCACCCTGAGCGCAGGGGGCGAGAGTGGTACTACAGTGCTCAAATTTTGAAAAGTATACAATTGGCAACTTTAACACTTTTTCATTAGTAGCAGATTTTTGCCGTGCTTGTCATAACTGCAGCTCACTGGGACGGTCCCAGCCCTGAGGCTGAGAACTGGCAGCATGGGAGGATCTTCTGGCCACATCAATAGTGGCTGCCCTGGGCTGTGGCTTCAGTGCAAACTGGCATTCTGAGACGGGAATAGCAGAGAGCCATGGATTATAGAATATTCTTCTTTTCCACTATATATACATATATACATATAAAATGGATAACAGAATATATATATAGGGTTTTATATATATATATATATATATTCTGTGATATGAGTGATATTCATGAGTGATATATATACATATATATCAGTCATGAAAGCAAGTTGGAAGAGTGAGAACAGCTTTGTCTCTAATTCTCAACTGCACTAGTTTAATAGTTTAACCAGGGCCTGTGGGGGAGATCCACTCACTGCAGATCCGTGCCCCTCAAGCCCGAGTCCTGGCACGGCGGCCACCAGGATGGCTGCTCTTTTGGGAGGAGATTCTTAGAGCCCACTGAGGGGGCGTCCCCAGCTCCCGACCCACGCCACCCCTCTGCCCCCGTCACCAGGAAAACAGGCCGGCGTGTGGTATGGCTTGAGTTTAACCTAGGGACCACGAGGTGAGTAAGCAGAAGAGAATCGTGTCCCTTTCTCTCTTCTATCCACACACATTCTCTTCAGTGGCTGACAGTTTACAAATTCTTTATCCTCAGCAAACATTAGACGGCCCCCATGGAACCTTTCAAACTGCCTCCCTCGTGGCTGCTTCAGCAAACCAGGGCCTGTCTATTCAGACCTGTTGATGTCCTTGGCCCCGTCCCCTAGGGGAGCAGGGCTGGCTGGCCACGAGGCCTCTGCCAGGCTGCATGAGAACAAGCCCAGGCTTTGAGGCCAAGCTCTGAGGAGGCTTCCCAGAATGACCAGCAGGCAGGACACTGTGGCCCGGCCACAGCATATCAGAGTTGGGTGCGAGGCCAGGCCCTCCCTCCTTCCCTCCCGCCTTCCCTCCCTCCTCCTGCACTGGGTGGCAATTCCTCCTCTTGGCAGTGCTGAGCCTGGGTATGACACACACACACACACACACACACACACACACACGCCTGTGCCACCTCAGGCTGGGCAGCATGTGGCATCTGGCTTGCTGCCACCTCAGGGTTTAGCTATTGAGGACTAGATGCCCAGAGCCAGTGGGTGTTCACACGTGTGTTTGGATGTGACCTCAGAGAATGTGTGTGTGTGTGTGTGTGTGTGGAAAGTGTGTGCATTTGTGTGAACCCATGCATGGGCTGGTGTCCCAGGCCTTGCAAGTGTTCCCGAGGATGGCTGCAGGATGGTGGGGCCATGTGCCCTTGGGTGTGTGCACGCAGAGGTGGACACGCAGGCGCAAGTGGGCCAGGGTAACTACTCAGATGTACGCGCTCCAAGGAAACGTGTGTACATGATTGTGCAGGCCTGCGTGTACATGAAGACGGCAAGGAGGGCACCGGAGTGTGTTGGAGAGAGCTATGCCTGCACTCCCGGCCCCCCGCCCCCGCCCCGGACTCCTGCAGGCCCGGCAGTGAAGGCTCTCAGCCTGGGGGGTGCGTTCTCCTACCTGGGGTGAGCCCTTACCCCCACGCCAGCCCCGGAGAATTACACAGGGAAGTGCACCTGCCCCCAGGCTCTAGTGCCCAACTCATTCTCTGGGTTAGGAGACCGGACACCTGAGTTCTGGGACCACCGCAGGAGTCATATGACTGATGACATCAGTAGAGTGCCCCACACAGCCGGGTGCCAGGCTGTGGGTCCTGTGGTGCCCTGTGTCTGCACCCCTAACTAGAGGAGCCCTGAGCTTCCCACTGTGGTCTTCCCTTACAAGAGCTTTGATAAAACCTACCTGCCAAAAGGTCTGGGCGTTCTCATGCCCACACAGGCCCCAGGGGGAGTCCTAGCCTGGAGGCACCTGCTGGCTGTGGGACCAGGACGATGAGCCACCTCTTCCTCCCTTCCCACTGACACATGTTTCCTTGCAGACGCTCCATGAAGTACACACTTTGCAGCGACAACCATGGCGTCAAGCCCCCCACCCCGGAGCAGTACCTGACCCCCCTGCAGCAGAAGGAGGTGTGCATCCGGCACCTGAAGGCCCGGCTGAAGGACACACAGGACCGGCTCCAGGACCGGTGAGCCGCTGGCCCAGGGCAGCCCTGGAGAGATGCTCTCCACACTCAGAGGAGCACTTCTGGGAGGAAGGAGTGGCTGAGGGCTTCCTGACACCCACCTGCCCTTTCCTTTCCAGCAAAGCCCTGTAGGAGCCCCTTTCTAGAGCCCTCAGCCATCCCCATTGTCCCCTCAGCTGCTCTTCTGGACTGCCACAGGGGCTGCTTGGGCTCAGGCAGGGAGCAGCTTCCCCTGATGGCCTGCTGGTCCTCTCCCAGTCTGGGCCTGGTGGTCCCTTTTGGCTGCTTCTTGCCCTCTGGCTCCTTTTCACCTGAGGATCAGGAGCCCAGGGCATTCTTCCTGGCTTACCTTCCCTGTGAGTCCCCCTTTGCTTCCTCCCAGGGAGTCACCAGGGTGCTCTTGGCCCACTGGTTCAGGCCCCAGAGGCCTCTCTGCTCATCTACTTGCATATGATGTGTGTGAGCATGAAAAACCTTTCTCGAGCTCCTACCCAGCCCGGGGGTCCCTCAGGAGTCCCTACAGTCCCCTCTGAGCACATTCTCCAGACCTGGGGGCCAATCCTGACCCTCTCAGCTGCTAACTTTCTGGGCTTCCGGCTTCATTCTTACGATCAAAGCTTCAGGTCTGCCCTCTGACTCTGTCATCTTCTCCCTCTCCTCCAGACTGTGTCAGTTCAAACACGCAGCCGACTCTGAGCCACACCAGGCACTATGCCAGGCACCAGAGGTCAGGGCAGGTTCCCACGACTATGGCTTCTTTCCTCTTTTTTTAAAACTCTGCAGCTTTATTTGGCATGTAATTCACATCCCGTACAGTTCACCTCTCTGAAGCACACCCTTCGGCGATTTTTGGGATAGGCACAGAATCATGCAACCATCCCCAGTATCTAGTTCCAGAACATTTTCATCACCCCAGAAGGAAACACCGTTCCCAGTGGCAGTCATGGCCCAGGCCCCTGGTAACCACTGATCTTTCCATCTTTATGGATGTGTCTATTCTGGACATGGCATATAAATGGAAGCATACAATATGCATGAGCACGTCTTCCGTGACCAGAGCACTGCCAAGTAGCCAATCCGGTATGGATCTGTTGTGGTTTTGAACTACGGGAAGTTACAGGTGGCATTCCGTGGGCCTCCTTCATAGTTGGGATTTCTGTTTTTAGAAAATAGTCCTGGGTCTGCCTGGCCATTTGCGCTCACGTCCTCAGGAAGCAGACAGCCCGTCTCCCCGCCTCCTGTCTGGGGCTGGCCTAGCGGCTCAAGCAGACCATCTGCCCCGTGCGGTTTGGGCACAGTGCCCTGGCATGGACGTGCCTACACTTCAAATCCCTGGCCACTCTCTGCCTGTTACTCTTGCGGGAACCTGTGGCAGCTCTTTGCTTGCTCTGTTGCTGTACCACACACGCTCCACATGTTCACTTTGATACTTGCCTCCTGCAGTAACCTCCCTGCTCCTTAAAGAAGCTTCTACACTCCATGCTTTTGTTTGCTGTGTCCCTACTTCCTGAGATGGCCTTGCCCCCATTCTGCTTTGCTGGCAAACTCATCCTTCAGGGCTCAGTTCCAGTGTGATGTCCTAGACGGGGTGGGAAAGGCATGGCTTCCTGGCCTGGGGGTCCCGCTGGCTCCAAGGAGAGAGGGGCGGGGCCCAGCCACACTGAGCAGCCCAGTCCCTTCCTCCAAACTCGTTCTCCCTCCCAGGGCTTGGTATCCACGGGGAAGGTTTCTCTAGAGTGAACCCCAGTAAGGGTCTCATGCGTGGGGGTCCATCTGCCGTTGCCACTCTGAGTCACTCCAGTCCCTGCTGCCATCACAAGGTTGTGTCCTGGGGGGCAGTCCAGTCCACCCCTTTCCAGATAATGCCCTGGCTGACCTTCCTGGCCACTGCAGCCCCTCAGCCCAGACCCTTCGACATTGCAGAGCACACTTCAGCCTCATTTCCTGCACTGGCCATCTCATCTGGCTCTGAAAAGAGCCCAGTGCTTGATCTGGGATGGTCCCTCTGCTGGGCTCATCACCCTCACAGTGATGGTCAAGCCCTGCGTGGATTGCATTTCCTTGAATGTGGGGCACGTGGGCCATCTGGCTGGGGGTAGGTAGTGGTGTTGGGGTGGATGGCCCCCGCCCCCTGCACCACCCTGCAGGACGTGCTGGCTCAGGAGTGGCTTTCCTCCACCCTCACTGCCCTCACAATAGCCTGCCCTGTCTCCTGCTGCCTTCTCCGCCAGACTTGATAGAATGTTCTTTTAATGCACCTCCTTCCCCCACACCCCGATTTGTCTGTGACTCGGGGTGCCTGTGTCTGGTTTGCCTGGCACTGGCCTTTTCTCTCAGAAGTAGCTTGGGCCTTCTTGTCCAACTTTTTGGCCCATCGTCTTCACAGTAGATACAAAGCAAGGATGATCAGTGTAGATAAAAAAGAGCCACCTGTTTTCACCACTTTCTTTTTTTTTTTTTTTAATTTATTTATGATAGTCACACAGAGAGAGAGAGAGGCAGAGACATAGGCAGAGGGAGAGGGAGAAGCAGGTTCCATGCACAGGGAGCCCGACGTGGGATTTGATCCTGGGTCTCCAGGATCGTGCCCTGGGCCAAAGGCAGGCGCTAAACTGCTGCGCCACCCAGGGATCCCTCACCACTTTCTTGTATCACACCCACCACCTTTCATCCCTACACTGAGGGGACATGTGAAGCCCACAGCTCCCCCCACATGACAGCAATAAGTTCCTCAGCAAAGTGCGGCAGCCCACCGCCTCTATCCCCAGGGGCTCTGGCCAGGGACCCCCGGGGACAGTATTCACCTACAGGAAGGAGGCCATGTCCCTCCCCACAGAACAGAAATTTTAGCTTTAGTTCTTATTATCTTATATTAAAATTTTAAAACAGATGTGTTTGGGTTTTACAGTGCTAGGCATTGATTGATACACTAAGTATCTTTCATATCTAATCTCTCCTGTAGATATCGGATTTAAGTGGGAACGGTCGGTCGTCTAGGTTTCAGCCTCCAGGGCTGGGGAGGCAGAGGCAGGGCTAGACGTTTCTTTTCCCCACTGCCCTCGGTGGGGAGGAGGCCCCTTGGCCACCCCTCTGGTCCCCTCTGGAGCGAGAAGGAGCCAATGAATCAGGCCTTTTGCATTTAGCTCTGGGCCGGGAGGTATTGGCCGCCCCCCTCCCCCAATCCTTGGCAACAGCCCTTCCTTGCTTGTCCTCCATGGTGGTGGCAGGCCAGTCAGTGAGCATGTGTGTCTCGTCCACTCACAGAGACACTGAGATCGACGACCTCAAGATGCAGCTGTCTCGCATGCAGGAGGACTGGATTGAGGAGGAGTGCCACCGCGTGGAGGCCCAGCTGGCCCTGAAGGAGGCTCGCAAGGAGATCAAGCAGCTCAAGCAGGTCATTGACACGGTCAAGAACAACCTGATCGATAAGGACAAAGGGCTGCAGAAGTACTTCGTGGACATCAACATCCAGAACAAGAAGCTGGAGACACTGCTGCACAGTATGGAAGTGGCCCAGAATGGCGCCACCAAGGAGGATGGTGCCGGGGAGTCGGCTGGCGGGTCCCCCGCCCGCTCCCTCACCCGCAGCTCCACCTACACCAAGCTGAGCGACCCGGCTGTCTGCGGTGACCGCCCCCCCGGTGACCACCCTGGGGCCTCTGCCGAGGATGGGGTCGACAGTGGCTTCGCCGTGACCGACGACACCCTGAGCCGGACGGACATGCTGGAGGCCAGCAGCCTGCTGTCATCAGGGGTGGACTGCGGCCCCGAGGAGGGCTCGCTGCACAGCAGCCTCAGCCTGGGTCCCCGCTTCCCTGCCAGCAACACCTATGAGAAGCTGCTGTGTGGCCTGGAGGCCGGCGTGCAGGCCAGCTGCATGCAGGAGCAAGCCATCCAGACAGACTTCGTGCAGTACCAGCCGGACATGGACACCATCCTGGAGAAAGTGACCAAGGCCCAGGCCTGCGGGGCAATCCCTGATGCCGGGGACGGGTGCCCGGAGCTGGAGCCCCGCCCCCCGGGGCCCAAAGACCCTGACTCGGCGGTGGTGGTGACGGTGGGTGACGAGCTTGAGGCCCCGGAGCCTGTCACCCGAGGGCCGAGCCCACACCGGCCCAGTGCCAACCCCAGCCCCAGCCTGTCGGTGAGTGTGGCATGCCCCGTGGAAGAGGAGGAGGAGGCGGCCGCGGCTGAGAAGGAGCCCAAGAGCTACTGGAGCCGCCACTACATCGTGGATCTGCTGGCTGTGGTGGTACCAGCTGTGCCCACGGTGGCCTGGCTCTGCCGCTCACAGCGGCGCCAGGGTCAGCCCATCTACAACATCAGCTCCCTGCTGCGGGGCTGCTGCACGGTGGCCTTGCACTCCATCCGCAGGATCAGCTGCCGCTCGCTGAGCCAGCAGGGCCCGGGCCAGGCGGGCGGCGGCTCCCAGCTGTGAGCAGTGCGCCACCTTCCCTCCCGCCCTCCTGGCCCCGGCCTGGCTCCGGCGGCCTGACCACTGATTGTAGGGGTGCCGCTCTCCCTCCCACTCCTTCCCCGGGGCCTCCTCTTATTTATTTAGTTTTGGGTTTGGAAGTGGCTTTTTCAGGAATTGAACAGTGTTGGGGGGCCGGGAGTCAGAGTTGGGGGAAGACACCCCAAAACTGTGACAGGAGAAAAGGGAAGAGAGACCAAAGGTGGGGAGGCACACAGGTGGGACACGCTGCAGAGAGAGGAGGTGGGGAGGCCCCCCCAACCTGGCCCTGTCTGTCTGGACCTTCACTGCCCCTGCCCTGGAAAGTCTCTGGTGTGTTGGTCTGGGGAGGCTGGCCTGAGGCGCCCGTGGGAGCCTCCCCGCCCCTGCCCCGTCCCGTCCCCGTCCGGTCACCTGCCCACCCACGCCTTCTCTCAAGCCACCCCTTGCCCTCAGTCCTGCCTTCCGGGCCAGTATTATCTCCTCACGGGGAGGCAGCTGCCGCCCAGAGCACAGGCAACCGGCCCAGGACTCTGAGCAGGGTCGGCAACCCTGGGCCTGGGCTGCAGTTCCAGCACCTTCGGGCTGCTCCCTGCCTCGGGATTCAGAACCGTGGTCAGGCCACAGGCGTGGGCCGGAGCAAAGGTGGTGACGGGCAAGAGGTAGCAGAGCACAGCGTGGGTTCTGTGTCTGTTTGTGCTAGACCTTCCCTGGGATCCATTCCCTTCTCGGCACTTCCAGCTGCGTCAGATCACTGTTCCCGTGAGAGCTGGGGGAGGGGCTGGGGCTGGGGCTGGGGCTGGGGCTGGAACACCTGCCTGAGCCCCGGCTCTGTCTGCAGCCTCTGCCGCCTGCCTGCCCGCCCGCCCGCCCGAGAGGAGGAGGCCGGGCTGGCTGCGCAGCAGGGCCCCTCTGCCTCCTGGGACAGGTCCTGCGGGCTGGGAGGCAGGGCCGGACTCGGTTTGAGAAGCCAGAGGCCATGACTGCCCCCGGAGCTCACCCCAAGGTTCCATGGGGGCCTCGGGCCCAGCTTCTGCTTTGCACTATGTTCACTTTGGGGCTTGGCCCTCACGCACCCCAGCATCTCCACTGAGGGCTGCTCGCATTCTAGGGTGAAGGCTCCTAAACTCAGACCTGTCTGCCTCTGGAAGGAATTCCAGCAGGATGAGCGGCAAGATGGGATACTGAAGCCATGATGCTCATCCAGGCCAAAGCAGGGTGCCCCGGGTCGTCTCCCAGGCAGGGACAGGGCAGGGCAGGGGAGCCTGCAGACTCTCTGCTCACAGCCTGAGGCCAGTTGGCCTGGGAGCCTCACTGTCCCCCTTCCGTCCCTGGGACCACATCTGGTCCCCCAGCAATGCTGCTGATTTTACCACCACTATTATTTTACAGAGTAAACCCACTCCTGCTCCATAGTGGGACTTACACCCATCTGGGCACCCCCCGCACTCTTCAGAGGTTAGGCCCCACACCTGGGGGGGTTTGTGGGACCCTGAGTCTTACTCGTCCCTCTGGCCCCGGGCCACTCTGATTCTCTGCCAAGGTTGCTTGCCCACCCCCACTGCTCCGACAGCTGCCGCCTGACTTAGGGGCTCCCAGCCCTCCTCCCTGCACCCCCCGCTCCAGGTGGGGCACCTGCATGCACTGGGCAGGGGCAGCCAGTCCAGCCATGGGGGCAACAGCCCCCTCTGCCACAACGCTTTGTGCCTCCAAAGCTCCCCCCACCAGTTGGGGCTTCAGATCAGCCATCCTTTGTGGAGCACCCCCACCCCAGCCGAAGCACACCTGAACTGGGGCCTGGCTGGGGCTGCCCCACAGATGCTGGGGTCGTGACATGGAGGGGCAGTGGACAAACCCAATCCAAAGCCAAGCCGGGACTGGCCGTGGCCCCAGCCTCCTGTGCCGTGTACTCACGAAGCTGCGTAGTGTCTCCTTAGAAATAGTCCAAGCTTTGCCGAGAAAATAAATGTATGACTATATTTGACAACACGAAATCTATATATTTTTCACCACTGGAATTCTGTGAGCTGCGTAGCCCCTCCGCTTCTGTCTGTGTCTTGCTCTCTGTGGCCTTCCTATTGTGTCTTGTGTTTTGGTGGACGTGGTCAGGGCTGAGGCCGGAGCCCACTGTGTCCCTCTGGAGAAGGCCCTCGAGATGGGCCACTGCTCTGGGTTGTAGGGCCCTCTCCCACAGCATGGAGGGTCTTCTCTTTTGGGGCCTTCAACGGGTTTTTCTTCCCGTGTCAGTGGAGGCAGTGGCTCAGCGCCCAGCCCTGGGACGGACCTGAGAGCACGCTGCCGTGGCCCTGGCCTGGCCCTTCGTGTGCGCGTGTGTGTGCTCAGTGTCCGCATCTATGCAAAAGGGGCAGCACGACATGTGCAGCTCCGAGCAGTGGAGGCACAGCGGCCTGCTGGCTCGGGTTCCCGGCCCTGGTCATGCAGGGCACAGAGCACGGGGCAGGAGGGCAAGGCCAGGGGCAGGGGCTGCTTGCCCGGGGCTCCTCCTCCAAAGATACCCTTTTTCTTCTTGCTTAATACCTCGTCCTGCTGGGCTATGGCCTTTCCCTCCTGCTCTCAGCTTTCGGAGCAGAAATTGTCGGGGCCTCCCCTCCTGCCAGCCTCCAGCTGGAGCTGATTAGATCCTAAGGGACATTTCCCCAGGAACCACCTACTGAACTGCTGGTTCCTTGGAGCTCAGTGGCCAGAAGTGGCTTCTGCTTAGATGGAGGGCCTGGGTCTGGGCCTCCCTGCTGCTCCTCTGGTCCAGCCTCAGGCAGGAATCAGAGCCAGGGCTGGGACTCTGCACAGAGAGCTGGCCTCCGGCGGAGTTTATTCCGAGCATCTCCCAAGGGGATAACTTAGCCTTTCACTGAACAGCCTTCCCAGGCACCGCTAGCACCGGGGTATCTGACAGTGCCTGGGGAGGGGCGGGCATCGGCAGAGTTCCAGGGCAAGAGCCTACCGAGGGCCTGAGCCCGGGGAACTCGTGACACCCTCTCTGACCTATGGGGACAATGCAAACAAATCACAGTGTACTCTCCCACTCGGCCATCCCCTCGATGGAGAATTCAGGGGATACAGGAAGGGGGGAGGTGGGGAGGGTCTTCATTTTGTCTCCTTTGTCCTTCTGTTCAGATAGAGTTGTACCTGCAGCAGACAGCTCTGAATTAAAGCATGAAACCACAGCAAGACCCTCGGCCTGATTTCTTTATATCGTGGTGGGTTTTTTTCGTTTTTGTTTTTGTTTTCTGAGAGGGATGCAGGAGGCTCAAACCATCCCTGCCAATCTAGGATACACGGCGTACACACAGGGAAGGACTGGCAGAAAGAGGGCCTTTCTGAGGTTGGAACCAGACAGCCTCGTGCTGGCTCAGCGCTGTCATGTACCTGTTGCGGCAGCTGAAGTTTCACTCCCCTCCTGGGTCACACAGATGATCTCGGACCTAGAAGAGCCTCTCCCAGCCCCCTGAGGGTCAGCCCTGCTGGCGCCTGTCAGTGCCCCGCATCCACTCTGGTATCCCTGAAGTGGATCTCCTGTGCTCTCTGCAGATGCAGAAGCAGGCTGAGCAGGGCTGCTCTGAAGCCAGAGTCCCTCCTCCAGAGTCCCACACTGCTCCTCCACTCCAGCACCTCTGTCCCCGACTGGCAGGCAGCACGTGATGGCGGCAGGGCCAAAGCGCTGCTCTTAGGCACTGTGTGTAGAAAAGACCACGGTCTCAACGCTGCTTAGAAGAAAACCAGGCCTGGCGTGTCATGGGACCAAGGATTCTGGAATTCTCAATCACTTTTGAAGAAAGGCTTTTATTTAAAATCAAGTATTTATTCAAAAGAAGGATTATAACTATGTAGTTTGTGACAGACGGGAAGGGAAGGAGAAAGAAAACATTCTCACAAAGGATGTAGTTGTGTTCTCTCAAAACGTGAAGCTGTTTTTCTGGTAGGCGCAGCAAAAGTCTTGTGAGGGGCCCAACTGCAACTTTAAGAAGTGTTTGGCCGGACTGCCTCCGTGCTAAGCATTTAAATAGGCACAGAGAATCACTGCTGGGGGCCTGCGTGCAGTTCCCGGTCAGAGGTTCCAGGGAGGCCCCGTGTGTCTCGGTGGCTTCCCACCGGGAACCCCACCTGCCCCACTTGGAACATGTGCCCTCAGCGCAGCCCTGGCCTGGGCACAGCCCCCCACACATGTCCTAGGAGGACTCTGAGCCCTTTCCTGCAGGGGTGGAGAGTATGGGACGGCTGAGCAGTGCTCCCCTGGCTTCAGACATCTGGGATCGAGTGGTCCATGGCGTGGTGGAGCAGGGTCGGGGACAACCTAGATACAGCAACGAGGAGTCACCCAAACTGGCAGCACCTGCTTCTCCTCCCTCCCGGCCTGTGCATCCCCCAGGGGGACCTTCATTTCCATTCCTAAGACTTTCAAGTCCCTTGCAATCACCAGCCACCTGGAAGGGAATGAAGGGGGGCAGGCTGGTGTGTGCCCTGCGTGAGGCTTGAGGAGGCTGGCTTGGCTAGGAGGTGGGGAGGTGGGGGTAGGGGCTTGGCTAGGAGGGGGAGCCTTACTTTTTGACCATGTGCTCATAGATCACGGTAGGGATGATGGTCAAGGTGACAACGTTCCCGGCCATGGCCAGAATCTCTGTGACCGCTTTGTCCTGGAGAGGAAGTGAGGGGGCAGTCACCCTGGGGCCAGGGGCACCTCTGCAGAGGAGGGGTCAGCACCCCACCCCCAAGACCCTGCTGCCATTAGGGGAGAGTTCCAGGTAAGCAGCCAGGTGAGGCCTCGCTTGAGCAAGACCGTGAGCCCCCGACCTGAGGATCTCTGTGGTAAAAATGAGCAGGCCTCTCCTCACTCTCCCCTTGAAGGCAAGTCCTGTGGGCCTGACACAGAATAGGCCTCACAAACTCTCCTTGCGTCCCCTTCCACCGGAGCGCTCCAACGCCTCACTCACCACGCCCACATTGTCTATGCCATCTCCCTGACTCAGTCACACTCAAGTTCTGGAAAATTACCATGCAGTGGAGGCCATCGGGTGCATCCATCCACCCGCTGGGCTCCTGTTGGCCAGCCAGACGAGCCGAGCCCTCCAGGGCTCTTTTCCGCTTACACTTTGTTGACCGGTAAAGAGAGAAAGGTCTGCAGACGCCGTTCAGACCATGAGGAGAACAGGAAAGGACAAGCCCCTATGCCACGTGGGCCAAACAGACTGAACTCTAAAGCACGGCCACAGCAGAGCTTCCGGCCCTTTCACAGAGACTAGTGACCATCCACGCACTTCTAACTTGGTTATGTGCTCAGTTGGTGAGGTGCGAGATGTGCGAGATGGGACCAGTGACAGCCACACGGTGGAAACAGATCAGCTTTCAGAAGACAAATATCTCAAAATGCGTAACTACACAGGGCCGTTCAGGAAACGGAGAAACCCAGTGAGAGCCTCCGAGCACCACGGTTTGCCAGGGTAACTGGCAAGTTCATCATGATGCCCTGAGCCTTCGGGGAGGAAGAGAGAATCCTTGGCACATTTTAGCATGACTGGTCTCCAGAGGAGTTAAGATCAAAGAACTGGAATGCTTTGAAAGGAGGGCGTTTGCAGGTACCCGAGAGGGAAGCACTCAGAATCGGTGTTGGCCTCGTCAACTTCTCAGGCATAAACGGTTCCCTTTGGATTGTCAAGCCTGATCCCCGAGGGGGAGATATGCAGTAGGAGGGATCACAGACTCACATCAGGAAGAACTTCCTGATCACAATGCTCATGAGCCTCCAGAGCCAGCCTCCAAGGGAGGTGGGGAGACAGTCCAGCATGGGAAGCAGATCTGGGACAGGAATGGCGGGGTGATGGCCCTGCGGAGGGGTGGAGAACTGGCTTAGAAGGCCGTGCCAGCTGCGGAGTGAGATGCCACTGCCCAGGCCACTTCTGCTGGGGGGAGCCCTGGAGCCCTGGCTGCAGGAGGGGATAGGACTCTCCCTCCAAATCACAACCTCGAAGAAGAACCGCTCTCTGTCCAGGCGGCAGCGAGTCAGGATCAAACCACTTTCACTTGTTCAGGGACCAAACGCCACACGACTCATCATCCTCTGAGGTCCGGTGCCTGAAGTCGCCCACTGCTCAGTCCACATCCGCTAGACCCTGGACCCCTTGCTCCTTCTGGCTTTTTAAGGATAAAACACACACACCCTCCAAAGATGAACAGAGGTCAGAAGTGTGTTTCTGGGGGATCCCTGGGTGGCTCCGTGGTTTAGCGCCTACTTCAGCCCAGGGCATGATCCTGGAGACCCGGTCCCACGTCAGGCTCCCTGCATGGAGCCTACTTCTCCCTCTGCCTGTGTCTCTGCCTCTCTCTCTCTCTCGTGAATAAATAAATGAAATCTTTTTTAAAAATCTAAAAAAAAAAAAAAAGAAGAAGTGTGTCTCTGAACAGCAATTTTCCAAGATGTTCCTATTATGGAATGTGAGCCAGTTATGCAAACAGAAGTGCCGTGGAGGGGGCAGGTATCCATGCAAGCAGCAGCCCCCTCCCGGGCACCCTGTCCTGACGCACCCCCTGCCTGGACGCACCGCCTGCCCCGCTCTCCTCGGCCTCCTGCTCCCTGAGCACTGCCCCGTGCTCGGGTGCTCGGCGCTGAGCTCAGAGCTCCACCTCCCTCGGCTTAGCCCACAGCAACCAGAGCGCGGGGATCCGAGCCTCAGGGGCACGGCGGCCTGCCCGCCTCTCAGCGCCTGAGCTCCGCGGCCGGCCGAGCGCACCTACCTTCAGCCCGACCACATTCTGTCCGTTCACCTCGCACACGGACTGCTTGGTGAGGAGCCCGTTGCGGGCCGCGGAACTCCCTCTGACCACAGAGACCACCGCGCCTTTCTTGATGACAAAGCCGACGTGGCCCGTGCTGTCCTTGTGCATGGTGACAGTGCGCTGGAACGGCCTGGCGGGAGAGACCGTGAGCCGGGCCTAGACGTGCCTGGGGCCAGACAGGGAGGCACCGGGGGCCTGGCCACTCACCTGTCCCGAACGACCATGGCGATCTTCTCTGCCGATGCCCTCTTCAGCACCCGGTGCGCTCGGTCCGTGCTCCACCCGGCACAGTCTCGGCCGTCAATCTGCAGGATCTGATCCCCAAAGCGCAGCCCCACAAGAGACGCGGGGCTGTTGGCCTTCACCAGCTGCACAAAGAGCCCCTGGAGGAGGCAGGGCCCTGTGGTCAGCTCCCCATCACATCACTCGGAGCCCAGGTCCCTCCGGCTGCTGTTTGCCTCCTGATCATCTAGGAGCTGGCAGGACAGCGGTCACTCTATTTTCCTGGGGACAAAATACTCCAGGCCACATAGCCAGGGAGCAGCTGGGTAAGATCTCAACCCTGGCTGGAGGCTGCAGCCCCAGCCCCTGGACTGCATGGCTTCTTACGACGGCACTGGTCCCGCCGGCTTCCACCTTCTGCAGACAGCTGAGCTGCCTGGAAGCCAGATCCCTCTGATGGAGGGGAGGGAGGAAGAGAGACCCCGAGTGGTAGGAGCCCAGGAGGCACAAGTGGAAGGTCCATTCTAGAACCCAGCACTGACCCTGGGGCCTTAGGGGAGGGAGGTTGAGAAGAAGAGCCTCCGCTTGAGGCTGGGTAAGCCTTGGCTCCCCTGCTTGCTCCGCACCTTCCTTACTGTGGACAGGGCCCGCAGCCCCCCTCCCAGGCTGGTGGGCAATACGTGTGGGAGATGCCCCCTCCTCTCCTGCCCAGTCCTCAGCCCTACCTGGTCAATGGCCCTCAGCCGTAGCCCCGTCTTGCCATGCTCATCTTTGCACAGGTAGATCTCGCGCACCCCAGGCTTGATCTCTGCTCGCCGTGTGCCAAGGCTGTTTCCAGACAGCGGTGCCACCAGCTGGCCCGGTGACAGGCCAGAGCCCACCATCTGCAGACACCAGGGGTCTCATAAGGATGGGGAAAGAAGGATGCAGTGGTCCCTGGGCCCTCTCCCATCCCCAGATCACACTCCTCTCTCAGGGCCTGTTAGGGTGCATGGCTCCGTGAAGCCACTAGGAGGCATCAAAGCCTATACCCCCTGAAAAACAGCCAGGAAAATGAGGAGAAAGAGAATGGGTATACAGAAAAGAAACCCTCATTTTGGTGTCAGGAGAAGACCCCTTCGAAATCCAATTAAAAATAAAATTTCACAGCAAATAGCAAGCAATTAGGGGGAAAAAGGACTTGATTTGTTTTGTCTTGAAAAAAAATGTAAGCAAAAAGTATAAAAACGAGTGCTTTCCCCGTAAAGCCCAGAACAAGTCAGGATGTCACTCTCACCACTACTCTTAAATGTGGTACTGGAATAACTACCCAGAGCAATAAAGTAAGAAAAGGAAATAAAAGGCATACAGACTGTAAAAGAAATAAAATGGTCCCTATTTGCAGATGATAGGATGATTTACTAGGATATTCCCAGGAATCTACAAATAAACTCTTAAAACTAAGTGACTTCAGCAAGGTCACAGGATACAAGATCAACACACAAAAATCAACTGTACTTTTTATACACTAACAGCATACACATGGAAACTGAAATTAAAAGTACACTACCAACTATAATTACTCAAAAATAAAACATAGGAGTAGGTGTACAAAACATATGTAGGACTTGCATACTGAAAACAAAAACAAAAAAGTGGCTGATAAAAGATATCAAAAAATATTTAAATAAATGGAAAGGAATTTTCTATTCATGAATTAGAAGAACATAATAAAGCCATCAATTGCCCCAAATTGACATAAAGATTCAATGCCATTTCTATCCAAATCTTTACAAGATGTCTTGTAGATGTAGGCAAGGTTAATCTAAACTTTATATGAAAAGACAAAGGAGGGACACCTGGGTGGCTCAGTGGTTGAGCGTCTGCTTTGGGTCAGGGCGTGATCCCAGGGTCCTGGTATCAAGTCCCACATCAGGCTCCCTGCTCCCTCTGCCTGTGTCTGTGTCTCTCATGAATAAATAAATAAAATATTTTTTAAAAAGAAAGAAAAGAAAAACAAACTATCCATTGAGAAAATGAACAAAACATACGAAGAGCATTTTACTGAAAAAAATCATAGCTGGTAAACAGCACATGGAAGGACATTGAACATCACTAGCCGTGAGGGAAATGCAAATTAAGACCCTGATGAGACATCATGACACACCTATCATAACAGCAAACGTTAGTGAGAAGCTGGCAAAGATGGGAAGAAACTGGAAGAGTGTCGCTGGCAAGAAAATAAAGCAGCAGAGCCACTCTTAAAATAGTTTGGCAGTTTCTTTTCAAGATTCAAACATGCATTTATCATACAACCTAGCAACTGTACTCTTGGACATTTATCCCAGAGAAATGAAAACTTATGTCTGTACAAAAGAACTATACAAAAATATCCATAGTAACTTACTTTGTAACAGCCCCAAACTGGAAAAAACTAAAATGACTCTCAATGGATTAAAAAGTCTTTGGGGGGGATCCCTGGGTGGCGCAGCGGTTTGACGCCTGCCTCTGGCCCAGGGCGCGATCCTGGAGACCCGGGATCGAATCCCACATCGGGCTCCCGGTGCATGGAGCCTGCTTCTCCCTCTGCCTATGTCTCTGCCTCTCTCTCTCTCTCTCTCTCCTCTATGTGACTATCATAAAAAAAAAAAAAAAAAAATTAAAAAAAAAAAAAAAAGTCTTTGGGATGTCCATACCATGGACTGCTACTTAGCAATGCAAGGGGATGAACTAAGGGAGCGGGGGGTGGGGGGGGGCATTGATGGGGATTAAGGATGCAGGTGATGTATGGAATTGTTAAATCACTGTATTATACACCTAAAACTAATATAACACTGAAAGTTAACTATACTGGAATTAAAATAAAATGAAATAAAAACAAACAAATAAGCAAATAAAATGAGATGAGCTATTAATACAGTGAATAACCTGGAAAGGTTTCAAGGGCATTATGCTGAGTGGAAAAAGCCAATCTGAAAAGGCTACACGCAGTAGGATTCCATTTATATAACATTCTGAAACAAAATCATGGAGGCAGAGAACAGACTAGTGGTGGCCAGGGGGTTAGGGATGGTCAGGGGGAGAGAGTGGGCATGACCACGAAGGGCCGGCCTGGGGGAGACCTTTGTGGGGACGAAACAGTTCGTGCCTTGGTTGCACTGGTACTTACATGAGTCTATCTATACAGGTGACAAAGTGACACAGGACTACAGACGCTCACTGTACCAACGTAAAATGCCCGTTTTCCTTATCCTGTAGTTCTGCAGCCACTTCCTGCATAACCATTAGGAACAGTCGCTGGAGGGTACAGCTTTCTGTGCCCTTCTCTATACTGTCTCTGTGGCTTCCCAGGAGTTCATGATTATTGAAAAATAAAAAGTTAAAAATAAAACTTTTAGCTATAAAAATGAATCCACCTGTCATATTTGTATCAACATTTCAGTGAAATGCACTCACGTCCTCATTATTGGAACGAAGAGAAATTCAGTCAAAGGCTGACAAGGGAAGTATACACCATGGGACTTTCTTTGCTTCGAAGTTTGTATTTCACAGCATGACTATGGGGGGTTATTGTGGGGAAACACCCCAGGCCCCACGTGTCCCCTTCCTGGTGGCCTTTCTCCTGTCAGACCCTCATCTGCCAGTGGCTGTGTGTGTGTGTGTGTGTGTGTGTGTGTGGCTGTGGCAGTTTTCATCCTCACTCCCTTCACTTCACGAAACCCTTCAGCCTCAACAGGACTTGGGGTTGTGCTCTGCCACCAATTTTCAGCAGCCTGGGGACAGGACAGCAGACAAGCACGCTGACCAACGGCCCGTGGGGATGCTGGAGCCCACTGGGAGGGGGTCTGGGTGGGCACTGGGTCTCTGAATGAGCGTATTTTCAGGAGGGAATATTTCAGTGTCATGATGTCTCTTGCTCCCCAAAACCATGGAGAGCAGGAATCAAGCAAGCATTGTGGTTTAATTTGGGGACCAGAGCTGGGTGACAAGCTGCTCCCCCTCTCGGCTCTGCCATCCAGGCAACAGCTCTCAAGGCACAGGCGCTCCTACATTAGATGCCTCCAGGCTCAGGCTGGGTTTAACGCCTCCCTTCTCATCCAGCAGCCCGAAGCCAGAGGTCAAGGGGCAGGCAGTGGTCCTCCAGCTCTGCCCAAGACTGCAGGAAACCCCACAGCACTTTTAATGACGGGTCAAAATGAGAAGTGCCATCAAGAAACAGAGCCGCAGGCACGCCAGGGAGCAGGAGCTTCCAGTCTGTGCAAACGGCGAAACCAAGGAGGGCAAGTTGGAACATTTCTGTGCCCACATCAGGCAAGAGAAGAATACCTACACCAGCACCTTCTGGAAGCTGAAGCAGGTTCTGCTGGACTTCTTGGCTGGAGAGGGAAAGACCCATATAATTTTCCAAGTCCGCCAGGCTCGGGTACAAAACTGATGGGAAGGGAAGGGAAGGAAGAGGAGAGGTGTTACTCAGGGGTGCGTGCTTGGCCACGCCTGCCTGGCTCCCCCGTGTCACTCAGCTGTATTAATAAACAGGGCCCAGGGACACTGTTTACTCCTGAGAGGGCAAGGGAACACTCGCTGGTGATGTGGGTTCTCCCCTCAGGAGGGCTGAGGGGCAGTGATCTCGCCAGGAGCAGCCTGGGACACAGAATCCCTCATGTACGAACCACTTGGCTGTTCAACGCAACAGACTTTATTTGGCACCAGCCAGACATGCGACACCAAGCACAGGGCTGGTGCTGGGGACGTGAGGCCCCGGCTCCTAGGAAATCCACGGGATGGGGAGAGGCGGGCTGTGGGAGGCAGGCATCTGACCCCAGGGCAGCTCCCAGGAAAATGCACAGTGAGGAGGGAAAGAGTGGGCCTGTGGTCAAGGTAGCTGCCACAGGACCTGAATCAGGACTGCCATCATCTCTGGGGGCCACCACAAACATCCCGGTCTCCTCACTTGGCCATAGAAGTTAGTCCCACATCAGAGGATTTGGTCTTCTCACTAAGCCACAGAATTCTCAGGGTCCCCTCAGAGGGTTCTGGCGGGGGTAAAATGTGCAGGAAGCCCACAGCAGGGCGGCAGGCAAGAGGCAGTGCTTGGAAGTGGCCACAAGAGGTCACTGTCAGTCAGGAGCACCCCACCCCGGCTCGCTCACCTGAAGGTTGGGAGACTGGCAGGGCGGGCATCCTGGCTGCAGCTCTGGCCTGGGCCTGGGGAGAGGTGAGGTGCACTGATCAGCTGTGGCCAGGACCCGCAGACCTTGGAGCTTGGGGCTCCCTGGGGCTGAGGGTCAGGGCCTTAATTATGCTGGCAGGCCTAGGGTAGGGTGGCGCATCCAACGGAACTCGGAGATGTGTAAATGTGGTCTCTGCAGATGTCCATGTTTCTGGGGAAGTTTCTCCCTGTAGCGCCCAACCCACCAAATGTCATGAGCCGCTTGCTACGTGAGGCAGCCAGAACATCAAGACCCACCTCCCAACGAAATTCTCAGTCGACAAGTCCCAAATTCTCAAAACCC
Source organism: Canis aureus (assembly GCF_053574225.1). Classification (NCBI taxonomy): domain Eukaryota; kingdom Metazoa; phylum Chordata; class Mammalia; order Carnivora; family Canidae; genus Canis; species Canis aureus. The sequence continues at coordinate 25,178,541 of NC_135636.1, read as the reverse complement.
ACTGGAACTGCAGGTGGATGGAAGGTGGATGGAAGGAAGAAGCTTCTGGGGATGAGCAGGCCACATGCCATGCCCAAGGGGTCTACTCTGGAAGCCTGTCTACAGTGTGGCGTCTACCTGGACGGGGATGGAGGAAGTGCTGGGACGCACAGGCCTATCTGCAGCTGCTTGGCCTTCTCCACTCCTGCTGTAACTCCACTGCCTTAGCCTCCTGTCCACCAGCAGGCCCTGCAGTGGTGACCTGCAACACCCAGCACCTTTCAAGACAAGCCTCCCTTACTCACCCTGGGACAATCACAAAGGGCCCACGAGGGCCTAGACTAACACATGCCCAGTGGCTTACCTGAATGGCTTGGTCCATCTTCAGGTCCTCCAGAGACGGGTACAGGGTAGACATGGCTGTTCCTCAGAACACCCTTCAGGGCACAGAGAGTGAGGAGGGGTGAGGGGTGAGAGGAAGCATGGATGTCTGCCTCGTGCCCATGGGTGCCACTCAGGACTCTCAGGACAAGAGAGAGATCAGGAAGGTATCATGCCCATTTTGGAGATGGGGGAGCTGAGTCTGAACCCAAATCTGTTTTGTTCCCAAGCCCATATCTCCACCCTTGCAAAATTCCATCCCACCTGTTCAACTGACTCTGGGCTTCAGACCCCAGACCCAGGGGACCACCCAGGACATGCTGGCCAGGAAGAGCAGGAGTTTCAAAGGTCAGGTGGGCTGAGGGGGTCTGGTCACTCAAGACCCAAATTCATTCCAGCAAGTTCATAGTGAGCATCTGCTGCGTATAGCATCATCCCACAACTGCACAGAATTCCAGGGGTCTTAATTACAATAGAAAGGCAGCAGGGCATTTTGAATCCCTCCCTCACAGCCACATCCCTGTTCCCCTCTGAGTATTTGAGCACCTACTGTATACCACCCATTTCCAGCCTTGATCTTAGCCTAGGCTTCCACTTCTCTCCTTGTAAAGCTCCAAGCTTCTTAAAGGCAGTGTCTTGAGTTTTGCATTTAGACAACTAATTTGAATGTATGAAGTACTCTGCAAGGTCAAATAAAATCTGTTTGCATATGGCCTGTGAGCCACCAGTTCCAATCTCTGGAGGAAACAGAAGTCTGTGGGGACCACTTTAGAGAATATGGGCTAGATACTGAGAGTAGTGGTGAGCCACCAAGGGGGCTTTAAGCAGGGCTAAGACATCCCAGGCTCATGCAGAAGGGCCTATTGACTTCCACCTGGAGAACAACAAGAGAGGAGGTAAGACCCATTGGAGGATGTTGGAGGGCCTGGGGAGGGGCAGGAAGATGATGGAGGTCTGCACACAACATGGGGGTTAGGGGTGGGATGTGAGAGAGGAGAGATTTGATGGCAAGTTAGAAGTAATGATATGCCGGGGGAGGAAGGGTTGTCAAAGCAGCAGGTACAGAGGAAGAAGAAGGAACAGTGATGGATGAGGATGACCTTGGCCCCTGTGGGTCCCTCAGGGGAGATGCCCAGAGCATCCGGACCTGGCAGGGCTGGAGTCCCTTCACCCCTGGCACAGCCCACTCAGTTCCCTGTGACCACCCAGGCACTCCTTTTTTGTGTTCACCTGCTCTGATGTCCTAAGGGTACCCACCTTCCTAGGATGGAAATGAGGACCAGAGGTCCCAAATGTATTTCATTCACCTCTCAGTCTTGTTTTTTATTTTTTTCAAATTTGAATTAGTGCAAATATTTTAAAGTCTGGGAATAAAATAGTCTTCGCTTCTAATTTGTATTGAAAAAAAGTCAAAACATTTGGCAACGCAAGAGCAAGAATCATGCACAGCAACACCCAGTCCAGGCTGAGTTGCGGCCAGCCTCTTAGATGGTGCTGCCTATGCTCTCCCAGTTCCCAAAGTAGCCAAGCCAGCTGTGTAGTTCCCATAACTACCCAAGCCAGTTATGTCACGTGCTTGGCTCTTTGAAGCAGGCGGCACCGGATCCTTGGCCTAGTCTGATCTTTGTGGCAGAAATGATCACCTCAGGAGGAAAGAGACTGTCCCGGGGGAAAGGGGGACTGGCTCTGACCTCCTTTAGACCATCTGGGGCAAAGAGACCCTTTTGCCTGTGGCCTTCCCCACTGTGCACATACTCTGGGAGATTTTTATCTTGGGGCAGTCCTCAGCAGGTGACGTCTGCCAAAACACGCCCTGTTACCAGGATCATGCATGAAGAGCATATGTGAAAATGAGAGGCCAACCCTGCCCGGCTTTTTCTAACACTGAAGCAGCACAGCAGTTATTAGATTTTTTATTATTTTTTATTTATTTATTCATGATAGACATAGAGAGAGGCAGAGACACAGGAGGAGGGAGAAGCAGGCTCCATGCAGGAAGCCCGACGCGGGACTTGATCCTGGGTCTCCAGGATCGCGCCCCGGGCCAAAGGCAGGCGCTAAACCGTTGAGCCCCCCAGGGATCCCCCAGCACAGCAGTTACATTTTCAGTGGCTGCCCTCTGGGACAGCAGAATCAGAGCTCCACTTCCTGGAAACCACTCCCAGGCCAGAACCACACAGCACTTTCTCTGCATCTGGGACCTTTACCACCTCCACCTCTGAGGCCCCGCTCAGTTTTACTGAGCTCTGGGCAGAATTGGGAGGCAGGTATTCCCCTACCTTTTAACAGTGTATGATCTAGTGGGGAATGGCTCCCAGCCAGCAAATATGCTGTGCCTCATCCAATCATCGGTCTACCCACTCGTAGCATTTGAGTATCTACCGTGCGCCAGGGGCCCTGGACCTGTTTCAGCCATCCCGGGCCCTCTGCTTGGCTCACCGCCCTCCCCTGGGTGGTGCTCTTTGAGGTTTAGTTCAAATGCTGTTTCTTGGGTTGCCTTTTTCAGGCCATTGGACCCTCCCCCGCTAGTTGGTTGGATCTTCTTGTGCTCCATCCCTGACTTGTGCTGCCTCTGCTGTCAAGCTATTTACCATATTACACGATCAACATACTGGACCCCGCCTCACAAAGACAGGGAGGGGCCGTGTCCCCTTCACCACACACTAGGCCTCCCCACCACAATAACGGCAAATATGCATGGTGATAAAAATGGTTAAATCTGAATAAATCAGTGGTTTTCCGAGAACAGATTGGAAATTCTGTAGGCATTTTTGGGTGTCAGAAGACTGTGGGGGACATCACGAACACAGAGATCTGGGCCTCTTGTAATGGACCCGCAGACCATTCGCAACAAACCGTCCTCTGTCCTGTGCAACTTTCCAGCGTCCTCCCAAACCTTCATGTGGGCATCGAGCCTGCTTATAACCTGTGTTGTGGGTTTTTTTTTTTTTTTTAATAACCTGTTTTATATACAGACACAGCGTTTCCTGGTTTTGATACGCAAGAAATGCATCTACCAGGTCAGTCAAGGGAGGCTGCAGCGCCACGCCCCCCTCGGCCGCTGAGACCCCGGGACGCGGCCCTGTGCGCCCGCACGTGGCTGTCACACTCACTCCACACCCGTTTACAAATACTTGGCCTTTGACGTCGAACCGAAACAGGCGGAAACTTCTCCGTCGAATACGGTCTCAACCCCAGACGCACGCGTTCTGGCGTCATCCAGCTCCAGCTCTGGCAAACCGAAGGGCCCAAGCTTCCGCTATAAACTACTTTCCTCGCCCGTGTTTCGCCGCCGTTATGATAAAGTCGGAGCATCCTGCTGGCTGGCCCGCGGGGAACCGCCGGTTCCGGACGAACCCGCCTCCTCCCTCGGCCTCAACTTCCCCGCTTTGCGCAGCCAAGCACCAAGTCCACGCACCGGGGGCCGGGGCACGGCCCTGCTCTTCACCCCAGGCCCGTTCCCCAGCCCGCCGGACGGCGCAAAGACCCGCAATCCCGCTCTGAGATCCCCTCAGATCCCCTCAGATCCCGCCCTGGGGCCCCTTCGCCGCGACCCCCGCCGGGACCACCGCCTCCCAGCGGCTCGGGGCTACGGCGCCTGCGCAGAGCCCGCCGGGTCGCTGGGGCGCGCTGCGGCGTCGAGGACGCATGCGTCCCACACCCGGGCCTGCGCGCCGCGAAGGGGGGCTCCCAGGCTGCCCCGCGGTAGCGGGGTCGAGAATGGCGGCTCCCGGGCCGCTCGGGCTGTCGGCCGGCTGGGCTGTTAGAATTCAGCCTGCCTCTCGCTTTCTCCAGGTGCCCATGCCGGTGCCGGCACCCACAAAAAGAAATCAGGTAAAGCTGCAGAGTAAGGGATGGAAAAGCTCGGTCGGACCCCTTGCCCCCTCTTTACGGGACTGGAGGCCTCGCAGAGCCGATCGAGCTTTAAAGGGACGAGTGTGTCCCCCCCCCCCCCCCCCCCGCGCCAAGCTCTTGACCCCATTTACGGGCCATTTACGGCCTGCGGAGGAGGGAGAGTGCGGGCGACCCTGAGAAAGGCAGCAGTGGGAGGGAGGAGGGTGTAGGGACGCCTGCGCTCCCCGTTGCCTGCTGCTGGAATGGAGTCCCGCCGTCGCTCAGGCTTCCGAAGCGCTTTCCGTTCCCGAGTGTTCCCTACCCACTGTGACGTCACTGGGCGTCCCTCCAGGTCGTTTTTTGCCGGGCTGACTTCTGACCAGGTGCCCCCGCTCCACCAAGATCCCGCGGGGGTCCCACCGGCGAGTAGCTGAGTGATCGCACCCCGCTGCGGAGGGTGGGGGCCTCGTGGTCGGCCGGGCAGATCGTCCCACGGCAGAATCGGGTGTGCTGCTCCCTAAGGGGTTCAGGCAGGCTGGCTTTCGGGGTGCAGGATAAAAGACCAGGGTGACCAAGGAAAGCCTCTTGGAGGAAGGAAGTGGGTGAGCCGTGTGCTACTCCAGGGGGAGAGAGGCCCAGACCCAAGAGACCAGCTGCCTTCCAGAGCTTTACTACCTCCTGCAGGTTACGCAGGTTCTCCAAACAACATTTTTCCCCCTAGCATTGCTTCCCCTCTGCAGCTGCCCCACCAAGTCCACCCCCTGGTCTGAGCCAGAAATCTGGAAGTTAACGTTAACTCCTGCTCTTGAAGCCATACCCAGCTCTCGCCCTCAGCATAAATCTCCAAACTTCAACTTGGCATTCAAATCTTCATGACCTAACTCCTGAGGGCACCATCTACAGTCACACTTCCTCACGTTTCCACACTCACCCTGCATTTCATTCATTCCAGACTGCCTGCTGACACTAGAACTCACCCTCCTGGTTCATGCCTCCCTACCTTTTCAGGTACCTGTCCCTCTGTCTTGGATGCCATTCATGCCTTCTCTCTCCCTCTTGTTCATCTGGTGAACTGTCCCCTTGAGTTCTAAGCTTTTCCCCAAATCCCCCCCACACACAGAATTAGGCAAACCTCCCTTCTCTAGACCCCAGAACCTCATATTCACCTATTCACCATTCATTCCACTAATGTTTATTAAGTACCTCTTGTGAGCAAGGTCTTCTACATTCCCTAGGATTGGATTTCCTCTGTGCTGTGTTTGTTTGCCTGTCTCCCCACTGCTGAGCCCAGTGTTTGGCACATGGCAGGCGTCCCAAGTTACTGTTTCTTAAAGGACTGGGAAAGCAAGACACGGAAGGGAAAGCCCCAAAAAAGTCCTTTGAAGAGAAGCTCTGGACCTAGAAAGGGAGGAAAAAACCCGCTGCCCTAATGAGGTAGACTACAAGGCTGGCTCCTCCAGTCTGACAATGGAAGAGTTCGCTTAGCTGAGTGCTGGCTTCCTGCAATTAATTGGCTCCCTTGAAAGGAAAATAACCCATCTCTCAAAGGAATATTCCTTTACGTTGCACTTTACAGAATTTCCATCCCTGAGCTTCTGTACTTTTTGATACAAGCAAGAACACCACCCACTGCAATCCAGCAGTCATGTCCTGGGAGATCAGCAGGGCTGAAAGGGGTCGTCAGTTCTCATCTTTGGATTTTGGAACACCTTGTTCCAAAGAGAGCTGAAACTATGGGACTCCTACTTGTTCCTGTGGACAACTCATCCATCCTTCAGAAGACAGTGTGTGCGGGAGGGAAGCGTGGGTTAGAGTGTCAGAGGAATAGCTCCTGGAAGGCCAGATTAGCCCAGTTTGTGGTGGGTTAGAAAGAAGAGGCTGTTGCTAGGCCACCAGTATGTACCCCCCACCCTCCTCCTCAGGGCTGTGCTGCCTGCTGGAGGAAGGCTGTGAACGTCATTAGGGAATGCAGATGCTCTTGAATGCAGGCCCCCGGGAGGCAGGCAGGACTGGGTTTAGACTGCTGCCTCTAATTTGTGAAAGCAAACATGGACAAGTCCCCTTTGACTGTCATTTCTTCCTTTGTGATACGGGTAACAGTACTTGTATCACAGAGTTATTGTGGAGATTTAAAGATCCTTAAGAACTAAGATATGTGTGAAGCACACTTAGCACTGTACCTAGCACATAAGACATGCAATCATCGTTAGCTATTCATTCAGGACATTTACTGAGTGCCTAAGTCCCTGTGCTGTTCTAGGTACTGAGGCAGTGAGCAAAAGGAAAATCTGTCCTTGAGTGTTTCTAGCTGGATAAGTGTGTTTGCTGTGTTAGGTGGTAGGGAATAATGAGGAGAAAAATAAAGCAGGATGGAGGGTAGAGTGTTGAGAGATCCAGAAGGGTTTCACTGTGGAGTGGGAGTGATGAGTGACTTTTATAAAAGCCTAAAGGGGTAGGGAAGAGCATCAAGGCTGAGGGCATGAGGTCGGGGTGCCTCTTGTTCAGAGAGCATCTGGCCGGTGAGACTGGAGTCTCATTCAGATGGAGAGCCAGTGGTGAGGAGGTTGGAGAGGGTGTGGTCAGGTTCCCAGGGGGCCATGGCCAGGATTTGGCATTTACTCTGCTGAGATGGGAGCCACTGGAGAATGTTGAGCAGCCGAGTGACATGGTCCAACCTAACATTTTGACAGTCCCCTTTGGCTAACATTTGGAGAACTGACCAGAGGGACAACGGTGGACACAGGGAACCCCAGTGAGCAGTGATAGTGGTGTTAAAATTGTTATTAGTTTGGAAATCGAAAATGTAAAACAAAAACTATTTAAAAACAAAAACAATTCTTTGGTTAGTTTGGGCTGCCATATGTAACGAGCCAGTGCAGTGTCTTCCTAGCACACAGCAGCCTTGTCTGAAGCTCCATTTTCTGAGGCTCTGCTGTGTGGAGGGCACAGGCTGTCCCCCTTGGTTCCATTCATTAGCTCACTCAGTTCTCCCGACTGTGGGGATGTTCCCAGTGTCCACATGAGGAAACCAGTTCTGAGGGAGGTCAAACCACTGGCCAGTTCCTCAGCAGGTTCTTCCTGCTGTGATAGGGTAGCTGGTAGAAAGAGCTTCAGGCAGAAAAATAAGCAGAAACTGAGGCATAGACTCCAGGTTCCCTGTGGAAATCCACTCCTTGCCTGGCCCTCCAAAGGGCCCCTTCAGGGAGCAGGGTGTGGGCCGTGTCTCCTGAGCACTGTCCTGGAGCTCGGAGGGAGCCTGCAGCCTTCATGGTGTCCGGCTGCAGCTCACTCAACACTCAAACCTGACCCATGGCTGGGGTCAGAGAAGGAGACCCCAGTTCACACCAGAGGGAGGGGAGCCACCTTGAAAGAAAACCACCTGGGAGGTCCCAGAAGGGTCGGGACAGGACACACCATACAAGAGCCAGCCTCACTGGCTCCAGTCCCGGTCAGTAGGCCCCAGCTCTTACCTGCTGGCCAGGTGCTGCTGAGCGTCCTTTTCCAGCCACTGCTGAGAGAGTCTGTTCACCTCCCAGAAGGTGGTGGCCCTTGACCCAGTCAGGTGCCGGCTTTGGGAAGGGTGGTGCCCGCCCCCCCAGTCAGCTGATGCACCCGGATGGACCTAGGTAAAATCCCTGTGAGTGTATAAACAAAGCAAGTCACTAGGCCCAGAGGAGGGCTTTGGCCTTAGTCAAGACGTGGAGGTGAGGCCACGGGTTAGGGACACACAGCTGCTGTAAGGAGGGATAGTAACTGAGACTTCTTGACCTTGAGGAAATCAGATTTGGTTTGGACATCCAGTCCTGTGGAACTTGAGGACAGTTTGATGGACATCCAAGGTCTTACAAAATGGCCATAACGTGTGACCCATCATTGCCCTTCTAGGAATGCATCCCAGTGAACAAGAAGGCATTGAGATCCCAGAGCCCAGGAAGAATAGATTGGTTGTCTCCAGGAAGAGGAACTAAGGGGCTGTGTACTAGGTGGAGTGGGGGAGGGGTTATGGTACACTTTTGGTACCTCTTAAATTTTGAAGAATTTGAATGTATTACCTATCCCCCCCCCCCAATAATCAAAGAAAATTAAACAGAAAAGGAGGAGGAATTGAATTTAGGTCCTGGTGGGTTTGGTTGAACATAAGTGCCTGTCACACTTGGGGCCTCGGGAGGGACTGGGGACCTGTGTTGGGGTAGTCCCATGAGGAGTGACGCAGGGCACCCGCCCAGGGTGGGGTGAGTATCGAGACTGTTCACCTGGCCGGGCAGGTCCACGTCATAGTCCCCATGACGAGCCTGGGCAGAGTTGCACTAGCCTTGGGCATCACGTCCTGACTGGGGGCCCAGCTGGCGTTCAGCCCCAGGGAGGAGACACCGCCAGCCTCCACGGAGCTTCCAGCCAAGAGTCCTACCCAGGAAACCTGACAGGAACAATAGTGAGAAAGGCAGTTGCCACTAATTGAGCACTCACTGCCCTGTGTGCTGTGAAGGTCTCTCAATGGCCATATCCTCCCTGCTAAGTAGGTGGGAGAAGCAAAGTTCCTCTCAAGTTACACAGCTGGAAGGTGGCTCCAAGGTCATGTTTTCTCTTCAGTGAGGCTAATGCACTGGAGGTTGAGCCATATGGGCCTGAAGCAGGGAGTAAACCATGGGTGATGGACCCATCTTAGGCCAGGTCTCTGAGGCCAAAGAAAAGTAGAAAATAGTGATGCTAATGGAATCACGTGACTCCCTCTCCCCACACACCTTAGTTCACTCAGTCATGGTCTGAAAGGGCCTTTGGGAGAAGACGGAGAAGGAAACCAGCCCAGAAGAGTAAGAGACCTGCCGGTGGTCTCACGACATGTCACCACAGAGGTGGGACTCCTACTCCCCAAACCACCCCCGCATTCCACGATGTCCTAGCACCTCCCCTCTCTCACTCTCCCCCCCCCCCCCAGCATCCTGGCCACCCAGGAGGATCTTTCATGGACATGCCCCTCCTCAAAGTCTCCAGTTGCTCCCTACCCAAGGGTCAGGACTAAACTCCCAGGCTTGACATAGGGCCTCTGCGGCCTGTCCCCATTACTGTCTTTTCAGGTGGAGTCTACCCCCACCTCACACCCACCTCACACTTCCATCCCCTTGCCTGCCTGCTACTTCTGGAATGCCTCCCCTGCCCCCCACCAGATCTCTGAGCTCCTCTTCCAGGAAGGCACCTGGTCATCCCCATCTGTCTGGCCTCCCCAGCCTCTGACCTCTGGATCCAACTATCGTCTTCTGTGTACATCAGTCTGCCAGTTAGACCCGAAGTTGCACTGGCAAGGCTTAGTTATTAGATGGGCAGTGGCCATTTTCAAAATAAAAATTGGAACTTGTGCTCCAACCAGGATCTATTTCTGCTGCGTTCCACATTTGTCAGAAGTCTAAGACATGGGTATCCACTAGGCAGTTTACACTCAGAAACTCCCTAGGATTGCCCCGGGGGACCTGAGTAATCAATCAGCCACTACCTCACTCCCCTTCCCACTGAGCCCAGAGATGGCTCAGGATCCTCTCCCAATAATGTTGCAGACAGCTACTGCCACTTGGATTTGGCCTGTGGAAGGACACCTGTACCATCTGGGATGGGCACTCCCTGAGAGCAGGGGCTCGGCTGCATGGTCCTTGTCCCTAAGGCCTGGCACGGAGGCCTGGCCCATAGTGGGATCTCGTGTTTGCTGAATGAACAAATGCCCCTCCTGGTAAACACAGTGGCTCAGTTTTATTTAGAAAATGGTCCGTTCTGGGGCATTAGATCCAAAGCCGGGGCCTGTGACGTAGCACATTTCGTACACCTCTCTGAGCTTCCATTTCCACACCTACAGATGGGAGTACTGGTGGCTGCTTTCTGGGCTCATCCTGAGGGTGAGATGAAGGAAGCCTGGGCAGAGCCTAGGACGCAGCTCACATGCAGCAAATGCCAGTTTCTGACTTCCTCATGGAGTCGGTGTGGCTGCAAGTTAGAGAAACACAAGTGCTCTTTCTGGAAGAAGGGGGAATGGTTGCCAGGCAGAGAGAAGCACCAGCTGGGTGCTCCTACTCTCAGCGTGGACTCTGGGTGGTGTGGCACGAGCCTGCTTAGGTGGCATGAGCCCAGTTAGGTGGCCGCGCCTGTGCCCATACCACAGTATGAGGACTGCAGGGGCTGTTCACAGCTCCTTCTGCATGCTGGGTGTGGGGCATAACCCGATCTCATATTCTTCCCAGCAGCCCCCAGATTTAGAGAGTGGACCAGGCCACACAGCCTGCGTGGTAAGGCCAGACCTTGGTGGTGAACCCAACAGAGCTGCCTGGCCTCAGAGTCTTTCCCATCCCCGAACAGCTGAGTCAGATATACCACACGGTAGCCAGTGGCCCTAGTGAGTCAGAGGTTTGGGGGCTGACGGCCCACACTCCCTCATACTTGTACCCCAGTTGGTCCCATCTAACACTTCAGCCCCATTCCTGGAAACAGCACCTGTCTGAGACCCCAAGCTCTAACTCCCACACGATCCCCCAAAGTGTTATCTTGAAGGGGCACAGCTTATTGTATGGGCTGTGGAATCCCAGCCTGCCTGGACTCAAATCCCTACTTGGGCTGTGTGGCCTCATGCAAGTGACTTCACCTCTCTGAGTCTCAGTGTCCCACGTGAGAGATGAGAATAATTTCACTTTGTATTTATCCACACAGATGAAAGTACCTGCCTGGTCCTTGGGAGGCGCTAACTAAATTTGGACTTAGGATATCCACGTTATTGAATTACTCCTTTATCCAAGTGAGAAAAAAATGTGTCCATTACAGTTGTAAATGTGATCAAAGATCAAACATACAGAAATTAGCTGCATTCTGGAACATAAATCCAGGTTGGACTGTCCCTGATATGGCTACTATAGAAGTTTCTAGTAAGAATGAAGCTAATGTCAGGGACCCTACACCCCACTACTCTGTTGGCCCAGCCATCTGGACCCTCACCACTTCCATTCTGCTTCCCACTGGGTCCTATATTATTATTCCAAAAGCAGTGGCCTCAGCCATCCACAGCACAGACCTCTAGGGGGATGTGTGTTAAAAATACCGATTATAGGGCCACCTGGCTGGCTCAGTCAGTAAGAGTGGGCAACTCTTAATCTTGAGGATCATGAGTTTGAACCCCACGCTGGGTATAAAGATTACTTAATTTTTTTTTTCAAATACCAAAAAATACAGATCCCAGGGGCACCTCGAGTTGGTACATCCAACTCTGGGAGTGGGGCCCAGGGATCTGCATTTGACTTCTGTCTCAGGTGATTCTGATGTAACTACATGAGCACTGGTGCTTTGTTCCTTCTTCCTGACGCAGTTTCCCTTCAATCCCATGCCAACAACGTGCTGGGTATGGGGCATGTAGCGTGGGGTTTCCCATCCCTGACCTCCTTTAAACTCCAAAACATATCAAAAAGCAACTGCTGGAGTGTTGTAATAGAAAAGGAAATTGAGGTCCAGAGGTACGCTCTGGGCCCAAGGACCCACATGTGGTAAGTCACAGAATAGGGTACTGACCTGAGTGCTTTCCCCTTGCAAATGTGAACTCCCATAGATATGCCAGCCTGGATCCAGGCCTGGGTCCAATTTTGTAATTTCCAGGCAAACGCTGGTCACTCCAGCTAAGCTTCTTGGCCAAAGGCACAGAAAAAAGCAACTAAACACATAAGCAGTTTGTGTGGGGTGGGGGAGGGCCAGCAGTTCAGGGAACAGCCTCGGGGAGGGTCGGCGTTCGGGCCTTGGGGAGGGGTCCGCGGGGGTTTGTGGTTGCCCCCAACACAGACCGGCTGTGGGTCACGTCAGCAGGACAGAAACTCACTGAACACCACTGCGGAGGCTGCGGGCTCATAGGGTCAGACAACCCAGCCGGGAGCTCTCATGGCCTCAGCCCCCTGCGCGGGACACCCACTGGGCAGCCTGTCCTGCTGACGCCCAGACTCGCTCAGTCCCTGCAGGCCTCCGTCCCTGTCCCCGAGGACTCCAGAAACTGGATGTGGGCACCAGCAGAATGGGTCTGGGTGCCCCGGCCTCCCTGGGTCATGGATTCCTGCAAAGGTCTGTGCAGGGGGCGGGTGTGACTGGTAGGTAGAGCGTCACAGCAAAGCAAGCGTGACACACTGGGGCTCCTCTACTGGAAGCATCACCAGGTGGGGGGCGCACCTGACATGGGAAACCGGCTTTAAACAGGGCAGCCAAGGAAAATGGGAGAGGTCCGAGAAGAGCAGGGCAGGGAAGAGGCAGCGTTGTTGCGCGCTGTCACGGGCCGGGCAGAGCATTAAGTGGTTTGCACCCTCCAGCCTCTATCCCTCCCTACAGGAATCATGCCCGCTCTACCAAATGAGACAGCTCGGGTTCCTGTGGGTGGTGGGCTGCGCTGGTGAGCCCAAGTCCATCAGACTCTGGGGCTCTGACCTCCGGCCCCCAGGTCATCACTCTGTGCGTCCTGTGGCTGAGAGTAGGCCACCAAACCAGGCTGCAAGCTCACCTGTCCCCCGCCTCCTGCAGGCCTCCTGGCTCAGGGGAGGATAATCCCTGGGCCCTGTGAGAGGGGAGCCGGGCCCGTCTTATTGCCCCATTTTATAGATGACAGACCTGAGTACGGTTGGGTGCCTGTCTGGCGCGCACAGTGCAGTCGCGTCCCCTGCCACTGGACTTCTCCCATCTGCCCCACATCCTGGCGGCCCTAAAGACTGCAAGGAGAGCTAGCTGGGAAAACCTTTCCCTCTGATTACATTTGCCCGGCAGAGAGTAGCCCTGGGGAAGGCTGTGGAGATGGGGTATGGGGGTTCCAGTGGGCCTGGGGGAGAACGAAGGTGAAGAAATCTCTAGAATGTATGGTCAGAGCCCTGTTTTCCCACTTGCCTGGAAAAGATGTCCCCAGTTCCCTCAACCTACCCAGAAATGCCCTCTTTCAAGGCCCTCCTGTGACTTACCTGATATTGCAGGGCTTCTCTGGCTGGGCACAAAGCCACAAAGAACACACAGAACATCCCCTCGAAGAGTCCATTTATTATAGGATATTTTATGAGGCATTCATTATATGCTACATCTTCCCACTCTTCACAATCTTTGCACTCACAAGGTACTCCCTACACCACCCAAGGTGGCTGTCCGTGCTGCAGACATGACAGCTACATTCCAGGCAGCGGGAAGGTGGGAGCAGAACAAAAACAATACCTCCCACTGAGTCAGCCTCCTCCAGGAAGCCTGCCTATTTAGTCAGGTGGCAAGGATTTAGTTGCATAGCCACACAGCTACATGGGGATCTAGGAATTGCAGTCTGTGGGCTGGGCACTCTGCCAGGTAATATTGGGGTTCTGTTAGGAGGGAACAAGGGGAATGTGGATATTGGGTGGGCAATAAGCAGTCTCGGCCCATCATGTCAAACGTGCTAAGATCCAACAAAGGGCCAGCCCAGCATCACCTGGGCCTCTGCTGGTCCTAAGGCAGGCACCACATATAGTTGGTTTGGACATTTGGATGTTTGGACATCTAGATCTGGGGCCCCAGGAAGCAATATTCTTCTCCTTAATCATCCCAGGGCCAGCTATCCGGCAACCAGAGACCACCTGTATAGCCCAGAGCCCGCTACAATTACTCAAACTAACCAACCCTAAACTGTTCGCCTTGCCCTGTCTTGCCTTTCCCAAGGAAACCCCAATAAAGGTCATGGCCCAAGCACCCTCTCTCCATCTTCTGCCTCCAACCTATCCCAGTGTTCTTCCATGAGGTCCTGAACATCCTTCAAACCTCCTATCTCTAGGACCTGTGAGCATAAGAAACTCTCCTCTGGGCGACTGGCTGGCTCAATCAGTAGACCATGTGACTCTTGATCTCGGGGTGATGACTTTAAGCCCCACACTGGGTGTAGAGATTACTTAAACCAACTCTCCTGGGGCATCTGGGTGGCTCAGTGGTTGAGTGTCGGCGTTTGGCTCAGGTTGTGATCCCGGGGTCCTGGGATCGAGTCCCGCATCAGGCTCCCCACGTGGAGTGTGCTTCTCCCTCTGCCTATGTCTCTGCCTCTCTCTCTCTCTGTCTCTCATGAATAAATAAATAAATCTTAAAAAAATAAATAATAGAAAATAAATAAACCACCTCTCCTCTGTGGCCGCACCATCTCATGAAAGAACACGAAGCAGGACTTCAGAGACAGAGCGTCCTCCACGCCGTGTCTCACTTCCATCTTGGTTTTGCTGGGTCACGCTGCGATAACAACCCCAAATCCCGGTGGCTCCTAACACTAAGCTATTTCTCATGCACATAGTATGTCCTTGTAGGTCTGGAGGGCTCTCCGCTGCTTCTCACTCCAGGGCCCAGGGCGATGGGGCAGCCACCATCTCAAAAGTTGTCAGTAGCCACGCAGAGGGAGAGGGTCTCCACCTGGTAACAGTGCTCTGGCCTAAGGTGACAGATGTCACTTCTCACACTTCCTTAGCCAAGGCTGGTCACATGACCCTACCCAATTTCAAAAGGATGGAGAAGTGTCATCCTGCCACATGGCTGGAGGGCAGAGTGTGGGAAAAAATAAGGAGGAGGATATTACAAAGGACCCCAGGCGTGTGCCGGGCAACTGTGATCACCTGAGCACAGGCGGGGTGAGCAGCTGTGCCCTGGGGTGCTGCACTCAGCCCAGCGGGACCTACCTGGGGAGAGAGGGGCTGGAGAGAAGGAAAGAAGGGATGTCCCAGAGCCAGGGGCTGTGATGCCAGACAGTCCTATGTTCCAATCCCAGCAGGGAGGCTCAGATCCCACTGCTGTGAAATCGGAAGAGCATTTCCCAGTAGGCAGAATTTTAGTGAAGATTATGGGGGCGAACATGCCTTTATACTCCTGACAGCCTTTCCCTGGAAGGCAATACTCTTTGGTGGAAGACCCTTTGCCCTCCTAAGCCCTTTGATGAATTTAAGTGGGCAAATCTGAGCACAGGAGCTTGCCTGAGAGAAGCCTGGGGGAGGCAGCTGAGTGTGTGTGTGTGTGTGTGCGGGGGGGGGGGGTGCTTACAAAAGCACAATATATTCCTAAGATTTCTTTGGGAGTGACTTTCTTTGAGATGGCTTTGAAGCAGTTGATGGCGATCATGGGGGTACCCAAGCCCCCACCCCCATCGAAACTCCTAACAGATCAATTGTTCTGTGTAACAGAAAGCTGGGGGTTCCGGTGGCAGGCCACAAGACCGGAGAAAACAGAGAGGGGCTCAGGGGAAGGAAGGCAGCGTGAGGGACAGAGGTTGCCAGGTGGAATAAACACCAGAGGACGCCCTGGGAACAGGAAGGCAGCAGGAAGGTACTCTAAGAATAGGCTAAATTTTGTAAGCCCCAATTCCTTTTTACTCCTTAAATCTTGAGTCAACTCTCTCTGTTGACAGGAGGCTCACTCCTGCACCATGGGCACTCAAAGCCAACCTATGGCCACAGAGGCCTCCCTCTTCCCAGGGCAGGGTGGGGAGAACCCATATCAGAAGCTGGTCCTGGTCCTGCCCGGTGCAGAGGGACAATGTCGAGGCTCCATCTCCTCCTCGGATGACTCAAATAGCCAGTCCCAGTGGCATACTCCCCCCTCGGAGCCGAGAAACGGGGCAGAGGGTGGCAGAAAGACAAGAAAGATGTATCCGAAGACCCGGTGTTGTCTGCTGAATCTACGTGGGCATAACAATTTTGCAGATAAGATAACTGAGCCCGGGGGATCAAACAACTTCCCAGGGTAGCCCAGCCAGGCAGCCGGGCCGCGGGGATGAGAGGCTACACCTGCCTTCTCTGCCCCTAGGGGAGGGAGGCTGGGACTCAGAGGGGGAAGGCCTTGCTCAAGGTCACACAGCAATTCAGCCAGCCGCAGAGCCAGGATGCAAGGACTCTAGATCCTGGCTGGGGAGGCTGCCAGCCTGGGAAAGCTGCCCAGCCCTTTCACCCAGTTTTTTGCCTGGTGCTGGGGAAAGGTTGAGGCGGGCAGCAGAGGCGGCCTGATCTGAGGAATCCACCCAGGCCCAGACAGCAGGGCTGCATCCGTCCCGCTGGCTCCCGGTGGCGCGGCCAGCAGCGCTGAGAGCTCACCGGGGAAGACCGAGGACAGTCGTGCAGAAGGCCGGGAGCTCGGCCCGGTGCGAGCGCGATCTCACTAACCCGCCCGCGGCCCTAGTGGGGGGCTTCTCCGCCGGCTTCCGTGTTGCCAGAGACGGCACTGGGCCGAGTGGGACCGAGGCCCCAGGACTCGCAGTCCAGTGCTCGCGTCCCGGGGCGGCCGCTCGCGGCGGGAGGGGCCTGGCTGGCGGGGAGCCAAGGCGCGGGGGAGGGCGGCCGCGGCCCGGATGCCCTCCCCGCGGGGGCCGAGCTGCTGCGGCGGATCCCCCGGCCCGCCAGGCCCGGAAGGCGCAACAATGGGCAGCCGGGAGCCGGGTTCCGGAGGCAGGGCGCGGCCGGGCGCCACCCTCACCGGGAGGACCAGGCCCCTGCGCCGGGACCCACGAGATTGCCGCCGGCCGCCCCTGGGACCTTACTGTCTGCCGGCATCTGCCTCGCCCCTGCCGTGGCTTCTCCCCTGGGATCCTCACCTTATCCTAGTATTTAGCCCTATTTCACAGATGAAGCAGTGGAGGCACAGAGTTTAAGTAGAATGCCCAAGGTAAAGACGACGTGACGGTGAGGTCTGATCCTGGGCGGTCTGGCTCCAGGCCCTAAGCTCTTAACCACTGTTACTAGACACACACACACACACACTCATGCCCTATATAGTTTCTCATCTTTTTCCTTTTCACTTACGTCACTGACCGCTTTCCACGTCATAAATACAGCCCTCGGTTATTCCTGTTTCAGGTCCCGACGCGCTGGGAAGATTCTATCCATGCGCCCCGCCCCCCATCCCTTTTTCCCCAGCAGCTAAGGGACCTGGGTCCGGACCCCCGGCGCCCTGTCATTGAGTTAAGGTAGGCTTCCTCTAATTTAAATTGGTGATGACAGGATCCCTGGGTGGCGCAGCGGTTTGGCGCCTGCCTTTGGCCCAGGGCGCGATCCTGGAGACCCGGGATCGAATCCCACGTCGGGCTCCCGGTACATGGAGCCTGCCTCTCCTTCTGCCTATGTCTCTGCCTCTCTCTCTCTCTCTCTCTCTCTCTCTCTCTCTCTCTCTCTATCACAAATAAATTTAGAAAAAATTAAAAAAATAAATTGATGATGACAAAGGGGTGGACGGATGAACCCCCTCCTAATCTCCATCAGAACCCCTCCTCCCAACCCAATAGGCACACCTTCTAGATAAAATGTGATTATGCAAACGAAGCTTAGAGACAGGCTCCCTCCTGTATCCAATCAGATTGCGGCACCCAAGCCCCTCCCAGAGAAGAGCCCAGCCAGCCTGGCGGGTAGGTTCAAGACCACGGGTTTCCTGCTTTAAACACCAGATATGGAGAACCTGCAGCTTTCTTAGACTCGGATCCAGTGAAGATTTGGAGCATGGGAAACCCGGCAAGGCCCCGCCTGGCTGGACGCCGCGAGCTCCAGACAGGAGGGGGCAGCTGGAGCTGGTACAGGGACCAACCTGGGGCTGCGCTTCCTGCCTTAGACGACTGGGAAAGGCACTTCTCACCCGTCTCCCATGCATCTGAGACAGACGGGGGGACCCCAGTGCAGAGTGGGACGAGGGAGCAGGTGTCGGGAGACATGTCAAACACACTCCATTATGGCTGCTGGAGGAAAGTCTCCGGGGAAGTGGAGGGGCTTCTCATCCAAGATTAAGGAACCAGCCGAGGCCCCCTTCCAGAGCCTGCTTTGGCCCTCACAGGCCAGCTGGGAGCACTGGATGGAGAGCCAAGATACGGAAGATTTGTGTTCTGGTTTCATTCCCACCTGTGGGCTGTTTTATAGCCTTGAACCAGTCATTCCCCCTCTCTGGGTCTCTAGCTTCCTGTTCCTACCACACCAGGGACCTCCAAGGGTTCTTCTCGCTCTGACAGGTGGTCCGGCAGTGGTGCTTTTTCTTTCTGGGATCCCCTGAGCTGTCAGGTGGACGATCTGGTAGGAATCACCTTTCTGAACGTTTCTATCACCATCAATTAGTCTTTCAAGTATGGCTACTACTTGGGGGTCACCCAGCATCCACTTCTCCTTAGTAGCCGTGGGGGAAGCCTCCTCCCTCCACCTCAGCCAGGTGCAGTGAGTGGAGCTGACTCCATCCCTGACTCCATGGGGAGGAAGGTAACCAGACAGGGAAATGCCTGCATTCCATTTCCTGAGCTGTCCAGGGTAGCCACGTGACCCAATCCCAGCCAATGGCAGTCAGGTTCAGGACTTAGCCCAAATGCTGAGAAGTCTGGACGCATAAAACCTGGGAGGGCTGGCGGCTGGAGTTGCTGGCAGCCCTCCTGCCTCCCTTGGGAACGGGGCCGAGGCAGAGAAGGCAGAGCTTGGAGGTGGAGAGATCCAACTGCTGATGTAGCTCAGTACCTCCAGTCCAACTGCGCCTGAAGCCAACTGCCCGAGGCTTTTCAGGCCCAGGAGCCTATACATACCTTTATCACTTACAGTCAGTTTCAAGTGGATTTTCTGTTGCTTACAATCGGAAGAATAGTGACTGTTTAGTTGGAGTTACTTGATTCTATTTTACCATCAATAGTAAGATAATTTTTTAAAGGAAAATATTATATCCATTTATTTAAATAACAGCTTTTTGATGAAAAAAGCATATCAGGTATGCCCTTAAAAGACTGACAGTATGGCAGCCCAGGTGGCTTAGCGGTTTAGCCCCGCCTTCAGCCCAGGGCATGATCCTGGAGACCCAGGATGGAGTTCTTGCATGGAGCCTACTCCTCCCTCTACTTGTGTCTCTGCCTCTCTCTCTCTCTCTCTCTCTGTGTGTCTCTCATGAATGAATAAATAAATAAAATCTTAAGAAAAGAAAAGACTGACAATAGTATGCTTTTGTTAATAAAATTGTCTCTTTTAGCGATTTGATCAAAGTTCTTCATATTTAGAGTCTAAACTTTCTTTGGAAGAATCTGGCAATTTTTACTTCTAATTGCATCACCTGGCTGGCGATAGACTGTAAACTTAACCTTATGTTTTCATGTGGCGTCATTTTAGAAGTCTTGTTAAGTGATAATTAGGGATCCAAGCTGGTAAAATTCCATCGGGCTTGACTGCAACCACCGGAACCACTGGATAGCCCACAGTGAAGACACTTAATCACCCTCCGCCCACTGATTGGCATGTTTCTTAGACATCGGTTGTGGAGCATATCCTCATCCCAAAAAACGTTAAGATGCCAGTGTGGGGCTGGTCTGTCAGAACTAGTTCTGATGGAGTTATCATTTCCTGCAGGACAGGCACCAAGCTAAGCAGAACAGAGTTATGACCTTGGGCAAGTAACATCACCAGGCTATTTCTGTGTTGCCTTGTCTGTAGATGAAAATAATAGCTTCACGAGGTGTTGGGAAGATTTAATGAAAAAATCTGTGTAACACTCTTAGAACAGTGTTGGCATATAAGGACTGCCCAATACTTATCAGTTATTGTTGTTTTAATTCTCACACCTACCCTTTGAGGTCAAGAGGATGATCCTACTCTGTGGTTTAGAAACTGAGATCAAAGACATGGAGGGACATGTCCCAGGTCACTCATCTGGGAAGGAGATGTTGGATCTGGGACTCAAAGTCACCCTGCCCAGTACCCAGGCTTATGTTTTTGACCATAATGCCACATGGACCTCCAAGGGTACAGGCTGGGGCAGACCAGGAGAACTTGAGGTCTAGTTCTTAGACATGGAGCAAGGAAAAGTCAGACTTACTCACCAGCCAAGCTCACTGTCCAGACCACTGTCTTAGTCTGATTGTGGAATCGTGGACCTTTGAGAACTCCAGAGAGAGAAAACATCATGGCCTTTGAAGAGATGGGACTTGTCCAAGGCCATGCAGCTAGAGAGTGATAGAGCTCTGGCTGGAACTCCCCATTCCCTGACTCCTCACATATCCTCATGCTTCATAGCCCACCCCTTCCCCCCAGCCCACGTCCCCCTGCCTTGCTCCTTTCAGGGTCTCAACATTCACTGGCATTTCAAATATGTACTTTGGAATCAGGCCATCCTTGGATTTGAATCCTCCTTCTGCCACTTATTAACTACATAATCCTGAGCCTTACAGTCCTCACCTGTTCAATGGGCTACCAAAGCCCATCTCATGGAGTTAGCACAAAGTTTTGGGGGACATCAGGGCTGAGTACAACCTGGCACAGAATTTGCATGCAGCAGCCATTTCCCCCCTCACCTCCTATGCAACATAACTACTAATATTAATAATCTGAAATAAAATGAATAATAAGGATAATGGGCAGAAAAGAAAAGCAGATACTGAAAGTTTCTTATTGAACATATATATATATATAATTGTGGCCGTGAAAAGTAACAAACTGAACACATACAAAATTATAGTTTTGTAAATAAGAAGAGAAAATTGTAATGAATTAATATTTTTAAGTCACTTTTTTTTTTTTTTTTTTTTGTAAAAAGGAAAAAGAGCAGATTAAGAAACACTTGCAAAAGAGTGAACCCATGGTGGTCAGAGTGTGTGATGTGCACAGGCCAGTGTGAGGCTCCTGGAGCTCGGCTTTGGCCTCTCGCAGTCACAGAGTTGGCGCTGCCTGTCCTCCATCTGCTGTTTAAATGCAAGGGTCTGGGGAGCACTGCATGGAGCACCAGCGGCTGAAGTTGAGTTGAACCATTCCCAGCTGTTACTAAACTTGAAGCCAATGTCTGTGGTTGATTCTGGGTATGTTGGGAGCCAAGTGTACAATGGGGTTTTCTGGACTACCTTCCGTGTCGAACCCAGTGTTTATCATAGTTCATGTTGTCTTCTAATGTGCTAATCTCATATTCAACCTTACAGTAACAGCAGTGATTGTTTAGAACGTAGACTAACAAAATATTTTGACTGGGAGGAGAAATTTCATCACCAGCTTCAGTGAGAGCTGCCAGTGCAGAGTGATAATAAAAAGCAGACTCACTTTTAGAGGTTTCATTAGTGTTTTTCAACTTTGTGCAGATGACGCTCCTTCGTTGCCTGCACTGGGCAGATCTACCTCTGCCCCCCCCCCCCCATTCCCCCCATGCCAGTACTCCACTGTGCTCATCTCATGTGTTGTTTTGATGATCAGAACATGATTTGACCACTGGGCATCCCCAGGAAGGGGTGAATGAGGAAGGGAGGCAGGCAGCTGGGAACAGGGAGCCATGGCTTCTGAGTCCTAGGCCTAACTCAATTTATAACATGCTGTGTGTCTTAGGGAAGTCACACCCTCTCTTAGGCCGTGAATGCTCTGTAGCGGCCCCTCATGTGAAGGGAGCTGAATGCCTGTGCTCTGGCAGCCCCTAACTCCCAACGACCCCTGCCATTGGAGCTACATTGTGGTTGCCCTGTGGCCACCCCGTTTCCAGCCTGTAAGAAATGCCTTCCTAGCGTCCCGCTGTTGCAGAGGCCCCACAGCTCCAGGCTGGGGCCCCAAATGACATCTCTTCATCCTGTCAGTCAGCCGTCTTCTTTCTGGTGGGCTATGCTACAGCAGAGCTTGGTTAGAAAACAGCCTCATTTCCTGCCTGGAACCTCTGCTCCCCTCCCACTTTTCATCTGATGGCTCTCTGACCAGCTGTGGAACACCAGACTGCCTGGAAGAGAACACACACTCAGGCGTACACCCTAACTTCACACTGATCTAGCCAAGGGTAGATCTCGTGGAAGCAAGGAGGTCACAGGGCAAGAGCAGATGCAGTTGAGGGTGGCCCAGCTTCTTCCTGTCCTTAGGGTTCTCTGTGGGGCCTCAGTTGCTATTTCTAGGTAGCTCCTTCCAGAGCAGAGAAAAAGGCTGAGTTCTTGCTATGCCACAAAGTCTTTTATACTTGGGTTTCATCAAAGTCCAAGAGAACATACATAACAATGGAGGCAGGTTCTCAAAAGGAATGTTTACCAAGGTCGAATTCTCTGGTTTCTGAGGCTTTATTTAGTACCTCCATTTCCAGCCCTCTAGTGACCTAAGTTGTCTTCCCAAGCTCACCTGGCGTTGAAGGACCCTCCATGTCTTTTTGTGGCTTGATAGTTCATTTCTTTTTATGGCTGAATAATACTCCATTGTCTGGGTACAATAGTTTGCTTACCCACTCACCAATGAAGAACATTTTGGTTGTTTCCGGTTCTTAGATATTATGAATAAAGCTGCTATAAACATTCACACGTTTTTCATGTAGATGTAACTTTTCTTAAGATTTATTTATTATTTGAGAGAAAGTGCATGTGCATGTGCACGCACACACGTGGAGGGAGGGGCAGAAGGAGAGGAAGAGAGGAAATCCCAAGGAGACTCTGCACTGAGGGCAGAGCCTGACATGGGGCTTGATCTCACCACCCTGAGATCATGCCCCGAGCCAAAATCAAAAGTTGGACACTTAACCACCCAAGCCACCCAGGTGCCCCTACACACAACTTTTCAATGCAATTGGGTATGTTGGAGCACAACTGCTGGATTGCATAGTAAGAATATATTTACTTTTGTAAGAACTACCAAATTGTCTTCCAAGGTGACTGTACCATTTTGCATCCCTGTCAGCAATGAATGAGAATTTCTATCACTTTTTATCTTTGCCAGTTTTTGGTATTATCAGTTTCGTGGATATTAGCCATTGTAAAGGTATGAAGTGATATCTCATTTTAATTCACAATCCCCTAATGGCATGGTATTGAGCATCTTTGATATACGTATTTGCAATCTGTATATTTTCCTTGGTGATGTGTCTGTTCAGATCTTTTGCCCATTTTTGAATTAGGTTTTTTTTCTTATTATTGAGTTTTAAATACTCTTTGCATATTTTGGGTACCAGTCCTTTATCAAATATGTTTTGCAAATATCTTCAGTCTGGAGAAGTGGCTTATCTTTCCAATCTCCTAACATTTTTCCACAAAGCTGAAGTTTTAACTTTTAACAAAGTCCAATGGAATCATTTTTTTCTCCTATGGATTTTTTTTTAAAGATTTTATTTACTTATTTGACAGAGTGTGCATAAGCAAGGGGAGTGGCAGGCAGAAGGAAAGGAAGAAGCAGGCTCCCTGCTGAGCAGAAGCCCAATGTGGGGCTCGATTCCAGGACCCTAGAATCATGACCTGAGCTGAAGGCAGGCGGTCAACCAACTGAACCACCCAGGTGCCTCATATGGATTGTGCTTTTAGTGTTGAATTTAAAAATTAACTGACAAACCCAAGGTCACTCAGATTTGCTCTTATGTTAGATTCTATAGTTTTGTACTTTATACTCTAAGATACATTTTGAGTTAGTTTTGTAACAAGCATAAGGGCTGAATCTAGCTTCACTTTTTTTGTATATGGATGCCCAATTGTTCTAGCACCATTTGTTGAAAAGATTATCCTTTCACCATTGAATTGCCTTTACTCTTTTGTCAAAGATCAGTTGACTACATTTGTGTGGGTCTATTTCTGAGCTTTGTTCTGTTTCACTGATCGATCTGTGTATTTTTTCACCAATGTGACACTGTCTTGATTACTGTAGATCTATATGGTAGGCCTTAAAGTCGGGTAGTGTGAATCCTCTGAATTCACAGAGTCTGAATTCACAGAATGAAGACTTCATTCTTCTTCAGTACTGTGTTGGCCATTCTGGGCCCTTTGCCTTTTCATATATTAAGTTAGGTCGTCAATATGAAAAAAAAAAGCTTACTGGGTTTTCATTGGGATTATGTTGAATTTATAGATGGAATTAGGGAGAACTGACATTTTAAAAATATTTAGTCTGTCTATCCATGCACACGAACTCTCTTCTACATTTATTTATATCTTTGATCCCTTTCATTGGAGTTTTATAATCTTCTTTATATAAAGCTTATACCTATTTTGTTGGACAGATGCCTCCACATTTCATTATTTTTGCTGCTAATGTAAATGGTATTGTGTTTCCAACTACTCATTGCTGGCAATGGAAAGCAACTGACCTTTACATACTAACTTTATATCCTGTGACCTTCTTATAATCACTTAATATTTCCAGATTTTTTTGGTCAAATTTCTGGGATTTTATACATAGACAGCCATGTCCACCATGCACAAAGACAGTTTTATTTATGCCCTCCCCCTGCATATATATATACTTTTCTTTTCTTACTGAATTAACTAGAACTTCAGTCCAACGTTGAATAGGAGTGGTGAGAGGGGACAACTTCACATATTCTTAACTTAAGGGGGAAAGTATCCAGTGTCTCTCCAATAAATATGATGCTAACCATAGGATTATGGTAAACATTCTCTATCAATGTTTGAGAATGTTCCCTATTAACCATAAGTTGAAAGTTTTTATAATGAACGGGTGTTGGATTTTGTCAAACGCTTTTTCTGCATCTACTGATAGATCATGATTTTTCTCCTTCAGCCTGTTAATGTGATCATGTTGAATGACCGAATCAGATTTCCATACCTAGAATAAGTCTTATTTGGTCAGGTTGTGTAAGTCTTTTTTATATATTGCTAGATTTGATTTGCTAATATTTTTTGAGTATTTTTGCATCTACATTCATGAAAGATATTGGTCTGTAATATTCCTTCCTTATAAATGTCTTAATATGGTTTTTGTCTATTTCTTTAGTAAATATTGGCCTATTCAAATTATTTCTCCTTTTATGAGTTTAGGTGGTTTGTGTCTTTCAAGGAATTGGCCCACTTCATCTACGTTAACAAATTTATGGGCATAAAGCTCTTCATAATATTCCTTTATTATCCTTTCAACGACCCCTCCTTCATGTCTGATATTTGTAATTTGTTCTTTCTTTTTTCTTGGTTAGCCTGGGAGGCTTATGAATTTTAATTATTTTTTTCCCCAAAGAACCAGTTTCAGTTTTGATCTCTACTGATCTCCTATTTTCAATTTCATTGATTTCTATTTTTTTAAAGATTTATTTGAGATGGACGCATATCTGGAAAACCAAAAACTACCAAAACTGGAACAGGAAGAAATAGAAAACCTGAACAGGCCAATAATCAGGAGGAAATTGAAGCAGTCATCAAAAACCTCCCAAGACACAAAAGTCCAGGGCCAGATGGCTTTCCAGGGGAATTCTATCAAACGTTTAAAGAAGAAATAATACCTATTCTCCTAAAGCTGTTCCGAAAGGTAGAAAGGGATGGAATACTTCCAAATTCATTTTATGAGGCCAGCATCACCTTAATTCCCAAGACCCCACCAAAAGGAGAATTACAGACCAATATCCCTGACGAACACAGATGCAAAAAGTCTCAACAAGATACTAGCCAGCAGGATCCAACAATACATCAAGAAAATGATTCACCATGACCAAGTGGGATTTATCCCCGGGATGCAAGGCTGGTTCAACACTCATAAAACAATCAACATGATAGATCATATCAACAAGAAAAAAAACAAGAACCATATGATCCTCTCAATAGATGCAGAGAAAGCAGTTGACAAAAGAGCATCCATTCCTGATCAAAACTCTTCAGAGTGTAGGGATAGAGGGAACATTCCTCAGCATCTTAAAAGCCATCTACGAAAAGCCCACAGCAAATATCATTCTCAATGGGGAAGCACTGGGAGCCTTTCCCCTAAGATCAGGAACAAGACAGGGATGTCCACTCTCACCACTGCTATTCAACATAGTACTAGAAGTTCTAGCCTCAGCAATAAGACAACAAAAAGAAATAAAAGGCATTCAAATTGGCAAAGAGGAAGTCAAACTCTTCCTCTTTGCAGATGACATGATACTGTACATAGAAAACCCAAAAGACTCCTCCCCAAGGTTGCTGGAACTCATACAGCAATTTGGGAGTGTGGCAGGATACAAAATCAATGCCCAGAAATCAATGGCATTTCTATACACTAACCATGAAACTGAAGAAAGAGAAAAGGAGTCAATCCCATTTACAATTGCACCAAAAGCATAAGATACCTAGGAATAAACCTAACCAAAGAGGTAAAGGATCTATACCCTAAAAACTACAGAACTCTTCTGAAAGAAACTGAGGAAGACACAAAGAGATGGAAAAATATTCCATGCTCATGGATTGGAAGAATTAATACTGTGAAAATATCAATGCTACCCAGGGCAATTTACACATATAATGCAATCCCTATCAAAATACCATGGACTTTCTTCAGAGAGTTGGAACAAATAATCTTAAGATTTGTATGGAATCAGAAAAGACCCCGAATAGCCAGGGATGTACTGAAAAAGAAAACCAGAGCTGGGGGCATCACAATGCCGGATTTCAGGTTGTACTACAAAGCTGTGATCATCAGGACAGTGTGGTACTGGCACAAAAACAGACACATAGATCAATGGAATAGAATAGAGAACCCAGAAGAGGGCCCTCAACTCTATGGGCAACTAATATTTGACAAAGCAGGAAAGACTATCCACTGGAAAAAGGACAGTCTCTTCAATAAATGGTGCTGGGAAAATTGGACAGCCACGTGCGGAAGAATGAAAGTAGACCATTCTCTTACACCAAACACAAAGATAAACTCAAAATGGTTGAAAGATCTAAATATGAGACAAGAATCCATCAAAATCCTGGAGGAGAACACAGGCAACACCCTTTTTGAACTTGGCCACAGCAACTTCTTTCAAGATACATTCATGAAGGCCAGGGAAACAAAAGCAAAATGAATTATTGGGACTTCATCAAGATAAAAAGCTTCTGCACAGCAAAGGATACAGTCAACAAAACTAAAAGACAACCTACAGAATGGGAGAAGATATTTGCAAATGACCTATCAGATAAAGGGCTAGTATCCAAGATCTATAAAGAACTTAATAAACTCAACAGCAAAGAAACAAACAATCCAATCATGAAATGGGCAAAAGACATGAAGAGAAATCTCACAGAGGAAGACATAGACATGGCCAACAAGCACATGAGAAAATCTCCGCATCACCTGCCATCAGGGAAATACAAATCAAAACCACAATGAGATACCACCTCACACCAGTGAGAATGGGGAAAATTAACAAGACGGGAAACAACAAATGTTGGAGAGGATGTGGAGAAAGGGGGACCCTCTTGCACTGTTGGTGGGAATGTGAACTGGTACAGCCACTCTGGAAAACTGTGTGGAGGTTCCTCAAAGAATAGAACTGCCCTACGACCCAGCAATTGCACTGCTGGGGATTTACCCCAAAGATACAGATGCATAAAACGCCGGGATACCAGCACCCCAATGTTTATAGCAGTAATATCCACAGTAGCCAAACTGTGGAAGGAGCCTCAGTGTCCATCGAGAGATGAAAGGATAAAGAAGCTGTGGTCTATGTATCCAATGGAATATTCCTCAGCCATTAGAAACTACGAATACCCACCATTTGCTTCGACGTGGATGGAACTGGAGGGTATTATGCTGAGTGAAGTAGGTCAATCGGAGAAGGACAAACATTATATGGTCTCATTCATTTGGGGAATATAAAAAATAGTGAAAGGGAATAAAGGCGAAAGGAGAGAAAATGAGTGGGAAATATCAGTGAGGGAGACAGAACATGAGAGGCTCCTAACTCTGGGAAACAATTAAGGGGTGGTGGAAAGGGAGGTGGGTGGGGGGATGGGGCGCCTGGGTGACAGGCACTGAGGGGGGCACTTAACAGGATGAGCACTGGGTGTTATGCTATATGTTGGCAAATCGAAATCCAATAAAAAAATGTACAAAAAAAAGAAAGATTTGAGAGAGAGAGAAAACACTTGAGAGAGTGCATGAATGGGGATTGGGGAGCAGAGGGAGAAGAGGTTCCCAGCAGAGCAGGAAACTACACAGGGCTCCAACCCAGGACATAGGATCATGACCTGAGCCAGAGGCAGACAGTTAACTGACTGAACTACCCGCCACCCCAATTTCCTTGATTTCTGATTTAATTTTTTATTATTTCTTTTCTTCTGCTTATATAGCTCTTCCTTCTCTATTTTATTTTTTATTTAAATTCAAGTTAGTTAACAAATAGTGTAGTATTGTTTTCAACTCAGGAGTAGAATTTAGTGATTCATCACTTACATATAATACCCAGTGCTCATCACAAGTGTCCTCCTTAATATCCATCACCTATTTAGCCCACCCCCGCCCACCTCCAATCTAGCAACCCTCAGTTTGTTCTCTATAGTTGAGTCTCTTACAGTTTGCCTCCCACTCTGTTTTTATCCTATTTTATTTTTACTTCTCTTCCCTATGTTCATGTTTTGTTTTTTAAATTCCACATGAGTGAAATCATATCTTTCTCTGACTTATTCTTATTTCTTATTCTTATCTTAGCATAATGCCCTCTGGTTTCATCCATGTTGTTGCAAATGGCAAGATTTCATTCTTTCTGATCATATCTCTTTTAGTCATTCATCAGTCGACGGACACCTTCTCTAGTTTATTAAGGTGGAAGCTTAGATTGTTGATTTCAGATCTTTTCTGATATACATATTTAATGCAATAAATTTCCCTCTAAGCATGGCTTTTCATACATTTTGTTGTGTTTTCATTTAACTCAAAATATTTATATATTTCTTGAGACTTCTTTGATCCATGCATTATTTAGAAGTATGTTGCTTAATCTCCAAATATGTTAGATTTTCCAGCTATCTCTCTGTTATACATTTCCAATTTAATTCCATTGTGGTCTAAGAGCAAACTTCATATGATTTCTATTCTTTCAAAACTTTTCAGGTGTGTTTTATGGCCCAGAATGTGGTCTTCTTCTTTTTTTTTTTTTTTTTTTTAAGATTTTGTTTATGAGAGAGAGAGAGAGAGAGAGAGGCAGAGACACAGGCAGAGGGAGAAGCAGGCTCCATGCAGGGAGCCTGACGTGGGACTCCATCCTGGGTCTCCAGGATCAGGCCCTGAGCTGAAGGCGGCGCTAAACCACTGAGCCACCCAGGCTGCCCTGTATGTTTTTTTAATTAGGCTCCATGCCCAACATGAGGCTTAAAACTCAGGACCCTGAGGTCAAGAGCGGCATGCTCTATCAAATGATCCAGGCAGGTGCCCCAAACACAAAGACTTTATCTTTCATTTGTATAGACCTGAGTTTCTAACCTATAATCATTTTACTTCTCCCTGAAGAACTTTTAATATTTTTTGGAAGGCAGGTCTACTGGCCACAACTTCCTTTGGTTTTTGTCTAAGACTATTTCTCCTACACTTTTGAATGATAATTTTGCTGATTACAGAATTGTAGGCTGGTTTCTTTCAACACTTTAAATATTTCACTCCACTCTTCTTGCTTGCATGGTTTCTAATTGCGAAATCTAATGTAATGCTCATCCTTGTTCCTTGATAGGTAAGGTACATTTTGTTCCACTTTGGCTTCTTTCAAACATTTTTTCTTTGTCTTTGTTTTCCTGCAATTTGACTTTTTTAAGTTTACTTTTTTTTTTTTTTTTTTTAGTAATCTCTACATACAACATGGAGCCCAAGGATCAATAGTTGCATGCTCTTCTGAGTCAGCCAGGCACCCCTATTTTCCTGCAATTTGAATAGGATACACTTAGGTGTAGATTTTTGGTGTTTCTTCTGCTTGGTATTTTCTGAGCTTCCTGGATTTGTGGTCTGGTGTCTATCATTAATTCTGGAAAACTCTAAGCCATTACCACTACTTCTTTCTCTCTCTTCTCCTTCTAGTTTTCCTGCTTTATGTATGCACTTTTTTTTTTACTGTATAATTATTTTTAATGTCCAGTGTTTATAACATGAGGGCCAGAGCTTTCTCCTCAACTCAAGTTTATAAATATTTGATTGGCTTATGAGGCCAATAGGGATATTTCTTGTCTAATTTGGTTTCTGGGAAGACTTCATTAGTTCCTCAGTGTTCATCTGATCAAATGGAATTATGTTCATCTTCTCTAGCTCTTTTTCATATTCCTCTATCCTGGTCTAGAGAGAGACAAAAACTCAGCACAACTTTTCGCATCTTCTTTTTCTTCAGTATCCACCTGAACAGTTTATTTATCCTCTGGCAAAGGAAGCTTCTTCTCAAAGTCATCTACCAAGCCAGGCTTTATCACACTGGCCTTGTAGTTAGCCCAGTTGATAGCAGGTGGTTTCTCAGGGAGCATAGCCAATCTGGAGGTAAGAGGCTCATTCTACAATTTCAGGAGTTAGCAATGGCCTTCTGGTTTGGGGGTATGATTTTCCCCCAAGCTACCTAATCGATGGCTTTTAGAGCAAGTTTTCACCCAGCCATCTTGAGATCCTTCACCAACCCTGGCAGCCCACAGTCCACCTATGCTACACCTTTTGTAAATGTCCCACAGTTCCTAGATATTTTTCATTTTTTTCATTATTTTTTCCAGCTTTATTGAGATATAGCATATAACATTGTGTAATGTTAGGTGTACAGCATGATGATTTGACATATATTGCAAAGTATGGCCACAATAGGGTTAGTTAACACCTCCATCATTTTGCATGATTACTACTTCTCTTTTTTTCTGGTGAGAACATTATAGATCTACTTTCCTAGCAACTTCCAAGTACATAATACAGTATTGTTAGCTATAGTCACCCTTGCTATATGTTAGATCCTCAAAACATATTTATCTTCTAAAAGTTTGTAACATTTAACCAAATATCTCCAGTTTCCTTCATCCCTCACCCTTAGAAACCACCATTCTACTCTCTGTGTCTGTGAATTTGGCTGTTAGGTGCACACTATTTTAGGATTTTTATGAGTTCTTGGTTTGGGGTTCATGCAGCCTCTTTAATCTGTAGGTTTATGTCTTTTGCCAAATTTGGGAAGCTTTCTGCTATTATTTAAGTATATTTTCTGCACTCCTTCTCTTCTTAAGGGATTCCAGTGACAGACATATATTTTGGTATTTTCCCACAGACCCCTAAAGTTCTGTTCATTTGTTGTTTTTTTGTTCAGATTGTAGGATTTTTAGTGGTCTGTCTCCAAGGTCCTGCTTTCCTTTGTCTCTGTCATCTCTAATGGGTCTCTAATAAATAAAATCTTTTAAAAATAAATAATAAAATCCTTGTTAGATAATCCCAACATCTATGTCATCTTGATGTTAACATTTGTTTGTTTTTTGTTTTTTAGAATTAAGGTAAGCTCTGCCCAACATGGAGCTCAAATTCACGGCCCAGAGATCAAGAGTCACTCACTATACTGACTGAGCCAGCCAGGCACCATATGTTAGCCATCTGTTGATTGCCCTTTCTCATTCCAGTTCAGCCTTCTTCTGGCTTTTGGTATGATGCATATTTTATTTTATCCTGGACTTTTTGGGTATTATATTACGAGTTAGTGGTTCCTTTTAAAAACTATTTTAGTATGTATTTGACTTGTTCAAGTTCAAAATGAAAACCATGGCTCACTTTTGTGGCCTGTGTTTGAATGTCAGTTTAGTTTTAAATAAGTCCTATTTTTTAAAAAGATTTTATTATTTATTCATGAGAGATACAGAGAGAGGGGTAGAGACACAGGCAGAGGAAGAAGCAGGGTCCCTGTGGGGAGCCCGATGGGGTACCCAATCCCAGGACCCGGGATCACGACCTGAGCC
This sequence comes from Canis aureus, assembly GCF_053574225.1. Lineage (NCBI taxonomy): Eukaryota > Metazoa > Chordata > Mammalia > Carnivora > Canidae > Canis > Canis aureus. The sequence goes on along the minus strand of NC_135636.1, from coordinate 25,146,809 downwards.
AAAGACAGACGCTCAACCCCTGAACCACCCAGGAGTCCCCAAATCAGTCCTATTTTAGTCTGCCCTATGGTGTGCTACCCAGAGGCCAATCTGAAACAGTACAGTCTTCTACATCATAGTTCAATTCTCAAAGCTTTCTATGTTAATTCTGGTGGGTTTCACACATAGGTCACTTGTAGGTGTGCCCTGGACTTCATACACAAATTCAAACAATCTCTTTCTGCAGCTCCCTCTTCTTTGTTACCCTCCCCCCACACCCTAGCTGTGACGGGGTGGGTGCTGCCTCTGTTACCTTTGCTTAGTGCAAGGATAGCAACAGAGCTCTACCCTGCTGTTACAACACTCCATGGGGATGGGAGAGAGGGATTCACGCTGATTGCATTTGTGCAGAATGGGGCTGGCTGACAAGAGCTCCACATCAGTCCTCACTAGTAAGGGGAGAGGACTACTCACATAGTAGTACATAGGAGGGATGGTGGACAGGCTCCACGCCACAGCCTCCCCAAAGCCAGCTGAAAAGGGAGGGCTGTGGCTTATTTTATGGTGTTTGCCCAAGAAAGAGCAAGTATTGTCAAAAGGTCTTTCAGGGCACCTGGGTGGCTCAAGTGGTTGAGTGTCTGCCTTTGGCTCAGGACGTGATCCAGGGATCTTGGGATCTAGTCCCATAATGGTCTCCCTGCAGGAAGCCTGCCTCTCCCCCTGCCTATATCTTTGCCTCTCTCTTTGGGTCTCTCATGAATAAATATATTTAAAAAAAAAAGTCTTTCATTGCTGTCCTTCCCAGCCTTTGACTCCAGAAGGGTGGGCTTTTGTTGGGACTTTGTGCTTTGGTGATGGTTTTGGGTTTGACCTTCTCTGGTGTCCAGGATAGGATCTAGTAAGTAGTAAAGCTTGTGAGGTCTCCCAACTAGGTTATCACTTGAGACCTAAGTTGTCTAGCCAGTTTTATCTTTTTTCCACCATCAGAACAGTCTGATAGTTGCTTTACATATTTTGTCAAGTTTTTGGTTGTAGTAAGTAGAAGGAATAGGGTAGAATCCACTTACTCATCTTGTTTGGAAACGGAAGCCCCATATATTTTTTCAAAATCAACTTTTTGAGGTATAATTTACATGCACTAAAACGTATCCATTTATAATACACATTTCCATGAGTTTCAACAAAGGTATATATATACCCATGCAACCACAATCAAAATAGAGAACATTCTCATCTCCCCAAAAGTTTCCTTTGTGCCTTTTCCCAAGCAATTCCCCTCCTCCCAGGCCTGACAAGCACTGATCTATGTGACGATGGATTAGATTTGTCTTTTCCAGAGTTTCAGATAAAATCAAACAGAATGTATTCTTTGATAAAAGTCTACCTTTTTTTCGTTCAGTGTATCTGAGATTCATATGTACCACTAGGTGTATCAGCAGTTCATTCCTTTTCATTTCTTAGTAGGATTCCATTATTTTTTTGTCTGTGCTTTCGTCTGGGTTGTTGCCATCCTCTGCTCTTACCTGGCAAACTTCAAAAGCCAATGACCCCCCAGTAGCTCCCCCAGCCACCGCTGCTGCGTTTCTGCTCTCAGAGCTCCTTCTGTGATTCAAGGGAGAAAAAGCTTGCTACATCATTTAATGTTAGTACTTCCTTCAAGGCAGGGGTAGGATACAATTTCAGAATAAAAAGGATGGTTTCTTCTGGATTTCTTCTCTATCCTGGTCTAGAGAGAGACAAAAACTCAGCACAACTTTTCGCATCTTCTTTTTCTTCAGTAAAGAAAGAGCAGAGCACTGATCTGCTCTGTCATATGCTTACTAATCATGGGCTCAGACCAAAGTATATGAAAACAATCACTCTCTTGGCAGGGAATTTTAGGGGTTTATAACTTTGGTCTTATAGTGTTGTGTCCTCTGAATTAGTAATAAGAGTATGGATATGCTCTTCATTTTATGCAAAAATAACTACCAGATCACAGTGATGCATAACTAACACCATCCCTCCATGTTGAATTCCCAGTGGCTTGTGATGAACTGGGTACCTCGCCAAACACACTTATCCACATTGTCAGGTTCTCTGTCTTCTGTCTAACCCATGCCCTCATATCCCTAGCAGAAGAAATTCGGTATTCCATGCATCTGATTCCTTTGTTGTTGTTGTTGTTGTTGTTTCCCATCTGATTCCATTGTGATGGCAAGTGACACACTAGCCAGGGGATGATCTGACCTTGTATTCTCTCCTGGCTAGTTACATTTACAAAGTGGATTCATGATTTCTCTGACTGCTGTCTTCACCAAATTCTGCATTCAGACTCACAAATGAAGTGCTAAGTGGTTTTTATATAGGAAAACAAAGCAAGTTTTGTTTTCTACCAGTGCAAAGTTGGGTATACTCTTTTTAAAAATAATATTTCCCATTTAGCAAAGTCCTAAGGTAAATAGATGGTTGCCAGGTTTCTAGTTATACTGGTTTCTGTACTATCTATCTGTTCAGACACAAGCTCCTTTTAAAATGTGCCTAGTCAGAATTTCTTCATATACTGCAACCAAAACAACATATTGCAACAGATGGAATACAGAAGTAGATGTGAGAATTCAGCTGTCTTCTATTAAGCCAGGCATTAAAGAGATTGGCAAAAAAAAAAAAAATAAAATAAAATAATGACATTCTTTTGTTATTTTATTTTTAATTTTTTTAGAGAGAGAGAGCATGTGAGCACAGGGCAGGGGTGGGCAGAGAGGGAGAATCTTTTTTTAATTAAAAAATATTTTTTTGCATATTTTTTATTGGAGTTCAATTTGCCAACCTATAGCATAACACCCAGTGCTCATCCCATCAAGTGCCCCCTTCAGTGCCCATCACCCAGTGCCCCCAAGCCCCTGCCCACCTCCCCTTCCATTACCCCTTGTTCGTTTCCCAGAGTTAGAGGAGTTGCAGAGGGAGAATCTTAAGCAGGCTCAAAGCTCTGCACTGGGCTCACCAGAGCTCATTCTCACAACCCTGGAATCATGACCTGAGCCAAAATCAAGATTTGGACACTTAACTGACTGAGCCACCCAGGCACCCCAATGCCACTCTCTTGTTTCATGAGAAAATGTATTTGTGGAAAATTTAGCTATCAAATAATACGAGAGAAACTTTCAAACTAAAGAACACGTTTCCACATGAAAGTTCAGCACAGTAAATGCAAAACAGGAGGAGATAAAGACAAAAAAAAAAAAAAAAAAAGAAGACCCACATTAGGCCTATTATGAAACTTTATCATACCACAGATAAGCAAAAGACCCTAGAAGATTTCAGAAGGATAAAAGCAATCACATATAAAGAAACAAATCAAAATGGTATCACCCTTCTCAACAACACTGGAAACTAGAAGACAATGCAGCAATACCTTCATTCTTAGGGAAAATAATTAGCAATCTACAATAATATTCTCAACTAAACTATTACTTGGTCGTGAGGGTAGAAGAAAGACATTTTTGGACATCATGTGGTAGAGTATTATAGTAATAGTCCCCAACGAATTACAACTCCCTTTTCCCCTATCCTTTTGTGATGTTACTTTGCTGATTCTCCCAGTGAGAGGAGTCTATTTCTTCATCCGCTTGAGTCTGAGCTGGCCATGTGACTTTTTTTAACCAACAGAACATGGCAGAAGGGATACTGTGTAAGTTCCACAGCCAAGGTTTTAAAGAAGCCTTGAACTATCTCATCTTCTGGATCAGAGACCATTATGGAACTGGGACCACCATATTGTGAAGGTGGGACACATCTATCTACTGGAAGATGAGACCACAAGAGAAGACATCTAAAAGTGAGGCATCAACACAAAGCAATATAATGTGAAATTCTTAGTTTAATGGTGTCTATTAGATTCATTTTCTTTCAAATTGTTTATGTATTACCTATATTATATATTTATTTTATATTTTTATTATATTTATATATTATTTAAGATAGGAAGTTTTTATATTTTGCAAATATTTTCTCTTCATTATAGCTTGTCTTTTGTTCATGGTATCTTTCAAGATATAGTTTTGCTTTTTTAGGGTCACATCTATTAATCATTTCCTTTGTCTTTATGTTGTTGAGATTTTTTAAAAGATTTATTGGAGGGGGGAGGCACAATGGAAAAGGGAGAGAATCCTCAAGCAGACTCCCCTCTGAGGGTGGACCTTGACACAGGGCTTGATCCCAGGACCCTGAGGTCAAACCTAAGCTGAAATCAAAAGTCCAATGTTCAACTGACTGAGCAGCAGAGGTGGGAAGGGGCTGAGGGAGAGGCAGAGAATCTCCATAGACTCCTTGCTGAGCTCGGAGCCTGATGCAGGACTTGATCTCACAACCCTGAGATCATGACTTGAGCTGAAATCAAGAGTTTGATACTTAACTAGTCAGTTAAGCCATCCAAGTGCCCCTCCCCCCTTTAAAAATATTATTTTTTTGAGAGAGAGAAACAGAGCATGAGCCATGGGTGTGGCAGAGGGAGAGAGAGAAGCAGGTTCTCCACTGAGCAGGGAGCCCAATGTGGGGCTGGATCCCAGAACCCTGAGATCACGACCTGAACCAAAGGCAGACGCTTAACCAAGCTACCCAGGAGCCCCTATCAAGGGGCCCCTTATTTTCTTTCTTAATCCTCACCACTACCACTACCACCAAACCAGAATGAACAACTGGTGCGAGAGAGCAATCATTGTCAAAGTGAGAACTTAGTTTTAATAGTTGTTTCTAGGGAGTGGTCTGGAGTTCGGAGAGCCAGGCAAGGAGCTGCTGCTTTTCTATTGACTTTTTCCCTCACAGTCCAGCCTAAAGATTACATCGATAAAGTGTACCCTGAATCTACTTACTCTCCTCACTTCTACCAGTCTGGTCAAGGCTTCTATCACCTCTGGCCTAAATGACCCCAGCACCTGGCTCGTTGGTGTCCTGCTTCCACCCTTGCCCTTGTTTCAGCTATCCATTGCTAGGAAATAAATTACTTCAAGACCAATTTATTAAATCTCACAATTCTTTGGTTTTCTTGAGCTGAGGGAGGTGGTTCCTCTATTCATGTGATGTTGCTGGGCCTGTGGGCATTTGTGGGCAGAATATCCAAGGGACTCACCAAACTTGGCTGGCAGTTGGTACTGGCAGTTGGCTGGGTCTTCAGCCAGGATTCTGGGCTGTGGGTCTCAATTCTCCTCTGTGTGGCCTGTAACGTGGACCCAAGAGCTAGTGTTCTAAGAAGAAGGGAGTCTCTTAAAGCCTAAGCTTGGAAGTCCCAGAATATCCCTTCTGCTGTCTTCTACAGGTCAAAGCAGCCACAAGACCAGCCCAGACTCAAGGGGAGTGGAGGAATCAGAGGGGGCCATCTTTGGAGACTAGTTACCAAGATCTCCTTCAGTCTATTTTCCATTTTCCAGACTTTTTTTTTTTTTTTTTAAAGATTTATTTGAGAGAGGGACTCCTGGGTGGCTCAGGGGTTGAGCAGCTTAGGGCATGATCCCAGGCCAGGGATTGAGTCTCACATCAGGCTCCTTGGGAGGAGCCTGCTTCTCCCTCTGCCTGTGTCTCTGCCTTTCTCTCTGTGTTTTTCATGAATAAATAAAATCTTTACAAAAAAAAAAAAAAAAAGAGATTTGAGAGAGAGAGAGCACACCCGTGTAAGAGATTGTGTGAACAAGGGGAGGGCCAGAGAGAGAGAGAGAATCCAAATAGACTCCCCTCTGAGCGTGGAGCCTGACACATCTCAATCCCAGGACCCATGAGATCATGACCTGAGCCACAAAGGGGTCAGACACCCAACCGACTGGGCCCACCCTGGAGACACCCTCCAGAGACATCTGTTAAAAACAAATAGACATCACTCCCCTGCTAATCCACCAATGATATCATCATACTCACAATACCTGCCATTTAATGCCCTGCCTTACCTGGCTCCTGCTCAATCCTGTCCTTCATACTTCTGTTCTCCTCACATTGGTCCTTACTGTCTTCCCCAGCACCCCTAACTCACCACCCTAAACTTTTGTATTTACTGTTCCACCCACCTGGAATGGTTTTCCTCCAAGCCTCACTTGGATACTTGACATTATTTATTCATTCACGTTTTGGGTCTCCACTAGAATTTAAGGTCCTTGCCAGCAGTGCCTTTCTTGGTTCTGACACCTAGAAAAGCATTCATCACAGGCTGGCATACCATAAATATACTCTATGGTTAACTGAAATTGATTTCCCTAAATCTTTGGCACATACTGCCATCGGAAATGTATGAATTAATTTTAAAACATGCGAACTACAGTGGTAATTAGCATACAGATCCAACAGTGTACTAGTTCTACATACCCACTGGCTAATATTTCTACCTTCCTAATAAAGCTGACAGCTGCTTTCCTGTGTGTCCTGTGGGGCAGCTGCTGCAAGCTCAGCCTCTGACGGGTCCGTCATCAATCTGGCCTATGCATGCATGGAACTCAGGGAACTCAGAGGAACTTATCAGACACACTCTGGGTAGAAGCCAGGGGAGTGCTGCTCTTGGCATTTTTACTTTAATCCATTTTGGTGTCAGCTGTCCCTCATTAATTCACTGAATTTAATTAGAGGGCTGAATGAGAATCCCTAAACTATGGCACCTAAGAAACTACTGTAGTCCAACACTGTCAATCAAAATGAACCCACATATCCGGGAAGCAGGCACACATTAAGAGTATTATCATTACAGAGACACATCCCATGTATCAAAGATAAAGCTAGGTCCAACACAATATTAACAAACCTTGCTTATTCATAAACTTGCAGCAGGAGAATCCTTCTGCCATCACCCTTGTTTCAGCAGGGATTCAAAGGTGTCGGGGAGTACATTTTATTGAGTAAAAAGGAAATGCTGTCTTACTGAAAACTGTTTTACAAGGGTAGGATCAGTGGAGTGAGGGAGATTCACTGGTCTTCCAATACATTTGGCCATCATCCTCAGTCAGCTGCAAGGGGGCAAGTGAGCAGTTTGGGGATGTTTCAAAAGAGGAAAGGGTGGAGGGTTTTCTGTGGTCAGCCATTTCCTGAAAGAAGTGGGGGTCGACAGGATGCTTATTTATAGTCAAACTGTCATCATGGTTATTGGGGGTGGGGGGTGGCTGCTTTTCTGCAGAAAGTCTCTCACATGATTATCAAATTTAAAATAATTGCAATTTTAGAGCTGAAAGTCATCCTAAAATTCATGGGCTCACTTTGACCCATGGTCCCCACCCTAAGTCCATTCAATGAGTGGGAAACCTCAGAAACAGCGTAATTGGGTGTTTAAGGCTTAGCGATGGTCAGAAGCAGAATCAGTTTTCCTGGATCCTAGGGCTGTGAATATAACCACCATGCTTCTCAGATATCAACGAAGGAAAACAATGAAAATACAGTCAGTAGCAACATCAACCAGTTCTAGCTGGGCCCAGGAATACCCCTGGCTCCTTTATTAACAGAATCCTGAACCAGTCTGTTGCAGGGCTCAGGGACTCTGGGCTTCAGGGGAATTTAAGCCCCTCCTCAGTACTGGAAGGAGAGTCCTCAATTGGCTCAAACCAATGAATGCTCCACAGATCTCATTCTTGTCAGTGAACATTAGGGAAAAGTGGATGGGGTGGTGGGGTGGTAAGGGGGCATCTGGAAAAGAAAGATAGAGGGTTTTTTTTTTTTTAAAGATTTTATTTATTCACGAGAGACACAGAGAGAAAGGCAGAGACACAGGGAGAGAGAGGAGAAGCAGGCTCTCCTGCTTCTCCTCTTCTTCTCCCCTGCAGGGAGCCCATTGTGGGACTCGATCCCAGGTCTCCAGGATCACACCCTGAGCCAAAGGCAGATGCTCAACCACTGAGCCACCCAGGAGTCCCAGATTAAGGGCTTTTTAAGAGCCCGTGGAGGTAATACTTTCTGCCATGGGGTTTGTTTTCTGTGTATGGGAAATAGGTTCATACAATTTGGCAAGGTGAATTGGAACTCAAAATCTTTTGACCCTACAATCCCCCTTCTAGTATGCTATCCTACAGAATCAACCTACTTAGGAAAGAAAAAAAAACCCAACACATTCTAAGATGTATCGGCTTTTTGTTTTAGTAAAAGCAAAGAATTGGAAATACCCGAAGTATCCAACAACAGGGCATAGGAAACACCGTGAAAGACTTTGAAACAAGTCCCCCTACACATACACCGCTCCATCCGCAGCTAATGGGGTCTTCTACCTAGGCACAAACTCTTCAGGTTACCTTATCATGAGGTAAACTGAGGGAAACAGATAATGCAGGTGCTTTTTGTCCATATACATGCAAAATGTACCTTATAAAGTCCTAAATGTAAAAGATTATTACTCTGTAGCTCTTGGCCAATTTTGCCAGTTGTGTATCTATGAAGCAAGTACATTTCAGCATTCCTACTAAGCTAATTATATTTTATTCTTTGGAGTCTCCTTTGAACCAATTAAGACATCTTACTGGGGATCCTTGGGTGGCTCAGCGGTTTGGCACCTATATCTTCAGCCCAGGGCCTGATCCTGGAGTCCCGGGATGGAGTCCCACTTCGGGCTCCCTGCATGCAGCCTGCTTCTCCCCCTATCTGTGTCTCTGCCTCTCTCTCTGTGTCTCTCATGAATAAATAAAATCTTAAAAAAAAAAAAAAGACATCTTACTAGTTCTCTCATTAACCAAGCTAAATAAAATCTTTAACATGTTTATTTTGTATTTGAGTCCTGATTTTACTTTCTAAAAAAAAAATTATCTTTTAGCAAGGTGGTTAAATAAATTTGGTACTTTGATCTTACATCCCTCTTCAAAATAGATACAAAGACCATACAGTGGGGCGCCTGGGTAATGCAGTTGGTTAAGCATAGGGACTCTTCATTTTGGCTCAGGTCATGATCTCAGGGTGTGGGATCGAGCCCCATGTCAGGCTCTGTGCTCAGTGAGGAGTCCGCTGGAGATTTTCTCTCCCTCTCCACCTCCCACTCATGTTCTAAAACAAATAAATCTTTTTAAAAAATCATATAGCAACATGGATAAATCCTCTTAATAAAACATTAGGTGGGGAAAAAAAGCAGAATGCAAAATTTGTATGAGACTGTGATTAGAACTAAAAATTTTAAGTACCTAAGGCAAGAATTAAAAGAGAAGGAGAAAAAAGTTAAAGCCTGATTTTTTTTAGGGTGGTAGTATCCTAGAGATTTTTTTAATCCTTACTTTATTTTCTGTTCCATTACATATTAAAACTAAAGGCACCTGGCTGGCTCAGTAGGTAGAGCAGGTGACTCTTGATCTCATGTTCTGAGTTTGATCCCTATGATGGGGGTAGAGATTACTTAAATTTTTTTTTTTAAAGACACAGGCAGAGGGAGAAGCAGGCTCCACGCAGGGAGCCCGATGTGGCACTTGATCCCGGGTCTCCAGGATCACGACCCCAGCCAAAGGCAGACATTCAACTGCTGAGCCACTCAGGCATCCCAAAAATCTTTTTTTAAAGAGAGTTATTTGAGTGTACAGAGAGAGAGAACAAGCCGGAGAAGGAGCAGGGGGAAAAGGAGAGGGAGAATCTTAAGCAGGCTCCATGGTGAGCACAGAGCCCAATGTAGGGCTTGATCTCAGGACGCTGAGATCATGACCTAGCTGAAATCAAGAGTCAGACGCTTAGCCATCTGAGCCACCCAGATGCCTCTCAAAAAAACCTTTTTTAAAAAAAAAAAATTAAACTAAGAGAAACAAAGTCTCCGTATTATTTTCCTCTTGTTATTGTAACAAACTACCACAACATACACACATTTATCATCTTAGTTCTGGAGGTCAGAAGTCCAAAGTGAAGTCTCATCAGACTAAAACCAAAGTGTTAGCTAAGCTGGTTCCCTTCTAGAGACCCCAGGGAAGATAGGATACCTTGTGTTTTCCAGCTTCTAAAGGCCACCACAGTTCTTGGCTTCTAGTCCCTTCTTCTGATCTCAAAGCCAGCAGGCAAGGCATCTTCAGATGTCTTTTCTCTGATTCCTGAGGACTCTCGTCATTATACTGGACCCACCCACATAATCCATGATAATTTCTCCACCTCAGGATCCGTAACATCATCACATCTGCAAAGTCTCTTTCACCTTGTAACACAGTCACAGGTCCTGCCTAACTTTAAGTTCCATGAGAACTAACAGCATCCTTGTGTTTCTGAGTGAAGGTACCACACTGAGTGCTGAATCTCATTTAAATTTAATTCAGAAGTAATAGGCAATACTATAGTAGGAAAATAACTGTTGCCTCTGGGGGTAAAGTGAGGACTGAGAAAGGGCATAAATGTATTTTCTGAGATGGTAGCCATAGTCTATATTTGACAGTGCTGTAGGGCACAAAAGTATAAACAAATACTAAATTCTAATATGTATTTAGGGGGAACTGTACTGATGTCTGACATTTATTCTGAAATATAATATAAAAGGATGGATACATAGAGGAATGGATAAATATGTGATAAATGGTGTTCATTATAAAATCTTTTGACAATTTTTATTTTTTAAATTAATTTATTTTGTTTAAGATTTTATTTATTCATGAGAGACACAGAGAGAGAGAGGTAGAGACACAGGCAGAGGGAGAAGCAGGCTCCACGCAGGGAGCCCGATGTGGCACTTGATCCCGGGACTCCAGGATCACACCCTGGGCCGAAGGTGGCGCCAAACCTCTGAGCCACCAGGGCTGCCCTATTTGACAATTTTTAAAGGGAATTTTGGAAAAAACAAGCTATGACCCTCAAATACTGCTCCAGTGACTTAAATTAATAAAGGCATGGATTTGGAAAACCATCAGGCAACTTCTTAAACAAGCTCTCTACTTAAAATTGAAGGCCCTCGACCAGGGCAATTTGGGGAGGTGTTTCAAAAGGCGTGGGAGTATTACTGATGGTCTCCATCACAAGGAAGATGGGGAGTGTTACCAGCACACTCAGGGGTGGGGCCAGAGAAGCTACTGTAACCAACTAGTCTGTACACATGACAAATAATTTCTACACCAATGTCACTGAGGAACACTGATTTAAAACCCCAATCTTCCCTTCATAACCCTCCATCAATTTGCTGTAGCACATCTCCAACAGGGTGGAGGCTCATTTCTTGAGGGCTGGTTGCATCTCCCACTTCTTGGTAACTACGGAGAACCCAGCAGAGCGCTATACCCAGAACTCGTATTGAAAAAAAACATTTGATGATGGGCGGCAGGTGTGTGTATTTGTGTGTGTATGTGTGTGCACTTCCTGATAGTTCCTCCCCCAGTGAAGATGTAAACCTACCACCTCCGCCTCCACCCCCCCAGGGGGGCCAACAGGGAAGGATGTTCCTACTCCAGTTCTTTTGCTAAGACACAATCTCCTACAGGACGTCCCCACTGGCACAGACCTACTCCACCCCCCTCCACCAAATGGCCCGGGGAAGCATCTGAATGTAATCAAAGTCACCACCATCACACGGAGCTGAGAAAAGCCAGCATAAAGCACTTTTATTGCAATAATAAAACTTGAAACTCATACGTAGTGCGGGCAGGTGGGGGTGGGGGGGTAGGCAGCAATAATTTCTCTCACCAAATCACTACACAGGACAGCAAAGGGGTGAGAGGGGGAGGAGGAAAAGCCAGGAAACTCTGAGATCAGCCGGGGGAGCCGAACATCAAAAACCAGGAGATGCTGAAGCTGTGATGACCAGCATCATTTTCTCAAGACAACACTCAAGGGTTTGTCATGATGGCTGGGCTTTCATTGGGTGTTATGTGTCTACAAACAGCACCTTCAATTTAAACTTTCAATTAAAGTTCTTAAAATTTGGAAAGTGGAGCTCAAATAGCTATGAGATTACAAAAGTCCTGAATATCCATTAGAAAAACCACAGGATGGAAAAAAAACAAAACAAAACAAAGAGCCAGGCCATGAAGAAGGCTTCAGAGGTCCCTGCTGGCCTGGGGACAGATACCTGTAGTGTCCAATATCGCAGTGAGAACAATCTGCTTCCAAAAGGCAGAGGGTTTATTATTGGGGGGGGGGGGGAGAGCAGGGGAGGGGTAGTGGAGGCAGAGGCTCTCCCCCTCCCCACTTCAGTTTCAGGTAGGGCTTTAATTCAACCCAAGGACATCTCTCAACTGGGAGAGTTACTTCGGCCCTCAACAGTGCCTCAAATCTGCTATGGCTTTGCAGCGCAGCAGCAAGAATGTTTAATATATAATAGATAAAAATTTCATCCAAAAAAAATAAGATAAAATAAAGATTCTTGTAATCCCCCCCAAACATCAATTCCTATTCTAAAGTTAACCCATGACTTGTGCTGTTAATACTTGACTAATACTTAAGTGGAAACCTAGATCCAAAAGACTGAAACTGAACCTTCACCCCAAAATGAAAACGAAATCAAATGAGTAACTTGAGGTTTATGGCATATAGTTTAGGTCAACACACACACGAGGAGAAAGGGAAAGAGCAAAGCTGGGTGACAGAACACATTCAGTCGGGGTCGATGTTTATACAAAGAGTGTAGTGGAACATCAGGAAAAGCTCCATACGGACTCGCGTGTGCGCATCTGGAGGCGCCACATCCCTCCATGGCACATCTGTGGGGGACAGAAAATCTGTCAGTTCCAGCAACACAGGGCTCCATCTGCGCGGCGGAGACAGACATGGGGCTGCCTGCCACACTTAGTCCCTTCCTCAAGAGCTGCAAGGTCTCACCTAGAGCAAGCCGCTTCTGCTCCAGCTGGGGAGAGACCACTGAGCCCGGGCTGGATTCCCGGGTGAGCAGTCTTCTTCCTGCCTAAACTGGTAGTGTTTTCTTTAACCTAAGGTTCCGTCTACCTTACTGAGGAGAGCAGTGATGGTACAGTTCCTCATTATCACAGGGTCTCCCAGCTTGGCTGCATATAGGAATCACCTGGGGGCTTTAAAAAACTGTCATGCTTGGCTCCCACTCCCAGTAATTGTGGTTAATCGTCTGAGGTGTGCCCTAGCCATCAGGAGAATCTTAGGATAGACTTCCTAGTGACTTCCATGTGTGCAGCCCTAAACTGGTATGCCCCTCATGTTGAAGAAATTTAGAAAGCGTCTGTGGTCTTTTATTCACTTACTCAAATCTATAACTTTCTAGGTCTGCCCTTAGGCTTTCCTTCAAGACCTATGCAAACTCTGCGATGTTCTTTGGCAGTGAGGGGGAAGCTTAGGCCAGGGTGACTGGTAGCCCTCTCTCCCATCCTCCCCCTCCCTTCAGCCTACCAGGTTTACAGGATGCCTGTACCCATGTCAGGCTAATTCTAAGACTCCCTTCAAGTACTTTTATGTCCAAAGAGTTCAGCTCTCAAAGGACAGTAAAGAGGTAGTGAAGTGTAGACCTTTGGGCAGACAGAGGCTTTGTAAAATGTCAGGAGTTCCCTCCTGGTAAGAATGATAAGTAGAGAAGCCAGGATCATCAAACCTGCTCAAGCCTGTATGAACCAGGTACATAGGGCTCAAACCACAGAGAGAAAATAGCTAAGAATTTGAAAAGACCCTGTATTTTTAAAAAGCCCACAGCAGGTCAGGGTTAGACCACTGGCAGCCACTTGTGACAGCTTTTGAACAGAAGCTTTCTCACCCAGCCCCTGGCTGTGGTCCCCTGGTTCCAGGGCCAGGATGGGGAAAGCTGAGAGGTCTGGGACCGAGTAGAGAGAAGGTGGCAGCATTCATGTGTTTTATGAGTCTGATACCCACATGCAAAGTTGTGAGCCCTTAGGACACAGAGTGTCACTTCCTAGAGATGACAGTAAAAGGAAGGAAAAGCAAGTCCAGGAAGGGGAAGCAAGAGAGGTTTCAGTCCTACTTTGTCATTGCCTGGAAGTGACCCTCAGTAAGGTCTTTCTCTCTAGACCTCATTTCTCTCACATGGTCCATGGGAAAGCGGATCAGTCCCTCAGATCTGAGGACTGAGAGCACCTTTATGCTTCACGAGGACACCCTGGCCTCACCTTTCCACCCATGAGAAGGAGGCAGGCCTGTGAGCTCTAGTGTTCTGGGCTTGCCCCCAAGGCAGCTGGCCCAGGTGACAGTGTCCCTCTCACAATCCCTGATAGGCAGTGGTCACACCGTATATGGCGAGGGGGCTGCATGCACTAGGATAGGGTAAGCAGTCCTCAACAGTCTTCCTTTTCTAAAGAACTAAAATTTTGGCATTATAAATTTGGCCACATATCCACTTCCCAATTCAGTTTTAGTTTTTAAGTTAGATATAAAAACATCCTTCGTTTAAACAGCTACTATCAGCTGCCCCAAACCAATGAGTTTGTTTGAAAGCATATATCATCCCTTTCCACAGGGTGACCAGCTTCAAGGTGTACACTAATAACTTAGTAACTGAAACCGAAATGCTTCCCAACAGAGCAAGAATGTAGGGGGGAAGAACCCATGGCATTTTTGGTTCTGCTGTCCACCAAACACTGGGAGGTACACAGGCAGGAAAAGGCCTTTGGCATTCAGTTCCTTACCCAAGAATGGGGAGCTCAGGGAGGAAGCCATTCCTGTCATTCCAGTTTCAGAAGCTCCACGTCAAAGACGAGAGTGGCATTTGGTGGGATGATGCCTGGGTGCCCAGTAGCACCATAGGCGTAGTCTGGGGAGATAGTCAGTTTGGCTCTCTGACCCACACTCATCTGTGAAAAGAACAAAAAAGAAAGACTCAACCAGACGCACTCCCCAGTTGTTTCTATAAGAAGCAGGGCTGTTACTGGGGTGTCCCTGAGACAGCATAATGTGACTAGGACATGCCAGTGACTGTGTGGCTGCCTGGGTGCCAGGCACCTTCCAGCGCAGAACACAGAAGTTGGCAGTCAGGCTGCACAATCCCTGCATCTGGCTCTAAGGGGCTCAATGGCAGATAAAAACAACCTTTCTGCCCAGCTCTTATGTACCTAACTCTGGGCAGCCAGTACCATGTCAGTATAACCACTTTGTCCTTCAGGGGTCTGTCACTCAAAGGACACGTTAAGTGGAATCTACACTCTTAAGAAAGGAGGACTTTGACCAAAACTTTGCTTTAAAAGAAAACACATATACAGAAAGTAATATTTGGGGTAGTCTACTTTTCTATACCTTCTATATTTTATACTTACACTCATATAGAAAAACTTTCAAAAGGACAACATGATTTTACAAAGTAGCATGTATAGTAGGCTACTATTTGTGTGAAAAAGAGGGAAATACTTACATACCTTCACCTTGCCTATATAAACAGAAAATACCTCTGGAAGGCCACAAATAATACCAGCATTTTTCCATGGGGAGAAGAGAGTACAGAGGCCAGGGTGGAGGGAAAATTTTCACTTTTTAAGATACGTTTGTACTTTTTCATTTCTCAGTCAAATACATAAATAACTTTCAATATATATTTTCTGAACAGTGAGCAGACTCTCTGCTGCATGTCCATCCTCCCAGCGCACTCTGCTCAGCTTCCCGGTGTACGCTCCTGACTCTCTGACCCAGCCTAAGAGACAGCAACTGAGATGGGGCTGAAGGCTGCGCTCAGACTCTAATGTGACTCAGAAACTGTGCTCCTCACATCTCCTTTAGGAAACCGGGACATGCTGGGCCAGGGTGGTAAGGGCAGTTAAAATTAAAAGCATATGGTTTAATCTAATGAAATTCAAAAGAGTCATGTCCTTTTCCCCAGCAATTCCACTTCCAGCATCTTCTGCTAACAACCCAAATGCCCATTATGAGGAGAGAGGTTTCACAGGCACATCTGCACCATGGTCAGCCACTAGAAAGAATACAGTGGCTAACATGGAAATGTACTAACGCAGAAAGATGGCCGAGACACGGTGAGAAGGGGAAAACGCAGGCTGCAAACAGTCCTGTGGCAGGACCGCATACTTGTACACGTAAGAGCCAAACAACAACAATATCAAAAGAAAGGGAAAAGGGCACAACCCCCCCTTCTTCCTGTGCTTTTAACTCACTCAAAGATATCCTGTGGAATTTCAAAGATGCTCTGTGCAGGTCCCAGACCACCCAGACTTCTCACAAGTGACAGGCCTGTGATTGACCCCCATGTGCCCTGGGTCCTTGGGGAGACTGAGAATCTCCCCAATACTCGGTCAGGCCTCGCCAAGCCTAGGATGTACAATAGGCTGATAACACTATCTTGGTGGCAGCTATGGCTCTTGGAACACAACACAGTTATTGTTCTGGTGCCGGAACGGCCACAGAAGATGGCTGCGGTGTGGACAATGGTTGGCATGGTCGTTGGGGGATGGGCTACAGACCAAGAGCCAGCCAGACGCAGGCAGTGTGGACAGAGGTTTCCAAAGGGAAGTGAACCACAAAGATCCTCTCATTCTTGCACTATCAACCCTCTACCCTGCAGGAACAGAAATCTAAACACTTGGGAGTGGGATGACTTAAAAGTTTCTGCAAGTTAAGCAGTTCACTTGGAAATAAATTGGTGAGTTTATAGAGGAAGTAGAACAATGTGTATTCTGGAAAAAGAGAAAGACAGACATCTTTCCACTTTGGTTACATCTCAATTCTCTTCGGTGAGAGGGAAACAGACTGCTTAATTACCCACCACACAGGGCTGATTATAAAGCCCCTTGAGTCTCAGGATGCTGGAACCCAGTTAATGCTGAGAAAAAACCTGCTGGGCTTGATGGAAGGCTAGAACCCAACTGAAATTTGGCACCGTGGATCCTGTTGTCCATTGGGAATTGTGTCGGCAGAACAAAAGCCGTTTACACAAATGGGGAGGGAGTGCTGAGGAAACAGACTCAAGACAAACAAAATGACTCTCTCCATGAGTATGACCTCTCAGAAGGGGTCTGACACAACACGGCCAATAATAAGACAAACGCAAATTAAAACCACACCAAGGTAACTTTTTTCACTCATTGTATTGTCCTGAATCCAAAAGTTTAACAACACACTGCTGGTGGGACTGGGAGGAGACAGACATCCTCACAGCCCGCTGGTGGCAGCTCAGTGTAATCCCTACGGATGGCAACTTGGCAGTATATCAACATACTGTGCACACAGCCCGTGAACCACTCACCCCTGCTTCTCAGAATCTGCCTGTGGCAACACTTGCACAAATGTAAAATTAAGTCCACACGAGATTCATCACTGCAGCATTGTTTATGACAGCCACAATACTGGAAATGACCATCAATAGGTCATTGTACTGATAAAATACACCCACCTAAGGGAATGTGGGAAGAGAGAGTTTCCTCCTCTTTTATTTCTGGATATATAAAGTGTGAAAAAGTAAATGAAAAGGCAAAGTACAGAACACTGTGTGTGTCTACAGCAAAAAAAAAAAAAAAAAAAGCGTATTTTTATAAATGCTTAAGGAAACTCTATAAAAAACATTAATACCATGAGTTGCTGGGGGTGAGGGGACTGGCAAGATGGGGTGGGATGCAAGTAAAATTTTCTACTCACATCTTTTTTGATTTTGGAATCATATGAATGTCCTACCCATAAGCATCATTTCAAAGGCAGACACCAGGAAACAAAACAAAACAAACAAGAGCATACCTGGGCAACCCCTTCTTCCCAGCCTCGGATCACCTCCTGCTTGCCTAGCATAAACTTAAAGGGCTTGTTTCTGTCCCGGGAGGAATCAAATTTCTTTCCATCTTCAAGCATCCCTGTGAAAAAGGGCAGTTGTAACATGAGCAACAAGGAGTGATGACATGAGGCGTGTAAGAAGCCAGCCGAGGAGTGCCCGTCCCGGATGCCGGGCATCAGGCCTGGCAGGGCTGCCCGAGGCCTGAGGAGGAGTGTGGTGTCCCGGGAGGATTTCCTGGGTCTTCAGCGGGCCTCTAGAGTTGGGACAGTCCGTCTACCCCAGGGCTATGTGTGTTCTTCCCAACTCCAAGCAGTGAGCTGACCACCAGAGGCAGGCAGCTGTCTACCTTGGGCTGAGAATGGGTAAGTGTCCATGCTCTAGACATGAACTGTCAGCACACTCTGAGATGAAGAATAATCATGGGCCTGTTAAGGCACATGTAATGGCTGGCAGTCACATATGGTTCAGAAGCAACTGGCCTTCCTCAGTTCACCCATCCCCTTTTATAGAAATGCAGGTAGTATCAGAACTAAACTGAACTGCAGGACGCCAGCTGGTGTCAGGGAGTCGGAGAAATGGCAACAGAAAAGACACTGCAAACCTCTCCCTGGTGGCCTCTGGACAACTCCAGCTGAACTGAGAGCAGTGCGTCCAGTTGGGAGTCAGGGACTTTCCACACATGAATTCACTCAATCCTCCCCCAGCACTGTCCCCATTTCACAGAGGAAGGAAGTGAGAGAAGCAGAAGGAAGTGAAGCAACCTGCCAAAGTAGTCAGCTAGACTATAAATCCAAAAACCATGTTCATTCAACTACTCCAGTGCCCCAGGAGCCAGACAAACCACACTGGCAGCCTCTACCAAAAGGGGGACTTCTAGACATGGAGATGCCAGAGGGTGAGTGCACAAGACAGACACCTACCACTCCTCGTTCAAACAGGATCATCTGCAGTGGTTTCTCTGAAAGTCAGAGACAGCCATCACTGAGGTCCTGAACTTTCAAAGCACCATCCCAGACTGGAAGAGGTATGCCAGTTGTTGACATACAACTCATACAAAGCAGTTTTCATTGGAGGCTAAGGGTGGGTGCCCACGATGGTTCTAAAGTATCACTCAGAAGACCCAGTAAAACAGAATTCTGTTGTGTTCGGATGTTTTTAGGGGAGGAGGGAAATCCTAACATAAACCCAGCTTAAAAAACAATGTCAACACTTACAAGTGGGATAGGGAAGCAGAGATCAATTGAGAGCTTTATCAAAGCCACCGGACTAGCTCAACTTTGACAAAATAGGAAATGGGCAGTGGTGGGGACGGGAACTGCTGTCCTAACAGAACAGGAAGGCAGACAGATGTCCTGAGCAGTGTGGGTGCTGACAGTGCCTGAAGTCTGGAGCTGGGGGCTGAGGACTCAGAGGGAGACAGGAGGGTGAGGATCTACCCCTGCCAAGTCAATAGAGAGCCAGGAACTGGTACCCCAGAACTAGCAAGGTGGGGTGTACACGGCACTCATCTCTTCACCAGAACACATTCATGGCCTGATAAAAGAAATGACAAATGGCAGGACTTGAGTAGTTTCCTATAAATGAACACCTAGGAGAAAAACAGGTGTCCACCCTCCACAACTCTCACTTTAGTCTGTCCCCTACAAGCTCTATTGCATACACTGAACCTGACCAACCTAAACCCTGCATTAAGGGTAAGAGCAGGCAATGAGCAGTCTGGATTCTCAGAACCCTTTCTTTGACCGGGCAGAGAGCCTTTCTATCACCCATTGGAGCCTGCTTATGGCGAAAATAAGGAAACCAACTCCAAGGTTTAGTTAACCCACCCAAGGTCGGAGCCAGTGGGTAGTGGGGCCTGGCTCTATCAAAAGGCTGTATTTGGCCCAATGGAGAATGTGAGCTATGAAGGAGACCAAAGACCAGAAACAGCCTCTTTCTGGTCTGTGCTCATCTGGGGAGATGATGAATAGAGCCCCAGGGCTCCCTTAGCAGATTTGGTAGAAAAGTCACTAGGTAAGGAAACCCCTGGGAAACAGCTAAAAATGGCAGGGTGGTCCCTGCCCTCTCAGCCCTGCCTGCAAAGGGTGGCTGGACAAAACGGAGACAAAAACCTGCCTCAAGGGCCATCTGGAATCCAGGCCATGGCACATTCCAGACCCTTAGAAAATCCAGACCAAATATTCCCACTCCTCTCTCCAACTGAGCAACTTTCCAGGAGCAGCTACAGCATGGCCCAGGAGATGAAATGGAACCAATCTAGGCCTTTCTCCTATACCAGCGTCAGTGTGGGGTAGGCACATGGGCCAGTCTGGGCACTCAGATCAAATGTGGAGTCTACTGAAACCCTGCAGGAAAGACTTGCCTCACTGGTCAAAAAGACACTCAGGAAGAAAGCTCCTGCCCTCCCTTTCTGTTGAATGCTGTTCTGTGAGGATGTGATATCTGTACCCTGGCAGCCACCTTGTAACCATGAGAAGGTCAAGAGTACCAGAGAGTAGTTGTCCTATTGCTCTGAACCAGCCCCAAACTGCCTCCCTGAAGCTTTATGTTCTGAGGTGATTAAGTCTGCTCTGCCTTAAGTCAGGTTTTCAATCACTTGCAGTTGAAAATAACCTAAATAGGTATGAAGCGACTCTTTAATGGATCTTTACTTAATAGCCCCCCACCCCACCCCGTAGTACTGCCATGAGAGGGTAATAAAGAACTGGAGTTCAACAACTCACATGACAAAGGCTGTCATCGACTCTGACAGCAGACCAGCATGATCTATCAGGACCCAGGACATACACACACATGTATCAGTGAAATAAGATTTACATGTAAGAGTTACTGCATGTGATATACTTTCCATTTCTCAAAAGAATGCTGACTGTGACCTCCTAAATTTATTTTGTGATACACTACGGGTTGAAGCTCACCGTTTAAAATATAAATATACCTACAAAAGAATTATTCTTTCAGCCAAATCTGAACATGCCTCAACCCGAGCAAGATTGTATTCTGACTGCAATGAAAGACCAAAGGGTCCTGAGGCAGACTCCCTACACTTCCCTCTTATACCTGATCAAATGTGTTGCCAAGCTACCTCCAGATGCTACACACACCCATCCTACTTTGCCTGAAGGTGAGATGCCTACTGTTCCAGGCCAGGAGCATCAGGTGCTACCTGCTGCTAAGCTAACCTGGAGAAGTGGATGCTCTTCAGTGCAGACTGTGGGTCTGGGAGCATGTCTTTCTAGCCCCAACTCTCAGTTTTTCTAAGACACTGAGGGGCAAAGCCTTTCCCTATTATTCCAAAAAACCATAGAAGCAGGATTTCTAAGTAAAGGGACTTTAAACAGGAGCCTTGCTGATAATCCTTAAAAAAAATATTTTTTCAGGATCCCTGGGTGGCGCAGCGGTTTAGCGCCTGCCTTTGGCCCAGGGCGCGATCCTGGAGACCCGGGATCGAATCCTACATCGGGCTCCCGGTGCATGGAGCCTGCTTCTCCCTCTGCCTATGTCTCTGCCTCTCTCTCTCTCTGTGTGACTACCATAAATAAATAAAAATTTAAAAAATATATTTTTTCACTTGGCCAACATATAATACAAACTTAGTTTCAGATGTAGTATGCAAGAATTCATCAGTTGCAAATAACACCCAGTGCTCATCGCATCACGTGCCCTCCTTAATGCCCATCACACAGTTATCCCTACCCCCCCATCCACCTCTCCTCCAGCAACCCTGTTTCCTGTAGTTAAGAATCTCTCATGGTTTATCTCCCTCTTTGATGACTTCTCATTCAGTTTTTCCTCCCTTACCCTATGATCCTCTGCCCTGTTTCTTATGTTTCACATATGAATGAAGCCATATAAGTGTCTTCCTCTGACTTATTTCGCTCCTTGCTGAGGATCCTTATTCTCTTCCCCTATTTCAGATGAGCTGTTTCCCCTGAGAAGAAGACATGAGCCTTGCTCCAGAACTTCAGACCATTGTCACCAACTGTCCATCTCACTTCCTTGCAGGAGAAAATCTTAGGGAAGGATGGGTGGTGGTGTTGCTAGTGGTGGGGTTCCTTAGGCCTGAGGAGGAGTTGTCTTATAATCTAAGCTGGAAAAGTAAACAACATCCCCAGAGCTGAGCAAAATCTCACACAACTGGCACGGGCTATAGGAGTAAGAATGGGCTAGAAGGAGGGCTTCCCCAGTGGTGAGGAAAAGACCACTTATATATGGCTATAAGTTGCAGGCCAGGGAAACAGGTGACACAGGGGAGGATGCAGTGTTCATTAAGAAGCAGAACTTAACATGTGTATGGTGTTTTCTGGAGTGGGAATCGGGCTGGTCAGTGCTGAATGCAGAACACGACAGAAGCTGTGACATCAAAATAGCTTTAGCCAACATGGAGGAATAGGGATCAGATTTACTCTGTGTGACCAAATACAAAACAAAACAACAATAAAGAAACCACAAAAACACAAAACAAAAACCTCCACCATAAAAAGAGAGCGAGAGAGAAACAACCCTGACAATAGCTAAAACGTTTTTAAGACACTGGACACAGCAATGAAGGAGAGTGATCCCTGAGGGGAAACTAAAATGGCAAGCTCTATGTCTGCCCAGCTTACACCCTTGGGCGTTTCCAGGGAGAGGGACCTGGATGGAGCTCAAGGCAGCTCAGAGTCCAAAGGACACAAACCAGGAAGGAGAGAAGTATAGAGTGAAAAAATCCTCAGAGATTTGCAGAGGGTCCCTCTTGAGTATTCAGCAGAACACTGATCAGCACGAGTTTGAGGAAACTACTTAAGGCCAGGAAAAGAACCATCCAAAAGGTTTAGAAGGAATAGTGCCCAGTGCTTACACAGAGTTTGGAATAGTGACTGTCCCACTAGCCAGACTGGAGAAAATCCTGGTTTATGAGGCACTGAGTAGGACACCTCAAAGATCTCATCTCAGTAGCTGGGAATCATCAGCTCCAAACTGAGCACTGCTCCGGACCTACCTGACAAATCATAAAAGAGATACCTAAAAGGACAAAATGGTTTCCAAGTAACTTAAGTGCTTCCCAGTACAAAGCCCAAGAAGATTTACAGGAATAAAAATATCTAGCACCCCAAAAAGTAAAATTCATAATGTCCAGCACCCAAAATTACCAAGCATGCAAACAAGAGGGAAAACACGACCCGCCATGAGAAGACTAATCAATCAATTGAAACCACTCCAAAACTGACAGAGATGTTAGAATTAGTAGAGGACAGAAAGAGTCAAACCAAATTTCTAGATATGAAAACTATATTGGGCTGGAACAACTGGATGCCCACAGGTAAAAAGTAAAACCTTGAACCTATACTTCACATCATGATCAAACATCAACCCAAAATGGGTAATTGACCTAAATGTAAACATAAACCCATAAAACTTCTAGAAGACAACATAGGGAAATAATCTTTATGACTGTGAGACAAAGATTTCTTAGATAGGAGGCCAAAAAAGCACAAAAGAATAAACTGAACTTCATCAAAACTAAAAATTTCTGCACTCTGAAAGGCACTTTTAAGTGAATGAAAACTCAAGGCAGATTAGGAGAAAAATCTTCACAAATCATAGATCCAATAAAGAACTTGTGTCCAGAATATATAAAGAACTCTTAAAATTCAGCGGTAAGAAAACAAACAGCTCAATTTAAAAAGGGCAAAGATTTGAATTGATACTTTACTGAAAAAAATATACAGGTGGCAAGTAGGCACATGAAAAGATGCTCAATATGATTAGTCACCATAAAAATGCAAATTAAAACGGCTGGGAGATAGGACTACTACTGATTAGAATGAGTACAATTAAAAAGACTGATCATATGCAGTGGTAAGGATGTGGAGGAACTGGAATTCTTACACACTGCACATGGGAATATGAAATGAAACGACCACTTTGGAAAACAGGTTGGCCATCTAAGTTAAACATACACCTCCCATATGACGGGGCCATTCCATTTATCCTGGATAAATGACAGCCATACAAAAAGACTTATATACAAATGTCCATAGCAAACTCACTTGGAATAGCCAAAAACTGGAACAATCCAAACCTCTGCCAACTGGTGAGTGGATAAACAAGCACATCCATATAAAAGGAAACTATTCAGCAATAAAAAAGAATGAACTATCGATAACACGGAACAAAAAAAATCTCAAAATAATTATGCTGAAGCAAACGAAGCCAGACATGGGTCTATACACTGTACAATTCCATGTATATTAAATTTTAGAAAATACAAATTCTGATAGAAAAGCATGCCACAGATTGCTAGGGATGGAAAGAGGAGGTTTTGAAGAATAACAAAGAGACATATCAAAACTTATGAAATCATACACATTAAACACGAGCACATACACATTAAACACGAGCAGTCTACTGGATGTCAATTATACCTCCACAAAACTTTTTTTTTTTTTTTTTTTAAGTGAAAAAATTAAGATTCACTAAAATCCTACACATGTTTACCTCCTATATCCAACCTGGCAGTGAGTAGCGAGGTACTTCCTCTGTAAAGGGAGGGAGCAAGTAAAGCAGGTGGCTGGTAAAGTCTCAGCCACTGCTCCCATTTTTACTCTGGATATCTGTGTGCCAGGATCTGGAGCCCTTGACCAATGAAAGCACCTGCCAAGCTAGTGCCATAATTTCCTAGAGAAAGCATGCTCTGATGAGAGAAGGCAACTGAGGTTACAGTCAGATATGACAGCTGACACTCTAAGCTCCAGAGGCCACTATTAGCAAAACCCATCACCAGCATGGGCCTCTCTTTGCATTTCTGACTACATACAAACCTATGCCTCATGACCCACAGGCTGCCCAGGACAGCTCTGCATTCTCCATTTCAAGAATTATTGTCTCTCCTGATTGAAGGCAGCTTGAGGTCACAAACCTGGCCTTCAGTCCTACGTCTCTGCTGCAGTAGGCTCAACCCCTGGTACCCTCCAGACCAGCAGCACCTTTAAGAGTGGTTTCGCCTGCACAATCTTTAAGAACCAGCAGGACAAGCATAAGGAATCTTATTTAGAATCTCTTTCCTGTATGGGAGGAAGACTCTGAGGGGTAATCCCAGAATGACAGCTTTTACTTTCAGCACCTTTAAATTACTAATCAGGGAGGGAAAAAAATGCAAAAATTTGAGAGTCTCTGGTTAAAAGCACAAAGACCATGAAAAGAGCAAACGCTATGGTTGCATGAGAGACCAGTAAAGCAGCCTTTGGCTGTTGAAAGCGTTGATGTCACCTTCATCTGAGTTTCCTCCCAAACAATTCAGCTGTTCTTGGGGGGAAGAACCAGACTCAAATCCTTAGAGAAGGAGCAGGAGAGCTTAAAAAAAAAAAAAAAAAAAAGGATGTGGAGAACAATCTCAAGTTCACCTCCCCCACAGCTGCTCTTTCCTGGAGCTCGCCTGTTTCAGGGTGTGCTCGCTCAGGAGGAACCAGGAAAGGCAGACGTGGCCAGTGGCTGCTGAGCAAATGCCCTTGCACCGTGCTCCTGGTACTCAGTGCAAGTCATGGAAGCAGTGGTGAAGACCCAAGGCCAGGGTCTGGAGATTCAAGGGGACCACAGGGTAATTATTTCACTAATAACGCAAGAATGCATCACGGAAGGCAGAGCCCCTGTACCCTCTCCAGGGTGGGGAGGAGGACTGCAGAAGGATCTGTAGTGAGGGCTACACACCTGTGGCACTTAAAGCTCATGACTCACAATGTGGTTTTCAGTTGCTGATGGTATCTTTGCAGGTGGTTTTCAAAGGCAGGATTTTACAGGGTCCAAACTACAGAGAATCTTAAAATTAAAGACAAAAAACCCAAAACTAAGTCCAACAACAATAACAATAAAACAGAATATCCCACACTCCAAACTTGCCAAACAAAATAAAGCTCTTGCCATTTACAGATGGGAGAGGGAGAATGGACTTTGGCTTTCGACTCAACAGGTATTTTCTCAAGTATAAAAGAACAATGGTTGAATGGAGGAGGGGGAACCAAACTGAAAATTACTAATTTTTCTGTAGATTTGCATTTGAAGCCACCATTCCCAAATGGATGTACTGACCTAGGTGCAAATGGGCATACTGACTCAGGCATGGCTCTTTCCCTTCCTCTATCTTCTTATCTACAGAAGCTCCCTCAACCGCCTTTTACTTAACTGCCTTGCCAAAGACTCCTACACACCACAGCCTGCACAGCTCCAGCACAGCAAAGGAGCCTTCAGCCCCGTCTCTAATCACCTCCAATTCTTCTTCCCCACGTGCACTTTATGCTTAGGAAGGGCCGGTCAGCTATGTTACCCGCAAACTCATTTATGTCAGTTACACTTATTGAGGACAGGAAACATAAACAGTATGCAAAGAAATGAACTGAGTGTGAACAGAAAAAGAGTGGTCAGCTGACTGGAAAGACTCAACAAAGGCAAGTCACAAAAAATACTCCTAGTGAATATGTGTGTGTGTGAATAAGACTAATGTATGTTTGAAGAAAGAAATCTTAAAACTCTAGAAAGGTTTGGGGCACCTGGGTGGCTAAGTCAGTTGAGTGTTTGACTAGATTTCAGCTCAAGTTATGATATTAGGGCCTGGGGAATCCAGCCCATGTCAGGCTCCCAGCTCAAAAGGGAGTCCACTTGAGGATTTTCTCTGTGTCCCTCCTCTCCTGCATGTACGCATGTTCTCTCTCTCTCAAATAAATAAACCTTTACTCTTCTTAAATATTTCATTTATTTATTTGAGAGACAGAGAGAGAGAGAGAGAGAGAGAGAGAGAGAGAGCATTAACAGGGGGAGGGGCAGAGGGAGAAGCAGGCTCCGCACTGAGCAGGGAACTTGATGCAGGGCCGGATCTGGAGATTCCAGGACCACGACCTAAGCCGAAGGCAGATGCTTAACCAACTAAGCCACCCAGGCACCCTTCTAACAAATAAATAAATCTTAAAAAAAAAAAAAAAAAAATCTAGAAGGGTGTGGCACTGATATGACCTCACAATAGTCCTTACTGTTTTGACTTTAGAAGAATCCAAAACTAGATTTTCGCAAGAACCTTGATGGGAAACTACTCGAAGAGCCACCCTAAAAGACATGGGCCTTTAGTAAATGATTTATGCTTGGATTTGAAATAAAATGTTTAGAGAAGTCATGCCACTTTTATAGTCAACTATCCACTTGCCCCATCATAATGAGTGAAAAGAGATTCTCCACCCGGCAGTAGCTAGCTAAGAGTTATGAATTCAAAGCCTATGTCTTTGCTCCATTTCCAGGCCTCTGTGGTTGCATTCCCTGGGCAACCTTCCTGAATTGGGAGTTCTGAGAAGCCCATGCACGTGGTATGATCAAACGTCAAGTGCCTACCCAAAGAGGGAGCCAGCTTCTTCTTCCCCCATCACAGAAAACAAGTGTAAGGACATACCCCATCTCTTATCTGGAAATACTCCTAACCTTTTGCTAAATCTCTTTCAATTCTATGACCAAAAGTATATTTTCAAGAAGGCCCCATGATGGGAAGAAAGCACAGGATCCCAGAACATGAACTACAATTCATGTCCTTGTGGGCATGCCTTTCATTTCCCAATTTATCACAATACGAATAAAAGGACTGCCACATTATATGTCATGGGGCTGGGGTGGAGCAGGTGGAGATGCATAGAAGGAAAACAATACTTAACAGTGGCTATTTGGTAATGGTAGAAATATGCATGATCTTTAGCTTTTCTTTTTTTCTGTTTTCCAGAAAACACAGAGGCGGGAATCTGTAGGGTATATGGGATTAAAGGCATGAGTTCTGGGGCTTGGCTCCAGATGATCACAGCATTCCTCCCCCAACCCCCAACCCCATATCCCTGCTTCTGCCCTCTTTCTCCTACAGTTTAAACTTGACACGGCAGCTAGAAGGACATTCTCCTAAAATACATGTCAGACCCTACTACTCCTCTGCTCAAGGCCCTCCCTTAGCTCCCCATCTTACTTAGAATAGAATCCAAGTCCTAAAAATGGTCTACAAAGCCCTGGAAGAGCTGCCACCCCACATGGCATCCCACTGACTTCATCTCTGATTACTCTCACACACTTCTCCACTCCAAGAACACGGTTTCCTTCTGTTCTCTATAGACACCAGGGATACTATCACCCTGGGTCCTTTATCCCTGCTGTTCTCTCTCTCTTTTTTTTTTTTTTAAAGATTTTTATTTATTTATTCATGAGAGACGGGGGGGGGGGGGCAGAGACAGAAGCTCCATGCAGGGAGCCTGATGTGGGACCCGATCCGGGGGCCCCCAGGACCACACCCTGGGCTGAAGGCGGCGCTAAACCGCTGAGCCACCTGTGCTGCCCCATCCCTGCTGTTCTCTAAGATGCTCTTACTGCATAGTCACATGGACCACTCCCTAACCTTCTTCAGGTCTTGTCTCAAATGTTACTTTCTCACTGAAGTCTTCCTGGGTCTATCTAAAATCTCAACCTTCTCCTGTCCCCTCCTCTGCACTGACTAGCTAATGTACAATATATTTTTGCTAATCAGTCATATCTGTTATTTTCTTTCCTACTACAGTGTAAGATCTATGAGGACAGGCACCATGATGTGTCTTTTTCATTCCTATACTATTGGTGCTTAGAATAGTGCCTTGCACAAAAGAGATGGTGGGTAAGGACTTGCAGAAAAACCAAAGGCTCCCTTTCCCCCTCCACACACTTGGCAAGCTCTCCCCTCCTGCCAGCCAAAGCCATACACATCTAAGACCACATGGCACTTCCACCCAGGTATGGGCGGCTCAGGGCACTTCTCCTGTAAAAGTAGGCACAGGGGGGATCCCTGGGTGGCGCAGCGGTTTGGCGCCTGCCTTTGGCCCAGGGCGCGATCCTGGAGACCCGGGATCGAATCCCACGTCAGGCTTCCGGTGCATGGAGCCTGCTTCTCCCTCTGCTTATGTCTCTGCCTCTCTCTCTCTCTCTATGTGACTATCATAAATAAATAAAAATTAAAAAAAAAAAAAAAAAGTAGGCACAGGGGAAGGCACTCCCTCAAGGTAAGCATCTCAAGGGCAGAGCCGAGGCTTTTCCTAGCTCCTAACACGTTTGTTGAATGACTGAGGGAAGGGCTTGGCGTGCTGCTTTGTATGTAGCAGGTGTGAGAGGAAGTAGTCACAATTTTATTAATCCACAGGGATGGGGCAAAGTCCAAAACCTAAGTATTTTCCTTCTTATTCTAACTTAAGGGAAACAGACATACTATGCCAAACCTAACAAGAATATGGGCTTTCCCCATTCCAGCTAGATCCTAAATGACCACTATTCCAACAGTCCCTGTGTGACTCCATGCCAGGTGCTGATGGGGAGAGACCCTGGAGAACACCACCAGTGTGGGTCTATTCTCTTAAGGCCTGCAGTCTGCTGGGGAAAGAGTGGAGGCCACTGTACTCAGACTGCCTATGAGGAAGACCAAGAAGGAAATAGATGGGTGCCACTGCTGGACAATCAGGCACATGTGGTGTGCTTGTGTGAAAAACCATTCAGCCAAGGGTCAGTCAGGAGAGACTCACTGACGGCTGCCATGGAAGCTGTGCTTGATAAGAGCCTGCCTGTGGTGGGGAGCAGCAGCAGGGTGGTGGCACAGAAACACAGAGCCAGAGAGCTCCCTGGGTGGGATGGGCTCAGTGTGTCAGAGGAATTGAAGGTAGGCCAGGGAGGTCTGAGCTCCTGGAAGGGGACGAGTAAAGGCAGCAAGAGCAGAGACAGCAGTCCCAGCAGTGGACTATTTCTCCTCCTCTCTCCTTTCTCCCCCTCCCCCTCCACTGCTAGAATGTATCCTACCGAAGTTAAAGGGAGCTGGGGGAAGGAATATGAGGACTCAGCTGAGTTCTTCAGTAGGTAAAAGAACAGAGGAGGAAAAAGAGAAATAAAAATAAACAAACATCACCATGAACACCAAAGGGAGAACTGGATAATAAGTTATCCAAAACACCCTTGGCCTTTTCCATGAGAAATAGCAGGTAACAATACTCTTTTTAGAGAGGAAAGCAATTCCTAGCTTACAGATAACAATTAACCCAGCTTACAGATAACAACCCATGAGCACTTCATAAAATCAGTTTAACACGACTCCACACCTAACATGGGGCTTAAAACACCACCTCGAGATGAAGAGCTGCATGCTCTACTGCCAGGCACTCCACAAAATCAGTTTTTAACCACCAAAAATGTTCAAGTTCAAAAGCCTATGGATGAATGGGTAAATCTTATGGTACATAAATTATATCCAATAAAGCTATTAATGGGGAAAAAAAAAATCAATGAGACCCACTGAAAGGATACAGAGCTCTTAGGAGAGATGACTGATGCCAGGACCAGAGGAGGGGAACTAAGGAGGTGATTAAGAAACAAGGGGAACGTATCAAAAAGGTATCAGAGGCAGCCCAAAGGGGCTCCTAATAGCCAAATCTGGGATAATGTAAATATCAAAAAGAATAATGATTATCAATGATTCTAAGCTCTGAGGAAATTTATGATTCCACAGTATATTAACAACAACAAAAAACCCATAAATAAGTAGATGGGGGAGGGGCAGTCATTTGCCACCACCAGAGATGACAAAACAAGTTCTTCACTTTAAAATTTGACAATTAAAGGAAAAGAATTAAGCTTTACCCTATTTTATAGAATAGCAGCTGATAAATGTAGGAAGTATAAAGGAATTTTAAAACTGCCACTTTGTAAATGCCAATGAAATGGTATCTTCCAGCAAGAATTATCAATGGTGTCAATGCCAGAGGTGAAAGGTGGATGAGGATTAGACAGAGGCATGATGCCCAAGAACCCCACATATTGTCTGCTTACTGCAAAGGGGAAAGTGTACCTTTACAGAAAAGATGAAATTCAGCATCACAAAAAGGGATGTTCCCCCATGGTGTGCTGGGTATGAAGCATATAGCACCCCATATGAAGTGACGGAAGACAGCACCAGGCCGGTGTCGGAGAAGTCCAACAACACCAGGAGACAATAAGGGACAGACGTAGGGCATTCAGTAAGGGAACAAGCCTGCTCTCTGAAAAATTAGGGTCATTACGAAAAAAACCTGAGTAAGGATTCTTCTAGGTTGATACTAGAAACAATATCCAACTACAATGAATAAACCTTAAAAGAATGCTGGCTATTAAAAAAAAAATAAACGCTTTAATTACAACTGGGGTGGTTTCAATATGAATTTGGCTTTAGGTACTATCAAATCATTTTAAATCTTCTTAAGTGTGACCAGTAGGAGGATAAGGAGAATATTCTCATTTTTATAGCACACTCGAGTATTTATTTTTTTTTTAAGATTTTATTTATTCATGAGACAGAGAGAGAGAGAGAGAGAGGCAGGCAGAGACAGGTAGAGGGAGAAGCAGGCTCCATGCAGGGATCCTGACATGGGACTCGATCCCGGTCTCCAGGATCCTGCCCTGGGCTGAAGGCAGCGCTAAACCACTGAGCCACCCGGGCTGCCCAGATGCTCGAGTATTTAAAGGTGAAGTGTCATGATGTCTGCAGCTGAAGTGACTCGGTGAACAACCCATAGATTATACACACACACACACACACACGCGCGCGCGCGCGTTTTCTCTAAGAAGACAGAAACGGCAAACGTGACAAGATGTTAACCATCACAGAATCTAGGTCATGGGCACAGGGGTATTTATTTGGATGTTTCTCTATGTCTGAAAACTTCACAAGTCAGTTACACATACAAGCATGCTATGTTCATTGTTCGGTTCATTTAAGACACATGAGCCTTCTGCTCTTATCCATGAAAAGATCATGGGACACTGGCCTGACTGTGTATGCTGGTAATCACAATTCCAGAGAAAAGAAAATAAGGCTTCCACAGCAAGGTCTATTTCCAAAATGTTAAAATTGCATTATGTTAAGGAAACGAAGACACCCTGGGATGGCAGCTGGGGACGGGGGATGGGGGGGGCAATACAACAATACAGCGGGATGCAGACTTGTTTAAGAGCTGTGTTGCACACCTGAAACCAGTGAAACAGTATAGGTCAGCTATACTTCAGTTTAAAAAAAGAAAAGGACTGGCACTTTGACTTGCACAGCCAGACTGGTATAGCCCAACCCTGCCCCTCTCATGCCCACCAGGAAACAAGGAAAGGGAAACAAATGCTAACAGCCTCCCTGAGTACACCCATTTAGATCAGCTGCAACTTTCTTAGCCAATATGTTCTATTCTGCAGGCAAGGTGTAGGCCTGTTTGAACATGAATACTCACTCAGATCTATCTTATCAGTGCCTACTTCCCTATGTGTAAGGAACAGAGGATGAGGTCTCAGCTCCAACCCTGTCCTGTGAGTGAATATGGGCCACTCTAGGGGCTGAGTGTTACCACTGGGACTCTACCTTTCTCCCACTCTAGGCATCCTAGGTGGTGCTGACTGGCCGAAGGACCGATAGGGATACATCATCACTCAGTGCCTGGACACTGGCAGCCTTAACGACCTTATGTGCACTAAGACGTGGCTGTCACTGCTTCCCGCCCCAAGGAACGCACTTGCCCCCAGCAGGTGTTGTTACTCCCATTTTACAGATGGCACACAGAAGCTGAGACAAGTGGGACAATTTGTCCAAGCTCTCATAAGTTACAGGGCAGAGGCAAGATGTGAAATCCACTCAAGGATGCTACACCCCTCTTGGTGGGGCTCACTGTCCACCTGGCACCACCTCTTCCCTCCTGGCCAGGCCAGCACACTACATACCCAAGATACAACCAGAGCCCTGTTTCTGTCCCTGCCCATAGAAGGTCAGTAGCCCAAAGGAAGTGGGCCCATTAAAACCCAAGTCAGGGGCACCTGGGGGGTGCTCAGTCAGTTAGGTGTCAGCCACCTTTGGCTTGAGTCATAATCCGAGTGTCCTGGGATCGAGCCCTGCATTGGACTCCTTGCTTAGCCGGGAGCGTGCTTCTCCCTCTCCCTGCTGCTCCCCCTGCTTGTGCACTCTCTGTCAAATAAAAATTTTAAAATAAACGCATAAATAAATAAATAAATCCAAGTCAGCTCCTGACCTTCTAATGGCTGCCACCTCACTGAGGATTCAGAATGCCAGTGCTCTTAAACCAACCTACAAGGCCCCACCATCACCTCCTTCTCCCACAGCTTTCCCCTCACACCATCCAGTCCAGCCACACTGGTCTCCTTGCTATTCCCCAAACACACCAAGCATGCCCCAGCTTCAGGCCCTCTGCCTGAGACTCTTCCACAATGCTCACTCCCAACCTCCTCTGGGTCAATATTAAAATGGTCATTTTGTCAGAGACCTTTGCCAACCACCCTCACCAAAAGCAGTAACCCCTCCCCATGCCTGCACTCTGCTTCCATCTCTCCACAGCGCTTCTTGCCACCTGACATTCACACCTGCAAGCTACTGGCCACATCACCCCAGGGAAGCCCCAGCAGATTAAGTCTTTGCCTATGCTGTTCACTAGTCATGCCCCTAGAGCCTGGCTTGCTGCTGATGCTGCTTCATAAACACCTGCTGTAGGAAGTAAAAGGGTCCTGTTGCAGCCCTGGCCGAACAGTGCCAGCCTGTCTGACCGAAGACGCCATGGGGTGGAGGCAAGGGGAAGGACCAGTCTGTGGAGACTCTACTGGGGGTAAGCCTTCCTCCGAACACCAGAAACAGCAGGGAGGGTGGATGGAATAAAGCTGAGAAGAGAGGGGAGATAGGGGTTAAAGAAAAACAAGGGGTTGGAGACAGGGGCTGCAGGAGAGTGGCCACCTCAGATGCCCGCTAAGTGGACCTGCTGACAAGATAGGGCTGAGGGACCTCTGGTTTTTCTCATATAGAAGCCAGGCTACTGACAACTTAAACCCAATCCCAAGGATGAAATGTTAACTACTTTTTAAGAGGATAAAAAAAGAATTCCTTCAATCCACTTGAGGTTGCTCTGACAATGGCAGGCATGTGGCCTGCTGATATGAGTAAAAGCGACATAAGCCTAGCTGTGTGTCAGGACAAGTTCAACAATAAAGATGACGAAGCTACCGAAGGCAAGGAAGGAGCTGTGAGAATCCACTTGATCCTCAAGGCACATACTTGGCAGGTTATCCTGCCACCTCCTTCCTCCCACCTCGATGCCTGTCATGCTACTAGGAGGTGCTTGGCTGGTGACAGCAAAGTTTTCATTTTCCCTTCTGGCACCACAGAGAGGTGACACAGGCCTTTCTTTGAAGCCATGCGCATGCTGTGCTCCGCTAGAGGCCACAGAAGGCACCAGAGTGAGCCTTGAGAGTGGCCTCGAGGCTGTAACTGGCAACCACCAGCAGCACTTGAAATGTCCATGTGGTCAAAGTCAGTCTGTGCTATGCAGATCTCTCTGGCGGCTGCGAGGGGATTTTGGCTATCTTACTTCCACGGCTATTTCTTTGGACCGGCTCCGAATCAGCAGCGGTGGATACCAGGCCACAGCAGGCTGGATCAAGAGTGTTTGCCTGACCCGAACCTGGGTCAATCAGATTCTTCCTCCCAGGAATTGTAATCACTGGAGTCACACAGCCAAGCAATGTGAGGAACTGGGCCCAGGGGTGGAAGGGCACGCAGGGGACTTCCAACAGTCACCACTTGGGAGAAGCAGAGAAAAAGAAATCTGACAAGGGAATGTTGAGGCAGCCAAGCAGAGAATAACAGGGATGAAAACCAGGGGTATTAGGAGCATTTCTTCTTCCTTCTTGAGGCCCAGGGGGGCTTCATGCCTGTGAAGACCCTTAAGTCCTGAGGGTGCTCCCCCACCCCCATCATGTTCCTTCCAGATGAAGTCTGTTCCCACAGGCTTGAAAGCTTTCACTGCTATAGATGAAATCTCAAAGCGCCTACCCATTCCTCTCACGCCCCCACAGGTCTCAAACAGGTTCTTCCTGGGAGGCTGGTGGCAAAGACCCGCAGGAACAAAGCCGCCTGCCCAAGAACAGCCTATTCTGTGAGCAAGAGGCAGAGCTGGCTTCTCACTAAGGCGTCTTTGTAGAGCTTATCAAAAATGAAATAAAAAAGAAAGCTCTTGTCCTAGTGCACGCCAGGGTCCTGCTGCTGTTCTGGGAACGTGTGGGTGGGTGCCACCCTCAAGGAAAACACAGACTGGGAGAAGAGGCACTGGGAGCCCTGATGGTGTTCTGGGTCCCACGACCATCTGTTCTCTTAGGAAAGGCTCCAGACATGCTGTGTGGGGACGTTTCACCAAAAGGCACAGTGAAACGTGGCTCTGCCTACATGCCGTGGATCCAATCCTGCTATCAGCACCAGAAGATGGGTAAACCAAGGATGAGGGGCACAGACTTGGGAGTGAGACAGATACAGCCAATCATCCTAACATGGCTACTTATAATATGGGGGGTGGGAGAAGTCACCTCATCACCTGAGTGCCAGCATCTGCCCTAGCTGGCTGTGGGAACTGAATAAACTGCCTACTCACCCTAGCACTGTGAAAGGCAAGGCTTACTCTTTTCATCACACTGATCAAAAGCGACCCAACAGACAAGCTTTCCTCCATTAGAGCGCCTAGGCTCAGGTGCTGACCGCAGCCTACAAAGACAGCCGTTTAAAATGTCAAAAGCACCTTCCAGTTTCATTTTATAGGCACGAGAGAGAGTTCCCTACTCTTGAAGATGGGTTTTAATACTTCCTCCTTGGGTAGCCCTTAAAAGGTTCTAGTTCTTAACTCCCTCCACCCCCTGCCCCCATTTCTGCCCCTGGAGAAAGGCCAGAGAGACAAAACAGCCAAATAAGTGAGAGAGCATGGGAAGGGAGATGTGAAGTGCCTTTCTCTTCCTTCCCTATGAAAGTTACCGCCCTTCACAGAGGGCCGCCCCCATAATCTGGGAGAGAATAGAGCTTATCCCTGAGCAGCATGGACCTAACTGCCTACAGCCTACTACTCAGGAGGAGGAGGAGAAAGAGGAAAAGAGAGGGAAGGAGAAGAAACAGAGGAAGGGAGAGGAGGAACAGAGGGAAGGGTGGGAAGGGGGAGAAAGGGGAAGGGGGAGAGGGAGGGAAGGTTATTCATATCAACTGTGGCTACACCAATCACCGCCCCCCACTCCAGCCCAGAGCCACGGAGAGTCTCCGCCTGCTCAGCCTCCACCCCCCTCCCCAATACAACCCAGGAGGACCTTGTAAGGGCATGGAGTAAAAGATGGTCTCAAGGCATCCACTCTGAAGTCTGAGTTATGGCAGACTGATTCTGGCTGAAGGTCCACAATCGTGTAACTCTAACTGGGCCTCAGTTTCCTTATCTTTAAAATGGGGAGGAGAAAGTCTGTACTCCTAGGAGGACTGGAGGTGGGAGGTGGGAGGTGGGGGCTAAATTACATGTTCCATCAGCCTGGGCCGTACGTGCTACTGAGGCTTGGATTTGCAGGTGGCTCAAAAGTAAGAAGAGGAAAAAAGACCGTGCAGATGTAGCTCCTCCAAGGCCAGGCTGAGCCCAAACAGTGCTTAGGAACCAGGACGTTTTCTCCAACCGCGGCGGAGGGACGAATCCCGACTTCAGGCAGAGGCAGCTCGGCAGACTGGAAATTACCTCGCCCTTCTTATCTCCATCCCAGGGAGGGCCGGAAGGGGAGGCAGGATGTCACCCGGGACACAGAAACGGTACAAACCCCTTTCTGACGGTCCCCGGCCGGCCGGGGCGCTGCCGGTTCCGAGCATGTGACCTTGCGCCAGCGACTTCGCCCCCCACCCCAGCCTCAGTTTCCCCATCCGCGCAGTGGGCACAGGACTGCTGTGGAAGCGCGAAAGAGCCGGGTCAGACCGTCCCGGGTCCGGCATGCCCGAGGTCACCGCCCAGGCCTCCGCCTCGGGCCACGCGGGCCCCGCGGGCCCCGCCGCCGCCACGCCCCGGGCCTTTGCCCCCAGGCCGCCGCGGCCGCCCGCCCCGCCGCCCCCCGCGAGCCCGCCGACTCACCCGTGTAGTGCACCACGCAGGTCTGACCGCGCTTCGGGAAGGTGCGTCCTGAGGAGACAGACAGACAGACAGACAGACGGACGGAGGGAGGGAGGGAGCGGTGAGCGGATGCGCGCGGCGGCGGGGGCACTCCGGGCCCGCCGAGCGCGCCTACTCACCGTCTCCGGGGGAGATGGTCTCCACCTGCACTCCCATGGCGGCGGCGGCGGCGGCGGCGGGGGGGGGGAGGCGCTGGGCGGGCGGCGGGCGGCGGGCGGCGGGCGGCGTGGACCGACGGCGGACCTGGCGGCGCGGCCCCGGCTCTGCTTCGGCCCTCGGCGCCTCGCCTCGCCTGCGCACGCGCGCGCCCCCGCACGCCCCGCCCTGCGCGCGCGCCCCCGCACGCCCCGCCCTGCGCGCGCGCTCCACACGGCGCGCACGTCCCCGCAGCCCGGCGGCGGGCCGGGGACCGGAAGTCGGGCGGCCCCGAGGCCTCCGGAGGCCGTGGTCGGGGCGCCGTCCCGCCGTCCCGCCGTCCCGCCGCCCCCGCCGCCCCCGCCGCCCCCGCCGCGGGCTCCCGGCCGGCCCGGCGCCTCTTTCCCCGTGTTTCTGCACCTGGGAAGTGGGAGCCGTTCGTTCCCGGCTGGGTGACCTTCAGCAGGTTCACACGTGGAAGGACACGCGCGTCCCCCAGGGTGGTGGGCGGAGGTCGGCGCATTGGTCGGAACCTTCACTTAGCGGTCAAGAATGGTTCACGATCCTGAGCTCCGCATTTTTCCCTGGAAGAGGAGTCGGTATTTATTTACACTGCCCTGCATGGAGCCTGTCCGGTCATGTCTGGTTTTCTTTCATTCATTCATTCATTCACTCACTCATTCATTCATTCCACACTTAGGTTCTTCTTGAGCGCCTACCATATGCCATGCCCTGTCCTAGGTGCTGGGGATACAACAGGGAAGGAGACAGATTCATCCCCGACCTCGCAGAACTTAGTCTATTAAATTACCGCGGAGATAAATGTGAACTTTCAAATTTGTGAGTACTGTGCATAATACGTGACGCCATGCTCTGAGGTGCATACAACAGAGATGCCTTGGCCTGGGGTGTGCGGAGTGCTTCCCTGAGGTAGCTAGGTTTAGCCAAGGTCCTAGGAGTTGGCCCACTGCGTGGACGCGGATGCCGGTGTAGAAAGAACTCACAGAAATACTCTGGCCCCAGGGAAACATTGTGACACAGCGGAGCAGGACAGGTGGGAGGCAGGTATGGATAATCCTTCTCTGGGTCTTCCTGCATGTGCTCCTGAGATATTTTAACATGACCTTAAAGTTCTTTGACACGCTTCCCATCATTCATGTCCCCTTCCCTAGAATCTCAGCTTGTGACTGCTTTGGGAATTTTGCATTATTTCGGATACGGGCTGTAACAGAAACCAAATTAACAGTGGCTGAAATGAGTCTGACGTTGTTGTCTCTCTCTTATAACAGTCCAGAGGCAGATAGGGCACCTCAGTTTCACAGGCGGATCCTTCTACTTGTACCTCTCCATCCCTAGAATCCTACTCTCTCCTGTGAATGACCCAAGCTGGCTCTCCAGAATGTTTGCATCCCAACCAGTGGAAAGAGGGAAAAGGGGAATGTGAGGATATATCCCCTTCCCTGCAAGTGCATGACCTAGAAGTTGCATGCATCTCTTCCCGGCATACCTCACTGGCTACTACCTAGTCGTGTAGCTAAATTGAGCTGCTCAGGAAGCTGGGAAATATAGCATTCATTCTGGGTGCCCCATGCCCAACTAAAAATAGGGGTTCTGTGCCTATAGAAGAAAGGAAGAATAGATATTAAGAGACAAAATTAGGGGTGCCTGGGTGGCTTATTTGGTTAAGTGTCTAGACTCTAGATCTCAGCCCTGGTCTTGATCTCAGGATGTGCATTCAACCCCAGTGCTGGGCTCCAATGCTGGGTGTGGAGCCTACTTTTAAAAGAGACATAGAGAGAGAGGGAGGGAGGGAGACAATTAAAAGGAGGAGCTCCTTTCCAACCTGGCTTTTTTTCTTTTCTATTGAATTATAGTTGACACACAATGTTACATGAGTTTCAGATGTGCAACATAGTAATTGGACAAGTCTATACATTATGCTGTCCGCTCACCGCCAGGGTAGCTACCACCTGTCCTATACAATGCTATTACAGTACATACTCTCTATGCTGTACCTTTTATTCCTGGGAACTATTCATTCCGTAACTGAAAGCCTGAATCTCCCACTCCCCTTCACCCATTTTGCCTCTCCTCCTGCCCCCCTCCCCTCTGGTAACAATCTTATGTTCTCTGTATGGGACTGTTTCTGCATTTAAAAAAAAAATTCATTGTTTTGTAGATTCCACCTGTAAGTAAATTTATATGGTATTTGTCTTTCTCAGTCTGACTTACTTCACTCAGCATAATACCCTGTAGGTCAGTCCATGCTGTCGCAAATGGCAAGATATGATATCCTTTTAATGGCCAAGTAATATTCCACTGTATATGTATATTGCATCTTCTTTATCCATTCATCTACTGATAGACACTTACATCCCTATTTGACTACTGCAAATAATGCTGCAATAAACATAAGGACGCATATATATTTTCAAATTAAGTGGGGGTGTTTTTTGTTTGTTTTATTTGGGTAAAAGATACCCAGTAGTGGAATTACTGGATGGCATGGCATTTCTAATTTTTTGAGGAACCTCCACACTGTTTTCCACAATGGCTGCACCAATTTACATTCCCACCAACAGTGCAAAGAGTTCCTTTTCCTCCATATTTTGGTCAATATTTGTTATTTCTTATCTTTTTTATTCTAATCATTCTGACAGGTGTAAGATAGCTCATTCTGGTTTTGATTTACATTTCCCTGATGATTACTGATGTTGAGCAAATTTTCACGTTCGTTGGCCATCTGGATGTCTTTTTTGG
The DNA here is from genome assembly GCF_053574225.1 of Canis aureus. Classification (NCBI taxonomy): domain Eukaryota; kingdom Metazoa; phylum Chordata; class Mammalia; order Carnivora; family Canidae; genus Canis; species Canis aureus. Next base: position 25,107,410 of record NC_135636.1, on the reverse strand, counting down.
AAAAATGTCTATTCATGTCCTCTGCCTATTTTTAATTGGATTTCTTTTTTTTGGTGTTGCATTTCAAAGTAATTTTGGTTCTTTTTTTTAAAGATTATTTATTTATTTATTCATAGAGACACAGACACAGGACAGGTGTCTGTGAGAGAGGCAGAGACACAGGCAGAGGGAGAAGCAGGCACCATGCAGAGAGCCCGACGTGGGACTCAATCCAGGGTCTCCGGGATCACGCCCTAGGCTGCAGGCGGCGCTAAACCGCTGCGCCACCGGGACTGCCCAGTGATTTTGGTTCTATGTTCATTTTTCTTTTTTACAGAATTATGATTTATTTTCTTATAAGACTTAACTGGTTAGCTTAAGTCTAGTTATTCATTAATAAAGATGTTAAGTGTTCAAATCTTTTATTTTTTAATTTTTAAAAAAGATTTATTTATTTATTTATTTATTTATTTATTTATTTGAGAGGGAGAGAGAGGAAGAGGAGGGGCAGAAGAAGAGAGAGAATCTCAAGTAGACTCCCTGCTGAGCACTGAGCCCAAAGTAGGGCTCCATCCCATGATCCTGACATCATGACTTAAGCCAAAATCAAGAGTCCAACGCTTGACCAACTGACCCACCCAGGCACCCCAGTGTTCAAATCTTTTAAAGTCCAACTTTAGCAACCGGAAGAACTTAAAATGGAAATAATGAGTGACTCTAAGAGGTGGGACTAGGAGATTAGACTTTCCATTTAATATCATTCTGAACTGATTGAGTTTATTTTTAATCTTTGTGTGTATTATTTTCATGGTTTATAAAGGACACAGGATGTCATTTTAGTCTCAAGTTATAAGTATCTCAGATGACAGGGGAAGTGGTTCCTTCCTTGTGACTCCAAGGTCTGAAAAATGGGGCTTAGATCCCTTTGGGTTTATCCTGTTTGTGTTTCATTCATGGAAATTTTCAGCCATTTTTTTCAAATATTTTTTCTGCACCATATTTATCCTGTTCTTCCTAGATTCTGATTACACAAACATTTGCTCTTTTGGAATAGTCTCACCCATTCCTGAGGTTCCTCACAATCTTTCTCTCTGTTGTTCAGATTGGATAATTTTTTTCTTTTGAGAGAAAGAGAGAGCACGCAGGTGCATGGATGTGCATACACACACAAGTGGGGGGTGGGGTGGGCAGAGGGAAAAAATAATCTTTTTTTAAATTTATTTATTCATGAGAGACACACAGAGAAAGGCAGAGACATAGAGGAACAAGTGGGCTCCTCGCAGGGACTTCAACTCGGGACTCAATCCCTGGACCCAGGATCACACCTTGAGCTGAAAGTGGATGCTCAACCCCTGAGCCACTGGCGTCCCAGAGAGAAAGAATTTTAAGCAGGCTCCACACCCAGCATGGAGCCCAATGCAAGATTCGATCTCATAACCCTGAGATCATGACTTGAACTGAAATCAAGAAAGCTTAACCGACTAAGCCACCCAGGCACCCTCAGATTGGATAATTTCTATTTTTCTATCTTTGAGATCAATGACTTGTTTCTCTACCATCTCTATTCTGCTAGCCACCCATTCCAAAGAGTTTTTAAGTTTTTATTTATGTTTTTTTTCAATTCTAAGATTTTCAATTCTAAGAATTCTCATTTTGTTCTTCTCACGTTATTTGCTTAAAATTTCTATCTACCCATTCCTTTTGAGACGGTTTGCCCCTATTCGCTGAAGCATTTTTATATTAGCTGCTTTAAAGACTGTCAGATAATTCCAACATCTATATCACCTCAGCATTGGCATTTGTTGATTGTCTTCTCCCATGTGAGTTGAGATTTTCATGTTTCTTCATATGTAAAGTCATTTTGGCATATATTTGGATATTCTGAATATCATGCTATAATACTCAGAGTCCTTTAAAAATCCTATCGAGGGCAGCCCCAGTGGCGCAGCGGTTTGGCGCCGCCTGCAGCCTGGGGTGTGATCCTGGAGACCCGGGATGGAGTCCCGTGTCGGGCTCCCTGCATGGAGCCTGCTTCTCCCTCTGCCTGTGTCTCTGCCTCTCAGTCTCTCTCTGTCTCTCTGTCTCTCTCTCTCTCTCTCTCTCTCTCTGAATAAAATAAATAAATCTTAAAAAAAAAATCCTATGGAGAGGGGCACCTCGGTGGCTCAGTGGTTGAGTGACTGCCTTCAGTTCAGGGCATGATCCTGGGGTCTTGGGATCGAGTCCCACATCAGGCTCCCTGTGGGGAGCCTGCTTCTCCCTCTGCCTATGTCTCTGCCTCTCTCTGTGTGTCTCTCATGAATAAATCAACAAAATCTTAAAAAAAAATCCTATGGAGAATGTTGATATTTTGTTCTAGCAGGCAGGCAATTGATCAGATTGGCTCAGGCTGTGGGTTAGGACTTCCAGGTCCTTTCTATTTTCAAAGCCTCTCCCCTGCCATTTGAATCTGTTCCATGTGTGCATCACTCAGTGGTCTGTCTAGAACCTGGGCAGTAGTTAATCCTATAGTAAATTCTCAAAGTCTAGGTGAACCTTTTTGTGTTTAATTCACATATACAAAACAGGGGATGGGCCCAGGAGTTTATAAACAACTTAGGTTGCTCTTCTGAGCTCTTGTGATTGCCTCTGTAAATTTTTGGTTTGCTGGGGCTCTCTTTTTGGTCCTCCAATCAGAAATCTGGAAACTTATTTGTTCTAGTATGTCCATCACCTTCCATGACTGCACCCGTGTTAGGAACCAAGCAGTGAGCGAACAGAAGATAAGGAAAGGCAACAGGAGTATGCTCTCCTCTCTCAGCCCCTGTGAATGGAGAGGAATGTCCCCATCTCTCAATGTTTTCGGCTCCTGCGGGTGTGGAGCATCACTGCTGTTGCTACTACCCTCCCCATGGGATTTCTTGGGGGCCAATGTGCAAGTGAATGGAATGAAGAAACAAATCTGGGAGATTTCCCCAACTCTAAGCATTAGGAGAACTTTTCTGAACTTAATCAGAATTAGTGGGACTCTAGAGCTTTCTTTGTCTACCCTGATGTGCAGCATTTCCACGTTGTAAGCTGCATTGGGTCCAGGCTGGGAAATACTGTGGTGAAAATGGTAAACTTGGGATGCCTGGGTGGCTCAGCGGTTAAGTGTCTGCCTTCAGCCCAGGGTGTGACCCTGGGGTCCTGGGATCGGGTCCCACATCGGGCTCCCTGCATGGAGCCTGCTTCTCCCTCTGCCTGTGTCTCTGCCTCTCTCTGTGTCTCTCATGGATAAACAAAATCTTAAAAAAAAAAAAAAAGGTAAGCTCATTGCTAGCGTGGTGGTACTTCAAATTCTGGTCTTGTCCCTCCATCGTTCTGCTACTGCTTATTCTTCAGAGTTCTTAAATAGCTACTCCATGTACTCTGTCCAGGTTTTATGACTGCATCCATTGGGAGAAATAAGGGCCATCTTACCTGAGCCAGACCCAGTCCCTTTGGCTTTTAAAAAGATCTCATTACAGAGACAAAGAGGGAGAAGGATAAAGCAAGTATAAAATGTTAACAGTCGGGGAATCTGAGTGAAGGTAGTAATGGGAAGTCTTCATACAATTTTTGCTTGTTTCTTATAAGCTTGAAATTACTTTCAAAAAAATATTTTAGCTCGGGTGAGGACAAATGTGCCTGGTACAGAAAGCCCTCATAAAAAGCAGTAGTAAAAACAAACAACAACAACAACAACAAATTTTCTTTTCACTTAAAACAATCTCTGTGGGGATAAATCTTGAGCCAACACCTCAAAGCTATTGCTTACCTCCGTCCCCCATCCCAAGATAGCATATGAGAAGGTAAAGCCTGAAGCTCCTCTCAGAATTGGGAGCACGTTGAATGAAGGTAAGGACTTCAACATATGAATTAGGATGTGTGTATGAGGGGGACACAAACATTTAGTTCATACCTAAATGTGACCTCTCTGAAGGCTGTTTGGCTTCCTTATAGCAGGATGCCTGGATTCCAATAGTGTCCCAAGAGAACCAGGTGGAAGCTCTATCACATTTTGGGACCTAAACTTGGAAGTCACGTCACGTTACTTATTCCATAGTTAGCCCCACCCCCACCCTAGATTAACGGGAAGGAAACTTAGACCTTCTCTCTTGGTGGGAGGAGGGTAAAAGTCACATCATTAAGTAGACCAGGTGGGATGGGAGATTTTGTTATAGCCATTTCTGGGACATGCAATCTGCCACAAAGATCTCAATGATTATTAAAATACTAAAATACAAAAAAAACAAAAAAACAAAAAAACAAAAAAAAAAACCCAAACTAAAATACCTCCAGAACGGTTATTGGGTAGCAGGGTAGCAGTGCCCCCTGGCCCCTACTGCTCTTCTCCCTTCTCTTCCCCCAGGCACTGCCTTCTCAGACCTCTCTGTGATCTAGCAATTAAAGAGTGGATAACAGGGCACAGCAGGGACCCCCAGGAACCTGTTCCAACCTAGGGCCAGTCTTGTGATTGGCACTGTCCTGCCAGTTGTTAACTCTTTTGAGTGTCACCTCTGGCACAGAGGTGCTCCACTCTGGCAGCTTTCCCAGCCTGATCTGGAAGTATGGGGAACTTCAGGGAACTCTGTAAGCCTTACCTGAGATGTGAGGCTTTACCTTCAGGTGCAACCTCTCCAGTGCTTTTGACTTTCCCTTTACCCTAGCTAACTGTCTTTTGCAGGATTTGTGCCCTCAGTGAGAAGTGAGGACACATAGATTTCTACTGACCTGCCTCCTACCCTTTGTGATCCCATCCTTCTCCCATGGTGGAATCTTTTTTTCCCATCTAGCAAGGCAACAGGTGGCTGACCCAAGAATGCGAAATGCAGTGATAGGTGTTTTGTATGCAGTGGCTTATATAATCCTCATCCCAATATCACTGTTATTAACCCCCTTTTATAGAAGAGAAAGCTGAGAAAACCCCCTTTTATATAGTGACATGGGGGTAAGTTGTCTATGGCTACATGTGGCAGCCTGAAAAATAATCTCCCAAAGAAGTCAGGTCCTAATCTCTGGGACCTATAAATGTTACTTTACATGGATATAAGACCTTTACAGATAGGATTAAGTTAAGGATCTTGAGGTGGGGAGATTATCCCAGTCTATCAGGGTGGCCCAAAATGCAATTGCATGTATATAGGAGGAAAGCAGATTTCTCTCTCTCCTCCTACCTCTCCCCTGTCCTCCCTCCCCCTGCCCCTCCCCAAAGAAAGTCATGTGACCACAGAGCTGAGAAATTTGAAGGTGCTGGCATTAAAGACCAGATTGATGTAGCCACAAACCAAGGAAAAATAGCTGACACCAGAAGCTGGAAGAGGCAGGGAATAGTTTCCTCCTTAGAGCCCCCAGAAGGAGTTGTGGTCCTGTCAACACCTTGGTTTGCCCAAGTGATACTGCTTTTGGACTTCTGACCCCCAGAAGTAAGAGAATAGATTCTGTTGTTTTAAGCCATCAAGACTGCGGTAATTTGCCACAAAGAGCTTTAGACTACCAGTACCACATCAAACCAGAAATGTGGGGCACCTGGATGGCTCAGTGGTTGAGTGTCTACCTTCGGCTCAGGTGATCCCAGGGTGCGAGGATTGAGTCCCGCATCAGGCCCCTGGCAGGGAGCCTGCTTCTCCCTTTGCCTATGTCTCTGCCCCCCACCCCCCGTCTCTCATGAATAAATAAATAAAATCTTTAACAACAACAACAAAAACAACACAGAAATGTGCCTAAGTCTATCTGGCTCAGGTAGGCAGCCCTGGATTGAAGGGAGCCTCCCTGCCAATATCAGATGAGTCCAATACCGCTAACAGTAAGCACGCAGGAGGAGCACTCACATTCCCCTCAGGGAGACACAGGGGCGGGGGTGTGTGTGCTGTGAACAGGTGGAAAGGCAGGATAGACCCTGCCAGAACAAGCAATCCCAGTAGGTCTGACACTTCCCTCCCTACCAAGGGACACAGAGCAGCCAGGCCTGGGGCAATCACTTCTACCCTCCTGGTAGCATGAGTGGAAGCCAGTACAAGATCCAATGATACCAGATAAACCAAAGTGACCAAAATAATATAGCAAAGGCTCTAAAAACTAAACTTTCATTGGAACCACAGCCCACAAAAATGGTCTGGGACCTGCATTAAACCTAAACACCATGTTTGCCTGCTAAAATAAGGGGCTTAAGTAGGACCTGGAGTTTCTAAAGATCACAGACAAAAATGACCAAGATACAACTGAAAATCACCCATCCAAATAAGAATCAAGAAAATCAGGGGATCCCTGGGTGGCTCAGCAGTTTAGCACCTGCCTTCGGCCCAGGGCGTGGTCCTGGAGTCCCAGGATCGAGTCCCAGGATCGAGTCCCACGTCGGGCTCCCTGCATGGAGCCTGCTTCTCCCTCTGCCTGTGTCTCTCTCTCTCTCTGTGTCTCTCATGAATAAATAAATAAAATCTTAAAAAAAAAAAAAAGAAAACCACAACTTGAATGAGAAAAACAATCAACAGACTCTGACACTGAGCTGAATCTGATGTTAGAATTGTCTGAGAAGATCTGAAAGCAGCCATCATAAAAATGCTTTGACAATCAATTACAAATTCCCTTGAAATGAAGGAAAAAATAATCTCAGCAACAAAATAGATATTATAAAAAAGTTGTAAAAAGAACTGTTAGTGAGAACTATGTTAAATTTAATATAGATACAGATGGTTACATACAGAAATATTTATGGGTATGTGTATATTACAGATTAGTATACACACATATATTTCTTTGCTCTGTTGGCTGTCAGGGCCTAAAAGAAAGACATTCAAAGAGCAAGAAGCACATTTAGCACCTAGATCTTAGTTTCTTTTTTTTTTTTTAAGATTTTATTTATTACTTAAGATTTTATTTATTTATTCATGAGAGAGAGAGGCAGAAACACAGGCAGAGGGAGAAGCAGGCTCTATGCAGGGAGCCTGATGTGGGACTTGATCCCGGGACTCCAGGATCACATCCTGGCCCGAAGGCAGGCACTCAACCACTGAGCTACCCAGGCATCCCAGATCTTGGTTTCTAATACCATTCTCCAATAAAAGGAACCAGGGCTCTTTGAAGAAATACCCAATCTAGGATCTGGCAGGATAGGCTGGAGCATCTTGTAGTGTTAGGAAGCAAGAAAGTGCTCAAAACCAGGCAAGCAAGCAAGCAACTGACTGACCAAGGATCCTGCCAAGGAGGCTGGGAGGGGCAGCTGGGTCAGAGCGGGGTCTCTGGAAGCCCTAACGGGCCGGTTGCTATATGGAGGTTGCTGGGAGGACAAGGCGCCACAGCAGCGGCCATTGGACTTGGCGATATGGGGATGTTGGTGATCTGGGTGATCTTGACAGAGCAAAAAGGCAAATTAAAAACAACTGTCACACCTGGGCTGCTCCATCCACACCAGGGCCTGCCTGGTCTCCACTCTGTCACCCTTCTGGGGTTTGGCCAAGTTCAAGGTAGAATTGAGCCTCACAAAAGTGTTCTGGTGACATTTCTTGTCTGGATGTCCTCACAGTCTCATGCTTACAGTCTCTGGGGCATGAGACCACTGCTGCCCTCTTAAACCCATTGGCTGCCTTACCCACCTCCTGCTTCCTTACCGGGCTGTTCCTTTACCTCCAGAACTTGCACCAGACAGGAGGGGCAGCAGAGGGTGCCCAGCCACCATATGTGCTCTCCGAGGGGGACAAAAGAAGAGAAGCACACTTAGGCCTGGGCACTCAGCTCCACCTGCTTCCCTCTGGTCAGGGAGTCCTGCCTGGTGAGCCTTCTCTCCCCAACTCCCACCTCTCCAAATCCCATCCCCTCTTTGAGTCCTGGTTCAAGGCCTGCTTCCTCTCTCATGCCTTCTCTGCCCCCCATTGATCTCTCTGGCTGCTCTGAGAAACTTTGGGGCCATGGGGTCCTGGGCGGAAAGACTGACCACCTCTGCCTCCCTATGGAGCCTAATGATGATAATCACAACCATAATAATAAGTGCCAATAAGTACTGAACAGTTGTTACTATATTAGCTCATTTCATTTTAAAAAATTTAATCTCTACCCCTAACATGGGGCTCAAACTCAACCCTGAGATCAAGAGTCGGATGCTCTACCAACTGAGCCAGCCAGGCACCCCTAGTTTGTTTCATTTTTGCAACAGCCCTCATGGTGGGCTTTATGATTAGCCCAGTTTTGCAGATGAGGGGACCGAGGCTCAGAAAGGTTAAGCATTGAGCCACATGGCTCATAAATGGAGCCAGGATATAGGCCAGCTGTTATGAGCCAGTGGAATAATGTCTGCTTCCCTGAGGGTGTAAGTTCCATCAGGGTGGAGCTTGCATCTATCTTTTCCTTGTTGCAGCCCCAGTACTCAGAACGGTATGTGGCACACTTGAGGGCCTTGCTAGATATGTGCTGAATGGATGAATGAATATGGCTGGTGGTAAAAATTGTTATGAAGCAAAAGAAAGCTAGTAGAAGGGGTGGAGGGTCAGGGGAAAGCCTTCCAGGAAGTGGCATTTGATCAGAGACCTGCATATAGTGTGTGTGTGTGTGTGTGTGTGTGTGTGTGTGTGTGTATGTGTGTGTATGTGTGTGTGGCCGGAGGGTGGTAGGAGGAGTGAGGTGTGTGTGTGGCTGGGCCATGTAAAGATCTGGAAATGTTCCAGGCAGATGGAAAAGCACATGCAAAGACCAGGAGGTGGGGCACACCAGGCTGGTCTGAGGAACAGCAGGGAGCCCCGTGTAGGGAGAAGTGGGAGATGAGGGAACAGATGACTCATCTTACTCTCTGTGCCTCCGTTTCTTCACCTGTAAAATGGAGAAAACAATGGTATACATTCGATAAGGGTTTTTTTTTTTTAAATTTTTTTTTTTTTTTTTTTTATTCATGATAGTTACAGAGAGAGAGAGAGGCAGAGACACAGGCAGAGGGAGAAGCAGGCTCCATGCACCGGGAGCCCGATGTGGGATTCGATCCCGGGGTCTCCAGGATCGCGCCCTGGGCCAAAGGCAGGCGCCAAACCGCTGCGCCACCCAGGGATCCCAGGGTTTTTTTTTTTAATTAAGATTTTTTTCTTTATTTTTTTGACAGAGAGAACACAAGTGGTGGTGGAGGTGGGAGGAACGGCATGCAGAGGGAGGAGAAGCAGGCTCCCTGCTGAGCAAGCCTCATATGAGGCTTGATCCCAGGATCCTGGAATTGTGACCTGAGCCCAAGGGAGCAGGTTAACTGACTATGCCACCCAGGTGCCCCATTAGGTTGTTTTGAGAATTACATTTATAATTCTGTTTTCATTTGAAGTGCTCAGAATTGTGTTTGGCAAGAAGTAAGCACTCAATGATTAACTGTCATTATGGAAGAGAAGTCAGGAAGAATCAGCATGAAACAATATTATCTTGGGTGGTGATGGTAAATCATGGAGGATAGTAACTTTTGTTGTTTTAGATGTTTCGAATGGTCAGGTATAATAAAAAAAAAAGCTGTTAATATATTCCCCCCCCCCCCCCCCCCCCCCGCGCGGTGTGGGCATTTTCAGACAGCTTGAGTTTGGAAGAAACAGAGGTGAAGGGCCTGGAGATGGAGAGAAGAGGGGGCGGGGGAGGGGAGAGGCGAAGAAGCGATGCTTTTGGAGTTGGTCGTGGAGACTGCAGTGGTGGGTGTGGAGGGGCAGGAGGTGGAGGGGGCTGGACGCTAGGGGAGCAGGTGGTCGAACACCGAGGAGAAGGTGGAGGAGAAGGTGCGTGGGCAGTCTGACGTGTGGGCAGGTACATTCCATCTCTTGCCCCTGGGAAACAGACACCTTGCTCCGGGATCCTCCGACTCTCTCTCAAAGGGGGCATATTTGAGGCTCTATAGGTAAGACTACATTAAACTTCTTTGTGAAACTTTAGTTTCCTCGTGTCTGCCACCTTGAGTGTGGCACAGACCAGTCCCAGGGACCTTCACTGGGACCACCTGGCTGTGACTAATGGAGTTACTGTTAACTCAGCCCTTGACCTAGCTCCCCCTCAGGCTCAGGCCTTGGGGAACATCTGCTCCACCCTTTCCCTTTCACTGAGCTTCCTGAGCACCTGGCCCCAGAGCCCTGGCCACTGGGAATGGCAGGAATGGTCTACCTTGGGACCAACCAGCTAGACCTGCCAGGTTCCATCAAGCCCAAAGGGCTCCAGGGATAAAGCTCAGAGGGGACAAGGCTGTTTTTCTTTTTTTGTTTTTTAAATTTTTATTTTTATTTATGATAGTCACAGAGAGAGAGAGAGAGAGAGAGAGAGAGAGAGGCAGAGACATAGGCAGAGGGAGAAGCAGGCTCCATGCACCGGGAGCCCGACGTGGGATTCGATCCCGGGTCTCCAGGATCGCGCCCTGGGCCAAAGGCAGGCACCAAACCGCTGCACCACCCAGGGATCCCAAGGCTGTTTTTCCTAACCAGATAGGTTCCCAGTGAGTAGGATTCACCCTGGAAGGGGCTCCAAGTTGGACTTTGTAAAATCAAAGATTCTAGATCTTTCTTCTGAACCCAGACACAGCCAACCATTTCTTGGAATGACATCCATCCTGCACATCCCCTGGGCACCACAAAAACCAAGCTCTTCATACTCCTGCATGCCCGTGTCTGCTACCAGCATCTCTCTGGCTGCACCATAGCAGCCGGCCAGAAGTTGGGCACCCTCCTGGCTTCTCAAGCTCCCTCACTACCCCTCTCCCTAGCCCTCTCTCCACCCCACCATCAGCACTCCAGGCCAGCCCCAGCTCTCTTATCTCTCACCTTGACAGTTGCAAATGCCCCCCAGCTGCTTTTTCCTTTTTTCTTTTTAAGATTTTATTTATTCATTCATGAAAGACAGAGGGAGGCAGAGACATAGGAAGAGGGAGAAGCAGGCTCCATGCAGGGAGCCCAACATGGGACTCGATCCCCAGTCTCCAGGATCACACCCTGGGCTGACGGCGGCCCTAAACCGCCGAGCCACCCAGGCCGCCCTGCTTTTTCATTCTTGAAGCTGTTTATTCACGAGTGACATACATACATATAATTCATAGTCAAAAGTGTGATCTCAATGAATTCTCACGGACTGAACACGCTTGAGAAACCATCACCCAATTCAAGGAACAGCACATGACCAGCCCCCAAGAAGTCCCACTGAGCCCTTCCATTTGCTCCTTTACCCTCTCCCGAGGGTACCCTTGATCCTGATTTCTGACACCACAGATTCATTTCGTATCAATGGAACCATGTGGTATGTGCTCTTTTGCGTCTGGTTTATTTGGATGAACGTCATATCCTCGAAATTCATCAGCACATTTGTGCATTTGTCACATGTTCATTTGCCTTGCAGTGTGCTAGTCCCTTGTAGAACTAGACACATGGATTTTTATATCCTACCATCCATAGGAACTTCGTTTTTTTTTTTTTTTTTTTTTCCAGTATGAGACTATTGAAATGCCTTTTTTGGACATACGCACTCATTTCTCTTGGGTTTACATCTAGGAAAATTCATTTTCCAAGGTGGTCCTAGCAAGTTGCACTCCCATACAGAGCATTTGAGTCCATCCTCTTCCCCCAGCCAGCAGGATCTTTAATACGCATTAAAAGTGCATGGTACAGGGTACCTGGGTGGCTCAGTCAGTCAAGGGTCTGCATTTTGCTAGGTCATGATCTCAGGGACCTTGCACTGGCCTCCCTGCTCAGCGGGGAGACTGCTTCTCCCTCTCCCTCTGTGCTCTCTTTCAAATAAATAAACTCTTAAACAGAAAGTGCATGGTACAAAATTCTAAAGCAAAAACCAAAAAAAAAGAAAAAAAAAAAAAAAAAAGAAAAAGAAAAAGAAAAAGGAAAAGAAAAAGAAAAAGGCAGTGTAAAATACGTCCCCCTCCCACACCATCCCTTAGCTACCCAGGTGTCCCATCTCCCTTCACCCACTATTACTGTTTGGTGTGTCTTTCCAGGGTGGAGGGTCTCTATAGAGATAATCAAATGAGTACTTATAACCATTTTATTTTATAAGGATGGAAGTGAAAGAAACCAGAATATGTCATCCCAAAATATGCCTCTTTGACATAAAAATTATTTTGAGCTGAAAGCAATTAAGAAGCAGCAAGCCCAGAAAAGGCTCCCTCTTTGCCTAAAGGCAGGATATTAATTCTTTTATTGGAGACAGATATAAATCTAGAGGATGACACCACGGGAATTTGCAAACAAACCTTCCTCCATTTGTTCCCTCCTGTATATTTACCTTTCCACAGTCTGCTGCCCTCATAAGCCTTAAGTCATTTCCTTTTGTTCAGTTATTTCTCTGCAAATTTATCATTTTTTTTTTTTGTTGAAGATGCTATCTAGGCTGAATTCTAAGCTGCCATTTTGAGTTACTTTTCATTAGGTTTCTCTGAGTAATGTGTGCTACATGAATTAATGCAAATTTTTTCTTTTTAATCTAATTTTTGTTAGAGTCCCAGCTGAAAGCCTAAGATTAGTGGTAAAGTTTGGCCTCCCCTACAGAAGCAAACTACACATTCTTTTTAAAATTGTATGTATGTATGTATTTATGTATGTATGTATTCATTCATTCATTCATGAGAGACAGAGAGGCAGAGACATAGGCAGAAGCAGGCTCCATGCAGGATCCATCCCAGGTCCCCAGCATCACGCCCTGGGCCGAAGGCAGGCACCAAACCGCTGAGCCACACAGGCATCCCCAAACTACACATTCTGAAGGGGCAGGGTGTGTGTGTGTGGGGAATGGTCCAGCACAGATGCTAGTTCCAGGTCCCAAGTTCAAATCCTGCCTCCTCCACCTACTGGCTGAGTGACTTGGAGCAAGTAACCTACGTTCCATGTTTTTCTTTTCTTTCTCCCGAATGGGGCTGGTGTGAGGATCATGAGTTACTATTTGCCAAGTGCTCAGAACAGTGTCTGGCACATGGTGAGCCCTATTCCTGGAAATGACTTAAAAGGTATCTTGGAGAACATCCATTTTCATGCATGGAGAACTCATTCTTTACAAATGGCTGCATTGTATCCACTATGTGAATGTATCCAGAATTGACTTAACCATCTGGGTGGATGGACATTTAAATTCATTTGGAAACATCTTATATTACAAAGACTGATCCAAAGCTATTTATTCATTCATATGTGTGTCTCACTCCTAGAATGCATCACATTCTCTTGAGCTAACTGGCCTGGTGTGCATTCTGTCTCTCCTCCCAGAACATTCTCCACCTACTCTCTGACCACCTGGTTGATACAAGACTCCTTGGCCCCCTGACAGGCCACATCCACCTGTGAGAAGTTTCCAGGGCCCGTCTCTTCCCCCACCATCCTCGCTTTCCTCTAGTTACCACGCTTCTCAGCAGACTGTACGCGGGGTGGGACCCTGGAAGAAGTTGGTGGCTCACCATGAACCCTGGGGCCTGGCACCAAGCAGGTGCTCACCAACCCCTGCTGGCTGATGGATACCATGGACTGCATTTCTCTCATTTGTTTTAATAATATTCTAAATCTTCGAGAGACCTGGATTTCAGAAATATATTTTCTTGTGCTCAAGATCTCTGCTGTCTCTGGTGAAAACAGAGGGCTGTTAGCAAGCTCACTGGTCTACCTCTTGCCCTGACCAAGTAACACTGGAAGCTCATGTGAGCCTCACTTAATTCTCACAGTAACCACCTGAGGAAGTTATCATCGGTCTTCCCTTAGACATGAGGGTATTAAGGTTCAGAGAGGGAGGAGCTGGTCCAAGGACACACATCCAGTAAGAGGTGGGGTAAGATTAAAATCTAGGTCCAGCGCAGGGCCCTGAGAATATTGTCTCTTGGTTACTTCTCCCTGAGTCCTTGGGGCTTCAAGGACTTGGTTTAGATAACTGTATGGCCTTCGTGACAACTCTTGTTCCAGGGGCTCCCCCACGCCTCCACTATAGATCATCTGGCTGGAAAGCTGTGAGTGTTCAGTCTCTCTCAAATTCTGGCCACCACTGGGGACTTTGGGACCGGTCTGGTCTGTCTGGATGGGAGTTGTCTCATCTTCTTGGGATGGAGGATCTATAAGCCACCTGGTCAGAGCTGTCTGGGTCTCATCTGATCGGGACCTTGACTTTCAGGCTCTTGGCTGAAAATCAAGCAGGAAAGGACAGACTCTGGGCCCAGGGAGAGAGGGTACAAGGATCACTCAAGCTAACCCGCCACCTTATCAGTCTGAAATCTTCTGATAAACTCTATCACCTGTGTGTGTGGGGGTGAGTTGTTCCAAGTCTGCCCTAGGCTGAAATGTGGTTGTCAAAACCAACAGTACTGGCTGATTTGGGGACACAGGAACTCTGAGCTTTGGGAAACAGTATTACTGACAATTCAGGTCATTGGGCTAAGAGCATTACGTGTGTTGATTACTTTCATTCTGTGGAGAGACCACTTTACAAATGAGAAAACTGCAGCACAGAGAGAGGGGAGTTGAGGAGGAAGGGCTTGAGTGTGGCCTCTGGGTCTATTCTTAGTTTCATCAGTTTGCTCCCCTCTCCAACAAGTCTGATGGGAGACTTACTTCTGTCCCTCAGTAGGGGACGAGATGCTGTCCCTGGCATTGGCTCCCTCTCAGAGCCCAGAGGTCAGCCAGATCGGCCTGCCCCATACCTCCACACATCCTTTCGGTTAGTCTCTTAAGGAAGGGAAATCTTGACACTCTGTCAAAGAACCAACCTTGATCATCTTTCATATTCAGCTTAAGTGTGCCCTCTTCTGAGCTCTCCCTGATTTCCCCTGGCCCCAGTCATCCATCCCTCTGTCCTTGGACCTACCCTTTTCACAGCAATGGTTTGGTGGTCAAAGGCTGTGGCGTTGGTCAGGCACGTGGCATTTAAATCTTGCTTCTGCCTTTTTCTCAGTGTGGGACTTCAGGTTAGTCCCTTTACCATGCAAAGACTCAGTGTCTTTCTCCACAAAATGAGCTAACCATAGTACCTTTGGGTTGCTGTCAGATTACAAGAGGTAAGGTACATACAGGGCCTGGCACACAGTGCTCAAATGATGGATGCTGCCATTATTATCAGTCATAGCTAAAGACCTGGTTTGGACATTGAAGGCCTCAGGTGCTCAACAGAGGGTAATCGGCCCATCATAAACTTCTGAGTTCAGCTCAGGCTGGGCAGGGAAAGTGTTAGGGGGCGTTCCCTTCACACCCTGCTCCCCCTCCCTAATACACAAGTTTCTAGCTTCACCTTCTCAATGCCTTTGCTGGAAGCAACAGGTGCCCTTTGGGACAGCGATGCCCTCCTGTGGCTGAAGGAGAATCTGCTTGGGGAGAAGGGAGGGACTGTAGGTCCCTAAGTACCAACCACATGGGGCATGCTGGGCAGTACAGTGGTCACTCTTTAGCTTAGATTAGGGAGGTCTTATCTCTTGTTTTCAGGTTCATCCAACCAGTTATTTTTTGAGGATCTGCTATGAGTCAGGCACTGTGCTGGGTGCTCAGGGTACAAGAGTGAAGAACACAAAACCCCTGCCTTCATCGAGTTCATAATCTAGTGGAGGGATGAAGGAAGATAGAATAGATAATAATGCACCAGATGGAGGTCAGATGAGAAAAATAAAGCAGGACAAAGGGATATCAAGTGACGGGCAGAGTCAGCCCTGTGGTGCTCTTCAGGCCTCAGTGAGAGGTTTCCAGGGGCAAGGAGGGTGGGGATGAGCCTGAGAGCTTTAAAGGGAGTGATGGGTGTGGTGCCTGTTTGTGAACAGATTTTTGGGGCCAGGGACCAGATGTATCGTATAGTTTATAAGACCAAACAAAAATACACATGCTACACAATGAACAGTTTAAACTGAACCTGGTGAGGTATCATCATTACAGTTAACTTGTGGTTTTTACTGTGATGAATTTTAAATATTGTTCCATCAGGACAAGTCCTATGCTTTGCAATATATCTTTGGCCCATACAATGCCAGGAGATTCCCCTATCAACCAATCAAATTTGGGGATGATTCAAAATGTTCCCCTAACACGAATGGAATTGTGTGAACAACTGCCCTGAATTCGGAAGCCCCAGAAACAGTGGTTTTAATGTTTTTTTTTTTTTTTTTTTCTAAATGTCTGTGATGGACTTTTCCACCTGAGCCACCCAGAACAGAAAGGGCTAAAAACATCGTTGCCTGGCCTGGATCCAGACCAGTGTGATCTCTGGCTTGGTGGCTGGCAATCCTTCTGACCTTGGGCTGGCTAGACACCCAGCCTGTCTGAACTGTGGTGGCTGTAACAGTTAGATCAGCTGCCCCACCCACTTTCCAGGTTAGGTGGGAATTCAAAGAACCCTCTGCAAACTCTTCTAGATGCAGGTTCTAAGTGGTGTTTTTACGATCTCTTAGGGGATGTACTAATTAATGTAAGCAGAAATAACATAAGCAGAGTGTAGGCATACAAGGCTGGGGGCTGGGGTCTGGGCTGGAGTATATACAGATACAGGGCATGGCAGTTAAGAATACGAGCTTTGGAAGCTGACCGACACCACCTTGCCACTTTACCAGCTGTGACCTGGGCTTTAGATTTTGCACTGTAGTAGCTACTGTTATCACACTCCTTTAGAACAATCCATTAGAAAGTACAAAACTCTGTCGTCCTCATTCTGGTTTTTAATAGTCAAGGTGACAACAATTCACAAAATTTTTGCAGACCCATTTCTAGTTTCCAGTCACCTCTGCCTGCCAGACATGCCATGGATCCTGCTGCCCCTGGCAGGCCCCCACCAGTTTGTGATCACAAACACCAAGTCACATCCCTTACTCGGGATGGGTACTGGGTGAAACCCCAAGCCCTTCCCTAGCTCTGGGTAGAAGTAGTATTCTTGTCTCGCCGTAGGGGTGAAGCAGGAAAGAGAAAGTGTGTGGCAAGGAGTGCCTGAGAAGAGGGGTGAGGCATATTATGATGATTCAAAACCAGGAGACTCTGAGTCAGTGGTGATTCAGTGTTGGGCTCAGTGGATAGGGTAGTGGAAAGACTTTCATCCAAGACCCCTGTAATTCTCCTGTGCTGAACTTACACAGGAAGTACACTTCTGGGGGGAGCTCTTTCTCAGGGGGAAAGACTACCTGAGTTGCTGCCAGTGGGAAGGCAGCAGAGCAGAGTACTGGGAACAAGACTTGCACAGAGTCATGGATGCTACTCACCTTCAAAATGGACTCAGGAGTCTCTGGCAAACACTAACAGAAGGGGCTGGTAAAACGGGAACCCATCCCTTCTCTCCCATGTGGTTTGCCCTGCATCATCAGTGGATAGCTCAGTGACATTCTGGTTCTGTTTTTCCAGGCCAAGATGCTTATTCTGCACTCATTTGGGTTGGCAGGAGCAGCTTCCCAATGAGAAGACACCCTATCTCCCAGGTATAGATCTCTCCATGTAGAGTAAGACAAGGGCAGACAAGGGCAGAACAGCTGAGATCCAGGGCGCAAGTAGCCCAGATGAGGGAGGAAAGGGCTTGGGCAGGTGGCATAGTTAGAATCCCAGTTGGTCAAGGCCCAGGGAGCTTGAATTTCCCAGGGTTTGAGTGAAAGGAGCACAGGGAAGTATTTATTTTCACCTAAAGGGCTCGTGTGCATCTAGATCTGACCTCACACTTTAGGCATGCCTACTGTTGCCCAGTTTTATCTAAGCAAGAGATTTGTTCTTGTGGGAGCAAGTGGCTACAGAGCCTCTTTCTTCAAGTGCCCAACTCCCTTCCCAACAAAGCAGGAAACCCTCTACTAGTCATCTCAGGGATGGCAGGTGGACACTAGTGGATGGGAGCTGTGTGTCACAGCAATTTCTAAGCAGAGATGATGGAAGGCAGGCTCCTCCCCACGTACCCTGGAAATTAATGTGATCTTCCAGCAATCAAAGCTGCCTTCAGTGGGAGAGGTTCTGTACAACATGCTGGTGATATTCCTTCAATTTTTTTGGTTATTTTTATTTTTTTTCTTTAAAGTCCATTGATCGTCACAAAAACCCAGGAAATGCAACTAAGGAGAAAACCAATGTCCAACCGAGATCTAAGAACCCAGAGCTACGGAGGAGACGTGGCACTGGACTGCTGGGTGTGCGGGAAGGGGCGGGAGAGGCGGTCCCCGCGGGGCAGCTGGCCGTGGGAGACGCAGGAGGGAGATGAGGCTGCCGGCCAGGCGGGCGGTTATGTTAACCGCTGTACGATGACGGCGTTGAGCAGGTTGGCTTCCTTCAGGGTCTGGCTCTCGTCAGCCAGTTCTTTGTTCGGGAAGGTAGTCATGAGGACAAAGCTGGTAGCAGCCATGGCCGGCCGGGCATCCACGATGAAGAGTCGGATATCGCTGATCCTGGTGGAGCGAGGGTGAGTGGGGAGGTGGGTGAGCAGGACCCTTCTTTGCTGTCCACAACCCCGGGCATCCTTCTCCACAAGGCAGTCAAAACACTCATTTGGAACCACATCAGATCATGTCACTCCCTTGCCTAAAAACCTTCACAGCTGCTCCCTGTTTCCTTGGGATAAACACCAACTCTACTACCTTACTGTGATCCCAAGTCCTAATTTAACACCACCCCCCTTCCCCTTGTTCTGTCTTCCTCCTCCTAAGTTCTCATGCCGTGTGCTTCCTGCCCACATTGGGGTCCTAAAGGCTCCTCTGCCGATCCTTCTCCTGTAATCCTACTCACACACGTTTCAGTTTAGCCCACATGCAAACTCTGTCAGCACTCAAGGACTGTCAAGCCATTCCCTGGGTCCCATATGGACTTCTGGTTTAGTTGGCCTATGACTGATGAAATTTAGATACTGTTATTCTAGAAAAAAGCACTGCCAAATACCTATAAAACCAAGTAACACTCTTCCCCTGTTAATCTCTTCAATCTCTGTGCCTCAATTTCCCTATCTTTAAAATGAGGTTGGCATAGTTTGCTTTGATCTAGCCCAGATGATCTGAAACAGTAGAGCAGGTATTCTAGAATTCTCAAGGGGCAGATCTAGAAGGCACTTTCATAGCCCAGTGGTTTTTAGAGATCCCCGGGGCAAAGGGAGGAGGCGGATAGAGGAAGCCAGTTGGAGGGGATGTTGGCATTATGTCCCCTCCTCCCCTCCATCAACCACAGTAGTTCAGAATTTATTTTTCTACACCTGGGCTTTACCATGAAATTTTCTGTAAATAAATATTGTGGGGGTGAAAAAAGATACTAATAATTCTAAGCCCCTAATTTTACATGTGAGGAATAAGACCCACGGAAGGGAAGTGAACAGTCACTGGCCACAAGCTTAATGCAAGAGCCGGGACTAGAAACAAAGGCTTCAGACTTGTAGACCTTCCCCTCCCACTGCCTCCTTTGGGGCCAGCACACAGTGCCTGCTGTTTAGGGGGCCCTCCCAGAATAAGTGGGGCCAGACGGCGCAAGGCACCTGTGGCTGTGGTTAAACTTCTGCACCAGCCTCCCGCCGTCGGCAAGCCGTATTTGGATGTTTGTAGTGGGCTGTGACTCGTCGATTGAGACAGAAGAGCTGGCTTTGGCTTCGTTTTCTGCCTGTTGGGCTGGAGAGCTGGTATTCAACACCTGGGGGGCCGTGCTGAGGAGAGAGGAGCATATCAAGCTGCACACAGAAACAAGGCCCTGCAGGAGGGCAATCCCGCCTCGAAGCCAGCCTGAGCCCTGGCTGTGCCCGGCACTAGGCTTGCTGCTGCCGCTACAGAGTGACAGAGACAAGTCCTGCCCTTGTGGAATCTAGGGGCCCAGCAGACTGTACTCAGGCCCCGAGCTGCTGCTAGCCTCCTCACTCCTGAGTAATCTGGGCAGGTGACTCAGCCCCTTCCCTGCTGTCCTCACCTCAACAAAGGCTTAAAGGGAGGAAAGCAGGATGCATGGCAGCCTACCGCCAGACCAGACCAGGATGAGTTTTAACCTCAGAGAAGGGCAGTCCAACTCTGCAGCAGAGGAGGCCTGACACAGCCAGGCAGGTGGCTGCTGGAACGCAGGGACCAGTTCAGACTCCTTCCCTGTCATGGAATTTTCAGGCCTGCATTCCCTAGTGCAACCTCAGGAGTGTGCACATTTATTCTCCTGTGTCAACTATCAGAAGGAGGCAGAGACTTCCCACAGGCCAACCAAGTACCCTGCACCACAGGGAATATTTACATAGTATGAGCAGAACATGGTCTGTTGCAGTGTTTAGAGCTCAGATCTTAGATCAGATGGACCGGGGTCTAAATTCACACACTAGCTCTGTAGTGCAGGGCAAGTTACTCAACTCACTTAGTTTCAAGAAGGGTAGTAATGAGGATCTTGAACAAGGGTGAAGGCTATGTGCCTTCCTCAGTTTTTGTGAGGGAGAAAAAGGAGAATTACATACGATACTGACATATACAAAATGTACACAGAACTATCAATTCTCAGGACATGTGGGTGGCTCAGTCAGTTGAATGTCTGACTCTTGATTTCTGCTCTGGTCACGATCTCAGGGTTGTGGGACTGAGTCCCACGTCCAGCTCCATGTTCATTGTGGAGTCTGCTGTTCTTCCTCCCGCTGTGTACATGCTCCCCCTCAAATAAGTAAAATCTTAACCCCCCCCCCCCCCAAAAAAAAACCTACCTCCCAATTCTCGACAACTGTTGGGAGGTTTTGTTCCTCTCCTGTAAACACCCATGCATCTCACTTTCCACATTTCTCTTAGCAGATACCCTAGCCCAGACCCATGCAGAGAGAAGGCCATGATATGCCAGCTTGCTTGCTTCCCCCAAGCTTCTAATTTTATCAGTTCCTACACTTCTCCCATCTTTACAAGCTAAAAATGGTAATCATAGCAAATCCAACAGAAAGTGCTTTCCCAAGTGTGTTTCTGGGACCCTAGTCCCCCCACAACCCAGGGAAGTTGTGGAAATGTCTCCTAACAAACTGGCAGCACCAGAAGCCACTTGCATATTAAATATCTTGAGAGACTGTACAGTTAAGGCAAACTTATTTGACCACATCCTTTTTTCAGGTGACACTTGTATATACTGTATCATGTCAAACACTGCCCCAGAACACATAGCTAGCAAAGGACTGAACAGTGAACTTATTCTGTTCTGTGAATGTGAGAGCGTGGGCTCAGAGAGCCACCAAGTAGAGTTCAGGAGACAACTCTGGCCACTGTTACCAGCTACGAGAGGAACTGCTTCTATAATATCAGCCTCCCAGCACATGGGACTCAAATGCGGGCCAGGGCACACAGAGAAATCACAACACCACAGACTTCAAGAGATGCTCACAGTGGAAAGTTCAACATTACACCTGTAAATGCCTAAGACCAACTGTTTTATTCAGTAGTTTTATGGGTGTTAGGTCAACTGTCTAATTAGACTGTAGGTGGACTGTCCCTCAACTGTTTATATAACACTTCCAAGGATAAAGAAGCACTCAGTGAAGCTATTGCCTGCCAGAAAGGGAACTCTTACATTTTCAGTCAGGCCTACAATGAGAGAGAAGCTATTTCAAGAGGGCCCAGGGTACCTGTTTGGGCAACGGTGGAGGAGGCAGGGAAACAGAATAGAAACACCCATAAACATGGGTGTTTGTGCATGCACTGTCTTGGGGGTTTTGATAGCCTCAGCCTCATGACTCACCACAACTGTCCTTGTGGGTACAGTTCTCCATTTTATGGATGGGAAAACAGAAGTGTATGTCGTAGAGCAGTTTTTCAATTTTTAAAAACTTACATAACAAGCTTTCTCCCTGTATGTTCTGTGTTCCTACCAGTCAAGCCTCACATTCCGTGGTTTACTTTACAGCAAAAATGCTTTCTCAGACTTCTCCCCTGCTCCCAGAGAATCTGAAACATCCCTCCCTTATGAGCTGGGTGACCCTCAGCAAGTTAGTGAACATCCAGGCTTCTCCATTTCCTTTTCTGTAAAAAGAACCATAGAACCATACCTTTCAGGGCAGGGAGTCCACACATAGCAGCCATTACAGAGTTAAGTGTGATGCTGGAAAAACAGCAGAGGACCAGCCACCCAATCTCAGTTCTACTATGGAATTATACAAGAGATGTGGCCTTGTGCAAGTTACTCAACCTGCTGGGCTCCAGTATCTGCATGGGGAACAAGGAACTGTTCTGCCATGAGGATTAGCTGAGATAACGTGTGCAGAAGGCCTGACATAAACCAGACAATTAAGAAGTCCTCCATATACGGAGGCAACTGATTTTTTTTGCCTTCTTCCCAGCACAACTTCTTGCATGGAGTTGGTGCTCATCATATGAAGACCGGGAAAGCCTGATGCACAGACTTGGCTGTGTTGCTTCTGTTTCTCTTGCACATCCCACGATTAAGGTGAGTTAGGGAGGCAGGACAGACAACACTATATGTCTACGATACACTAATCACCCAGCTGGGCCTTCAGCTGAGTATTTCACACAAAGTAGTTCATTTAATCCTCAATGGCGTGTGAGGTAGAGATTCATTATTTCTAATGTATAGATGAGGAAACAGGCACAATGGCATTAGGTAACATACTGAAGATCCCAGTGTTGGTTTGATGTGAAACCAGTACACAATCCAAGCTGCCTGGCTCTTGTCCTGTGCTCTTAACATCTGCCACACTTTCCTGCCAGGCCTTGGGATCAAGCAGACCTAGACCTGGACTTACAGAACACTGTTCCAACACACAGTTTGCTCACTGATAATTAAATGGGAATTAAATGAAATTTCTGGTTGAGATAATAGTTAAAAATAATCCACCACATCCAGCATATACTAGAAACACAAACAAATGCTTATGTGGCTATGTAATAACAATCCCAGATGCAATGCAGCATGACAGGTAAGAACAGAGACTGGAAGGAACCCATCTCTGAACTGACCAGGCGTGTGACCCTGGGTGTGATCTGACCTCTTCAAGGCTCAAAGTCTTTATTTGTAGACTGGAGACTGAAACAGGATTAAAGATAGTAACACATATGAAATGCTTACTACACTGCTTAGCTAATAACAGAAAAACACTCTAAAAGCTGATTCTATCATTTCTTAAGGTCCTGTCCCACTTATATTTGTCTGTATTTTGGACCCAAATCAGCTGGAGATGCTACTGCCTAGCCATGGGCTATAACTGGAAGGTCACCTAAGGGGCACGCCCAACCTACATTGCCCTCAAGGAGGGTGAGGATTAAGGAGGAGGAAACTCTATACCAGATCTTATGGTTCTTATTTGTAGCAGAACACTCAAAGTGTATTAGGTCCAAATTGCTCTAATTGTGTATGAGAACCACATGCATTTGTAATAGAACTCAGCTTTGGGTTTGGTGTTTCCTAAGAACTCCTAACACTTGTGCCATTCCTCTCAGCGGCTGGGCACCTGAGGCAGTGAAGGCACTTCATTTAGGGATGGGAACGGTCAGATCAGACATCCAGAAGTTTCTTTACTATCTCCCTGTAAATACCATACGACTCACAGAGCAATAGAGCCTCACCCAGACCGAGAGCCTGAATTACTCAATTGTTCATTTCCTTTGTAGTCAGGAATTAATGGGCACTGAGGTGCTTTGTTGTCACAATTATAAGTGCTGACACTTTGCCATCTCTTTACAAATATGACCACTGCAGAAAGCATGGTGAGCAGCTGAAATTCAATCTGGGTAGCAGCAACCCTATACCCTCCTCAGAGCACTCTTGGCATTTGTTACTCATAATTAAATAAATGCAGTCTTTCCTGGACCTTCAGAGTAGTTCCTGTCCAAACAAATGTAAAACCTAAAACAAGTTTAAGAATCTTCTCAAATTTTTGAACTGAGAACCATTTATTCATTCAGATCATTAGAGAAAAAACCCAGAGCTGACTGATTTTTGAGGCAAACTTGAGAACATTTTCTTAAACCTTTGGCTCTTGATCATTTTAATTGACAAGACAATGGAAAATGTTGCAAAATTTATGGAAAAACTAAAAAAGTTGTCCATCTGTTTAAGACTGAAAAGCTAAAACCTCACTTAGAAAGCCAAACTGAAATAAAATGAAAGTGGCACTGGCAAAGAATATTTATTTACCTGACAACATCAAGGTCTGCCAAACACCTGATTATAAAGATATGTCTCAACTTGTTGGATTCATCCTCCACATAATAAATTATTTATTCCCATTTTGTTAAAACAGACTTCCTTAAAAACATTTTAATTTTTTGAGATGTGGAGTCTTGCACAAATAATAACAGAGACTTTCCATTAAGTATCTTGAAACCAAACAAGCCCAACTGTACAGTGTTTTGAGTTCTGAGCCCTTCCTTATAATTGCTGGTAGGTAAAAATAGATACATCCTTTTTGGAGGACAATATGACATCATCTTAAAAAAATGAAAGCCCTTTTGAGCCAGCAATTTTACTTTTGGCCCAAGAATAGTGGGTATATAAGAATTTAATTAGAGATATTCATTGCAGTGTTGTTCTTAATACTGGCAACTGCCTAAATGGTTCACAGCATGGACTGGTTAAACTATAGCACGTACACAAGATCAAAAGTTATGTATTAGAACTAAAATAGTAGAAATGCATTTTATTGGTATTGAATGACAGCCATACCAGTATCTTTCATTAGGCAAAATAGCAAGTAATAAAACAACATTGTTTACACAAACGTATAGGACTAGAAAAATACTAACTGGATATATCTGGGTGTTAGGTTTAGTTTTTATTCTTGATCTGTATTTTCTAAAAGATAATATGTGTTATTTTAATAATTAAAAAAATTACCTAGTGCTCTACAAGTTTACCATAGCTGGCAGGGAAGCCACAGACAGGACCACTCTGAGGACAACTGTCTGTCTTGGACTATCCCATAGGCCCAACAGGGTGGACAAAGTGAAAGCATGGTAGACTTAATATTTCAGTCCTGGGAAATCATCTATTGGTATCTAATGTTCTGAGTTATTACCTTTGCTTCTAATAAAGCATGAATGGCCAATAGGGAGGTAGGGGATTCTAGGAGAAGGCCCGCTCAAAGCTCAAAAACTGCCAGAAATAGGTCAGAGAGGATGCTTGCTGGGCAGGTGTGGGAAGCAATGCCAGTTAGAAGGCCTGGGTTCCAATCTTGGTTTCACCACATACCAGTCATGCACCCAAGGGTAACTCTTAGAACCCAAGAATCTCAGCTTTCCTTCAGTAAAATAATGATTGTACTAGCAGGGAGGGTCATTATTTCCTGAATGCCTCTTTTAAGCACAGTTCTCTCTGAAGAATACTGACCAAGTGACCCACTGACAGAGCTCTGAGAGAAGGCAGCCTGTGTATGTATGGGTTCTCTGGTGGGAGAACTCTGCCTATCAAAGGCAACAGTGACTTTACCAATCAGATCCTATCAGGGGTTTGAATGCAAGATGGAGGCAGTGGCAAAGGACATAAGGCAGAAAAAGTCACAGAAAGTGACAGTGTCAGGCAGGGTCAAAGGAGAGATAAGAGCCTTTATGATGGTGGAGCAGCAGCCTGCACATGGCAACAATGTTCCTAACCTTCCTTGGATCCTGAACAATGCTGCTCTAAGGCTGGCTGGGTGGGCCAGTCTAGAATTATTCATCCCTGCAAAACCTCATTCCAGGTGACCTGAGAAAACGCATGTCTATTTCAGCCATAAGCCATGAAGGAGGTTACTAGCATGCCATGAACATGCTATATTACTGAATCAAAGCAACAACATATTACCCTTACTGCTTACACTGACTGCTCACTGTGGGGCAGTGCTCTGTGCTCCTCACAATAACTGGGGAGGTAAGGACTCTCATTAGTCCTATTTTGTATTTGAGCAAACTGAGGCTATAAAGTCTGAGGTCATACAGCTAGAATGTGAAGAAGAGATTTCAAGCTCAGTTCTTTTAACACCAAGGTCTACGTTCTCCACTCTCTTCCTCCCATAAAAATGAACCATGCAGTACCCTGTAATGGTGAAGAGCTGGATGTAAAGTGAGTGAGTTATAGGGTCTGCAGGGTGTGGTAGAGTAACCAGCATGTTCCGCTTCCGCCTGTGCTATTCTTACCTGCCCAATTTCTGACCCTCGCCAGTGAAGGCTTTGAAGGCTCCCTTGGGCTTCACAAAATCCTCATCCCGATGGTCTTCCATGTCCAAATTCACCTGCCCGCCGTGAGCTAACCTCCGCAGCTCCGCTGGCACCTCCCTGCAGGAGAAAAGGCAATACTGGGGTCCACACGAGCAGCACAGGAACCGGCAACAAAGGGTGTAAAGGGAGGAGAAATATCTCAGTTCCAAATGTGAAAATCGCTGGGCCTCCACAGGGAGCAGCTACTTTAGTGGCTACTGTCTGCCTCCCACTTGTTTCTCACTTGCTCAAAGTCCCAGTTGAGACCTCTATCTTATTTGGTAACTTGGTTCTGTCCCAGGCCCAGAAGGGAAAAACAGACACACACGGTTTTAGATCTGTGAATCTGTATTCCAATTGTGTTAAAACTGCTTAAAACTTTTTACTTCTTTGCCTGCCTGGGTGTCTGTCAGTTAAGTGTCTAATTCTTAGTTTCGACTCAGGTCACGATCTTAGGGTCCTGAGACTGAGCCCCAGGTCGGGATCTGTGCGGAGCATGGAAATTGCTTGAGATTCTTTCTCCCCCCACCCCCTTCCCATGTTCACATGTACACACTCGTGCATACTCTCTCAAAAAAAGTTAAAAAAAAATTTAAAAATGGGAAGGGGGGGCACCTGGGTGGCATAGTCAGTTAAGCATCTTGGTTTTGGTTTGGGCTATGATCTAAGAGCCATAGGCTCGAGCCCCACATTAGGCTCCACACTCAGTGTAGAATCTGCTTGAGAGTCCTTCTGCCCCCCCACCCCGCACTCTCCTGCTCTAAAATAATCTTTTTTTTTTTTTTCACTTCTTAAATAATAAAAATCTGATCAGCTTCTTTTCCATCTGCCATTCCACTCACGGACATGGAACCCAGAGGAGGGCTTCTCTGCTCACCCTCTGCGGATAGACTCCAGAAACTGGGCATTGGATGGGTCTTGGTAGCTTCTGAGTTCACCATTGTCCAGGCTGAACCCACTCTTCCAGAGCTTTAACACTACATGAACCTGTGACAATAGGAGGTAAGCAGTCCATACATTGTCAGGAAACTGGCAAGCACTCCAACGCGAACCTGCAAATTAGCAAGTTCTTACTATTTTACTGTATCATTATCAAAATGATACACACCACACACACGCATGCACAAAGAAATCAATCACCAAATATTAACCTAAAATAAGGTGATATGGCAACAGGTTAAGAGCATGGACTTTTGATTTAAGCCGACCTGGGTCTACATTTTGATTTTGCACTCACTAGCTAAGTGGCTCTGAGCAAGTGACTAAGTCAAAGCTGTGGCTTATCTGAAGGGTTTCCAGTGTGCTTGGCATGTAGCTTATGCTCAACTAAACGGCCATGGCAAAATTACTCATGGGACTATTTTGCAGTCATTACAAATGCTATCTACAATCCCTGTTAACTCTCCATACATATTCACAGAAAAGGGTCTAGGCTACAAACCAACATATTAGTAGCTACTGCCTCAGATGGGTACAGTTTTTATTTTCTTCTTGGTCGACTATATTTTGGAATAAAACCTCAAATGATTAAAAATAAACACATTATAGAAACTAATGGTCACAAGACAAGACATTTGTTTATGGCATAATACTACGTTCACAAACTTCACAATTATCGATATAGTCTGAGACACTTAGGGTAGAGGACCCTATGCACAGAAAAAAAAGGAGTGGGCAGTAGTAGTAAGGAAAATTTTTTCAAAGTTGTGTTTTAGGCCTCTTGGGTAGACTGCAGGCCAAGTTCTTTAGCCATGTCCACACTGCCAGAAAACCCCAGAATCATGATCCCTCTGCCCAAAATTTGTGGAATGCTCAGAAAACTCCTTCATTTGTCCATCCCTTCTGCTCACCCCTTCTCACAAGTGCCCCTGCCCAGTCATGTAATCCTCTCCACTCCCAGACCACAGTAAGGGCACTGCCTCTTCCCTTT
Organism: Canis aureus; assembly: GCF_053574225.1. NCBI lineage: Eukaryota > Metazoa > Chordata > Mammalia > Carnivora > Canidae > Canis > Canis aureus. The sequence continues at coordinate 25,079,490 of NC_135636.1, read as the reverse complement.
GAGGATCTGCTGGTGCACACTAACATGTGACCAATCTCTTCTGAAAAATGGCAGAACAGTCTATTTCCCAAGGAACGTAGATGCACACTCACATCTTGGCCGGAATGCCGCCTCCTTTCTCCTGCCACATAGGCAGACTCTTCCTCTGGTGCTGCCCCAAGGCGATAGCCACCCCCTGCAAATGGCTATAAAACACAAGGTCATAAAACACTTGAGACGGTCAATGGTGGTGAGTTACTCAGATACAGTAACATACCTCAAGCTTGTTACCTACTAGGTGCACTTTCTCTGGTACTGAACTCCAAGCCATTGGGCCAGGTAGTATGGCAGATGAATTAAGTGGCCAGGATTGGTGAAAAGTGGAATGAGGGAGGAGGTGCTGCTTGGCTAAAGGGAAAAGCTGCTACTAAACTCTAGCTAATAATGGTCATGCAGAAATCTGGGTGCAAGACACAGACTTTCTGACTTTCCCAAAGACAACAGAAATCTAGAATTTCTGTAACACAGGTGGCTACTAATTAAAACAAAATACTGAGTAAATCAAGTTGGTTTAGGCCAAATAAAAACGTGTGTATAGGATCTGTTCCAGCCCACAGGCTACAGGTTTGAAAATTGCCTCAAATCTTTATTTCATGCTAAAAAGTGAGAGAATCTACATTATTCTGCCATAGGTAAGAGTAACTAAGCAATAAAAGACAAAACGAAACAAACTCTGTCAGTACTGGGGTGAGAAAGGGCTCCCACTTGCCCTCAGAACCAGAGTCCTGTGGGCATAGACAATAACTGCCCATGCTCACTCTGGGTTTACTGGTTTCTCCAGGGCTCTTGGTCACTCGCTCCACAGCTACAGCTCCATGTTCCTTGGCACCTTTAAAGAGATCATCCACCAGCTCGTTGGGACTTTTCTTCCTGGGAGGGCCAACAATCTGCTGTCCACTTCTCTCTGAGCCCCCGGCATAAAACCTGTGCAGAAAATACATGTCTACCACTAAACGCACTTGGAAAACATGAATAGAACATGTGCCAGGCTCTGGGCTAGGGCTAGGCACACAGAGATAAAGGGTGCAATGCCCATCTGTAAGGAATTTATTGTCTAGCTGGGGAAATAGTAAGTAGGCAGGCAGGCATAATGCAGTATGAACAGCAATGGAGGTAAGGGGTGCTCTGGAGCATTGGGCTGTGGGAAGATAATCAAGGCTTCCTAGAATATCTTCTGGGTTGAGTCTTGAGGATGAGGATATGTTTATCAGGTGAAGAAACCAGGGAAGGGCATTCCAGGCATGCATGACAACATGCCAGCTCCAGAAAGAGTCCCAACTGGGAATTAACCATCCGGTGGCCAGCACCTTTCTAGGAGATAGCAACTATGGTCACAGTCAGAAGCAGCTATCACTAGCAGCTCTGGGTTAACAACGGCAGTGGTATGGTTAGTACAAGCAGCTAGGCTCTGGTGCTGGCTCTGACACTGAGTGACCCTGGAAAAACCAGTACATTGCCCTGAATCTCATTTTCCTTATCTGTGAAATGGGAAGGAAGGACCACATGCCCTACCTACCTGCTCCTTAAGTCAGGGCCATGAGGTTCAAATCAGCGGATGTATGCAAAAGAACAAGCACAGAGTAATGCACACATGTAACGTGGTGTGATAACAGCACCGAGAGCTCACCCAAGCTTCACCTCACCTTGCTATTCTTGTGGTATCCACTGGGGGCAATGAAAAGAAGGTACTGAAGGAGGTTGGGAAAGACAAATCCAAGCCCCAAGATACCTACACGAGGCTCTGCAATGGACCAACCGTGGCTTGAGATTAAGTTAGCAGTTTTTAATTTGGTTCTGAAAACCAGTACGTGTGTAGCCTGGCTAGCCACTTGTTTGTCACTCCTATTCACTGCCAGGTCAACAACATGTCTCCGAGTGGAGAAGAGTTGAGAACCTATAAAATTAGTCTCAGCCTTCTACTTCCTGACATTTCCCACTGACTGCAAGGCAAGCCACAGGCCTTGACAAGGACGACAGCACCAATGTCATCACGTCTGAAATGCTGAGGGGGCAAGGATGTAATCAGGATGTGAAATAAAGGAAGGTCATCACCTGGAGTATGTGACAGGACAGGAAAAGGAGGCAGCGGCCATTTAGGAGTTGGGCATTCACATACTTGATGGCATTGCCTTTCACTCAAGGAGTGTAAAACTCTGAACCTTGAATGTATCTAAAAAGAAGGCTGTGAGGCAGTGTAAAGGTCACTATATGGATGAAAACAGAGAATAGAACACATGTAATTTCTCAGCCCGCTTCCCAAAGAGTGACCATGAGATAAGTATATTTCCATAAGGCCTACTATGATGATCCTCAGGAACATCTGACCGACCCAGGCAGGGCCCATGAGGAACTAAAACCTGTGAAATGAGGCTGCAGATGAGGTTCTGTTCAGTGGACTGAAAGGTCTTTATTATGGAATCTCAAAGCCTTGCCTATGATTAAGTGCTTAAAAATGTTCATTCCCCTAACCCACACTTTGATTTCTAGAAACTTCCCTAGGAAAATAATCTGAAATGTAGCCAAAGATTAATATACAGAGATGTTCATAGCACTGATATTTACAGTGTAAAAAACCATCAAAAACCTAAGTGTTGGACAACCCACATGATAAATTATTATTATAATTACTGAAAACACTAATGAAGAATCTTAATGGCATAGAGAAGTACTGAAAAAATAGCATTACTCCAAGAAAAACAAAAAACAAAATGATCTGACCATCACCATGTAAAATATAATACCAAAGTACATTTTTATACAGAGCAAAGACTGAATAGAAATACGCCAAAACTTTAACTCTAGTTACCAAAAGGTTCAGGAGTGTTGTATTTTTTCAGTACATATTCTGTATTTTCCACAATGGACACTATTTTTATTACAGCATTCTCTAACAGTTAAAAACAAACAGTACATGTATGTATGTATGCACGTACGTATGTGGGGGAATACACACTGATATCCCTTTTACTCTGCTTATTATGTGATACACTGCTTTTTTAATTAAAAAGAAAAACTGGAAAGCTATACACCCAAAATACTGACACCTGGTGACCACTGGGTTGCGGTATTATGAATAACGTTTTCTCCTTCTTTTCAATTTGTTTCCCTTCCCCTAATACTCCTCAACAAATACGTATTATTTTATTAATTAAAAAAAGAAAAACCCAGAATACCACAAAAGAAAAAAAAAAGTAATAGGGGAAAGGAAGCCACCCAGGCACCCCCAGTTCTTATTCTTCAGTTGCTCTCAGTTCTCCGTTCCCTCTAAGCTACAGGGAATAGAAGACTGTTTCTAGGATATAAACCACCCAGACTAGCCCATGGTAGTAATGGCAAATGATAACTGGCAAATTATTTTTCTAGATGATTTATATACATTATCATGAACTTTCCTGTGGATTGTGCACTCCTCAACAAAGACTCACCTCTGGCCCTCTTCCTCCTCCTCCTCTTCGTCTTGGTCATGAATGAGGTCTCTGAAGGATGTCACCCTATTATCACTGGAGACACAGAAAGGAGCAAAATGATCTCAGGGAGAGTTAAACAAAATTAATCCCCATTAACAGTTGCTAAGGAGTTGAGGACGCAGGGGTTAGATTTTTTTGGTGGAGTAGAAGAGCAACTATGTGAAAGAAAGCTAGCCTTTTTAAAAATTTATCAAAATAATGTGGCATTTTTCTTTGAGGTCACTCAGGACTGCAAGTAAATTAGAAAGGGCTACCGTGAAATAAGATGGAGTCCAATTTAAGCTCCTTTAGAGGGAGGAAAGGGGAATGGTATGGGGTACGTACTACTTTAAAAACTTAAAACTGGATAGCTCTTTCCATTTAATTTTTATTAATTTTTAACAGATTTTTATTATTTTTAAATAATCTTCACATCCAACGTGGGGCTCAAACCCACAACCCTGAGATCAAGAGTCCCAGGCTCCACCCACTGAGCCAGCCAGGCAACCTTCATCATTTAATTTTTAAATACCAAGGGACGCTTGTGTGTTAGGCACTGAACTGGATACTAGGTCTATAATCAAACATTGTTCTTCTTTTTTTTTTTTTTTTTAAGAGTTTACTTATTTATTTGAGAGAGAGTGAGCAAATGAGCAAGCCATGAGCACGGTGAAGGGCAGAGGAGAAGCAGACTCCCTACTGAGCAGGGATCCTGATGTGGGCTCGATCCCAGGACTCTAGGATCAAGACCTGAGCCAGGGCAGTCCTGGTGGGCAGTGGTTTAGTGCTGCCTGCAGCCTGGGGTGTGATCCTGGAGACCTGGGATTGAGTCCCACATCGGGCTCCCTGCATGGAGCCTGCTTCTCCCTCTGCCTGTATCTGCCTATCTCTCTGTGTGTCTCTCATGAATAAATAAATAGTCTTAAAAAAAAAAAAAATGAAATCCTAATTTCCTATCATAAAAAGTATACTAAATGAACTAAAGATTAAAAAAAAAAAAAAAAAAAAAGACCTGAGCCAAAGGCAGATGCTTAACCGACTGAGCCACCCAGGCACCCCCAGTTCTTATTCTTCAGTTGCTTATAGGCTTGTGACCCCTGGGCCAGGAAATCATCTGTTAAATACTATTGGTAGGGGCTGTGGCAGAGGAAAGTACATGGGACGTGTGGGTACAGAATGTCTTTCCCTCATGGGGTGGGGATGGGGGAACATCAAGAAAGGTTTTCCAGGAAAATGCAACATTGGACTGTGTGCCAAAGAACAAGTGGACCATCAGTCAGGTGGATAAAAGGTGGGAGGGGGGTAAGGGAGCACAGGGCACTGCAGAAAGTGCTATACATACATACAGAGTAACACATTCCAGGAAGGACAAGTTATCCAGAAGTAAAAAGGAAATGAACACATGACTAGTACACCTCTGTTTCTGCTGCAGGCTAGTCAAGAGAAAGTTTTTATTGATGTTCAGGAAAAAAGCAGAACTGTGGGGGGGGGCCGGACAGAGCACACTAAAAATGTGTGAGAAGGGTCACCTTCTTCCTCTGACACTTTTACACTGTCATTTTTTTTGTTTAGACTGTCCTCAAGGAACATAGGAATCATGGGACACATTATATAAAAACATTTTCTGTATTTCTTAGGGGGAAAAAAGTAGGTTGTCTATAATATGTGCAATACAAGTTTGGTGAGGATAGACCAAGAAACTTCAAGGAACTATTTTCTAGGGAGAGAGACCTCAGTTCAATGCTGAAGATCTGTATCAAGGAGACAATCACAGGACAGAACAAGCTTTGAAGTGCCACAGACTAGAAAAGAGAGAACAAAGACCAATTAATGTAGCAAATGCATTCTTTGCTTGAGTTAGCTGATAGCAACCTCCTGGGCATTCCTGGATGCTCTATATGACATGGTTCAAAAGGATCCAAGTGATAGATGTGCACTACTGCCCTGAAAGGCTAATTCCACTCATTAATCTTCCCAAAAGGAGTTTTCTACAGATACTCCAGCCTAGCATCCATGGGGGAAAAAAACCCTCTCTCTGTTGTTAAATACCTTCAAATACCATGTGTACACGTGCTGGAGCATACTACTTGCTCTGGCTACAGGTTTAATTCTTTCTCCAAAAGTTCTCACATCCAGACTCTGGACTCTGACGTCCATATACCTGGTTCTAATCCCAAATGAGCCACACGGGGATCTAGGGCATGTTAATAAAGTTCTCAGAGTCTGCATATTCTCGTGTGCCAATGGGGTCAATCACAGCACCAAACTCCCAGGCTTTCTGTGAGCTGTCAGGGCACTGATGCATGGTGCCAGCACGTTTCAAGTGCTAGTCTCAAGAAGTGGTTCTCAAAATGCTGGTCCTTAGACTGAAAACATCAGCACTATCTGTGAGACTGTGAGAAATGCCAGTCCCCAGGCCTGCCTTAGAGCTCCTGGGTCAGAAACTCTGAGAGGAGTGCCCAGCACCCTGCATTTGAGGAGCTAAGTAATTCTGATGTATGCTTAGAGCTGCACTAGAGTAGCACTCAGAGTTACCTTATGGCATGGATGTCCAGGGGATACCACTGATTTTAGAACACTCTGTCCTCCACAAAGTGGTAAAATGTCTCAGAAATTCCATTTTTCAGCATCAAAAACTCTATCTCCCAGGTACCCTGGCATCCTGAAGTGCAATAAGGTACTTTGTCAGATTCATGTTTCATAAGTGATAGAAACATTATACCTGTGCTGTCCGGTATGGAAGTCATAGTCACATGTGACTACTGAGCATTTGAAATGTGTTTTGTATAAATAACTGAATGTTTGTTTTAATTTCAACTAAACACCCATATTAAACTATTGGCTCCTACACTGGATAGTACAGTTTTAGAGAATCAGAAAATGGCAGTCCCTGACACTCTTAGGAAAGAAGAGTTTAGCTGGATGAAGAAACAAAAACAGGAAGACATTCACCACTACCTCTTGCTCTGCCCTGTGCTAGGTAGAGGGGTCAGAGGTGCTGGACAGGGAGGCCATATGTGGCAGAAGCAGCTCTGAATATACACAGACTTGGGCTTGAATCTGCCCTAAAAGCAGCTATCAGTTACTCAATCTAACACCCAGCACCCTACCGACTTCCAAAGTTGCTGAGGCATAACAACATAGGTAAGAAGAGACAGATGGTGGGTGCTCCTGAAATCCCAGCCCTCCAACTTCCAGGAACTTACAATCTACTGAGGGAGAAAAAATGAAGTTAAATATCAGAAGAGTTCAAGACAACCCAGGAGAGGTCACCAAGCAGTACGTGGATATGGGTCAAGCAGTGAATGAATGAACTACAGATGACTAGATTTCTGAGTAACAATACCATTGCATGCTGCCTATGGGTTGGGGATGATGCACTCAACAGAGAAGGTAGGGAGTAGCTAAACCTGGAAGGACACGTGGGATGTAGACAGGCAAGAGTGCAAGCGTGTCCAGTTAGGTGAGAGGCTCAAACAAAAGCAGGAGAACCAAATATGAGGCAAAACTGAGATACCAATGAAATCAGTTTGGTTGGAATAAAGATTCAAGAAACAAGGAAGAAGGGGTAAGATTAGGATGGGCTGGTTCAGGGCCAGCTCTGGAGGACCCTGAATGTCCACAAAGGGAGCAGTACATCATTATGGCTGAGAGCTGAACGATAGAAGCAGAAACAAATCTGCATTTTAAATCCCTGTTTTATTAGCTATGCATCTTGTGAAGATGCCCAGCTTCAGTATCTTCATCTGTAAAATGGGTACTATACACATACATAGGGTTGTAGTGAGGACTAAAGAGATATACATGTCAAGGCTTAACCAGGGCCTGGCACCTGGCAAGTGCTCAATAAATGACAACTGTTATTACTGAGGAGTTTAGACTATCTTATAGCAATAGTTAACCTTTTTATGTCTCACAGACCTTAGAAGATCTGATAAAAGCTGTGGATTTTCTCACCAGAAAAGATACAACACACATACAAAATTCTGCCTGCAATTTCAGGGCATTTATAAGCCTTCTCACATCCATTCCAGATTCCTCCTGGGGGTTCAGGGCCTCCACATTAAGAACTGCCATTCTAGAATCAAGAGACGACCTCACTAATGGAGTTCTGCTCCAGAGCAACAGTCGAGAGCAGCAGGACAGGGTGAGCTGGAAGCAGGCTAAGTGTCCTACAACACTCAGGTCCCTCAGGGTGAGGGCAGAGGCAGGTCACACACACACAACTCTTCTGAGGTGCTGGTACAAATGTGGCTTGTCCTGAGAAGGCACTCTGGGTTTTCCTTCTGGACCAGGACAACGATGTTACAGACTGTGTCTTCCCTTCCGGACAAGGACAATGACGTTACAGACCGTGTATTCCCTCGCTCCTTTTTTTGGCTTCACCCAAGCTGAGTACTATGTCTGAGGCCTAACCAAAGCAACAAAGCAAGGCCTTTAGCCTGCACATGTGTTCAGTCTTTCTCTCTCCTTGGTCTTAATATTAAACTCTATTTCCTTGATTCTTTTACTTGTATGTCTACTTTTTAGTTTATGTATTTGTTGTGGAAAGAGACAGGGGACACACAGGAAAAGAACAGAGATCATGAAAACTGATACTGACAATAATAATAATAAAAGGACAATGGCTAACATGTGCTATGTTCAACGTGCTTTGTAAATTACAAACTCATTTAATCTCCCATACAGTAGGCACTGCTATCATGCCCATGTGAGAAGCGAGGAAAACCAAGGGACTGAGACATTCAGTAAAACGTCCAAGGTCACAAAGCTCCCAAGTAGCAGATCTGGGATTTGAATGCAAGCAGTCTGGTCGATAGGCCTATGCTCCAATAAATCATTGCCTTGATAAGACTTTGAAGCTACAGAGGAGAGAGGCACCCAGGAAATCAGCCATCTCTTTAGTGGCTATGTTCCAGGTAGTAACATCCAGGTGAGCCATCACCCACACCTCGTAGGTCAGTCCCTGTGAATAATTAAAAGATCATCTGCCTACTACTTTTTTTCTGGACATGGTAGATAGGGAAAGAAGCTAAGGAGGAACAAAATCTGGGGTTAGAGTTCCTTGTTTTTAGAGGGAGGAAATGTAATTTAAAGCTTGGATGCCCTTAGAGAAAAACACAATTTACCACCCCACTGGCAAAGAAACACTCTATCTGTATTTTGGGGTTGATTTAAAAACCAAACAAATTTTTATGGCAAAAACATATACCACAGAGTAGAAACAAATCAGGCTAGAGCAGAGAGGAGAGTTGTGGTTCAGATACCTTTGTAGGAAGACGCCCTGCCTGTCTCCTAAAAGACCAGAACTGTCTCACTCAGCAGATCCTAGCACTGATCCATCATGGGAACCTAGGAGTTAGAGGCTGGGACAGGCAATAGAAATGGGATTATAAAGGGTAACTCTTTTTCACTTAATCAACCTGGGAAAGAGTGGGTTACACAGGTTTATTTTTCTCTAAGACTTGATAGGGTAATGGGCATCCTAAAATATCAAAAGAGCCTTTCTAAAGTCATATAGTCTAATCTTTTACATCTACAGCATCCCAGAAAGGAAGTTCTTTGGTTTCTACTTAAAAACTTCCAGAGATAGGGAGAATACTCCTCACATTCATAAATAAAAGACTCCCAAATATCTTAAAAGTAGGTTCTGTGGTTCTTTCTCCCCAGGACTGGACCATAAACCACACTCAGGTAAAAGTCTCCACCTGAGGGTGTCGTGCATCTCCTCTACAGGAAAGGAGCAAGGCATGTAAGGAACTAGTATCCATCAGTTAATCTAACTTTCTCAGTCCAACCCACTGGTCCGTATCCCCAGGCCTGAACCCTCCTTCAAGTCAGGAAATTGCTCCTCATCACTGTTGGAAGCACACCCATGTAGCAATAATAGAAGTTGGCCCTTACCTGGGGGCTGTGCCTCTGGACACTGAACTGGGGGTTGCCTGCGAAATGGTCACAATGTCTTCATCCCCTCCATCCTCATAAAAGCTCGCTAGGGCGATCTGAAACAGAGAGGTAGTAACTTGGGATTCTTAAGCCTTCATCTAACACATGATCCCTTTGAGTGCAAAAAAAAAAGCAAAGTCACCAAGATATGGCCCATGTTTTACAATGTGGCCTGTATCTGGGGACCAGAGAAAGTAAGATCAAAAGATAGCAGCCCAACTATTTCACTTCATAATCATCTGAAACAAATTTCACCTACTAAGGGGAATAGAAGGCAAAAAGGAAGGCTGGGATAGAGACACTCCTCACTCTCATTTTATCAGGAAATGTGATCCAGGAAAAGCAGTGTACATTTATTGAGCATTTATTTATGTGCCATGTTGTTTTGAGGATAACTCTACATATGTTAACTCATTTAATCCTCAAAGAACCCTATGTGATTAGTGTTATTATTGTCTCATTTTATAAGTGACACAGAAACACTGAGAAGTTAAGAAAATTGCCCAAAGTTAAGCAGTTGATAAGGAGTAGAGCCAGGTTCCATCCCAGGCAGTCTGCTCAGGCCCTTACTCAGCTTTTATGGGATAGACAGGAGCCAGGAACAGGGAGACTGGTCTAGGTTGCTATTTTTACTTTCTCACTGAGGCCCAGTTTCCTCATCTATGCAATGGAGACACCTGTCCCACCAACCCTGCACGATGCACAAGAGGACGTATTAATATTCCTGCACAGTCATGCCTTAGCTCTCTACGCACACAAGGTATATGGGATTCTTTTGACCCTTTGTGTTTGGTCGTTTCTTTCAGACTCAATGGTTAGGTATTTCCTAATCCCTTACTTTAAACAGAGAAACAAAGAGCACTGAGGTCTACGGAAATGAGAAAGATATGGATCCTGGTCTCAAGATCAGCAGCCTTACAGGCTCGAAGTGAGCCCTTGTGGGATGTCGTCAGCCCATGAGGAGTGTGCCCCTGTGGGATAGAATCAGTTGGCTGGAGGCAGCGTGCTGTCATAGAACATGCACTGAACTGGGATTGAGGGCGGGCCTACATTCAATTCCTGGCCCTGCCAGGCAAGTCTTCACATGTATGGGCCTCAGTTGCCCTACCTGTTGTGTCAGGAGACTAGGACTGATGACCTGGTGACTGTAACATTGTGAGCTTCTAGGTTTCCCAGGCAGCAGCTGTATTTTGTATTTCTGCCCCACACGGGGGCTTTACACTGTGCGTGTGTACAAAGCGTGATGCTACACCTGACTCTTTTGCTCCGGGGAAGCAATTTAAATGGTGGAGTTTGCAGATCCAGTGCAAATCTCAACCTCACTGCTTACTGGCTGTAGGATCTTGGGGGCACACTACTTGCCCTCTAGGCTTCCAACTCCTCACCTATACGAAGGACCTAGTCCTCTTTACCTCAGCGTTGCTGGGATTAAATAAATCGTCACCTGTAGAGTGCCTGGCACTTGGTGGTTTAGAGCTTGGGCTCTGGAATCAGAACTGAGTTCTGTCTTCTCCGCTTCCAAAGTGTAACTAGTGACGTCTTGAGCAAATCACTTAACCTCCCTAAGCCTCAGCTGCCAAACGCAAAGATTAAATAGTTTAAGACACGTCTTTGCTTTTTTCCTAGAAGTCGCTGAAATGCTTTAGGACATTATGGGGTGGTGGAAGGGGAGGTGGGCGGGGGATGGGGGCACTGGGTGACGGGCACTGAGGGGGGCCCTTGACGGGATGAGCACTGGGTGTTACTCTGAACGTTGGCAAATTGAACTCCAATTAAAAAAAAAAAAAAAAAAGACACGTAAAGCAGTCGGAAGGGCACCTGGCTCAAGAAATACTAACCACCGTCATCTACCTCGGACGGAGGGCGGGCCGAGACCCCTGACGCAGTTCTTTTTTTCTACGATTAGTTACCGAGCGCCCGCCCGCTCTGAGCCAGGCACGCGGGGAGTCAGACCTGACAAACGCCCTCCCTCGTGGGGTCGCCTCAACGTCCTCACTAACTAGTACGTGACGACCATAACCCCCACGCGTCTCCCCTCAAGGAGCACCTAACTCGGAGAGGCGAACGCGCGCCCCCGCCCTCGGGGGAGCGGCTCCCGGCAGCCAGGCCGGAGGGGGCGTGGGCCGACTCGCCGGCCGGGTCCCGCCTCCCCCTGCGGCCCGAGCGGCGCAGACGGGACCGACGACCCCCGCGGCCGGCGCGGCGCCACCCGGGCCGTCGCTCCCGCCCGCCCGCCCGGCCCCTCGGCGCGGCCGCCACGCCCCCAGGCTCCCCCTCCACGCGGCTCGCCGCGGTGCCCGAGCCCCGCCGACCTCGCGGGCGGGCCGGGCGGAGGGGAGCGCGACGCTGGGCAGAGCGGGGCCCGGCCGGGGCCGGCCCGCGTTTCCCCACGCCCGGCCGAGCTGGCGACGCGCGGCCTGCCACCTCGGGACCCTGAGGCCTGGGGCGGGCCGCGGCCGCGGGATGACTGTGCGCTTCGGCCGCCGCGGGCTGGAGGCGCCAGACGCCCGCCCCCCAGCCCCGGCCCGACGCGGCCGGCCCCGCGCCGCTACCTGCAGGTCCCAGCCGGCCGACTCCAGGAAGAAGCGGGCCCGGTCCTCGTCGGCCCCAGTCACCGCCACGAACTCCCTCAGCGCGTCCTGCCGCTCCGCCGCCATCTTCGCCCTGTGCGCCGCCCCAACCGCTCCGGCCGCCGCCGCACAGCCTCAGCCCCGCAGCCGCGTTCCGCCCGCGGGTCGACCCGGCCCAGCCGAGCGGCGCCAGCCCGCAGGCCCCGCCCCATGCGGTGCCTCACGCAAAGCCCTCCGTGCGGAACCGCCGCCCCCCCCCCCCCAGCTCCGCGCCCCCTGGCGGCCGCGACGCGGACAGGCAGCCCAAGGGCGGCGGTGGAAGCCGCGCGGAGGAGGAGGGGCGCGGCGGCGCTTGCCCGCACCTGTGGGACGGAGGCTCTCGGGGCGAGCCGGATTCGCAGTTATGCGTGGACTCATTCCTTCATCTCATTCATTTATTTATTCGTTCGTTCATGCCCTTGTTCACATATTTACTGAAGGCGGTCAAAGGGCCTGGTGCTCTTCCAGGCGAGGAGCAACGCAAAGTTCCTGCGCCCTTGCTCACATTCTAGGGGAAAAAACAGGCCTGGAGCCACAGGTTCCCTCCTCTGCTCGCAGGGGGCTCCCCGCGCCTTCCTCCGCTCTCACACCGCGCAGCAGACGGAATCTCAGGGCCCGCAGGACCCGTGCGAGACCTGCCAGCTCCTCCATCTCATGTCCTAGGCACCCCGCGAAATCCCTCTGCTCCAGCTCCAGGCTCGCTGTCTTGCAGGCGTGCATCCGCCTCAGAGCCCTGCCAGAAGGGGAGGCTCCTTTTTCCTTGGTGGCGAGGTGTTCCCCCACTTTCCTCAGGCTTCTGCTCTAAGGGCACGCCCCCTCCCCCCAGTGTAGGTATTCCCTCCTCAAGGAGCCCTTTCCACGTCCCTGGGCTCCATCAGGCATCCTTGTGCAGGCCCTGTGGGGCCACATGAAGTGTCAGGCTTCCCCGGGGGCCACAACGTGGCTTATCAGCACTCGCTCTGGACTCAGCCTGGGGTTGAAGCCCAGGTAGTACTGCTTGTATGGTCTTTCCAATCCGCAGTGTCCTGATGGGTACACGGAGCTCCTTACAGTACTGCAGGGGGCGGGTGTGTGTGTGTGTGTGTGTGTGTGTGTGTGTGAGGATCCACTGCTCAGGGTAATGCTTGACACTCGCCAAGCCCTCTACAAATGTTAGCTGTCATTTTCCCTCCTGGGACCTGCAGTCACTGGTATTAAACAGCCACTTACTGATCCTTTGCTGAATCAATGGAGTATCTGAGCATCCAGATGAGAAGTTCAAGGTCAGAATCTGAGGAGGACAAGGATGCAGGGCGGGTACCTGGACCCCTGGAGAGTGTTGAGCTGACTGTGGGCTATGATCCAATTTCAAGAAAAAGAACTATTCCTTTTCCGTAAAACAGATGCCTTTATAATGGGGAGAAATGGCCTGAGACCTCAGACCCATAAATGTTCCTTCCCCAAGTGAGGTGGCTGCAAAAACATTGCCCTCAGTATCCATCATGGTTGTGGGCTGGGCTCTCCCAGACAAGCTGGGTGACAAGTGCAGGTCTCTACCCTCTCTGGGCTTGAGGGCCTGCTTTTAATTAAACAAGGTGGGAAGGGAGTCAGGCCAGTCCAGTGTTCACAGCCTTCGCAGACCCACAACCCCTTTTTCATAAAAAACCATTTTCTATCACTCCTTTACTACCTTACATGGAATTCAGAGATGATAAAATTGACCTACACACATTGAAAAAAATCAACATCATGCCCTAACTGGAGAAATAAAGAAATAATTAGGAATAAGATGATCTGTATTTCAATTCTCAGGGATAAATATAATACAAGACAAAATGAGCCAGTTAGGGGCTCACCTCTGTGTACAGGGATGCTTTTTTGTTCGTTTTTGTTTTTGTTGTTGTTGTTGTTGTTGTTGTTTTTTTTTTTTTTAAAGTAGGCTCCAAGCCCAGCATGGAGCCCAACATGGGACTTGAACTCACAAACCCTGAGATCAAGATCTGAGCCACTCAAGCAACCCCATACAGGGTTGTGCTATGCATGATTGAAATATTATAAATGTGTTGCTGTGGGTGACATAATTTTTCAAAATTATAAGAAATTTATTGATAAAGTTGCAAACAACACAAAGTTCAGTCTTTCCTCGGATGACATAGTAGTTACACTCCTGGGAAATTTGGTGTATATTTAAAGCTGTACAAAAAAAATACTCTATATGTCAAATGAGGTAGGGTCTAAGTTCAGGTAGGATCTAAGTTTTTTTAAAATAAAAAACAGGTTTTCAGCTGTGTGAAGTCCTGGGAGGACATGGAGGTGGAGGGACCTTCCTTTGTGGTGTTCAAAGACGGAACACAACTTGGCAAACCTAGTGGTGATGAAGAGTCATGAAACCTAGATCCCCTGCCAACTCTACTTGTGGATGTTCACAAGTCAATGCTGGCGTGCACACATCAGGAGACACAATGGCATTGTTTCCGTGTGCGATAATGACAGAACAGAACAACTCAGGTCTCCATCAACAGAATCACAAATGTGATGTATTGACACAATGGAGTATCACACAGCTGTGAAGATGCATGAATCAGAGCTCCAGGTAGCCAACCTGGATCAATCTTGAATGTTGAGCCAAAAAAGCAAGGTTGGGAATGACGTGTGGAATAACATGCCAAGGCATGGCACCCCTCTCACCCTGCTCCAGGGAACAGTGCTCAAGGCTGCCATCCTCAGGGTGGCAGGATGCGGGAAGCTCCTGCCTATCCCTCCTCGTCCTTGGGCTCTCCGCCTTCTCTGCAGGAGCAAGTGCGGGGGCTCTGGAGGCCCGAGGAGAGCAATGGGGAACAGGCCCATCTCTCATTAGGAGCTGCCATGGAGGCCAGGCCTGGGCAAGCTTGATAGGAGTTTTCTCAGGAAGATGGAGGAGACGGCAAGAACCATGGGTGGGGATGGAAAGAGAGAAAGAAAAGGAGCAGGAAAGAAGAAAACAGAAGAGGAGGGAAGAAACAGATGCTCTGATTCAGGGAGGCCTGGACTACAGCCACTGACCTCCCAAGGTCTGGATTCCGAGGCCCAAGCAGGATGAAACTGTAGTAGGATCTGTGGCCTGGGGCCCACACCCTCTTCTGTGTTTCGTAGGTCATCTTACAGGTATAGGGCTCCACACCCCAAGGCAAGGGAGGGGCTGGACTGGGCAGCTCTGACACCAGTTCCTTCCCCACTCTTTCAGGCTGTCAAGAGCAGGTTTCCCTACTGTGCCCACCAAGGGCCCTGAGTTACCCATGGTTTGTTTTATTTGCCAGGACTGCTCCTGCTTGCACACCCACTGGGCTTGGCACAGTTAATGCCTTACATGCACCAATGCATTTCAGCCTCAAAACTACCTAAGAATGGAGGGATGCTTGGGTGGCTCAGTGGTTGGGCATCTGCCTTCAGCTCAGGGTGTGATCCTGGAGATCCGGGATCGAGTCCCACATCAGGATCCCTGCATGGAGCCTGATTCTCCCTCTCTCTGTGTCTCTTATGAATAAATAAATACAATCTTTAGAAAAAAAATACCTAAGAAGGGAGATGCTAATGTTGTTACCAGTTTATGGAAACCAAGGAAACCAACACACTGTGAGAGGAACAAACTCACCCAAGAGATGATTAGGAGAACTGGAATTTGAATCTGAGTAGATTCCCAAGACTGTGGACTTTACTTCTACCCTCTACACCCCCTCAGATGTTACAGGGGTCTAACATGTGCCAAGCATCTGCTTGGTGCTTACGCTTCCTGTGTCGTGTCAAGCACACTCCTGCTTCAGAGTCTTTGCCCTTGCTGTTCCTTGCGCCTATTACATTCTCCCCTCCAGTTATCGGCAACTCTCTACTCACTCCCTTCAAGTCTCTGCTCACTTTACCTGTGGGGACCCTTCTGACCACCTTAAATAAAATGTATCTCCTCTACCTTGTTCTGGCATGCCCCCCCCCACCGCCAGACTCCTCCTTCAGCCCTATTATTCCTTTAGCATTCACCATCATGTGACATGTTACTTATCTACATTTACTTGCTTGTTGTCTGTCTTCCCCCAGTCGTAGGTATGTTTTGAAAGAGCAGATTTTTCTCTTTATTTCTCAGTACACTAATTAGTGCCTGGCTCCCTGTCACCTTCAGCCACTTTTATGAATGAATGGCAGGGCTACAAGAAGTTAGGCTCCTGCCCTCAGTAAGTTCAAGTTCTAGTGGAGACAATTGGCAATCATGAAGGAAATACACACCCCTTTGTTTCAGGCAGTCATGAGTGCGGTGAAGAACATGTGAGCTGCATGAGGCATGAGAAGGATGGAGATGTCATGGTGGACGGAGCAGCCTGGGCGCCCTCGTGGAGGAGAGAGACTTGGATGAGTTAGAGAATGTGGCATGGCCGAGGCCAAGATGGGTATCAGGTTGGTGTCAGGTGGGCGGGTGGTAGTGGGAGAAGTTATTGGAGAGGGGGCTGGTTTGCAGGGACTACATCAAGCAGGGCCCTGCAAGTCCAGGAGGTTTTGGGGGCAGAGCAGTTTTTCCAGTGGCTCAGTTCCACACTTCCCTGCTGTTAATCTCCCATGGCTACTGTGACAAATGACCACAAACCTGGTGCTTTAGAACAACAGAAATTTATGGTCTCATCGTTCTGAGGCCAGGAGTCTGAAATCCGTATCACTGGGCAGAGTCAAGGTGTCAGTGGGCCTCTGCTCCCTCTGGAGGCTCTGGGGAGAGCTGTCCTGGCTTCTTCCAGCTCCTGGGTGCTCCTGGCATTCTTTAACTTATGGCCACATCACTTCCATCTTTGCCTCTGTGGTCACATTGCTGTCTCCTCCTCAGTGTTCAAACTCCCTCTGTCTCTCCCTCATCAGGATGCTCTCAATTGCATTTAGGGCTCACCCAGATAATCGAGGATAAACTCCCCATCTCAAGATCCTTAATTCCAGCTGCAAAGTCCTTTTCTTTGCCATGTGAGGTCATAGTCACAGGTTCCAGAGATTAGGACGTGGATATCTTCTGGCAGGGGGCCATTATTCTGATGTCTGGTAATTCAACGATTTATGCGACTCTCAGAGTAAACTAACGGCCCCTTTGGCTTATATTTTGCAAGCTGTTTTTCTGTTGTTATAATGAAAACCAGCCAGACCAATGCACTTCCCCCCAGAGTAGGTGCTAGTAAATGTTCACGTGGAAAGCAAAAAGGGAGTTCATAGGTATCGAGGGTACTTGGTGCACACAGCACATATTAAGCCCTGAGTATATGAATTGAATCAGTTTTTATACGATGCAGAAAAGTCCACATTATGATCGTTGTCCACATTATTATCCATGAGAGTCCAAGAGGTGGAGTGACTGATGAGGCAGGAAGGGCACACTGAGAGGGAGTGGATGGAGGCTTCGGAATTGCAGACTAGGTGTGTCACACTTTCCCCTACATTGGGCTGCTCAGCCCCAGCACTATGATGCTTTGGACCAGACAACTCTTTGTTGTGGGGGCTGCCCTGTGTATTACAGGGTGTTTAGCAGCATCCCTGATCCCAACTCACTAGATGGTGATAGCCAGTTAGGACAACCCCCAAGTTGTGACAACTGAAAGTATCTCTAGACATTGCAAAATGTATGCAGGGGGAGAAGCCTCCTCTTCTTCAGAACTACTGCTCTCTATTATACTGCCCTAGTGGAGGTGGTGGTACAAAGAGGTGCTGTTTCAGCTGGGAATTGAACTCAACTGTCAGACAGAGCAAGGAGGCAGCTGCCTCTATGCCACTGAAGTAGACACTGCTGGTTATCTACTGATGTTTGCCCTCTGGTTCTTTTAGTGAAAAATGACAGCTGGCCACACTGCTGCCAGAATAAAGACTACATTTCCCAGTCTTCCTTGCAACTAGGTGTGACTATGCGACCAGATTCCAGCCAATCAGAGGTGATGTGGGCAAATTCTCAGCGATGCTCTTGAAGGAGAGGGTCCTACTTCTCTTCACTGCCTTCTTCCCTAGTCTTGCTGCCTGGCATGACTTGGTAGCAAGATCCAGGAATCTCAGGTCTCAGTATCAAGGAGTCCTCTATTGCCTGGCCTGCTTATGCTTGGTTATCACAAGATAAATTAGTTTTCTTCTGGGTTAAGCCACTGTTATTTAAGAGTTTTGTTAAAGTTGCCCAGCCTGAATTTAACTATTACAGCTACCCAAGCCACCCATAGTAGGGAAGGAAAGAAGGCAGGAAATGGGGAGAGGAGGATGTAAATGGGGGGGCCTGGCCAGTCTGGCTCTGCAAGCTCAGAGATGCGTAGGAAAACCTTCTGGAAAGGACTCTGAGTTGAATCTTGAAGGATGAGAAAATGTGGAGAGGGGCAGAAGGGGGCAGACACTCCAGAAGGGGCTGTGGCAGGAACAAGGATCCTGAGAAGAGGGCTGGGCAAAGCCTTGGAGGAGGAGGAGGGCTTACAGGGGCTGTGAAGGGAGAGCACGGCACATCAGAAGGGAGTTCAGTCAGTGCCCAGTGGGGGACTTCACCAGGTGAGTGGAAACCAGGTATGTGGATCCCGGAGTTTGGCATGAGTCCTGGGGAGCCTCTGGAGGTTGAGATCAGAGGCAGAGAAATGGTTGGGGAGCCTTGGCCTCCCTCTGATTCAGAGGACCCACTCTGGGGCCGACCCCTCACCCACGCCCCATGCCCCATGCCCCATTCCCCATGCTCCATGCCCCATGCCCCAAGCTAATGTGGGCCCAGTTTTGCTGGGCCTGGAGTCTTGACGTCTTCTTGCCATGGTCTCCTCTGGCAGGCAACCAGGACCAGCAGGAGTGCAGCCAGGGTTGTTGCCTTCAGCCCCAGGACCAGAGATGTGAACACAGACAGGAGGTCTGGAGGACGCAGGGGAGAACTCAGGAAGGACCCTGGGTGATTCCCCAATAGTCCAGACCTCAGTGTCCCCACAGGGAAGTCTGGCCCCAGCTGCCGGGCCACATTCTTTGTACACTGAGAGAGGAGACCAAAGACCCCTCCCTCTATCCTGGGCCTAAAGAGGCTTTGCCCAATATCCTACCCATAAGTTTAGTCATCTTGGCAGCATTCTTGACCTCTGATAGTAATAAAAAACTGTGTTCATTTATTGGCTGTTCAGCATCTCTGCCCCAGACCTTGAGCTAAGCACTTCCTAATTGCCTAACATAACCCTTAAACTTATCTTGCAAGGTAGGATAATAATGCAATTGGTACAGATGAGGAGGCAGACTCAGAGTGGGAAAATGATTTTCTCAGGGACATATATGTTAGAGAAGTGATGGGACCAGGTGTTACAGCTCCCAAGAATGGCAGGAACAGGGCTGAGCCACAGGGAGCATCTGAGGTCGCTACCCTAAGTCTCACCCCCAGCCCCGCCTCAGTCACAAGGGGCCCTTGTGATGTGATGTGATGTGATATGCACAGTTCTGGGCATTTGGCACATGTGATCTCATTAGATCTACATGCCACCTTGAGTGGTAGGCTCTCTGATTCTTATTGCTTCTCCCCACTAGTTTCGCAGAGTAGGACTATAAAAATTCAAGGAGCGAGGCAAATTGCCACAATCACACAGCTAGAAAGGGGCTCAATACAGGATGCCTGGCTACAAAGCCATGTTCTCCAGTACCGTGATGTACAGTTTCACGGTGTATCCTTGCACTGGACTTCAGGGAGCTCACTACTTCTCAGGCAAGACTGCCTACTGAATAGTTAGCACTGGCTGTTAGAGAGTCCCTTCTTTAAATGAGCTTCAACATGGTTCTCTGGATTCCTGGTTCTGCAGTCAAGATGAAGTCTTGGGGACTTTCTTGGTGACAGGTGGCCTTTGGAGTCAGGGACTGCTCCCTTCCCATGGCCCACGTCATGTTTGGCCACCCTTGCCTTGGGGACTGGTTACCTTCCCAGGACGTAGGTACACTCACCTGATGGAAATATCCCGGCGACATGTTCATTGGTGAGTTCTGTCTCTTGGGGAGAAGGGGGCTTTGCTGCAAGGAAGAGAGATAGTCACACATTTCCCTTTTCTTTCTGTCCTGCCATCTCCTGAGCCCCTGCGCTAGGACCAGGAGTCATCAAGATGAGTCTATCTGGGATGGGGGCTAGAAGTCAAACCCTGCTACTGTGAGGGACTAGTTAGACGTGTGGGAGCATCTCTGGTGTAGAGACAATGTCTGGTTCATTGCAGTATCTACACACCTAATACAGTGCAGGACAATAAACAGGCACTTAACAGATGTTGTTAAATCATTAATGGTCTATACAAAGTTTTGTGGAGCCCAGAATGGGGAGAAATTAATTCTGCCTGGGAGAAACAAAAGGTTTCACAGAGGAGGGGCTATTTGTGGTAGGCCTTGAATGATGAGTAGGAGTTCTTCAGAGAGAAGAAGAAAGAATTCCAGACAGCGGAACAACTTTTGTAAAGGTTGGAGGCTGAGAACAGCTGGCTTATTTGGGACATGATGGAAAGTTCGTTGTAGGCCACGTTCCTCTTACCCCCAATGCCTCCCCCTTCCCTCATCCCCTCACCACCTGTCTCACCTTTTACTCTCAGTCTGGTGCCCATTCCAGACAGGTATTGTCTGTTGAATTTCCTATGAAACTTGACACAGTAGTAGGTGCCCTCATGTTCAGTGGAGACGCCTTGCAGCAGAATGCTAAAATCCCTCCTGGAGGCCTGGACTGCTGTCACATTAGGATGGGAGATGCCTTCAAAGTTGTAAATGGCCTCCCGGCTCAGACCAGTTCCCCGAAACCACCTGATGGCACCTGGGGGACCATCTCCAAGCACTGTGCAGTTCAGGAATACATTGTCTCCGATGGTTGCCAATACCAATTCCTGGGGCTGAATGATCCAGAGGTCTGGCTCTGGGTCCCCGGCTTCTGAAGTCAAAGAGAGGGGCCTTGTGGTATTCTGTTTCCTCCTCCACTGTCTGCTCATTACCTCCCTCATATCTTCCCTCCCTCCCCTTTCCCTGATTTCTCTACTCAGTAACTCCCTCTGCATCCCCCCATTACTCTCAGGTTGATTCATTCAGTAAAGAAATTTCTAGTACCTACTATGTGCTGATGTTTAAGATTGAGAAAAATGAAGCTTAGCAAGACATACAGATGTCCTGCTAGGAAAGTTCTCAGTCTGGTGGTAGATAGAGATGGCCCAGAAAATCCTCCTGAGCTTGAAAACCCAGAGGACTGTAGGACCAAGAGAAGGTACCTGTCACAGCTTGGAAGGAGTCTGAGAAACCTTTATGACATGCTTGCATCAAGTTAAAAATTAACCCTTCCCTCTGCCCCCAGCCACCTTACACAGACATTCTGTCAACAGTCTACATGGTGTTCTGTAGACTGTTCTTCTATTTCATCACCCGAATGACCCTCCAAGTAGGAATTATGTCACCTATCCTACAAGTTAAGCACTTGAACTGTGTAGAGCTGAAGTGATCAATTTAACACACTCTTCTCGAATGGCAGGATCAGGATTTGAGTGCCCAGGTCACCGCTGCCGGGCTTACAGATAGCATGACTTATTATATGGGGAGTGAGGTCGATGAAAGGATCAGCCCTAGCTCTTGAGTCCTCTGGTAGTATGGTACATCCCTGCTCCTGCCGTGGCCTCACTGTGGCAAGGCACACATCACGGTCTCTCCCTTTGAGCTTAGCCAAGTGACTTGCTTTAGCCAATGGGCTGTTAGTAGACATTACGTGGTTAGAAGCTAGAAATGTGCCTGAGGCTTTGGGACTTGTTCTCTTTGCTCCTGCCATCTCCACGACACAGATGTACCCTAGGTAGCTGCAATGAGACGTGGCCCTGGAACAAGGCATGTGGAGCAGAACCACTCCAGCTGTCTGTACATGTGTGATGGGACACACTTATTTTGTGTGCCACTGGGATTTGTGTGTACGGCATGGTTGTGGTTAAAGGCGGCTGATGCAGGGACACAGATCAGAGCCAGGTGCTAAGACCCGCAGAGCCCTGATACTCACCCTTCACAAACACTGAGGTGCCCTCCTGCAGTGTCTTTTCTGAGTTCTCATTCTTGTTACCAAACCACACACAGTGGTAGGTTCCAGCATGCCTGCTGGTGACATTGTAGATATAGATGGAATAGTCACAATTAAGTGGCTCCAATGTCCTTTGGATCAATGGCATGACTCCAGGAAAGAAGCCGTGTTTGAAGTTATAAATCTCCTCCTTGTCCTGATGGCTCACCTTGACCCATTTAATCGTGTCATCAGTGCAGGAGCCATCCACTGTACACCGAAGTAGGAGTGTGTTACCTTCTGCCACCAGCATACGACCCTCAGGCTGTAGCACCTGCCATTTACTCCCATAGCTCGGCTCAGAGGCTCCTACAACAGAGGAAGAAAGGATTTGTGCTTAGCAGGAAGGAACTGGAGCCTTAAGAGGTGAGCTTAACCCAACCTAGTCATTGGCTGGCCAAGAACAATTACAACACTGGAGGGATGTTGCTGGGAGAGGGAAGTGCAAAAGATGGGGAGGTTGGCTGAAGAGGCAGGACAGAACTATTGAATGGAGAACTTACAAATAATAAGTGGCACTTAAGTGCTCACCATGTCCCAAGCCCTGTGTGGCTTACCACATCTATTCTTGCCAACACTCCTGTGACGTGGGCAGCATTATTCCTATCTTCACAGAAGACCCTGACAGCCCAGATGATTAGGTAAGTTTCCCAGGATCACTATTTATGGGCTGAATTGTGTCTCCCTGGCCAAATTCATATGTTGGGGTCCTAACCCCCAGTACCTCTGAATGTGGCTTCATTTGGAGATAGGGTTGTTAAAGAGGAAATTAAGTTAAAATTAGAGGATGAGGGTGGACCCTAATCCAATATGACTGGTGTCCTTAGAAGAAGAGTAGATTAGGACACAGATACACAAAGAGGGAGGCCCACATGGAGGTATAGGGAGAGGATGGTCATCTGTAAGCTAAGAAGAGAAGCCTCAGAAGAAACCAACCCTGCTGATACCTAGACTTCCAGTCTCCAGAAGTATGAGAAAATACATTTAAACCACCAGTCTGTTATGGCCACCCAAACTAATACCTCATCCAATAAGAATGTGACAGTCTGTTTCTGGAGCCCCTGCTCTCAGCTCTCAGCTCACAAATGTATCACACAAAGTGTGTGCACGGTGGTGTTTAGTGTAAACATCCTCCTTGTTTCCTGTGGATTCTTTTTAAAATTAATGAATTTTTAAAAATTTTAAAGTAATTTCTGTGCCTAACATGGGACTTGAACTCACAACATTGAGAACAAGAGTCATATGCTCTACCAACTGAGTCGGCCAGATGCCCCTTGCCCCACCCCCGTGAATTCTTTTCTTAAAAAAAACTACTTTATTGAGGTATTATTTACATACAGTAAATACCAGAAATTTTATGTCCTGTATGCAGTTCTATAACTTTAAAAATTTTTTAAAAAATATTTATCTATTTGAGAGAGAGACACAGAATTACTCATGAGAGAGACCATGTGCAGAGAGGAAAGGGATAAATAGACTCCCTGTGGAACAGGGAGCCAGACATGGGGCTCGATCCCAGGACTCTGGGATCATGACCTGAGCTGAAGGCAGACGCTTAACTGACTGAGCCACCCAGGCACCTCAAAACATTTTTTAATTTGAAGTAGAGTTGAATATAACATTATATTATTTTCAGGTGTCTTGTGTGAATTCTTTGCCAAACTGCAATGCTTGGGGGATCCCTGGGTGGCTCAGTGGTTTAGCGCCTGCCTTAGGCACAGGACGTGATCCTGGAGTCCCGGGGTCGAGTCCCACATCAGGATCCCTGCATGGAGCCTGCTTCTCTCTCTGCCTCTCTCTTTCTCTGTGTCTCTCATGAATAAATAAATAAAATCTTTAAAAAAAAAACTGCAATGCTTGTTGGTGTGTAGGGAAGTGGGTCTATTTTGGTTGTTGAACTGCTGAGTTGGGCCTTAAAACAGGCACAGAGAAAGAGGACCAAGGCCTCTCATGCAAGTTCTTTCATACCTGGGTAATAAACATCATCTCAGGTGTTCCCCTCAAGAACTCCCTGAGGCATGAGTTATTACCTCCATTTTTGAGATGAGGAAACCTAATGGGGAAGAAACATGAGGGGACCAAGGCATTCCATTAGCAGTATGACTGAGGATCTGGACTCAGATCAGGTGACTTAAGTTTCTTTTTCTTTTCTTTTCTTTTTTTTTTTTTAAGATTTAAAAAATGTATTTATGAGAGAGAGAGTCAGAGACACAGGCAGAGGGAGAAGCAGGCTCCATGCAGGGAGCCCGACATGGGACTCCATCCCAGGTCTCCAGGAACATGCCCTGGGCTGAAGGCAGCACTAAACCGCTAAGCCACCCAGGCTGCCTATGACTTAAGGTTCTAATCAATACAGGTCATCAGCTTTGTGTCCCGACTGTCCCCTGGTGTATGTGACCATCAGGCCTGGTGAATGACTTGGTCTCACTCCAAGATATAGGTTTGCAGGAAATCATGATGTTTCTCAGTTGAAAGTGAGGTAGGGGAGTAGGGATGTGAGGCAGACATTTCCTGGGGTGGGGGTGGGGGAATGTGGAATTCTAAATTCCTCTTCTGCCTGCTAGGCTTGTGCTGCTAGCCTCTACAAGAACTGTCTCACAGTTGTGATTAAGTGATACCTCATGCTCAGTCCTAGGGATTGCTTTTGTCCTTGGTGTCTTAAGTTCTGAGCAGTTTGGCAGCATCCACCCTCAAATACCATAATGTGAGCAAGTCAGATCTAGATCTATTCTCTCTAATCCTTTATGGCGGTCTGTTCCCTGGTCTCAGTAGTTTCCTTGCACCTTGTGCACGTGCACTGAGTGGTGCCCTCCACTCAGCACAGGGCTGAGAATAGTGCCTGTCCTCACCAGCCAAACTGGAAAACCTCATGATTGATTGACAGAGCAATGGGTAGAAAGGACAGAAGAGATTACTCAGAAAGAAGTGCTCTGGTCTCATCTAGCAAATCTGAAAAGCAAGGTCCTGAAATGATAAAAACAAACAATATTCCATTGTGAGGCTTTAAGAACATGTTTAAGTGAAGCTCTGACAGCAACCAAAGACTGGAAGGGGGAAACACTAGGATACTTTCAAAAGTTTCCTATACTGTATGCTGAATGGTATGCTGTTACTTAAAGGTAGATGGCAATCAATTACAGATGTATACTATAAACTTTATACCACTAAATGACAAAATAGTTACAGCTAATAAGCCAATGAAAGAGATGAAATAGCATTATAAAAATATTCAACAATCAAAAGAAGACAGAAAAAGAGTAAAAAGGGAACAAAGAACAAATTGGACAAATAGGAAGGTAGTAATATCTAAATCTGATCCTATAAAAAGTCACTTTGAATGTAAATGTTCTAAATACATATGTAAAAGTTAGAGATTGTTGGATTGGATAAAAAAGTAAGACCTAACTATCTGTTGCCTATAAAAATGCATTTTAAATATTAAAGGTGCACATATGTTAAAAGGAAAATGATGGAAAAAGCTATAGCATATGGACACTAATCAAAGGAAAGCTGGAGTGGCTATATTAGTATCAGGTAAAGTAGATTTTAGAGCAAAGAATATCTCTAGGAGTAAAGAATGTTGCTTCATAATGATAAAGGAGCAAATTAATCAAGAAGATACACAAATCCCAAACATTTGTGCAACAGATAATAGGACTTCAAAGTATATGAAGCAAACTCCAGTAAAATGTTAGGGGGAACCAGACAAATACACAGCTATGCTCTGAGATTTCAATATCCTTCTTTTCATAGTTGATAGAACATGTAGGCAGAAAGTCAGAAAGAATACAGAAGACTTGAAAAGCACTATCAACTAACTTAGCCTAATTGATATTTATAGAACACTATGCCCCCAAATAGCAGGATATACAGTTCTTTTCAAATGCACAAAGAACATTTGCAAAGATAGAGCATATTCTGAGTCATAAAAATAGTCTCAACAAGTTTAAAATAATTCAAGCATAATCTTTGACCACAGTGGAATTAAATTAGAATCAATAGCAGACAGATGCCCAGGAAACCCTGAGATAATTCACAAGCTAAATAACACACTTTCCAATAACACATGAGTTAAAGACAAAATAAAAGGGAAATTAGAAAGTATTTTGATCCGGGGATCCCTGGGT
This sequence comes from Canis aureus, assembly GCF_053574225.1. NCBI lineage: Eukaryota > Metazoa > Chordata > Mammalia > Carnivora > Canidae > Canis > Canis aureus. The sequence goes on along the minus strand of NC_135636.1, from coordinate 25,053,305 downwards.
GGCTTAGCAGTTTGGCGCCTGCCTTCAGCCTGAGGCATGATCCTGGAGTCCTGGGATTGAGTCCCGGGATCAAGTCCCGCATTGGGCTCTCTGCATAGAGCCTGCTTCTCCCTCTGCCTGTGTCTCTGCCTCTCTTTCTCTCTGTGTCTCTCATGAATAAATAAATAAAATCTTAAAAAAAGTATTTTGATCCAAATGAAAATGAAAACAATAATAAAATTTGTGGAATGTATAGGGAAATTTATAGCATTATATGACTATATTAGGAAAGAAGAAAGGACTTAAATGAATGGCCTTAGTCACTACTTTAAGAAACAAGGAGGGGCTCCTAGTTGGTTCAGTTGGTTGGGCATCCATCCTCCATCCAGCTCTCAATTTGGGCTTGGGTTGTGATCTCAAGGTTCTGGGGATGAACTCTGTGTTGGTCTCTGTGCTCAGTGTGGAGCCTGCTTGGGATTCTTTCTGTTCCTTTCCCTCTGCTCCTCCCTCACTGCTCCTGCTCTTTGTTTCTAAAAAAAAAAATAATAAAAAAGAAGAAATAAGGAAAAAAGAGGAAATTAAACCCAAAGTAAGAAGAAGAAAGGAAACCACAAATATCTGAGTGAAAAGCAACAAAGTAAAAAAATGGAAAACAACAGAGAAAAATCAGTAAGAATGAAATCTTTGAGAAGATCATTATAATTGATAAATCTATAGCTATAGTGAAAGAGAGAGGGTGAAAGAGAGAGAGAGAGAGAGAGAGAGAGAGAGATATGGCCAGTCAGGAATGAGAGAGGTGGCAGCAGTACAGACTTTACAGATATTAAAGAACTATGGGAATAAGGGAATACTATGAAAAGTTCATGGCTATATATACTGACAAAGGGACAAATTCCTTGAAAAACACAAATGGTTACCAAAGCTCCGTCAAGAAAAAATAGATAACCTAAGTAGCCCTATTATCTAATTAAAACATTTAACCTGTATTAAAAACTTTCCCACAAAGAAAACTGCAAGCCCAGAGGGCCTCACTAGTGAATTCTGCCATACATTTAGATACAACAACAAAATCACAATCCATAAAAGAACAAATTAATAAATTGGATTTTATGAAAACTAAGCATTTTTGCTGTTCAAAAGACATTTGTAAGAGAATAAAAAAGACAACCTACAGAGTTGGAGAAAATCTTTGCAAAAGATAAAAGATTTGTAACCAGAATATATTAAAAACTCTCAAAACTCAATAATAAGAAAAACAGTTTAAAAATGGGAGTCGAAAAATAAATGGGAGTCGAGGGGCACCCAGGTGACTCAGTTGGTTGGGTGTCTGACTCCTGATTTTGGCTTGGGTCATGATCTTGGGATCTTGGGATGGGGCCAAACAGAGGCTCTGTACTAGGTGTGGAGCCTGCTTGGGGTTCTCTTGCCCTCCCTCTCTTTCTGCCCACCCTCCACCTTCATGTGCCCACGTGTGTGCACACTCTCTCTCTTTCTAAAATAAATAAATAAATCTTTAAAAAAAATGAGAGTTGAAGAGACACTTGACCAAAAAGGATGCACATGAAAGAAGTCCAGCAACATTACACATTAGGCAAGTGAAATTAAAACCACAATGAGCTATTACTACACACCTGTGGGAATGACTAAAATTAAAAAGATTGACCATACCAGGTGTTGGCGAACATATAGAAGAAATATCTTCATACGTTGCTGATGAGAATGCAAAATGGTACAACCTTGGAAAACAGTTTGGAAGTGTCTTTTTTTAATAAATTTATTTTTTATTGGTGTTCAATTTGCCAACATATAGAATAACACCCAGTGCTCATCCTGTCAAGTATCCACCTCAGTGCCTGTCACCCAGTCACCCCCACCCCCCACCCACCTCCCCTTCTACCACCCCTAGTTCGTTTCCCAGAGTTAGGAGTCTCTCATGTTCTGTCTCCCTCTCTGATATTTCCCACTCATTTTTTTCTCCTTTCCCCTTTATTCCCTTTCACTATTTTTTATATTCCCCAAATGAATGAGACCATATAATGTTTGTCCTTCTCCAATTGACTTATTTCACTCAGCATAATACCCTCCAGTTCCATCCACGTCGAAGCAAATGGTGACTATTTGTCATTTCTAATGGCTCAGTAATATTCCATTGTATACATAGACCACAGCTTCTTTATCCATTCATCTCTCGATGGACACCGAGGCTCCTTCCACAGTTTGGCTATTGTGGACATTGCTGCTATAAACATCAGGGTGCAGGTGTCCCGGCGTTTCACTGCATCTGTATTTTTGGGGTAAATCCCCAGCAGTGCAATTGCTGGGTCGTAGGGCAGGTCTATTTTTAACTCTTTGAGGAACCTCCACACAGTTTTCCAGAGTAGCTGCACCAGCTCACATTCCCACCAACAGTGCAAGAAGTTCCCCTTTCAGTTTGGAGGTGTCTTAAAAGTTCAACACATAGGTATCATATGATCCAGTCATGTTGTTAAGCATTTTCCCAAGAGAAATGAAAGCATAAGTCCATATAAAGACTTGTATGTGAGCATCTATAAATGCTTTATTTGTGACAGTCCCAAATTGCAAGCCTGCCAAATGTCTGGTTTGAATGGAAAAACAAGCTGTGGCTTATCCATACAGAGGGTAGAAATGAAAAGACATGCATGAACTATTAATATGTGCAACAACATGAATTAAGGTCAAAATAGTTATGCCGAGGAAAAGAAATCTGACAAAAAGGAGTACATACTGCATGATCTTGTATCAAGTTTTAGAAAATGCAAACTAGTCTATAATGACAGAAAGCAGATAAGTGGTTGCCTGGAGAGGAGGAGAAGTGGAAAGGATGAATCACAAGGAAAGTTTTGTGGGTCTTGGGTATATTCATTATACTGATTTTGGTGATGAGTACACAGGAGTGAAAGTATATCTAAAACCCAACAAAATTTACGAAAGTGTACATGTTAAATATGTGTCATTTGTTGTATGTCAATTGTACCCCAATGAAAGGAAGCCCTGTTCCACTCACCTCTTCCTGCTGTCCCCTTCTTGGTTCTCCCTCTGTGTCATCCCATGGACTTTGGGAAATGTCCTGGGTACCTTGTCTTCAGGGCTGGAGAAGCCCCTTGCCCACAGCCCTGGGGTTCCTTCCCACCTATTTTCTGCCCTGCCTTACTTGGTCTGTGATGAGGGGTTCCATTTTGGAAGCCTGGTATAAAACCCATATTTTTCAAAAATATTTGATCCTGGGTAGTTTATGCATGTGACTTTCTAGCCTAAAATGCAGTGGATACTCAAGAGTATTTGTGGAATAAGCAATAGGAATTACAATTCACATTTTCCAATCAGGGAAACCAGTTCAGAGAAGCGAAGCGGTGCCCCAAATCACAGCCGGGGAATGAAGGAGTAGCCAGGTCTGGCCCCAGATCTGAGCCCACCAGGGCCCCTCTGGGAGGTGACCATTCTGGAGGACCCAAGGTGAGATGAGCAGGATCTGGGTCTCAACAGGAGCTGGGACAGTGGCCCAGATAGACGGGAGATGGAATGAGCCTGCTAAAAGCCCAGCATCCTGCCTGCTGGATCAGAGGTACTTGGGTTCAGAGGTTGAGCTGAACCCAGGTGCCCCAGGACTCAGGAGCTAAATCAGCCTGATCCTGACTTAGAGAAGACACAGGTAGGATAATAACAGCCAACAGTTACTAAATCTGTATATGTGCCAGGTGCTTAGAGGTATGATCTCATTGGATCCTCCAAATAAAGTCACGAAGTAGGTCCCATGATTAACCCCATTTTACAGACAGGGAAACTGAGGCTCAGAGAGAAGTTTCTTGAAGCAATCCGTGGTGAGGTTGAGCCCAAATTTCTCAGGCTGAGCCCATGCTGGTTTATGGATGTTCAGTTTGTGTGGCCACACAGGGCCTCATGCTTGTGTTAATGCTCAGCTGTTGCTGTCTTAAAGTTCTCAATACTTTTTGAACCTGTGTTTATATTTTGCACTGGGCCCAGCAAATTATGTCACTGATCCTGGGCTGAGCATCACCATTCTTATTTATATTTATTTAGTTAATAAGTGTTTTTTTAAAACAGATTTTATCTATTGAGAAAGAGCAGGAGAGATCGAGAGAGCACGAGCTTGAGGAGAGGGGCAGAGGGAGAGGGAGAAGTAGACTCCCTGCTGAGCAGGGTGCCCGATTTGAGGTTCCATCCTAGGACCTTAAGATCATGATCTGAGCCAAAGGCAGACGCTTAACTGACTGAGCCACCCAGGTGCCCTGAGCCTCCCCATTTTTACACTTAATATTCACAGCACCTCATTAGCAGCCCTCTTTGTGGAAGAGGACAGTGATGTGGCATGTGACATGGGCACATGGGATTTGGAGCCAGAGCCCATTCAGTGAGAGCCCAGAGCCTGGGAACTTAACTTCACTGTGCTGCCTCCCAAGAAGTCCTCCTTTTTTGGACACTGGATCTGCACTCTGCTGGGATCAGGAGATCTCTCAGCTCCCCATTCCCATTCCCTCTTGGTGGGGTCGAGCCCCTCTAGGCATGCCAGAGACCCTGGTGGCCCTCTCTGGGACAAGCCAGGGCAGGGTCCTGTTCTGTCCCAGATCCCACTCACCAAAGAAGACCAGGAGCAGCATCAGCAGCCAGGAGCAGGGAAGACAGTGGGCCAGATGCGTAGGGGTGGTCATGGCAAGGGGCACAAGTTTCTCCTGCATTCCCAAAGTTGGCCACCGTTCTTCGATTTGGTGGGTGTTAGAGCCTGAAATGGGACCCGTGGGCAAGGTTGTTTCTGCTTCTTGTGGCCAAGGCTGCTTGGGGAAGTGTTTTTACTACACTAAGACAGGGCTGCTGGTGCAAGAGGAAGGAGAAGTTTAGAGGGTTTCCGGGTTCTTTTTTTTTTAATGATTTATTTTTTAAAAGATTTTATTTATTTATACATGACAGACACACAGAGAGAGGCAGAGACACAGGCAGAGGAAGAAGCAGGCTCCACGCAGGGACCCCGACATGGGACTTGATCCAGGGTCTCCAGGATCACACCCCAGGGCTAAAGGCGGCACTAAACTGCTGGGCCACCAGGGCTGCCCAGGGTTTCCGGGTTCTGTGTTTGGGCAGTGAGTGGTTCCTGTAATCACTCTGTCCAAACCTCAATGACCCCTTGCCATAGGCCCTGGCATCTGGACGGAAGATGAACGTGCCTGTCCTGAATCCAAGTCAGCTAGACTTGGGATCAAGTATTGGCGTCTGCCTCTCCCTGGCTGTGTGACCTTTCAAACTCACTTCCCACCTCTGAATCTTTGTTTCTTCATCTGCAAAATGGGGACAGTAGTAATCCCCTCCTCAGAAAGGTGTTGTGGGAATTATAAGATATGTGTGTGGGTGAGGGCCCACACATGTACAGCACAATGAAAATGCTGAACATCCCAGCCATTGTTATTCATGATATGCAGGAAGGAGGAGAGGTGGCATTTGCGTAAGAAGAAGGATTTATTATTATAAAGCAAGTGTCCTTTCGACAGTGTGGGGAAGGCACAACCCCATTCCTAAATGTTTAATAGTAGGAAACTCTTGAAACCTTCATTTCCTGGGGTCCAAATGTAACACACCCAGATCATATAAAAAATTGTGTTCGTGGCATTTTAACTTTCTGTAACTTCCTCGGGACCCCCTATCATCCTGGTTGTCAGGAAGGAAAGCTTATTTATATTTGCCAATTAAAGCAATCCCAGGATCTTCAGAGTTCTGTTAGTCTCTTCAGCAGCAGTGTCTGGGCTCAAATTGTGGCTTTATCCATCATGACTATCATTTGAGCACTTTGTGCCTCAGTTTCCTGATCTGTAAGACAGGAATAAAAATATGGTTGCACGTATGAGGTGGAGTGAGCATTGTATATGCTACCATCATTCTCTGAGTTAGTTTAACTCTGTTATTTTTTTTTCTGAAAAAAAAAAGAAAAGAAAAAACCCCTCAAGCTTCCAATGCTTCCCTTCCTCCTTCTTACTTCAGGTGGTCTTGGGTGTAGAAAAGGCTAAAGTTTCTTTCCGGGCAGAGTGGTGGGCCTTGGGTCTGAGTTCTGTCTCAGGGCCTGGTGTCTGCTATGGGGAGGTCAGTTTGGCCTGGCCCCTGAGCACTTTGTACAGGGTCTCCTGAGGTGTGGCTGGTCCTGTCTTCTAAATCCCATTGCTCTTTCTGCTTGTTCTGCTTTTTAGGAGACCTAGATATTGGAGCCTCTTTGAACTAACCATAGCCCTAGAAGATTCCATCAGCCCCTTAGCCCCTCCGTGTCATTCTCCCAGGGGAGCTTTTAAATCGCCTGCACATCTGCCTGGTTTCCTTTTCCACTATTTCTTTTCTTCTCGAGAGTTACTTAAAATTAATTTTATTTATTTTAATAGGTAAAGTAGTGTATTGGTTAGCTATCGCTGTGTAACAGACCACCCCCAAAATGCAATGGTCTAAAACAATAACCATTTATTTAACTGGTGACTCTATGAGTTGACAATTTTGCCTGGGCTCAGCTCCAAGGTTCTCATTGCAGCTGGTTTTGGCTAGGATCGCTGCTGCATTTGAAATTAGCAGCAGGCTGGCGAGGTGACTGCTGCTGCGGTTGGCTGACTATCGCCTGGACCCCCTCAGCTCTCTTCCACGTGGTCTCTCATTCTCCAGGAGGCTAGTCTGGCTTGTTCACATGAGAGGGGCAGTGTATGGAGAGAGCAGAAGTTGCAAGATCACAGAAGTGTCACTCCTGCCACATTCTTTTGGCTGAAGCAAATCACAGACCAGATCAGATAGAAGGGATGGAAGGCAGATCGCACCTCTTGATAGAAGGAGCTGCAAAATCATATTGCCAAGGGTGTGGATGTAGGGAAGGGGTAGAGAATTGTGGACAGGGCACCAGGGTTGCTCAGTGGTTGAGTGCCTTTGGCTCAGAGTGTGATCCCGGGGTCCTGGGATCGAGTCCTTCATTGGGCTCCCCGCAGGGAGCCTGCTTTACCCTCTGCCTATGTCTCTGCCTCTCTCTCTCTGTGTCTCTCATGAATAAATGAATAAAAATCTTAAAAAAAAAAGAATGGTGAACATTCTGGTAATTTACCTACCACGGGCATCTACAGGGTGGAGAATTCACAGGATTCAAAATCTCCTTTATAGGGCTCCCAGATATCACCTTCCTTGGGGTTCGGCTATGGTTACCACTTTTGGAACTTTCAAGTCCTGCACTCTTTTTGATCTATTTCTCAGAAGCCAGGTTGGACATGGCCCCTGTGGCCCCCTGGATACCCTAGAAAGCCAGGCCATGGTCCTTTCTGCTCTAGGAATCTCTAAACATAGCTGGGGTTTCTATTACTCCATCCCCTGCCCTGAGTTCTGACCCCAGGGCATGGGGGTGCCGGGGCCCCTGGTGTCTCAACGCCTGTTCTTCTCCCTCTTTTTCTCACCACCCTTCACTAAAGTCCTAAGGGGGGCATTCCCCTTCTTTTCCTCTGCAGGGACTTTCCTAACCTCAGCCCTCTCCTGAACACATGATCTTTGTTCTAGCTAGTTGCCTTCCTGGCCCCCTTCCCCAGGCAACAAATCTCAGGCTCTAGCTTTGGTAAGGGACAGAGCTACGCAGCAAGGAACCTGACTCCTGGGAGAGGGAGAAATGCACAAGAAAGTGCTTCAAAAATATTAGTCCTGGGGGATCCCTGGGTGGCTCAGCGGTTTAGCGCCTGCCTTTCGCCCAGGGTGCGATCCTGGAGTCCCAGGATCAAATCCCGCATCGGGCTCCGGGCATGGAGCCTGCTTCTCCCTCTGCCTGTGTCTCTGACTCTCTCTCTATGTCTATAATAAATAAATAAATAAATCTTAAAAAAAATTAGTCCTGTCCCCACTTATCTGTAACATGGACCCACACACAGCAGGGGGAGGGGCAATGGCTCCCCATAAGGGTTCAGCAAGGGTCAGGGTGCTGGGCAGTCACAGGCAGTGATTGTAACTAGCTGGAGGAGTTAGCCCAATGTATTTTCAACAGGTGCTTGAATGAAACACATCTATACTTTTTTAAAAAAAGGTTTTATTTATTCATGAGAGACACAGAGAGAGAGCATGAGGCAGAGATATAGGCAGAGGAAGAAGCAGGCTCTATGCAGGGAGCCCAGTGTGGGACTTGATCCCGGGACTCCAGGATCAGGCCCTGAGCCAAAGGCAGATGCTTAACTACTGAACCACCCAGGCGTCCCAAAATACATCTATACTTATCCTGGCTTTTGTTTTTCTCCCCACCCACCAAAGAAAAATGAAACTTTGTTAAAACTACAGCTTCTTCAATGTTTACTGCAAAACGAAAAATGTAGTAAGCAAGTCTAGGGAAAACATTCAATCTCCTAGGCAATCGAAGAAATGCCAGTTTAAAAACAAACACCAATTTAAAAAGCAGCAATATTGGTGTTCTTGTGATCAGGTTTTATCTCCATTCCTTTCTCTGTTCTCCTCTTTCTCAGAATCCCATTTTTCCAGAGCTCTTTGCCAGCATTGCTCTGGATTAGGTTCTGCCCAGGGGAGGTGTTTGCATTAGATTTAGAAACTGAGTGAGGAGAGGCATGGTTTCCCCTCTAGAAATGGAGAGAGGCAGATGCGGAGCATCAGCAGATGGTGAACATGAAGGTTGCAGGGGTCCCCAGGCTCCCCTCCGTAAACCACCTGTAAACCACAGGCAGCTGTCATCACTGGTGGCGCTTCCCGGGCATCTTGCAGATTCCTGATTCTCCAGGTGCTAGCAGTGAGCTTGGGAGCTAAGGCAGTGAGGATTTCCAATGGTCTGTAAGCGCCAAATCCCACATTTCTCCAGGAAACAAACAAGGATGCATGTTTTTTTATGGCCTAACCTTGAAAGTCAACCAGTATGATTTTTGCCATTCTCATCATTTGGGATTATTTGATATCTCATTAATACTGAAGCCTCTGAGGTCCTTGAATCTGACTTTCTACTATTTGCAACTTGTCCTGTCCTTGGCTTGGTTTGCCTTTCTTGTTCCTTGTCCTATTTTATGTCAAATCCCATGACATGCTCATTGGTGTTGTTTGAAGGTTTATGAGGTATCACACACATAGTACTATATGCATGTGCACAAGTATTGTGCACGGCTCACTGAATTTTTAGACTTTATATATCTGGATACACCTGTGTAATCACCACCATGAGACATAGAAGGATCTTTCTTGTTCCTTCCCATTCAATCTCTGTGTAAAAGCCCTGACAGTTGTGTGAGAGCAGCAAACTGTGACCTGCCTCTTCTTACAAGGGCACAGATCCCTTTCCTGAGGACTACACCCTCATGACCTAGTTACCTCTCAAAGGCTCCACCTCCTAACACCATCACACTGGGAGTTAGACTTCAACTTAAGAATTTGAGGAGGACACAAATATTCTGTCCATGGCAAATGGCAGTTCAATGGGAGTGTGAGCTACCCAAGCAGACAGCAGGTGCGTGTTTCCAGGATGTTGGGGAAGATCATTGGACAGATGTGGCCATCCATTGACCTGTGAGCTGGACCTGGGCACTGGGAAGCTCCATACCTCCCCCTGTCCTTGGAATATGGGCTCCACTTGCCTTTCCTGCTTCCAGAAGCTGCTCCAAGGACATAGCCTTGAGATAGTAATGCCATGGTAACATTTGTAAGGCATATGTGACTGAACCAGTTAAAGCCACTATAGAAACTTTGAAGATTGGACAGTGGGATGCGGGGATCCATTCATCTCGCTGCCACCCGAGACAAGTCTTGTATGTAATTTCCTTTTGCTTAGCTCTGGGCATGAAGCCTGCTTAAGATTTTCTCTCTCTCTCCCTCTGCGCCACACCCCCTTTTGTGCTCCAAACAAACAAACAAACAAACAAACCTGCTGTCTACCAGTCTGGAGTGGCCTCCCTGTTTCTTTGGTCTTTCCCTGCCCTCTGTGCTTTTGGAGGCCAGTTTCAGATTACCCTGGGGAAGTTCCCCGAAAGGGTTGTGAACAGTTGCTGCTTTTTTTTTTCTTTTTTGTAACGCAACTGCCTGACTGGTTTTCCATTTTTCATTCTCACCCATGGTGTACAGGGTTCCAATTTCTTCACATCCTCACCTGCACTTCTGTCCCTTTAAATAGTGGCCATCCTCATAGATGGGAGAGGGTAGCTAGCTCATGGCGGTTTTGATTCACATTTCTGCTTGGAGATGTTGACCATCTGTTTTCATATGCTTGTTGGCTATTTGTATGTCTTCTTCAGAGAAATGTTTTTTCAAATCCTTATCCTTGCCCATTTTTGATCAGGTTATTCTTGTTGATTTGTGTAAGTTTTTTTTTTTTTAAGATTTTATTTATTTATTTATTTATTTATTTATTTATTTATTTATTTATTTATGAGAGAGAGAGAGAGAGAGGGAGAGAGAGAGAGGCAGAGACGCAGGCAGAGGGAGAAGCAGGCTCCATGCAGGAAGCCTGACATGGGACTCGATCCAGGTCTCCAGGATCACACCCTGGACTGAAGGTGATACTAAACTGCTGAGCCACCCGGGCTGCCCTGATTTGTGTAAGCTTCTTATGTGTTCTAGATATTAACCCCTTATAGATACATGATTTGCAAATTTTTTCTTCCATTCCGCAGGCTCTTTTTTCTCTTTTTTTTTATAAGATTTTTATTTATTCATGACACACACACACACACACACACACACAGGCAGAGACACAGGCAGAGGGAGAAGCAGGCTCCATGCAGGGAGCCCAACATGGGACTCCATCCCGGGTCTCCAGGATCAGGCCCTGGGCTAAAGGTGGCGCTAAACTGCTGAGCCACCTGGGCTGCCCCTCCAACTGTTTTTCATGGAACACATTATTTTCTCTCTTCCCACATTTTAATAATGGAAGAGTGTTGGAAATTTGTAGGAACAAGGCACATAGAGATTTGGTGTTTTGTGTGGTTGAGAAAATTGATGTTTTATGTGTTTGGATGCATTAGATATTTTCCCGTAAAGTCAAATTGATGTTTATTTAAAAAAAAGAAAAGAAACTAAATAACTTTATACAATATCCCCACATTGTTGTAGCCTTTTCATCTTTTTATATACATATTGAGCTATAACTGACCCAGCATAAAGTTCACCTGTTTAGAGTGCACAGTTCAATGGTATATATTCAGAGTTGAGATGCATTGGACTTTATTTTATTTTGTGATTTTTAAAATAAATTTATTTTTTATTGGTGTTCAACTTGCCAACATATAGAATAACACCCAGTGCTCATCCTGTCAATTGCCCACCTCAGTGCCCGTCACTCAGTCACCCCCACCCCCTGCCCACCTCCCCTTCCACCACCCCTAGTTCGTTTCCCAGAGTTAGGAGTCTTTCATGTTCTGTATGTATAAACTTCTGACAATGTAGTCATAAAATGTGCCTGTTGGTGTCACTGCAGAGCTCTGCAGCCCAGTTCTTTTTTTTTTTATTTTTTTATTTTTTATTGGTGTTCAATTTACTAACATACAGAATAACCCCCAGTGCCCGTCACCCATTCACTCCCACCCCCCGCCCTCCTCCCCTTCCACCACCCCTAGTTCGTTTCCCAGAGTTAGCAGTCTTTACGTTCTGTCTCCCTTTCTGATATTTCCCACACATTTCTTCCCGCTTCCCTTATATTCCCTTTCACTATTATTTATATTCCCCAACTGAATGAGAACATATAATGTTTGTCCTTCTCCGACTGGCTTACTTCACTCAGCATGATACCCTCCAGTTCCATCCACGTTGAAGCAAATGGTGGGTATTTGTCCCAGTTCTTTACTGATGCCTTTCTCTCAATGTTCTGTACTTTATCGTGGCCAAGTTGGGCACAGGTAAATGTAATGCATCTGTCTCAAGGGAGATTGTCATTGCAGAAATAGAGCATAAATTCATCTTTGAGTTTCCAAAGCTGAGCTCCAGATGAAAGATGTGAAAGTTTGGTAAAACACAGTCTCCTGTAGAGGCAGTCTGTCCCTATTTCCTCCCATCCCCTTATACACATTTCTGAGACTTTGCAACATTGCCCCATCTGTCGGGGAGAGGATGGGAGATGGAGGTAACAAACACTGGTGGGGTTCTGGGAAGGGTCCTGTGACCTGCTCCTCCTGAAAACCACAGCTCCAATTTGGATGGATTGGAGAGTCAGGACTCAGGCCTTCCTTCTTGGTGACATGGCTTGTGGAGTTCCTGCCCCGGTCTGGCCCGGCAGTGGAAGAACAGATCTGGATATGTGCTTTGCCTGAGTGGAGAGGACTTGAAACCACCCTGCAGAGTTTCCTGGGGTCCCAGAGTAGCCAGATTTTCTAATGTGCTGAGGAGGATTGTGGGCAAAGCTGAAAGCCAGCAGATGTAGGGAAGCCCTGAGATCAGGAAAAAGTTAATTCTAGGGTCCCTTGTATGTCTGTAGTTAAAGTTAGCACAGGGTGATGGACGTGCTAGCACATGCTGGCATAGACTGAAGTCACAGAGGCAACTTAGATACTACTGGGGATGGAGAGATTGAGGGAAGCCTGATTTGATGGAGGATAACCTGAATATCAAGATTAAGTCCCTGGAAAGGGTGCTTAAAATAAATATTATGTTAAATCATGGAAAAGTTAAAAAATGTAATACTTTAATAAAAAAGATTTTATTTATTTATTTGAGAGAGAGAGAGATAGAACATGAGTGAGAGAGGGACAAGCAGATTCCTTGCTGAATGTGGAGCCTGATGCGGGGCTCAGTACCGGAACCCTGAGATCATGACCTGTGCCAAAGTCAGATGGTTAACCGACTGAGCCACCCAGGTGCACCCCCCCAATGTAATACTTTTTGCACACTTGGAATGGTGGCTTGAGAGTTGCATCAAAATTTAGTTGCATTAGGTTAATCATGTTACCTAATTTCTCCAAGACACACACAACTTCCCTGTTTGTCAGCAGGGGGTTGGGAGGAAAGGTTGGACTAGGTGTATCAGGAGCTTTTCCAGCTCAGCTTGATCAGGATGTGTGTCAGCATCTCTCAGCTGTTTCACTGCCCACTTGTGAATATTTTTCTTATATGTTATTTCTTAGCGTTCCTCTCCCCAGTGTCCAGTGAGATTATCGAGAGTCACCAGGCTAGCCCAGGGTGATAAGAGAAGGGGGACATTCTCAGCCCCAGCAGAGATCATATGAAAATGCAAAAGAAAAAATATATACAATCCTGCCATCATGATAGATGAAATATTTTGTCCTTCTGCTCCCCTTTCCAAGTCATGCCTATGGGTACTCCTTTTGTACCAGAGCCTAGAGTCTATGTTGTGTCCAAGGACTTTTAGGAGGCAAGAAGGATGGAGAAGAAAAAGCTGCCCTAGCAACCAGCTTTACAGACCCCATGACTCTAAAAATATCTCTCCAGCTCTGACCCTTCTCTTGAACCTAAGACCTATATGTTCATCTGCCTACTCAACATTGGCACTTGGATGATGAACAAACATTGTATTTAACATGTTCATTTAAGATGTTCAAAACTTGCTTTCCTAGGAGTCATAGTGATTTCTAAAAATGTATATCTGATCTTATAATTTATTCTGTGGATTAAAACTCTCTAATGTCTTTCTTTTTTGAGTGAAATTCAAACCCCCATCATGGCCAACAGCCCTGTGTGATTGTCTCCTGCCCATCTCCTCAGCATTGCTCCATGTCCCACTACTCTCCAATGCCAGCCCCACTGGCCTGCTCCCCCTTCAGGGGAGGTTCCAAATTCCTTCATAGCTTAGGTCTTGGTGCAATGGGTTCTGATAACAGGAGTTTATTTCCCCAGGCTCTGGCAACTTTCAGATAGCAGCTCAAATATTCCCTTTTCAGAAAGGCTTTCAATACTGTTCTTTCTGTCTTTCTTTTAAGATTTTACCTATTTATTTGCGAGAGAGAGAGAGCAAGTAAGAGAAAAGCATGAGTGGGATAAGGGGCAGAGGGAGAAGCAGACTCCCCACTGAGCAGGGAGCCCAATCCCAGGGGCTCAATCCCAGGACCCCCAGGATCATGACCTGAGCTGAGGGCAGAAGCTTAACTGACTGAACCACCCAGGCGCACCTCTACTATTCTTTCTAGATAGCTACCACTTAATTCCTGATTCCGTGGAGCTGTCATTGCAATCTGCAGTATTTGTGCACCCCTTTATTTTCTTCAGGACACATATCACATTCTTCTTCCTTCCTTACTAACTTCTCCCTTCCTCCCTTCCTCCCTGACATCTTCCCCCCATTGTCCTTCCCTCTTTTCCTTCTTTGTAACTGTCCTCATTTGACTGTAAACTCCACAAAGGTAGGGACCATCCCTACCAGTGTTCACCAGTGTTTCCTCTGTGTTGAAACAGTGCCTGCTACAGAGTATAAACTTAGTAATGTTTGTGAGATAAGTGAAGGCATTATCTTCTTTGCAATGAGGCATTATTTGTGTGGAAGCTCTGGCTTGCTCAGGACATGAGCTTTCTCTGAAAGGAAGAGGCATCTTTATTTATGTTCAAGCTGGGACTCTTCTGACAGCTTCCTTTTCCCTCTAGTGTCAAGGTATGAGACACTGGGATAGTCACTGTCACCTTCTCGAGGTAGGACTTGGATTGAGGAACTATCTGAAATTGTTTTTTTTAATGTATTTTTAAAATTGAACTATAATGGATACCTGAAATTTTCTTTTCTTTTTTTTTTTTAAGATTTTATTTATTTATTCATGAGAGAGAGAGAGAGACAGAGACACAGGCAGAAGAAGCAGGCTCCATGCAGGGAACCCGACTTGGGCCTGGATCCCGGGTCTCCAGGATCACACCCCGGGCCGAAGGCGGAGCTAAACCATTGAGCCACCAGGGCTGCCCGGATATCCGAAATTTTTGAGCAAATGTTTGGCAAAGACCATTCTGAGGTCTGTGTAGTATATGGATTGGAGACTCTAGAGTGAGAATCTTGAGGAGGCTATTTGTGTGACCTAGGTACATGCTGATTGGGGTCTGAGCAATGTGAAGATGGACAGGACGGAGAAGTCATGGGACTTGGTACCCAGGGTGTCTAGGACACAAAATATGACGTGGCAAGTCTTTGCTGTCCTTGATGAACCCAGAGAGTGTCTCTAAATTTTGCTTGCTCCCTAGGCACTTTACTGTTTCATCCTTCTCCTGGCCCTGCTTCTGGGGGTGGGGGTGGGGGGCGGGGAGCTATGGGGCAAGGAGGCCAGGGCAACCCAGAGCTCCCAGCATGAGAGGCTGGGGATGGGGATATTGAAGTGGAAGCTGCTCTACTGTGAGTAGAAATTGTTGAAGAGGAGATTCATGTCTGAGGGGTAATGTAGTTTGGGGTTCAGCCCCTCCAACTCTGTGACTACAAAGATTCAAGGCCACAGTGAAACAAACGCAGTAGGATGCCTATTTCCCCTAGGTATATTGATCTTTCTATAGAGAGCCTTTTTCCAGAAGTTGGCCTACACTTCCTCCCCCAGATCTTTACCAGGGCCATTTTTTTTTCTTTTTTTTTTTTTTTAAATTGGAGTTCAATTTGCCAACATATAGCATAACACCCAGTGCTCATC
The DNA here is from genome assembly GCF_053574225.1 of Canis aureus. NCBI lineage: Eukaryota > Metazoa > Chordata > Mammalia > Carnivora > Canidae > Canis > Canis aureus. The sequence continues at coordinate 25,037,775 of NC_135636.1, read as the reverse complement.
CCGCCAAGTGCCCCCCTCAGTGCCCATCACCCAGTCACCCCAACCCCCCTTCCACTACTCCTTGTTCATTTCCCAGAGGTAGGTGTCTCTCATGTTTTGTCACCTTCACTGATATTTTCACTCATTTTCTCTCCTTTCCCTTTATTCCCTTTCACTAATTTTTATATTCTCCAAATGAATGAGACCATATAATGTTTGTCCTTTTCCGATTGACTTATTTCACTCAGCATAATACCCTCCAGGTCCCTCCATGTCGAAGCAAATAGTGGGTATTTGTCGTTTCTAATGGCTGAGTAATATTCCATTGTATACATAGACCACATCTTTATCCATTCATCTTTTGATGGACACCGAGGCTCCCAGGGCTGTTTTGGGACTAAGGACTAACCCTAGATCCACTCCACGACTGGAAAAGTGCAGGTGTCCTTCCTTTCTGTTCCCTATAGAGGTACAGAGTGGGATTTAGTGTAGAACACAGGACTGAAAGATTGGGAAGCAGTAGAATGATGATGAGTTAAAGTCTCCCCATCTGCCCATAGACAGTAGGCAGTATAGCTCCCTGGAAACCACCGAGTAAAGCTGGGTTTGAGTCTGAATTTTTTTGGTTCCATAATGTGTTATCTGAGTCATACTGAGTAGGTTTCTTCAGATCCCTCACCTGCAAATTGGGGAATGGTGCACATCTTGTGGGACTAGTATAAATAGGACTGTATGTGAAGTGCTGGACCTGGGGTGACTATGCTCTCCTCCTAATGTGGATTCATAAATGTCATAATAGGAAGGGAACTTGGGGGCTCTTTAGGTATTGTCTTTCCATTTATTTTTCCTTTGGATCTTAAGTACATAGAATTATACCTATCATAATTCTAGCTTCATGACACACTCATCATTGATCCATGCAGGACCCTCTTTTATTAATCTACTTACCCATCTATCCATCCATATACTCTCTCCCTCCATCCCTTCCTTCCAATAATCAGTCCATCTACCTATCTACTGACATATCTATTTATCAACTTACACTGTTATTCTATTTTTAAATTTATAATGATATACACATTCATGAAGCTACCACTCAGAATGGAAGCTAGAATCCTGATATTAACTTCCAACTACCTATACATAACCACCCTTTTCATCCTTTTCCCTTCCCCTACCTCAGGCTACCATTTAAAATCTTGAGTTCAGGGATGCCTGGGTGGGTCAGTGGTTTAGTGTCTGCCTTCGGCCCAGGGCGTGATCCTGGAGTCCTGGGATCGAGTCCCACATTGGGTTCCCTGCATGGAGCCTGCTTCTCCCTCTGCCAGTGTCTCTACCATTCTCTCCCTCTCTCTCTATCTCTTTCTCTGTCTTTCATGAGTAAATAAATAAAATATTTAAAAAATCTTGAGTTCATCTATTTTGAAAAAATATGGGTTTATAATATTTATATGTATCCCTAAAAACCATTTGTTAGCTGTTTTTAGCTTTAGAAACATAATATCATGCTGTATGAAATCTTTTAGGTCTTATTCACTCCTAGTATTGTTTTTGCTAAGATTTATCCACATTACTGTATGCAGCTATAGTTCATCCACTTTTATTGCTCTATAACATTCCGTTCTGTGATTATACTAAATTATTTGCCCATCATCCTGTGGCTGTACATTTGGATTGTTTTGTCAGGTTTTTCTAATTTGAAACCATGCTAACACACACACACACACACACACACACACACACACACACATACTTGAATATACCTCCTGGAGCACATGTGAAAGAGTTTCTTTGGGATATATATAACTCAAAGGCAGAAATAGCAGGTTATGGAGTATGTGAATGTTCAAGTTCAAATTTTCCAAGCTGTTTTCCAAAAGCAGCTGTGCCACTTGACATACCCATCAGCAACATGAGAAAGAGTCAATGGCTTCTTTATTTTTTCTATGTAGGGAGCAAGTGGTGTCTCAGGGTGGTTTTGCTTTGGTTTTTCCCGATTACTAATGAGATTGGACATCTCTTTATATGTTTATTGGCCATAGATGTTTCTTATAACATTTTAATGATGGAGCTGTAAAAGTCTCATGCACAACAGGCTTTCCTTGAGGAGTCTGGGAGGGGCCTTCAGAATTGCAGGTTTGTGTGCCTCCCTGGGTAGGAGCTTAATTTGCCTCTTCTGGATTTCTTGCTCAGGGTAATGGACTTCATGCCCAGAATCCCCAGAGAAACTGCTGTCCATAGGATGTGAAAGGCTACCTCTCAGCCTTTCCCAGTCCAGGCTCTCATCCTTTCTGTGGGCTGCAAGAGACAGGGAGGGACAGCCAGAGCTAGACAGGTCTCAGGAGGCTGGTGGGACAGGAGAAGCTTTGGTAGTGGCTGCAGGCTTCATGGCAAGTGCTGTTCCTGGATCAGTTCTCCTAAATAAAACAGGAGGGACTGAGGCTCCTGTGTCACTGTGGAGGGCCTTGTGGTACCTGTGACCTGTAGGGGAAGCAGGGAGCTGGGGCAAAGCCCTTGTTCTCAGGCTTCTCTTCATAGATCACCCCAAGAGTGTAGTTTCCATATTAAGTATCCTTCCTGGGGTGCTACCCCTGCCCAGAACAGGGAAGCCTGCATCTTTGTGCATCTTCAGCCTGGAACTGTGAGGGGCAGAGGGGAAGATTGAAAGGATTGGGGCACAGTTCTTAGAGACACTCTGGATTCCACATACCTTCAAGGTCGGTATGAAATGGCTTCTTCTCACAGTGCCCCCTGTTGGCCTGGAGTATCCCTGCCCCTGGAAACCCAACCTCTCTCTGAGGTCCCCCTTACCTGGAAGGGAATCTCCTCTTGAGGACACAGATGGTGCAAAGTGCAGTGAGGGAAAACAACTTCCAGCCAAGCAGGATGAGGGTCCCAGAGGGGGCGCTGAATGCTCTGGCTTCTGGAAAGATATGGGGACGAACTTGGCTTCCGGCTCTCACCTCTCAACCCTTAGGCAGGCCTAGCCTCACCTAAGACTCCGGTCTCAAGACTCAGCCGGAGAAGGAATCCCCTCACCTCTCTAAGCCTCATTTCATAATCTTTAAAATGGGGATGATAAAACGTACCTCAGGATGTCTCGGTATCAAATGAGAGCACCCTAATAGGTGCTCGGTAATTGTTGAATCCCAATGGCTTTGGACAGGGTGGGTGAAAATGGGGGAAGATAGTTCAGATGAATTTAGCTATTCACTGGAAGAGCTGGTGCCAGAAGTGTGCAGTCAGGATCCAGCTGGGTGATGAAAGCAGGCAGCAGCCTCTGGGACCAAACAGCACCCTCAGCAGAGGTTGCTCTAATTGCTGTCCCATTTATTAAAGAATATTGTTATTTATTTATTCATGAGAGACATACAAAGAGAGTCAGAGACACAGGTAGAGGGAGAAGCAGGCTCCATGCAGGAAGCCTGACATGGGACTTGATCCTGGGTCTCCAGGATCACACCCTGGGCTGGAGGCAGCGCTAAACCACTGAGCCACCCGGGCTGCCCTGTCCCATTTTATAGATGAAGGAACTGAGTTACAGGAAGGTGAAGTGACTTCCTTAAAGTCACGCATGACAGACATGGCAGAGCCATCATATGAACCTGGCCTGTTGGTGTCCAGGTCTGGAACTTTCACTGCTTGGTTATTCCCCCCCCTACTCACCCCAACATGCTGGCTCACCTCTGAACTCACTCAGTTGCATGCTGGCCTGGACTGGTGGCTGGGCCTCTTGCCACACTTGGCAGGTGAACTGTGCTTTGTCCTCAGAGGTGTAGACCAGGATATGACTGTCTTGGTTGAATGTGCCATCTGGGTTCTTGGTGAGCACGGAAGCCTCACAGGCCTTAAGGCCTTTGTTCATCTCTGGCCAGGTGCTTTGTATGACTTCAGGGTAGAACCTTTGGATGTGGCAAGTGAGTATGGCCAGCTGAAGGCTTGGAACCTGGTGTGCTGATATAGTCACTGTGGGTATAACTGAAACAACAGCCCTTCCTTTGTTCCTTCCTTCCCTCAAGCAAAAGATGTTCAAGGAGCATCCTTAGCTTTCCAACCCTGGTTCTTGGGATAGAGCAGCGAGCAAGACTATCCCTGCCTCACAGAGCTCCTGCTCTTCTATGAAGGACATAGAAGGAGAAAAGCAGGGACATGATCCTCATACGGGTTCTGAGAACCTACACAGGATCAATTGACCTGGTCTGGAGATGGGGCATATTAGGGAAGAGTTTCTGAAAGAAGTGACCTTTCAGCAGAAATAAGAGAGATGAATAGGAGTTAACTGCATGTGGCAGATTGTGTTTTCCAAAAATGGCCACAGCAAGTCCCCACATGTCTTCCAGAACCTTGCCATTCCCCATTGGAAAGGGAGTCTACTTCTGCCCTGGAATCTGGGTGGGACTTTGTGACTGCCTGACGAAGAGTATAGCAGAGCTGACACTGTAATTTCCAAAGGTCGGTTATCAAAGTTGGTGTGACTTCCACTTTGGACTCTTGGGACATTCACTTTTGGAGCTACAAGGATGCTCAAACTAACCCACATGGAAAGATGATCAGGAGAGGCCAATGTCAAAAAGAACAGAAGCCCCAAGCCAATAGCCAGCACCAATGGCCAGGCATGTTAGTGAAGCAGTTTTGAGATGATCTCAGCCCTGGAAACATTGAGGTGAGGTCCCAGACATCATGAAGCAGAGATAAGCCATCTCTGCCAGGCCCTCTCCAAATTCTTGCCCTACAGAATATGTGAGCATAATAATTTGGAGATTTGGAGTAAGTTTAGAAAAATTGGAATATGTTTGGGAATAATTTGCTATGCAGTCCTGCTAACTGGAATATTAGGCGAAGGGACTGGTGGAGGGCCAGAGGAAGGAAGGCTCTGGGAGAGGCCACATGTAGGGAAGTGCCTCTCAGGTAGAGGGAAGGGCATGGGCAGAGGTCCTGAGGTGAAGCCTAGCGTGTCCAAGGGCAGAAAGATGATCAGAATGAGTGAGGGTGAGCATGAGTGAGATGAAGCCAAATTCATAGCCACTGGCCATGAAGACTATCTGCACTTACTGGTCCTACACACTTGCTCCTGGGGGCACATAACAACATCCTAAGGAGCCCATACATTGGTAGTTTAAGACAATTAATTTCCAGCTCCTGAGCCCTCACATGACTCTTTCCTGAAATTGATCTGCCTGAGACTGCCTACTCCTGCCTCTTGCTCCTGCTCCTCAGTCCTTCTCCCAATTTTGCAGAGGGAAGACCTTCCTGCCACACATCCCAAATCTACCTCTGGTGCAGTGACCTTGGGTGACACTCTGGGACACAAAATAAAAGGACAGTTCAAAATCTTGCTGGCTAGAATGCCTACTTTAATCAAAGCATCATAACCTCCCCCATCTTGCTCACTGAGCTGCATCTCCGATAACATTTTAGTGGTTATTTTGATGACTGTTTGTCAAAATTTGTCAGATACTTAGATTGTTTTGATCGATTGTGCAATTCAATCCAAAAGAATTTTTTTTAACACTTAGAGCCTATGGTCATAAGAAACAATTTTAAAAATTCAATTTATATATATATTGAATTTTCTATATAACAAGTTATATATACAATTTATTATATACAATATTCAATACATATATATTTGTGGTAGTTCTATTTTTTCTCATAGTTCTCTATGATATGTATGATGATGTGGTCAATAAGGACTTTCAAATATAGAATATATTTACAGTAGGATAAAGTTCTCCCCAGGAATTAGAATGGAAATACAAATTTAGGAAGTAAAAAGAAAATTATAAAATTTCTGATTATTCAAGAAGAGCTTGTTTATGTCTATTGTAATGGATGATGGTGGAAATCAAAGCAATATGACTTTACTTTTCCATTGAACATTTCAGAGAGATGTAACATTTGAAATATCCCAGGGGAGGGGGATCCCTGGGTGGTTCAGTGGTTTAGCGCCTGCCTTCAGCCCAGGGCGTGATCCTGGAGTCCTGGGATCAAGTCCCACATCGGGCTCCCAGTATGGAGCCTGCTTCTCCCTTTGCCTGTGTCTCTGCCTCTCTCTCTCTCTCTCTCTCTCTCTCTCTCTCTCTCCCTCTCTCTCATGAATAAATAAAATCTTTTTTTTTTTTTAAAGAAATATCCCAGGGGTTCTGGCCCTTGCAACTATTTAAGTCTGTGATGAACAATTTTATTTTATTTTATTTTCTAAGATTTTATTCATTTAAGAGAGAGAGAGAGAGGGAAAGAGAGAGAGAGAGAAAGAGAAAACAGGAGCAGGGGGAGGGGCAGAGGGGGAGGGAGAAGCAGGCTCCCCACTGAGCAGGGAACCAATGTGGGACTCCATCCCAGGACCCTGGGATTATAACTTGAGCCAAAGGCAGATGCTTAACTGAGTGAGCCACCCAGGCATCTCGTGATGAACTATTTTAGATGTTACCTTAAAATACATAAGGAACTACATAGTTCTTCACAATTATCTCGGAGTATATGAAAAAAATGTTTAAAGATTTTTGTTGAACATGCTGATAAGGATTTTATTTTGTTTTATTTTTGTAAGAGCAGTGGTGAGCCAGCAAAGGGTTTTAAGCAAAGAAGGGACAAGATCTGCCTCCTTTATAAAATGCGTTTGACTGCTGGGAACTCGGGGGCTGCACTGTCAAGGGTAATGGTAGATATGAGAGAAGGGGCTATGGTGACCAGGTAAGGGATGATGTTGACTTGAACTTGGGGATGAATCTGGGCAGTGGCAGTAAAATGGATGAGGTCAGAGAGACGTGAGAAGTCTATTTGGTTGAACTTGTGATAGATTTGGTAAAATAGGTCTCTGGCTTAGATGGTTGGGTTGATGGTGTGTCTCTTCATTGATATAGGGAAGGACGGGGAACCAGGGGTTTGGAGAGAGTGCAGAAAGCAGCACAATGCCCATCTTGTACTGACCATGATGAAAGCACCTTTCTTGGGGAAGGGGGACCCTGCCTTGCTCTGGTATCTGTGTTGTGTGGGAGGTCTGACATGGTCATCCAAGAGGCGTATTACTGAGTTCAAATTCCATCTCATGAACTTAAAAGCCACGTGACCTTGGACAAGTCATTTTACTTCCCTGCAACTTGATTTCATCATCTGCGTGAAGCAGGGACCCCTAGCTTCTTTGGGATGCTCTAGGTGGAGGCTAGAATTCCATTTCCAGGCTGGAACTCTCTGGTATCCTTATTTATTTATTTATTTATTTATTTATTTATTTATTTATTTATTCTCTGGTATCTTTTGGCTATGTAAGGGCAAACTACTACTTAGGGAGGGAGGCATTTCCAAAATGAGGAGCTAAACTCTTTACCTTGGTACTAAACATGGTCTCCAGTGAGGAGGAGGGTTGCTGTGGAGACCGTGATGCTGTTAATGGGTTTTCTCTTTGCTTTGCTCTGGCTGGCATAGACAGAGAAGGAGCACTGGGGCTCCAGAGCCCTGAAAGGGATGTGCCCATCTACAGGAGGTGAGTGGGGTCTCCGCACTCTGAGGTTGCTGTGGGGTGGTGACTGAGGAGAGCGCAGATCCCTTGCAGACACCCTTGTGAAGACCAGTGAGGGTGATTTCCTTCCTGCGTTGTCCTCTCCCCTGATGTCAGGGTGGGTTTCAAATCCAACGACTGGCAGCAAAGCGATGGTGGTGTGGTGGTTTACACCATAGTGTTAGGAATTTGCAGGGACAATGCAATAGGGGGAAACTTCCTTGCTGTGGCTTGAAGCGCTGTGTGGTCTTGTCCCTGCTTCTCTCTCCAGCCTCTTCCTTCTCCACACACCCTGCTTCCCTGAGCTCTGATCACATGGATCTCTTCCTCCACTCTGCTCTGGCATGTCTCGCTTCCAGTCCCCATTACAAGGCCTTTACACACCCTGTTTTCTCTGCCTGGAACATTCCATCTTTTCCTTGGAGGACCCCCTTTCATCTTTTTGCCGTGGCTCCCCCAAAAAGGCATTTCCTTAGTAAACTACATTTCTCCTGCTTTCATTTATCTTAATACTCAGTTCTTTTCTCTCATAGCACATATTATAAGTTAGAACTATATGGGGCACCTGGGTGGTTCAGTTGGTTAAGCATCCAACTCTTGATTTTGGCTCAGGTCATGATCTCAGGGTCGTGAGATCGAGCCCCTCATCAGACTCTGGGCTTGGCAGAGAGTCTGCTTGGTATTTTCTCTCTCCTACTCCCTCTGCTTCTCCTCTCTCTAATAAGTAAATCTTAGAAAAAAGTTAGAACTGTACAGTTTTTGCATCTTGTTGATGGGGCTTATGTGACTGTGAACTTGGTAGAGCAGAATTAGGTCTGTTCTGTTTACCATGGAATCCTCAGCACCTAGAATAATGTTGCCACATAGCAGATGCTCAGTAAACACTTGTTGAATGAATGAATGAATTTCCACCTCCCAAATATAAGAGAGCAAAGGGGGCTCTGAAAGAGAAGTACCTAACCATGGCATCTTGTAAGAAGAGGATGGTCCTATAAGATAGGGAACCTCATACCTATCTTACAAGAGGTTTGATGAAGAATAAATGGGAGGAGGCAGGTGAAGTGCTCCAAACGGAACCTGTAGTGGTCAGCAAGGGTTGGCCATTTGGGTGGGTGGGGGGATCCTTACCTTGGAGGAATTTGGAGATGTTCACGTGCCTACTGAGGGGGCTCTGCAATGTACTGTGAGCCACTTGGCAGGTGAGCTGGGAGTGGAGTGAGGATAAGTCAAGGGTCACCATGGCTATGCTGATGATAGTGTAGGATGCAGCATCTCCAAGCAGGAAGACCAAGGTCTGAAAGGCGGGAAGCTCCATGCCATTTTCAAACCATTTCAGGTGTATGTTTTTGGGAAAGAAGCCAGTTGACGTGCAGGTGAAATTCACTATCTGGCCTGTGCTGGTCCTGTTGGAGGGGCCAGAAACCTCTGGAAAAGAGGGCTTAGCTTTGATTGAGGCAAAGTTGAGAGAGAAGAGAGAGAAATAAAGATGGCAGGTTACTCTTTAGTTCGATACCCGCCCTTAGGGTTCACCCAGCTCCACTCACCCCAAACTCTCACCTCCAGTCTTCTCCTCTGCGTAATTTTTATTATGACACTTCTTACCATTAACAGTTTGCCAACTGGCCTCACTGACTGCTTCTCAACCCTGCTGTCTGCACTCAACATCAGACCATGGCAATAGTGTTAAAATGCAAATCAGAAATTGTCATTCCCCAACCTCCTTCCCTCCCCCCCTTCCTAAAGTACATTGTTTAAAAAGTCATATAAGGTATAGAATTAAAAACATCAGATCCCTTGCCTCCTCTCCTAGGAAAAAAATGTACAGACCAACCACTTTTAAGTATTTTAGCTGATTCTTTGGATTCTTTCTTTCTTTCTTTCTTTCTTTCTTTCTTTCTTTCTTTCTTTTTTTCATTCTTTTTTCTTTCTTTCTTTCTTTCTTTCTTTCTTTCTTTCTTTCTTTCTTTCTTTCTTTCTTCTTCCTTTTTCTTTCTTTTTTTCCCCTTTTATTGAGAAAGAGAGAGAGAGAGAGAATATGAGTGTGAGCAGGGAGGGGCAAGAGGGAGAAGGAGAGAGAGAATCTCAAGCAGGCTCCACACTTACCATGGAGCCTGACACAGGGTTCAGTCCCATGAACCTGAGATCATGACCCAAGCTGGAATGAAGAGTCAGATGCTTAACCAACTAAGCCATCCAGGTGCCCCCTCTCTGTGTTTCTAAATAAGATGCTTATACCATTATTTGTCTTTTTTTTCAGTTTCATATATTATGAATAGACCTACTACTATGGAAGATGACGGTTTAACTCTCATATATCTCCCTCCACCAAACAGTCACACTTCCTTCCCTTACATCTTCCTATAATAGACACATCAAAATCTTTTATCTTATCAGTATTCAGCATTTATATTTTATGACCAAAGAAGTATTGTTCACAACTGGGCCATGTAATATATCATTATTACATTTCCTTTCTTGCACAACTTCCCCCCCAACCCAGTTTTTATATCTTTCTTTTTTTTTAATAGTTTTTATTTATTGAAGTCATCTCTACATCCAATGTGGGGCTTGAACTCATGACCCTGAGATCAAGAGTCGCATGCTCTTCTGACTGAGCCATCCAGGTGCCCCTAATTGTCCTATACTTTTTATTTGCTTAGTTTTAATGAATCTATGACAAATTCATCCCTAAACTTTCTGCCAGATAAGTATAAGTCCTCCCAGTATGTTTGATATTGCTAAGTAGTGTAGTGAACTTCCGTTTAGGGTACATGAATACCTGAGAGTGTACAAGGACTTTTCAGAGATTATACAGGCTTGGGTTTTAAAAAACCCTTTATTAAAACACAAAGTATAAGGGCTGACTGAGTGGCTCAGTTGGGTAAGCCTCTGATCCTTGATTTTGGCCCAGGTCACGATCTCAGGGTCATGAGATGAGTCAGGCTCCATGCTGGGCATAGAGCCATCTTAAGATCTTTAGATTCTCTCTCTCCCTCTGCCCCTTCTGCTTGCCACTCATGCTCTCTCTCTCTCTAAAAAAAAAAAAGAGTTATTTTTTAAACATAATCAAAATCCATTATCATACTTAAAATTTTATAGTAATTCTCTTATTATTATCTAATACTTTCCAGCATTCAAATTTTCCTGCTTTTATCACAAATATCATTTTATAATTGATTTGTTTGAATCAGGATGTAAACAAGGTCACATGTTACATTTTGTTGCTATGTCTTTTTTTTTTTTTTTTTTTTTTTAAGTAGGCTCCATGTCCAATGTGGGGCTTAACTCAGGACCCTGAGATCAAGAGTTGCATGCTCTACTGACTGAGCCAGCCAGGAGCCCCTCCTCTTATTTTTCTTAATATTTATTTATTGAAAAACCCAAGCCTGCAGGAAAAACCTGCAGAATTTTCCACATTCTGGCATATATTTCTGTGGTATCATATTTTTTAAAAAAGATTTTATTTATTTGACAGAGAGACAGTGTGAGAGAGCACAAGCAGGGGGAGTGGCAGACGCAGAGGGAGAAGCAAACTCTCAGTTGAGCAGGGAGCCTGATGTAGGTAGGGCTCAATCCCAGGACCCTGGGACCATGACCTGAGCCAAAGGCAGATGCTTAACTGACTGAGCCACCCAGGAGCCCCTTCTGTTGTATCATTTCAAACAATCCTCTCTCTCCCATATTTTGCCTGCAGTTGGATCTAAAGGGTCTAGTTGGTTAGATCCCGGTTCACAATTTTGGCAAGAACACCTTGTAGGTGGTTAATTAAGAGGTATGTAGTATCTGGCTGTACTGTCTTTTTATTTTTATTTTATTTTTTAAAAGATTTTATTCATTTATTCATGAGAAACACAGAGAGAGGCAGAGACATAGGCAGAGGGAGAAGCAGGCTCCCCACGAGAAGCCCAATGTGGGACTCGATCCCAGGACCCAGGGATCATGACCTGAGCCAAAGGCAGACACTCAGCCACTGAGCCACCCAGGGGCCCCGCTGCCTCTTTTTATAGTGTGCAGATTGATTAGTGGCTTTGGGTGTTGTCAGATTGATCTGTCTGTGATGAAATTCTCTACTAGCCTTCAGCCTAATGTCTTTAACAAATGTAGGTAATTATTGTCTTGATCCATCATTCCACCAGGAGTTACGCACTGGTGGCTGACTATTGCTACCATTCCTTCTGTTGGTATCAGTTGAAATTATTTTTTTCATTCAACTATTTTTGGTTATTCTGACATATAGTCCATATAGGAAAGGCAGGGAAAATGCCTTTGCTTACTGTCTTTTGGATTTTGGAAAAATGAGTTGGTGCCTTAGTAACCCCCAAAGGTGAGTAATGAAGTTTCTTTTATTTTTGTATCATTATAAAATCATAATTTTTAAACATTTTTGATGGATGTCAATCTACTGTGATTTTTATTCTTTTTAATGCTCAAATCATCTCATCTTTGGCCAATGGGAGCTTCCTTTAAGTTAGTTCCTGAGTCTTTTTAAATAATTTCAGTAGACATTGATAGTTTACTTGCTTTTCACACAACAAAATACTCCATGCTCATTTTGCACATTTTCTGTCCAAGATCTGGAATCGGTCATTGCCCTATATAGCCCTGGGTGTTTTTTGTGAAAGTGCTAGAGACCATAATCTATGTAGTAGTGATGCTCATTAGTACTAGGTTGTCACTGCTTCCAGGTCCTTTTGGAGGACAGCACTATGAAGTAAGTATTTTTTAAGGAGGGAAACAATTAAACAGGTTAATACTGATAGTTATAATCCCATTTTAAGAATACAATTTTTAAACCTAACTTCTCTATTTCTGCCTGGTATCTGTCTCTATCCTGAAAATTCCAGTTCCTAAGGACTTCAACACAGTTATTTATTTGCTTTATCCTTCAACACATATATAATACTTATAAATACCAACATCAGATATTATTACCAAATTATTGAATAGAGTTTTGGATTTCCTCTTGGTTCCCTTTGTTCTTAGGATATGTTTCATTGGAGATATAGATACATATTGTATGTAATATACACTCTCCAAGGTATGCCCCAATTCCTGGAGCTTGACCACCTCAGTGCATTCAAGACTACTTCCACAAGCCTGTCTATGCATGTTTCCTCCTGAAAACTTTTTCAGAAGATTGATTATATGGAAGGTTGTCCGTGCATATGAAGCATGGGGCATCTAACATCCTCTGAGAACAGCTCTCAATCAATGCCTGAGAGGGAATTGGTATATAATCAGCCCAAACACCTTTCCTTGCAAGAGGGATACATCTGAGACATGTTCTGTATCATTTCCCATAGTTTTTATCTGATTAAGCTTCATTTACCCACAGTAGTGGTGAGCTTGATGACACAGCCTTCACTAACTGATTTTACCACTCCCTTACTGGGGTTCTTTGCACTCATATATTTGTCTAAGGATCTGCTTGGTGAGTCCAAGCTAAAACCCTATCTTTTTTTTATTTTTTTATTTTTTTTAAATGTTTATTTATTTATGATAGTCACAGAGAGAGAAAGAGACAGAGGCAGAGACACAGGCAGAGGGAGAAGCAGGCTCCATGCACCGGAAGCCCGATGTGGGATTCGATCCCGGGTCTCCAGGATCGCGCCCTGGGCCAAAGGCAGGCGCCAAACCGCTGCACCACCCAGGGATCCCTCTATCTTTTTTTAAAAAAGACTTTATTTATTAATAAGAGACACATACAGAGAGGCAGAGACATAGGCAGAGGGAGACATAGGCATAGGAGAGGGGAGCCCAATGTGGGACTCAATCCCAGGACCTGGGGATCACAACCTGAGCCAAAGGCAGACACTCAACCACTGAGCCACCTAGATGCCCCTAAAGCCCTATGTTTTAAAGTCTCTTGAAATAACTTCTCTTTATCTGGTTAAGCCATCAATATATAGTTAGATTAATTAGTTAAATTTTAGATTTAGTAATCTAGATATTCAGAAATTTTAAAATTTTGTTTATTAATTATTTAAAATGTGCAATGTTTATAAAATCAAAACCTCAGTCAAAGTACAGTCAGAGAAGTCTAACTTTCATCCCTGTCCCTTCTACCCTACTGCCTTCCTCCCCTATAGGTAAATGTTTAAAAGTACATTTTGATTTTTCCTCTTTTAAAAGAATACGATCAAATATGGATATGCTTGTATTTCCCACTCTTCTTAACATAAAAGATAGTGTGCTCCACACACTATTCTTCACATTACTTTTCCTGTTTAATGATATCCTGTGGGTCATGCTGAAGCAAAGTGCTGACTTCTTCTCAGGGCTTTTTAAAGTTGTAGTACTGCATTGTGTGACTCTACCATAATTTATTTAGCAGGTTGTCTTTTATTCTTATACATAGTGTTGTAACCAAGAGCCTAACCATAAAACATTATACTTATGTTAGTATATTTTTGGGATACATTTCTAGAAGTGGGATGGTTAGGTCACAGGGTAATGTATAAGCATGTAATAAGTATATCTAATATGTAATTTTGCTAAATATTGCCAAATCCACCTCCTTATGACTTACATAATTTTGAATTTCTACCTACAATATATGGAAGTATCAGTTTCCCCACAGCTCCTCCAACAGAGTGTATTGTCACAATTTTGAATTTTGGGCCAACCAGATAGGTGAAAAGTTGTGTCCCAATGTAGTTTTAAATAGTATATCCTTTCATATGAGGGTGATTAAACATACTCATATATTTAGGAGATGTTTCTATTTCACTTTCTATAAATTGTCTTCTCATATGTATTGCCCATAATTCTATAAAGTTGCTTGTTGTAAAATTTTAGAAGCTCTTTATATACATTAGGGGTGATTCTATGTCTGTTATAAGTTGCAAAATAGTATATGCACACACCCCCACTCCATAAACAAGTTTCTTTTTGTACAATATGATCAAATTGTCATTTTTTCCTCTTTTTGTCTCTGCATTTTTTTTTTTTATTTGTGATAGTCACAGAGAGAGAGAGAATGAGGCAGAGGGAGAAGCAGGCTCCATGCACCGGGAGCCCGACGTGGGATTCGATCCCGGGTCTCCAGGATCGCGCCCTGGGCCAAAGGCAGGCGCCAAACCGCTGCGCCACCCAGGGATCCCTTTGTCTCTGCATTTTGAATTACAGTTGGGAAGGTTTTCCTCACTTCCAGATTACAAAAGAATCCAGACATGATTCTCATACTTGCACAGTTTCATTATTTAAATATCTGACCCATGTGGAATTAATTTTGGTATGTGGTAGGAGGAACTGTTCTGGATTTTGTAATTCTGTTCCATTGGTTTGCTTACTAATGGTCCAATGGAATCACCACTATTGTTGAGGACTTCTTTCCTCATGAAGTTGCCTTTACTTTTTTTTTTAAAGAAATCAATTGACTATATATTATTATATGAATCTGTTCTTTTTCATTGATCTATTTGTCTATCTTTTTTTAAAAGTTTATTTTTAGTAATCTTTACACCCAATGTGGGGCTCAAACTCACGACCCTAAGATCAAGAGTTGCATGCTCTTCTGATTGAACCAGCCAGGCACCCCTATCTACTTGTCTACCTTGATGCCAATACTACACTGTATGATTTTTGTAGCTTTATAATAATTATACATTCATGAGATACATTGATCTCAAGTTTTCTTTATCTGGTTTTAGTATCACAGTAATGTTGGTTTTAAAGATTGGGAAGCATCATTCTCTTTCCAATTTTCTGGAATAATTTGTGTAGAATTGTTCGTATTTCTTTCTTAAATGTTTGATCGAGTTCCTCGGTGAAGTCATCTGAGCCTGGACTGTTGTTGTGAGAAGGTTTTTAAATCACAAATTCAAAAATCAGGCTACTGACTTCTTGAGTGACCTCTGGTAGTCTGTGTCTTCCAAAGAATTTGTCCATTTCATCTAAGTTGTTGAGTTTATAGGTATAAAATTTTCCATAAAGTTTCCTTATAATATTTTTAATATCTGTGGAGTCTGTAGGGACGTTAACTCTCTCATTCTCTTTTTTTTTAAGTTTGTTTGTTCATTTATTTATTTATAGTAATTTCTACACCCAAGGTGAGGCTCAAACTCATGACCCTGAGATCAACAGTTACTCTTCTGACTAAGCCAGCCTAGCATCCCATCTCTCAGTCTTGATATTGGTAATTTGCGTCCTCTCTCTTTTTTCTTGGCTGACTGTGTGGCTAGGAGTTTATAAATTTTACTGATTTTCTTCAAGAACCAGCTTTTGGTTTTATTAATTTTTCTCCTAGTTTTCCATTTTCTACTTCTGATTTATGCTCTGTTCTTTATTTTTTTTCTTAAAGATTTTATTTATTTATTCATGATAGTCACAGAGAGAGAGAGAGAGAGGCAGAGACACAGGCAGAGGGAGAAGCAGGCTCCATGCAGGGAGCCCGACGTGGGATTCGATCCCGAGTCTCCAGGATCGCGCCCTGGGCCAAAGGCAGGCGCCAAACCGCTGCGCCACCCAGGGATCCCTATGCTCTGTTCTTTATTATTGCCTTTATTCTGGTTACTTTGGGTTTCATTCATTCTTCTTGTTCTAATTTCTAAGGTCACTGAGTTGAAACTATTCTTCTGTCCATTTAGTGCTATAAATTTCCCCCTAAACACTGTTTTGGCTGCATCCACAAATTTGGTATGTTGTACTTTTATGTTCATTCAGTTTAGAATGCTCTCATTTTCCTTTTATTTTTTTCTTTCATAACATGTTATTCAGAAGTGTATCACTTTGTTTCCAAATGTCTGGGGATTTTCCAGAGATTATCTTGTTATTATCAATATAATCTCAGTGAGAAAACATTTTGTATGACTTGACTCATTTTAAACTTACTAAGACAATTTATGGACCAGGATATGGTGCATCTTGGTAAATGTTACCTTTGCAGTCAAAAAGAATGTGTATTCTGCTGTTTGGGGCTCAGGTGTTCTATAAACGTCAGTTGGCTTAAGTTGTTTTATAATGCTGTTCAAAGCTTCTACATATTTAGTGATTTTTCTGCCTTCTTGTTTTGCCAGTTATTGAAAGAGGAGTGTTGAAATCTGAGATTATAGCTGTTTTCTCTTGCATACTGTGCCAGATGCCCCCCATAAATTATGAAGTTTATCACTCAGGTTGGTGGGAATAGGTACAAGGAATAGCCTTGTGTGAGCTCCAGGGATATTTTCCCTTGAGGCTATGTACATATACTCATGAACATGTATGTCCTCATGGACATACTCTTTTGTCAAATACTCAAGATCTTTGGGATTCTCTCTCTGTGTATCTTTCTCATCTTCAGTGCTCTCCTATGAAAACTCCAGCCACTTTGCCCTCTTTGGACTTCTAGCTCTCTCTGTCAACTCGAAGAGACCTCCGTGCTCCATTTGAGTTTTCTTTTACTGCATGATAGCATGGAAGCTTTCTCAGAGAGTAAGCTGGAGGGCAAACTTGGGTTCCACATCATTTGTCTCTCATCTCTCATGGATCACTGTCCTTTGTTGCCTGTTGTCCAATATCCTGTCAACCATTATTTCATATAATTTGCCCAGAGTTTTTTGTGGGCAAGTAAATCACTGTTTTGGTAGAAGGTGCCCAAAGTATTAAATTTGATATTGTATATGTGATCATCTGTTTTATTATATCTTCTAACTGGTTTTTTGTTTGCTTATATGAAGTCTATTTATTGATTTTATAACTTGCCACACTACTAAAGTATCTTATACTTTGTAATAGCTTAATGTTGAGTCCACTAAATTTTCCAGAATCCATATCATCTACAAAGAGAGATAGTTTTTCCACTTCCTTTATAATTTGTATGCTTTCTACTGTTTTCTTCTTTCTGAAAGCATTGGCTAATACTTTAATCTTAAATGATATTAGAAGTGCTGCACCCCTATGTTTATAGCAGCAATGTCCACAATAGCCAAACTGTGGAAGGAGCCTCGGTGTCCATCGAAAGATGAATGGATAAAGAAGCTGTGGTCTATGTATACAATGGAATATTCCTCAGCCATTAGAAACGACAAATACCCACCATTTGCTTCAACGTGGATGGAACTGGAGGGTATTATGCTGAGTGAAATAAGTCAATCGAAGAAGGACAAACATTATATGGTCTCATTCATTTGGGGAATATAAAAGGGAAAAAAGGCGAAAGGAGAAAAAATGAGTGGGAGATATCAGAAAGGGAGACAGAACATGAAAGACTCCTAACTCTGGGAAACGAACTAGGGATGGTGGAAGGGGAGCGGGGCGGGGGTTGGGGGTGACTGGGTGACAGGCACTGAGGGGGGCACTTGACGGGATGAGCACTGGGTGTTATTCTGTATGTTGGCAAATTGAACACCAATAAAAAATAAATTTATAAAAAAAAAGTGGTGGGCATGAGTTTGAAGACTAATGTTCTAGCAATTCAGTCTTTTTGAGATGTCCCTCTAAAGCCCTCAGTCCTCCTGTTCTACAATGGCCTACTGGCTATTCCTATGCCTCTTTTCACATCTCTTATCTTGGAGTCTCCAGTCCTCTATTTCTGGTTCCCATTCTTACTTTTCTTTGTTTACCTTTTATTTTGGTAAAACAGAAAGGATACATTGAAAGGTAGCTCTTGGTGATGTCACAAATTCAACAGATTGGCTGGCTCTAGAATTTTAAGTTGGACATCATTTTCCTTAAGTATTTTGAAGGCACCACTCTTCGTCTTCTAGCATGTATGTTCCCTATATACATCTCATGCTGATCTCATTCAAATGGTTTGCATACAAGTTGCTTTTTATTTTCAATTCTTAAAGATCATATGACCTTCTTTTTGTCTCAAAAGACTGCCTACTAATTCCCTTTGCTTCTCCATGGCCCTGAGATGCTAAAGTTGTAATTAAAAAATTCTGTTGATGAAAAAAAATTCTGTTGATGTATGTTTCTATTCTGTTTTGTTAGAGTAAGTTATCACACTAATTTTTAACAGAGAAAACAACACAATCATCAAGTCATTAGTAAAACAGGCTTAAACTAACTGCTCTGCTTCCCAGGCTTCCCTGTATGGATGCTGCTTAGAGTCTTGTGAACTTTGTCTTGAGCCACCATTCTATCCGCCTGGACCAAATCCAAAAATATACAGGTCTTCAAAAAACAAGAGCAAAAGTTAAAAAGTATAAGGATTACATAGTCCATATCCCCAAATACTATTTTTATGATTTTCTGCTTCAATAATTCTTTCATTCTTTGTTTCTGTGAATCCATGTTTCCATGCCTTTAAGATTATGCTTTTAAGTGGTTTTAATATCCCAAATAATGATGATATACACTAACGCAATACTTATGTTACAGGTGCTTTTCTAAGTGTTCTACATTTATAAACTCATTTATGTTTGTACTATTCATAACATATCTATGAGGTGCTATTATTATCCCTATCATACAGATGAGGAAATGGAGGCACAGAGAATTTAAGAAAGTCAATAAAGTCACACAGCTTGAAAATGGCAGTTAAAAGTTGAATCCAGACCATTTGGCCCTGGTGCCTATAATTTTACTCACTCTGCTTTCCACTCTAATTTGTGGCTTTTGAAAATGTAAGATTTTATTTATGATAGTCACAGAGAGAGAGAGAGAGAGAGAGAGAGAGAGAGAGGCAGAGACACAGGCAGAAGCAGGCTCCATGCACCAGGAGCCCAACGTGGGACTTGATCCCAGGTCTCCAGGTAGCGCCCTGGGCCAAAGGCAGGCGCCAAACCGCTGCGCCACCCAGGGATCCTGAAAATGTAAGATTTTAAAGGATAGGATTCTACTGCTAGGAGCCCTGGGTTTATGTTTCACTCTGCTCTTGTGCTGTGATTTCTTACTATCCCCATCTTCTGTCCTCAACTTTGACACAAGGGTTAACAAAGGGAGAGCCTTGGGCTGAGAGCCTGGAGTTTGTGATTTGTCTTAGAACAAGGGTCTGGGTTCTCAGGAATCTGGACTTACCATGTACAAACACCCTGGTGCCTGGTCCAGACTTCAACTCCACATCGGGGTTTCCTTTCTGGAACTTCACACAGTAGTAGGTACCGGAATCTGCTGGGGTGATATTACTGATGCGGATGGAAAAGTCCACGTTGTTTCTCTTTGTGGTATCTGTAATATTTGTTACTCGGGGGAAATGGCCTCCTCTGAAGCTGAAGATTAACTCTCGGCCTGACTCTGTCCCCCTGAACCACCTAACCATCCCAATGGGGATCAGGGAAGTCAGGGTGCAGCGTAGAGTGAGGGCCTCTCCAGGTGGGAGTGACACTGACTTCTCAGGCTGGATCACCTGCAGCTCCACCTCACCTGCCACTCCTGGAGGGAAAAAGAATTTAGCTCCACTGTCCCCAGCCTGGCCCAGGGGACTTCTCTTACAACTTTGTTGTAAGACTGAAATTAGGAACTTTTGAAAAACACTCAGGACTGTGCCTTAGGGCCTGGAGACTGTGGACCTGTAGTCAGGCTGATGTGGGCTTAAGGCCAGATCCCAGGACGCACAAACCTGCTGCTGTTTGGGGGAAGCCCCTCCCTCCTTCCCCTCCATCCTTGGGCTTCGGTAGTGTCCTCGGTCAAGCAGGATGGGTCAAGCCTTTCCCCATTAGTGCTGTGAATTTTAAATGAAGACATGGGTTGTCAAGGACACGGAGTGAGTGCTATAATGGCCAGAATCAGCAGGACTGTCATTTTATGTGTTCATATTTGCCTTCATTAAACCCTAGAAGGATTTGACAGCGAGTTTCCACAGACCCTTCTGTGTACCAGACATCACTCTAAGCACTCACATACAGAACTGACTCCTTCAGCTCCCGCCACTACTCTGTGAGAAAGGCATTAGTATTTATCCCTGTTTCCACACAAGAAAATGGACGCACAGAGAAGTTTGTAACTTGTCCGAAGTCCGGGTATAAGTGGTGAACTTGGATTTGAACTCTGACTGATAATGTTTCAAAAAGTATCTGTGCTTTTAACCACTTTCCTGGACAGCTTTTCCACTGAGGTGTCAACCTGCTGTGGAGGAGAAGGGGCACTTCACCTGTCTGCAGGCTCCTGGGATTAGGTCTGGCAAGAAGGGGGGAACCAAAAGGCATGATTAATTCCCATATTAAGAATATAATTTTAGGATGTTGAGATTTGGGGGATACTTAATGTCTACAAAGTACCACTTCTCAGTTTTCTTTTCTTTTCTTTTTTTTTAAGATTTTATTTATTTATTCATGAGAGACACAGAGAGAGGCAGAGACACAGGCAGAGGGAGAAGCAGGCTCCCCACAGGGAGCCGATGAGAGACTTGATCCCAGGATCCCAGGATCCCAGGATCATGACCTGAGCTGAACTCAACCACTGAGCCATCCAGGTGCTCCCCACTTCCCAATTTCCTAATCCCTCTGCATGGCATGTGGAGTAATTGTGATCTGTTGATCTACCTATCTATGATCCTCTCTATCTTAAATGAGGGTGGCTCTGACTCCCAGGTTCTAGGGTTTTCAGCAGGAGTCAGATGCTGCACCTCTGCCTCCTCTCTCAGGATGGCACCAGGTCCTGCAGATCAAGCCACAGGGGGTCATGGAGCCTTCACAGGGTGATAGGAGTTTTAGAAGTGAAGCAGGGCTGGGAAACCTCGTCACCGAGAAATGCCTGGTGGGGTAAATGCTGTCTGGATCTGACTGGGAAAGGAAATGACACTTCCAAGTAATAAGCCTTCTGGGGGGATTTGTTTGGGAGGTCCTTGTTGTAAAAGAAAACATTCAGAGAAATGTCTTCAAGAGGAAGTGGCAGGGGCGCCTGGGGGGCTCAGTCAGTTAAGCGTCTGCCTTCAGCTCAGGTCATGATCTCAGGGTTTTGGGATCAAGCCCCACATCAGGCTCCCTATTCAGTGGGGAGCCTGCTTCTCCCTCTTCCTCTGCTGCTCCCCAGCTTGTGCTCCCTCAATCTGTCAAATAAATATAAAATGTTAAAAAAAAAAAAAGCAAAAAAGGAAGCGGCAGTGTCCTCCCCATTGCCAATGGGAAACCGGTACCACTGCGGCTGCACTCAGGTGAGCACCCTGCCCAGTGGTCCCTAAGGGTGGCACTCACCTGTGAGGCCCAGCAGCAGGGGCAGCAGCAGGGGTGGCAGAGGCAGGCGGGGTGGGGAGGCAGGTGCAGGCATCGTGGTGGCAGGGAGCCTACTCTGTGTGAATGTTGTGCTGGAGAGGCCTGGGACTTCGCTCTGCGATGAGAGGGGAAGTCTTGTCTCACTCACGAAAGAGGAAGTGACTGTGATTGGAAGAATGTGCTGTGGGATTTTGACAATTTCTGCTTCTAGACTGTGAAAGAGGAAGCAGGCTAGGCTATGAAATTATAGATAGAAGGCTCCCAAGATGCTTGGAGAAGTTGTGGCAGACCCTGTTAGTGTCAGGGCTGTGTCCCTTTGCCCCCTCACTCCATGTCAGAGGCCCTGCTGGCTTTTTCTTGTCCAGGAGCATGAAGGTACATGGTCTGCCAGAGTAGAGGGTGTGTTGAGTCTTCGAGAACGGTGCAGATGAACTGCCCAGCTGTCCAGGAGGAAGGCTCTGGGGAATAGGGCTTCCAGGGAGTGGGGCCCTCTTTCCCTGCTCCAGAGAGGTCAGTGGTAAAAATGAGCCATGTCTGATGGGCTTTGAGAGTACACCTACAGGGGAAAGACCTTCGGGTGAACAAAGAATTAGGTCTTTGGAGGGGGAGGATGGCTTCTGTTTTAGAGGGTGGAGGAGGCCTGTGTGGTGAAGGGACTTTAGCATGTCCATTCTGAAGGACAGCAACACACCCCATGCCCAGGAGGAGAAGGGGTGCCTCTTCTGTTTGTCCAGCTCTGGGGCATGAAGAGGAGAAACCCCACATCAAAAATGCACTTGACGGGATGAGCACTGGGCGTTATTCTGTATGTTGGCAAATTGAACACCAATAAAAAATAAAGTTATTATTAAAAAAATGCACCCCCTCTTTTCTTTTGAACAGCAACAGCCAGCACACAAGATTGTGTCCAGAGCCTTCTATGGGGCCCACATTAGATACTGCCTTCTGTGACTTAGTTTCCCCACTATTCTTGACCCTTGCTTCCATCCCAGCAGCTGACTATATGTTGGCAGAACCAAAGAGGAAGTCAGAGATGGTATTAGATTGTTTTGTCACAGGACAAGCTTCTTCTTCCCTTGAGATGCTATTGCTTATTCTAGCTATTTTTTTTTTCCTTCCTGAGAGAGGTTGACTGGGGGATCCTTGACTAGGCCCTGGCCAGAGTGTTCCTTTTAGCTCCATTCTTCCAACCCACTTCCTCTTTTCAGTGGTGACAGATTGTATTTTCCAGAGATGACTGCAGCAATATCCCCTTCATCATGCTCTTTGACACACCTCCCATTGAGAAGTGGGTAAATATTTCTTCCCCCTGAATCTGGGCAGGCTTGTGATGACAACACAGGTGATGTGAGGTGACTTCCAAGACCAGACCATAAAACTTCCCTGGACTTCTCCTCTGCTCTCTTGGGATGCTTCTTTTTGGAATCTTGTCACCAGGTTAGGAGGAAGCCCACACTAGCACGCATACAAAGACCATGCTGCAAGGATGGAGGTAGGAGTTCTAGCTGAAAGCCCAGCTAGGGTCCAGCTAGTAGCCAGAGTCAATCATTAGACATGTAAATGAAGAAGCTTCTGGATGATTCCAGACCCTAGAAGTTGTCACTCCTAGCTGAGTGTTCCTGGCTAAGGCCCCAGACATATACAGAGGAGACAAGCGATTCTTGTGTCCTGTCTGATATTCTGACCCACAGTACCACTGATCATAATAAAATTATTGTTTACTACCCCTATGTTTTGAGATGTTTTGTTACACAGCAATAGTGACTCCAATGCTACCCTTGGCAACCTTGTTCCCCATCCGCACTCATTAGTGTCTACCTCCTTTACTGGGCTTGGTGCTCCTTGCTGGCAGTGACCATTGAACGTGACTTTAGGAGACAAGTTGAGGGGCTTTGGTTAGAATCCTGGGCCCATATGGTCCCTGCATGACTGTGACCAAGTCATGTACATGCCTGTGTCATACTGTCTGCTTAGCACCTGCAAACCATTTTCATCACTCACTTCCCCATCAGGCTCTCTGTCTGTGTCCCCTTTTCAGTGTCTGACACCTCCAGTGAGCCAGTTAGTTCAGCCAGAGATGCTGGTGTCATTTTTTGATGACACCTTTCACTGTCCCCACATCCTTTCATCTAAATACATCTTAAATCCTTCTGTGACTATCTCCCTGCTGTCACATCTGCTTAGCTAGCCGGTCAGTTCACCTCCCTCTTTGTTCTCCTGTCTGTCGCATGCGGTCTTCTCATCACACTGGAACCAGAGGGCTACTTTTTTTTTATTTTTTATTTAAAGGATTTCATTTATTTATTCATGAGAGACAGAGAGAGAGGCAGAGACACAGGCCGAGGGAGATGCAGGCTTCCTGCAGGGAGCCCGATGCTGGACTCAATCCCAGGACCCTGGGATCATGACCTGAGCTCAACCACTGAGCCACCCAGGTGCCCCCACAGTGCTACTTTAAAATGATACATCTGATCTTGTCACTCTCTTTAAGTGGCTTTTTAGGGTGCTTATGGCCACATGGGATTCTCCTCATGTGCTTGACTGCTCTAATTGCTCTGTCAGCCTCACCTAGCTCTTCCCCCATGTTTGGGCTCACCTTTCACAGTGACTCAGGCACCATACTCCTCTCTTTCTTCCATGTACTGAGGATGTCCACCCACTTCTCCTCTTCATTATAAATAAGCCCAGAGCACTCTTAATTACCTATCAGAATTTGTAATCATGTACTCATTTTCACTGTTTGCCTTGCCCACTAGAGCATATGCCTCAAAGAGAGCAGGGGGTGGGTCTGCTCCACCTCTCACTGAGAATGCTCAACAGGTGTTTTTAAATGCCAGAGGGAATGGTGGACTCATGGTAAGTGTGTGTGTGTGGTAACCCCAGGTGTTGGTCTCTGGTCTGGTTCTTCCTGGAAGCAGTAGAGCCACAGGATCTGGACCCTCTCTGGCATCTTAGAGCTTCTTTCTCCTCCCCTTGTTCCTTTTTTGGCTCCTCTATCCCTGGAAACCCTTGGAGCCTGAAACTCACTAAGTAAACCATAGTGGTGGCTTCACAGCTACTTCATTCTTGATCCCACTTGGTGAGGGCTGGGCTCTCCTCTTAGTATTGGGAGCTCCCCTGGGTGGATATTAGCAGGGAACAAAGTGGCAGACTTCTTGGGTCTCTATTTAGTGCCTGGCTCTCCTGGTAGGTATCACAGAAACAAAAGAGGGTAAGCCTTATGTCTGTGGGGTGGGATAAATTTGGGGATATTAACACAGAAGATCCTCATCAAACATTTCCATGCAACATATACACAGACCATTCCCCCAAGCTCCCATTAGGATTAGCCCTCAGGCATTATTAGGGTGAGGGTGGCATGGGTGAGAACAAAGAGGTGGTTGAGTTCCTGGTTGGATCTCTTAAGCTCAAAGCCAACGCAGTAGACTTGAGTAGAGCTAAGGCTTTTGAATGTGAGAAACAAGTGACTTGTGGAGAATAGTTTTGTATTTCCAACCATTTTATGTTGAAAAAAGTCACCAAAGTTCTTGAAAAAAATTTTTTTTAATTATGTAAACTCTACCCCCAACATGGGGCTGGAACTCATGACTCCAAGACCAAGAGTCACATCCTTTTCTGACTGAGCCAGGCAAGCACCTCCTAAAGGTAACCAAAGCTCTTAAGGAAGCACCCAGTCATTCACAACAAATCTTTATTTGAGCATCCTGTTGGGTCTAGCAGCTGCTCTAGGCACTGGGGATATAACAGTGAGAAAGAACAAAGGCAATACCCTTGCCCCCAAGGAGCTCCTGTGCATGTAAGTGGGTCACATGGTAACCATTAAGTGAATACATAGAATGTCTGATTTTAAGAGTGCTACATGAAGTATACAGCTGGGTATTGGGGAAGGGGATGCTCGGCTTGCAAGAAGATGGTTTATATACGACAGTTAGAGTCTTTTATTTTTAAATTATTATTATTTTAAAGATCTTATTTTTAAGTAATTTCTGCACCCAGTGTGGGGTTCAAACAACTACAAGATCAAGGGTTGCATGCGCCACCGACTGAGCCAGCCAAGTGCTCCTAGGGGAGTCAGAGTCTTTAAAAAATAACATGATGTTTGGGAGAAATTTGAAAGAAGTGAAGGAGTGGCCATGAAGATACCTGGAGCAGAGTGTTCCATGAAGAGAGGAGAGCAAAGGCAAAGTTCCTGAGGAGGACTGTGAAGATCTAGGGTCCAGGGCAGCCAGAGCCCGGTGTGTAAGTGGGAATGTGATGGGAGATGGGTTGGACAACTCAGACAGGGGCTGGTAGGCCATCATGGATTCCTCTTGGCCATCATGGATTCCTCTTGGCTTTCCTCTTTTAAATCCATTCATCATGGATTTCCTCTTGGCTTTCCTTCAAACTGGTGGGTTTGAAGAGTCATGGGATCCCTCACTGCTCTGAGGGGAAGAGGCTGAGATGTGCGTGGATGGGAGCAGGGAGACCAGAGTTGGGAGATTATTAGCAATAATCCAGGTGAGTACTGACACGGACATGGACCAAGGCGATACCTTGGAGGTGGTGGGGAGTGACCAGATTCTGGGGCTGTTTTGAACATAGAGATAATAAGACATAGAGTGTGACTTGGATATGAGGTATGAGGGAAAAGAAGAACAATGATCATTTCAAGATTTTTGATGTATGTGGTGGACGGTTTCTTTTTTTTTTAATTGTTCAAATTTTAATTTTGATGCACAGTATGAGAAACGAACTTTTAAATCACCTGAATCTTATGGAAAATGAAACAGCAAATAAATTAGATCCATGTTAAAATAGAAGGTCAGTTATATGTCCAAACTTAAGGATATAAGAGCCTGGTGGACAGCTTCTAAAATGGCTCCCAATGATCCCTGCCTCCTGGAATTCATAACTATGTGCAATCTCTTTCCCTTGAGTGCAGGCTGCTCCTAGCGACTCAGTTCTAAATGAACAGAATACAGCAAATGTGATGGGATGTCACCTCCAAAAATCAGGTCTCAAAGAGTCTGTGACTCTTGTCTTGCTTATCGCCTCTCTCTCTTACTCTAAGGAAAATCAGCTGTCATGGTGTAAGCTGCCCTATAGGGAGATCCATGAGACAATGGATCAGTCTTTCATCAGCGGCCAGTAAGAGTGTGAGTCCTGTCGACAGGAAGTCAGCTTGGAAGCACCCTCCTACCACCACCCAGTCAAGTCTTGAGTTGACAGTAGCTGTGACTGACACCTGACTTCGCTTGAGCCAGAGGACCCATTTAAGCTTGCACTCAAATTCCTGACCCAGAGAAACTGTGAGAAAATGTTTGTTTTTTAGGCCTGAGTTGTGGCGTAATTTTTTTTTAATGCAGCTATAGAAAACTAACTTAGCATGCTAGGGCATTTATACTTTAAAAGCAGGGTTAGGAGGAACGCGGCATGCTATCAAATGTTTCTTCTCTTTAGACAAATTTAACCCCCCTTCCCACCGAGGTGGAGAAGTTGGAGCTGGGCTGAGAGGGAAATGAGCAGAGCTCAGGAGAACTCAGGAGAGTGGGACTCAAGACTGCTTGTACTCCCTCCCAAGGGAGGTAAGATGAGCCTCCTGGCCCTCACCAAAGGTCTCCTGTTCAGCTGCCCCAGGTCTTGTCCTGAGACCCCTCCCTGGGGGCTGTGGTCTGGACAGGCATAGGGAGGGCAGGTGGCCCAATGAGTGGAGGCATGTGGAGCTCCTCAGACCTCTCAGGCTCCTCTCAGGCTGAGTTCCTCTGGAGGGGAGAGGGGCAACAGAGACTGAAGTTCCCACAGTGCCAGAAAGGGAACAGCTGTGGAAAGCACATCCATGTGTCTGTTTGGTCAGGGAGTGCAGGTTTTCAAGTGTTTACTTGTGCCAGCATCTATGCCCTGCCCAGAGAGG
Source organism: Canis aureus (assembly GCF_053574225.1). Lineage (NCBI taxonomy): Eukaryota > Metazoa > Chordata > Mammalia > Carnivora > Canidae > Canis > Canis aureus. The sequence continues at coordinate 25,010,330 of NC_135636.1, read as the reverse complement.
AATTGGTGGGGGGGCATTGATATTCAGTCCTGTGAAATCAGACACTGCCCTCTCCCTGGGTCCTAATACCCTGTACTGTTCCTCAGACATCTTTTGCAAACCATTGATCCAACCTTGTTTCTCCCATCATCACACCTGAGATGGAAATCCTAAGGGAGTTCCAGGAAATTCCTGGGGAGGTGAGAGCTCTGTGTCCCTCTCTTACCTCCAGATACACCTTGGCCCCATGTGACCTAGAGGGCCCTTCTTAGACTGATGACTCCTGACCTCCACCTGCACTTAGGCCAGGCTATGGCCACTATCTTGTCTTCTCTCCCTGAGCCTCCTCTCACCACTTTGTCTTCTTTCCTCGAGCCTCCTCTCAACTTTCAATCAAGCCCTCTGCTTCCTGCAGAATGGAGGTTGAGACCTCCATCACCAGCAGCACCTTGTGACATAGGAGGCAGGCCACAAAAGGAAGGGTGGGCAGCAAAAGTCATCATGGGAGTCCATGCTCCTGGGTCTTCACTTTCCCATAATTGATGACAACCCTTTGTCCTGCACTGTGCTCTGGCTGGCACAGAAGCCCCAAACAGCAGCTCAGCCAGGCAAACACACATACATCTCACATGGCTGGGCTGGGCCTTATCTAGAAGAAAGCAGGGGCAGCCTTAGTCATTTAACTATCTTGCACCACCTTATTTGCTCCTCAGCCTAGTCTTATGACATGGGTATTATTCTCTCTGGATCGGTGAGAAAATTCAGGCTCAGAAATTTTAGGTATCTTTCCAGGCTCACAAAGCAGTGAGAAGTCCAAATCATGTCTATAAAATACTATGCTGATCATTGTTGCCTCTGTAGATCAAGAAAGGACAGGATACCCAGACTTCCAGGGAGGAACTAGGAGCATAAGAACATACTAGGCACAGCAGTGTTTATCTACACTGGTAGTGAATGGAGTATAGATGTGTTTCTGTTGAGAGAGTTTCAAGACTGCAGTGCTCATATTGGGATTTGGGCTTAACAGAATCTGAGGAAATACTAAAATGTCCCCTGGCAAGAAACCATTCTTGAATGGTTTTCATTCTTGAAAAAAAATGAAGAGGTCATTCAAGGGAACATAGACTCCCTGGCTTAAGGATCTCAGCTATTACCAGGCCTCCCACCACCGAGTTCCTGAAATCCACTTTGTGGATAAATGAGACCTAAAAGGAGGTTAGCACATCATAAATAGGAGACCTCCCTGGGGAGTTGGATTGGGTGTACTTCATTTCTAACAGATATTTAGATATTGTTTATATATTTATTTATTTATATAATTTTTGGATTGTTTGGGTGAGAGAGAGAGAGAGAGAGAAAGGGAGGGAGAGAAGGAGCATGTTTTACTTTTATAATGTAAAATTTCAAGATTTAGAAAAGAAAATTTTAACTAAAGATCATGGTGCCTTCTTCAGTAAGTCATGTAGGTCTTGCCATTGGCTATTTCTCAGACTTACCCAGATGAGTAGAAACCAAAAATGTCATTTTTGCAGTGGCCTCCTGTAGCCCATCTTGTTCTATTTGGCATGTGAGCACTGTGTCCTCTTGGTGGTTAGTTCCATCCACCAAGATCCAGCTCTACACAGTATATAGTCCATCACTACTCATGCTGGGGGTCAGGGTCTTATCTATCTGGGAGATATTTCCATTCTTCAGCCAGATCAGCTGTATGCCCTCGGGGTAGAACTTCTTTGCCTTGCAGATGACATTTATCTTGTTCTTTGGGATGAGATGTTCAAAAACAGACATGTTGGATGGAACTGAAATAGTATAGGATAAAGGCTCAGACTCTGTGAAACAATCAGATGCACCTTGCTTATTACTCGGTGGCCATTTACTTAGCACCTACCTAGCATGTGGCAATCCCTTACACATAGTAGGTGCTTAATAGCTAAAAAGATATTATTATTATTTAGACCTGTTTACCAAAGTAAATCTTGGGAGAACTGTTCTCCAAAGCTAGGTCAAAGCCTGGTCACCTGTGATGTCATCTACCTAGTATAGTCTCAGACAAATCAGCATTCTTTTGAAGAGGATAATGTAGGCTTAGATGATTCACATCGCAGGTGACATAAGAGTAGAAGTCCTGTAGAGTGAGGACCACCTCAGTAGTACTGGAGATTTTGTAGGTATTGCTGTTCTTCATCTGGACAATGTGGGTCTGGAGGGATGAGATTTCCTTCCCATTTTTGAACCACTTCAGGGTGATATCTTTGGGAAAGAAGCCATAGGACATGCAGCTGAAATTCACAGTTTGCCCAATTAGAGCCCTCTCCAAGGGGCCTATTACCACAGGCAGAGAGGGCAGGACTACAAGAAGAAAGAATAATACACAGTTAATGTTGGTAAGCCAGGCAATATTATATGTGCTTTATATACTTTAAATTCTGACAACTCTGTGATTAGGTATGATAATGTACATTCTATAAACAAGGAAATGGAGGCTAATAGAAGCAAGGAACATCCTAAAAATTGGCAGAACCATGACTAGGATGCAGGGTTCTCTGATCACATAGCTTGTGCGCTTTTCTCAGGCCACATTATTTCTCTGTTCAGAGCCATGTTGCTATATCTTTCTTACTTTTGGTATTCATCAGTCCTGTTACTCATTCTCATTTAATAAAGTTTTTAAATGATATGTAACTAGCAAAATCCTAGAACAGAATATAATCTCTAATGTGGAACTTTACAAAAATGTCCTTTAGATTGAGCGACAGGACACTTACTTTTTACTGTATCTGTTCAACAATGTACTGGTGATTCTGGCCAATGCAATGAGACAAGAAGAAGTAATTGAATATGTAATAATCGGGAAGGAAGAAAAAAATGTAAACAGAGAATACAAGTCAATCTGTTGACTAAAAGACTAATGGATTGGAAAACCCACATATACATGGGAGTTTGGGGATCAGTGACAAAAGTGAGCCAGGCAACACGTGATGTTGGGGGAAGTTATCTTTTTATAGTTACTGTTGAACACAGAGATCCCAACAGATTAAATTCTTATATCTGAAACTTGATGTCTTTGGGATGAGAAAAAGCTTTAAGATAAGATCCTTAAAAAGCCCCACAGATTTGTAAAGTCAACTTTAAAGGTTTATTTTTGTTTTTATTTATTTTTTAAAACTATTGTATTTACTTATTCATGAGAGACACACAGAGAGAGAGACAGAAATACAGGCAAAGGGAAAAGGAGGCTTCCCGCAGGGAGCCTGATGCAGAACTCAATCCCAGGACCTCGGTATCATGACCTGAGCCAAAGGCAGATGCTTAACCACTGAACCACCCAGGTGCCCCAACTTTAAAGGTTTATAAAGGTAAGTGTAACAATGATAAAAATTATATATGATAAGAAACACCATAAAATTTAAAGGCAAGCAATAAACAAGAAAGAGGAAAAAAAAACAAATGTAAGAAGTTAATGTAACAGAAAACAAGCATGAAAGAAAGATATTTGACAAAATCAAAAGTTATTTCTCTGAAAGTTATAATCTTCTGGTGAGGATAAGAAAGGGAGAGAGAGGGCAGCCCGGGTGGCTCAGCGGTTTAGCACTGCCTTCAGCCCAAGGTGTGATCCTGGAGACCCGGGATCGAGTCCCATGTCAGGTTCCCTGCATGGAGCCTGCTTCTCCCTCTGCCTGTGTCTCTGCCTCTCTCTCTCTCTCTCTGTGTGTGTGTGTCTCATGAATAAATAAATAAAATCTTAAAAAAAAAAGAAAGGGAGAGAGAAAGATGAGGTAATGGAGAGAGAGGAAGGAAGAGAAAAAGGGAGAGTGGGGAATGCAGGCAATACCAGGAGTGTAAAGGGGGCATTCCTATAGATCATGCAGATATTAAAATGATAAAAAGAGAATATCATGAACAGCTTTGCCAATATTAGATGTAAAATTTAGAAATGGAAACTACCTAGAAAATGTAACTTATCAAAATTGAATAAAAGGTGCTAGATTGCTTGTCAGTCAAGTCTGACTCTTGATTTTGGCTCAGGTCATAATCTTAGGTCCTGGGATCAAGCCCTTCTTTGGGTTTCATGATCAGTGGGAAGTCGACTTGAGGATTCTCTCTTTCCCTCTCCCTCTGCCCTTCTCCCAGCTTGTGCACTCTCTCTCTAGTAAACATAATCTTAAAAAAAAAAAAACTGAATGAGAATAGGACATGAAGAGTCCCCAAATCATTAAAGATAAAGAATTAGTAATTAAAAAAATTCTCCCTATAATGAAAACTTTGGATCTGGATGATTTCACAGACAATATCTGCAAAACATTTGACTGACATAATTTCAATCTTACACAAGCTTTTCTAGAGAATAGAAAAAGAAGGTACACTTCCCAACTCATTTTTTGAAGCTAGCATAACCTCAATAACAAAACTCCAGCAAGGATGAATGAAGAAGAAAAATCATAGATCATTCTCACTTATAAATATAAAAATCCCAAACAAAACTCTGACAAAATAATGCACTATCACCAAGTAAGTTTTATTCCGGAAACGAAGAATTACATTAATATTAGCAAATCAACTCATATAATTCATTGCATTTACAAATGGGAAGAAAGACAAAGGAAACCATGTGATCATCTCAATAGATAAAGGAAAAACATTAAAATATCAATATTCATCTTTAAAAACTCTTAGCAAACTGAAAATAGAAGCTAATTATTTAATCTGATAATCTATTAGATTGAATTATATGCAATTACTATTTTTGTCCAATGCAAAATGGTAGAATATTGGCAATATCATATGGCTCATCCCAATTTTAAAAATATAGCAAACATCATACTCAGTGTGAAATACTGGAAGCTTTGCACCAATATAATCATGCATGCTACCACAATTTCAATTTAATGTTTTATCAGAGTCTAGGTTGCTTATTAAGTCACAAGGATATATAAAAGGTGTAAAATTAAGATGGAATACACTAAACTGTTATTATTATGTATTGCATCATTTTGCATTGAGAAAGTAAAAAAAGAATCTATAAGACATTTTTAGAAATAATATGAACATTTAGCAAGCTTGCTAAAAACAAAATCAATACGTAAAAATTAATTGTAATAAATATTAGAAAGTGAAAAAAATTCAAATAATAGCATTTTGTAATAGCATCCAATATATTATATAGAAATCAATCTAACAAGAAATGTGAGTGAGACCCCACATTTGCAATGAGACCCCGAGAGCCAATGAGGCACCAGCCATTTAGGGAGGGCTGACGTCCCTCTACAGCTGTGTCTGTCAGAACTAGTATCAGACAAAGGAAATCCTTCCCTGCTGCCGGGATAATCAAATTTTGGCTGAACTTTTGAGCACACCACTGAGAGAGAGAGGGGCCAGAACACACAGACTATAGTGTTGGAATAGACTGATAAGGAACTTTGTGATTTGGCCCTTGACCAGCACAATGTTCTGCACGTCTAGCTGGGGATGATATGTTTTATTGGCAAGCGATAATTATGTGTGTAATAAAAACCTATATCAAGGCAGTATGTTCTTTTTTTAAATTTTAATTAATTAATTAATTTATTTATTTATTCATGAGAGACAGAGAGAGAGGCAGAGACATAGGCAGAGGGAGAAGCAGGCTCCATGCAGGGAGTCAGATGCAGAACTTGATCCTGGTATCCTGGGATCATGTCTTGAGCCAAAGGCAGATGATCAACTCTTGAGGTGCCCAGGCGTCCTGGCAGCATGTTCTTTTTTTTTTTAATTATTGATTTATTTGAGAGAGAGAGAGAGAGAGAGAGAGAGAGAACAAGCGGGGAGGGCTGGGGAGGGGCAGAAGGAGAGGGAGAAGCAGGCTTTCCACTGAACAGAGAGCCATACTCAGGCTTGATCCCAGAACCCTGGGATCAGAACTTGAGCTGAAGGCAGATGCTTAACTGACTGAGCCACTCAGGCGCCCCAAGGTGGTATGTTCTTTTGACAATTCATTTTCCTATGTACTACCTCTTCAAGTCATCTAACATTGCATTCACAAGAATGTATCATCTGAATAATGATAGTAATGGTAGCATCAGTCTTGATACTCTAAGATCAATATTCTTACTTTTATTCATTTGTTCACTTCTATGTGATTGATCCAAACCCAGATGACCTCCTAGTTCCTGAGATCCCACAGATCTATAAAATAAAGATAAGTACAACAGAGTATCTTGGGAATGGACTCAGATGTATGCCATGTGATGCTTCCTGAATTATAGCTGGAGTAAACTTTAAATACACTGTCCTCTTTTGGATTTTCTTATCTGGATGTTTCTCTATCACTTTTTTTTTAATTTTTAGCAGACTGTATTTCTATATGCAAATTGTTTTTTATAATAAATTTATTTTGTATTGGTGTTCAATTTACCAACATACAGAATAACACCCAGTGCTCATTCCGTCAAGTGCTCCCCTCACCCCCACCCCCCACTCTCCTCCCCTTCCACCACCCCTAGTTCTTTTCCCAGAGTTAGGAGTCTTTATGTTCTGTCTCCCTTTCTGATATTTCCCACACATTTCTTCTCCCTTCCCTTATATTCCCTTTCACTATTATTTATATTCCCTAAATGAATGAGAACATATAAGTTTGTCCTTCTCCAATTGACTTACTTCACTCAGCATAATACCCTCCAGTTCCATCCACGTCGAAGCAAATGGTGGGTATTTGTCGTTTCTAATGGCTGAGTAATATTCCATTGTATACATAAACCACATCTTCTTTATCCATTCATCTTTCGTTGGACACCGAGGCTCCTTCCACAGTTTGGCTATTGTGCACATTGCTGCTATAAACATCGGGGTGCAGGTGTCCAGGCGTTTCATTGCATCTCTATCTTTGGGGTAAATCCCCAACAGTGCAATTGCTGGGTCATAGGGCAGGTCTATTTTTAACTCTTTGAGGAACCTCCACAAGTTTTCCAGAGTGGCTGCACCAGTTCACATTCCTACCAACAGTGCAAGAGGGTTCCCTTTTCTCCACAGCCTCTCCAACATTTGTGGTTTCCTGCCTTGTTAATTTGCCCCATCCTCACTGGTGTGAGGTGGTATCTCATTGTGGTTTTGATTTGTATTTCCCTGATGGCAAGTGATGCAGAGCATTTTCTCATGTGCTTGTTGGCCATGTCTATGTCTTCCTCTGTGAGATTTCTGTTCATGTCTTTTGCCCATTTCATGATTAGATTGTTTCTTTGGTGTTGAGTTTAATAAGTTCTTTATAGATCTTAGAAACTAGCCCTTTATCTGATACGTCATTTGCAAATATCTTCTCCCATTCTGTAGGTTGTCTTTTAGTTTTGTTGACTGTATCCTTTGTTGTGCAAAAGCTTATCTTTTTTTTTTATCTTTTATTGGTGTTCAATTTACTAACATACAGAATAACCCCCAGTGCCATCACCCATTCACTCCCACCCCCTGCCCTCCTCCCATTCTACCACCCCTAGTTCGTTTCCCAGAGTTAGCAGTCTTTACGTTCTGTCTCCCTTTCTGATATTTCCCACACATTTCTTCTCCCTTCCCTTATATTACCTTTCACTATTATTTATATTCCCCAAATGAATGAGAACATATAATGTTTGTCCTTCTCCGACTGACTTACTTCACTCAGCATAATACCCTCCAGTTCCATCCACGTTGAAGCAAATGGTGGGTATTTGTCATTTCTAATAGCTGAGTAATATTCCATTGTATACATAAACCACATCTTCTTTATCCATTCATCTTTCGTTGGACACCGAGGCTCCTTCCACAGTTTGGCTATCGTGGCCATTGCTGCTATAAACATCGGGGTGCAGGTGTCCCGGTGTTTCATTGCATTTGTATCTTTGGGGTAAATCCCCAACAGTGCAATTGCTGGGTCGTAGGGCAGATCTATTTTTAACTCTTTGAGGAACCTCCACAAGTTTTCCAGAGTGGCTGCACCAGTTCACATTCCCACCAACAATGTAAGAGGGTTCCCCTTTCTCCGCATCCTCTCCAACATTTGTGGTTTCCTGCCTTGTTAATTTGCCCCATTTTCACTGGTGTGAGGTGGTATCTCATTGTGGTTTTGATTTGTATTTCCCTGATGGCAAGTGATGCAGAGCATTTTCTCATATGCATGTTGGCCATGTCTATGTCTTCCTCTGTGAGATTTCTGTTCATGTCTTTTGCCCATTTCATGATTGGATTGTTTGTTTCTTTGGTGTTGAGTTTAATAAGTTCTTTATAGATCTTGGAAACTAGCCCTTATCTGATACGTCATTTGCAAATATCTTCTCCCATTCTGTAGGTTGTCTTTTAGTTTTGTTGACTGTATCCTTTGTTGTGCAAAAGCTTCTTATCTTGATGAAGTCCCAATAGTTCATTTTTTCTTTTGTTTCTTTTGCCTTCGTGGATGTATCTTGCAAGAAGTTACTATGGCCGAGTTCAAAAAGGGTGTTGCCTGTGTTCTTCTCTAGGATTTTGATGGAATCTTGTCTCACATTTAGATCTTTCATCCATTTTGAGTTTATCTTTGTGTATGGTGAAAGGGAGTGGTCTAGTTTCATTCTTCTGCATGTGGATGTCCAATTTTCCCAGCACCATTTATTGAAGAGACTGTCTTTCTTCTAGTGGATAGTCTTTCCTCCTTTATCGAATATTAGTTGACCATAAAGTTGAGGGTCCACTTCTGGGTTCTCTATTCTGTTCCATTGATCTATGTGTCTGTTTTTGTGCCAGTACCACACTGTCTTGATGACCACAGCTTTGTAGTACAACCTGAAATCTGACATTGTGATGCCCCCAGATATGGTTTTCTTTTTTAAAATTCCCCTGGCTATTCAGGGTCTTTTCTGATTCCACACAAATCTTAAAATAATTTGTTCTAACTCTCTGAAGAAAGTCCATGGTATTTTGATAGGGATTGCATTAAACGTGTAAATTGCCTTGGGTAACATTGACATTTTCACAATATTAATTCTGCCTATCCATGAGAGTGGAATATTTTTCCATCTCTTTGTGTCTTCCTCAATTTCTTATAGAAGTGTTCTATAGTTTTTAGGGTATACATCCTTTACCTCTTTGGTTAGGTTTATCCCTAGGTATCTTATGCTTTTGGGTGCAATTGTAAATGGGATTGACTCCTTAATTTCTCTTTCTTCAGTCTCATTATTAGTGTATAGAAATGCCACTGATTTCTGGGCATTGATTTTGTATCCTGCCATGCTACCAAATTGCTGTACGAGTTCTAGCAATCTTGGGGAGGAGTCTTGGGTTTTCTATGTAGAGTATCATGTCATCAGTGAAGAGGGAGAGTTTGACTTCTTCTTTGCCAATTTGAATGTGTTTAATGTCTTTTTGTTGTCTGATTGCTGAGGCTAGGACTTCCAGTACTATGTTGAATAGCAGTGGTGAGAGTGGACATCCCTGTCTTGTTCCTGATCTTAGGGGAAAGGCTCCCAGTGCTTCCCCATTGAGAATGATATTTGCTGTGGGCTTTTCGTAGATGGCTTTTAAGATGTTGAGGAATGGTCCCTCTATCCCTACACTCTGAAGAGTTTTAATCAGGAATGGATGCTCTATTTTGTCAAATGCTTTCTCTGCATCTAATGAGAGGATCATATGGTTCTTGGTTTTTCTCTTGCTGATATAATGAATCACACTGATTGTTTTACGAGTGTTGAACCAGCCTTGTGCCCTGGGGATAAATCGTATTTGGTCATGGTGAATAATTTTCTTAATGTATTGTTGGATCCTATTGGCTAGTATCTTGTTGAGAATTTTTGCATCCATGTTCATCAGGGATATTGGTCTGTAATTCTCCTTTTTGGTGGGGTCTTTGTCTGGTTTTGGAATTAAGGTGATGCTGGCCTTATAGAACGAATTTGGAAGTACTCCATCTCTTTCTATCTTTCCAAACAGCTTTAGTAGAATAGGTATCGTTTCTTCTTTAAACGTTTAATAGAATTCCCCTGGGAAGACATCTGGCCCTGGACTTTTGTGTCTTGGGAGGTTTCTGATGACTGCTTCAATTTCCTCCCTGGTTATTGGCCTGTTCAGGTTTTCTATTTCTTCCTGTTCCAGGTTTGGTAGTTTGTGGCTTTCCAGGAATGCGTCCATTTCTTCTAGATTGCCTAATTTATTGGCGTATAGCTGCTCATAATATGTTTTTAAAATCGTTTGTATTTCCTTGGTATTGGTAGTGATCTCTCCTTTCTCATTCATGATTTTATTAATTTGAGTCTCTTCTCTCTTCTTTTTAATAAGGCTGGCTAATGGTTTATCTATCTTATTAATGGTTTCAAAGAACCAACTCCTGGTTCTGTTGATCTGTTCCACAGTTCTTCTGGTCTCAATTTCATTGAGTTCTGCTCGAATCTTTATTAACTCTCTTCTTCTCCTGGGTGTAGGATCTATTTGCTGTTTTTTCTCTAGCTCCTTTATGTGTAAGGTTAGCTTTTGTATTTGAGTTCTTTCCAGTTTTTGAATGGATGCTTGTATTGCGATGTATTTCCCCCTTAGGACAGCTTTTGCTGCATCCCAAAGATTTTGAACGGTTGTATGTTCATTCTCATTAGTTTCCATGAATCTTTTAAATTCTTCCTTAATTTCCTGGTTGACCCTTTCATCTTTTAGCAGATGGTCTTTAACCTCCAGGTGTTTGAGGTCCTTCCAAACTTCTTGTTGTGATTTAGTTCTAATTTCAAGGCATTATGGTTTGAGAATATGCAGGGGACCATCCCAATCTTTTGGTATTGGTTCAGACCCGATTTGTGACCCAGTATGTGGTCTATTCTGGAGAAAGTTCCATGTGCACTTGAGAAGAATGTGTATTCAGTTGAGTTTGGATGTAAAGTTCTGTAGATATCTGTGAAATCCATCTGGTCCAGTGTATCATTTAAAGCTCTCCTTTCTTTGGAGATGTTGTGCTTAGAAGACCTATCGAGTATAGAAAGAGCTAGATTGAAGTCACCATGTATAAGTGTATTATCTAAGTATTTCTTCACTTTGGTTATTAATTGATTTATATATTTGGCAGCTCCCACATTCGGGGCATATATATTGAGAATTGTTAAGTCCTCCTGTTGGATAGATCCTTTAAGTATGATATAGTGTCCCTCTTCATCTCTCACTACAGTCTTCGGGGTAAATTTTAGTTTATCTGATATAAGGATGGCTACCCCTGCTTTCTTTTGAGGACCATTCGAATGGTCAATGGTTTTCCAACCTTTTATTTTCAGGCTGCAGGTGTCCTTCTGTCTAAAATGAGTCTCTTGTAGACAGCAAATAGATGGGTCCTGCTTTTTTATCCAGTCTGAAACCCTGCGCCTTTTGATGGGGTCATTAAGCCCGTTCACGTTCAGAGTTACTATTGAAAGATATGAGCTTAGTGTCATCATGATATCTATTCAGTCCTTGTTTTTGTGGATTGTTCCACTGAACTTCTTCTTAAAGGGGAATTTTAAGAGTCCCCCTTAAAATTTCTTGCAGAGCTGGTTTGGAGGTCACATATTCTTTCAGTTCCTGCCTGTCTTGGAAGCTCTTTATCTCTCCTTCCATTTTGAATGACAGCCTTGCTGGATAAAGTATTCTTGGTTGCATGTTCTTCTCATTTAGGACCCTGAATATATCCTGCCAGCCCTTTCTGGACTGCCAGGTCTCTGTGGAGAGTCCTGCTGTTACCCTAATACTCCTCCCCATAAAAGTCAGGGATTTCTTGTCTCTTGCTGCTTTAAGGATCTTCTCTTTATCTTTGGAATTTGCAAGCTTAACTATTAAATGTCGAGGTGTTGAACGGTTTTTATTGATTTTAGGGGGGGAATCTCTCTATTTCCTGGATCTGAATGCCTGTTTCCCTTCCCAGATTAGGAAAGTTTTCAGCTATGATTTGTTCAAATACATATTCTGGCCCTCTGTCCCTTTCGGCGCCCTCGGGAACCCTAAATAAACGTAGGTTTTTCTTCCTCAGGCTGTCGTTTATTTCCCTTAATCTATCTTCATGGTCTTTTAATTGTTTGTCTCTTTTTTCCTCAGTTTCCCTCTTTGCCATCAACTTGTCTTCTATGTCACTCACTTATTCTTCCACCTTGTTAACCCTCATCGTTAGGACTTCTAGTTTGGTTTGCATCTCATTCAATTGATTTTTAATTTCTGCCTGATTACATCTAAATTCTGCAGTCTTGAAGTCTCTTGAGTCCCTTATGCTTTATTCTAGAGCCACCAGTAGCTGTATAATAGTGTTTCTGAATTGACTTTCTGACACTGAATTGTAATCCAGATTTTGTAACTCTGTGGGAGAGAGGACTGTTTCTGATTCTTTCTTTTGAGGTGAGGTTTTCCTTCTAGTCTTTTTGCTCAGTGCAGAGTGGCCAAAAACAAGTTGTATTGGGAAGAGGAGAGAAAGAAGGAAAGAAAAGAGAAAAAGAAAAAAGAAAAAAGGAAGAAAAAAGAGAAGAAAAAGAGAAAGAAAAAGAAAGAAAGGGAAAAAAGGGTGGGGGAAGAAAACAGAAATCAAAAAGCAAAAAAACAAAACAAAACAAAACAAAATAAAGGAAAACAAAACAAAACAAAGGAAAACAAAAAAAAAAAAACACGGGGGAGTATCTTCTGATTCCGTATACTTTAAGTCCCTTGACTTCCCCTGGAACTTGTCCGTCTAGTTCGTCTTCTGGGGGCGGGGCCTGTTGTGCTGATTTTCAGGTGTTAGCACTTGGGGGAGCTGCTCTGCCCCTTGCCTGGTGCAGGGCTCAGCGGGGGTTGTTTACCCCGTGGGGCCCCAGGAGGAACAACCCCAGTGGTAGCGTCCAGCTCTGGAGCCCTGAATTCAGCTCCCGCAGTAACTCCAGAGCTCTCCGTCTGCAGGGCCTGGAGGCTCCGGGGAGGGGCCGCTGATCTGCTCAGCTCGGGGCAGGAACGTCCTTGCTGTCTTGGGCCCTCCCGGCCTCTGCCTGTCCCGGGGGGAGGACGGATCCTGGGCTGTGTCCCGGCGCCCTGTGCTCCTGGGCCTGCTCCCGGCCGCGCAGCCCCGGCGGGAGCCGCCGCCCGAGCCCCTCTGAGCTGCTCCTGGGTCCAGCGGTGCACGCTGCAGCACTCTCCCCCATGCGCAGTTGCTATTACTGTCCCAGGGAGCCTGAGGGCATCCCCGCCCTCCTAGGGTCCTGCTCTAACTCCCTGCGAGCCCTTTTCCGCCCGGGAAGGTTGGTGCAGCTCCTGCTTCTCCAGGACGGGGCTCTCCTGTCCTGGGGACACTGGCCCCGGCCTTAGCCTGGCTCCTCGCGGGGCCCCTCCCCCTTGGATGCCTTTTGTTTCTTTATTTCTTTTTTCTCGTCTTCCTACCTTGATAGAAGCATGAACTCTTCTCACTGTAGCATTCCAGCTGTTCTCTCTTTAAATCTCAGGCCGAATTCGTAGATTTTCAGGATGATTTGAAGGTTATCTAGGTAATTTGGTGGGGACAGGTGATTTGGGGACCCTACTCTTCCGCCATCTTGCCCTCTCTCTCACTTTTTAAACTTCAGTTTTTGTTTACCTCCTTTACACACTCATCTGAGACTTAGATTCTTCCATTTTCAGACAATAATTGCTTTTAGGTACCATAGAGAAGAACACAGGATTCAGAATTGTTTTAAAAATGGAGCCTGTGTATTATATGGCCAGTGTCTTCACATTAACTTGATTATGAGACTAAAACCATTCCTCATGACTCTCACATGCTGAAGGAACCATCTGAGAGGGAGGGAAGGGAGTTGCTCGGTTGTCTCAACAAAGGAAGCAGCATTTTTCCAGCATCATTTCTTGCTTAAGTCTTCCACTGTTAGAGATTTGAAATTACATGATATACTTTATGCTCACAACTGCTGTGGCTGAAGAATTGGCATTGAATTTATAGCATCACCAAACAGAAACTGTGATGTATTTGATGCATTTCAGTAAAGGAACGATCTGTTCTTATTCTTCAGCGAATGGAAATCGCAAGTTAGACACACTTTCCAAGATAGGGTCTCAAATTTCAGTTTAAATTGTTGGGAGGTGGTGGGGGAGGGAGGCAATATGGCGGGAGAGTTGGCGACCTCATTTCATCTGGTCCCCTGAATTTAGCTAGATTACTACCAAATCACTCTAAACACCTGTGAATTCAACCTGAGGTGTAAGAAAATAATTGCGGAATTCTACAAATAGAAAAGCGACCACTTTTTGCAAGGTAGGAAGGCAGAGAAGTGAAACTGAAGGGATAAATGGGAAGATAAATGGCGAGGGGAGGAAGTCTATGAAAGCCACAAACCAGAAAGTGATACAGCCCTGGAGCACAAGATCAGAAGCTTTAGAAATGTGCTCTAGTGAGAGATGTCCCTGCCTGAAAGGTGCTCAGTGGTGAAGTGGGGCAGAACCCTAGGTGGGACAGTGTGGTCTCAGGATCCCTGGGGTCACAGAAAATGGGAGTGCCTGACCCTGCAGAGTTCCCAAGCACTGCAGAGGGGAAACCAGTACTGTCTGTGAGCCTGGGAGGGTACTCTCAGCTCTATGGCTATAAACCATGAACCACCTGGAGGGTAGAGTGACAGCTCTCAGGGCAGGAAGATCTTGAAAGGACAAAAAAAATGGCAGCCTTCCACCTCCACCTTGGATGGACATTGCAGGTATGTGTACAACCTAAAGATTGCTCTCCTTGGAGGTCCTATAAAGGACAGAAACACGAGGACCCTCCATCTTCCCTTGGGAGGGGCCGTGTGGGACCATGCATGACTGGATGATGTCTCCCTGTGCAGGGGCCCTGCAAAGGACAGAAATGCATTTCCCCTGGGAGGATTGGTGCAGCATGGAGCACAGGAGTCTTCAGAGTGTGCCATACACAAAAGTGAAGACCATTTATCCCTGAAGGTTTACTGAAGAAAGGGGACCACCATCTTTCAGCTCCAGGGTTGGAGGTTGGGGTGGCCATTTTTATTCTCATCCTCTAAAGAGGCTCACAAAGCCTTCAGGGAACAAAAAACAAACAGAAAAACCAGAAACAGTTTACACTGAGCCCAGGTCCCTGGCAAGGCAAGGTACAACTCCATCCAAAGACATCTGAGAATCAATGCAGCAGGGCCCCTCCCCCAGAAGACCAGCTGGAATAATAGGGGAACACCAAGTTTAGGGGGCACACAGCACTGCAAAACTCCAGCTCTAGGGAAAACTAGTATACATAGAATTAGAGGGCTTCCTCCTTATGATTTGTTTATATTTCAGTTTAAAATTTTCCTTTTTCTTCTTTTTTTATTTTCAGCTAGTTTCTTATTTTATCAACTCTGTTTTTAAGTCCTTTCTTAACTTTCATTTTTTACATTTACATTTTATATATATTCTTCATTTTTTACTTCCTTTCACTATATTCAGTTATATATATATATAAGTTTTGCTTTCTGGGAGATTATACTCTTTCTCTTGAACCTGTTTTTTTCTTTCTTTTTCTTTTCTTTTTTGGCTTCTGACCTCTTCAGATTTGTTTAGTGTATATTCTGCTTGAGTTGGGGTTGATAATTTTGAATTTGTTCACTCATTCATCCACTCTTTTCTGGGCAAAATGACTAGAAGGAGGAATTCACAACAAAAGAAAGAACCAGAAATAATATTTTCTGCCACAGATTTAATCGATATAGATATAAATAAGATGTCAGAGCTGGAATTCAGGATAACAATTGTAAAGTTGCTAGCTGGGTTTGTAAAAATCATAAAAGACAAAGAAAGTCTCTTAGTGCAGAAATGAAATCTAATCAGGCCAAAATTAAAAATGCTCTAAAATTGAGATGTAGACTAAACTGGATGCTCTAGCAGCTAGGAGAAATGAGGCAAAAGAGAGAGTAAGTGACATAGAAGACAAGTTGATGGAAAGGAAGGAAGCTGAGGAAAAGAGAGAAAAACAACTAATGGACCATGAAGGGAGGCATCAAGAAATTAGTGATGCTATAAAATGAAGCAATATTAGAATTATTAGGGTCTTCGAGGGAGAAGAAAACAGGCATTCCCAAGAGATATAGAGGACCCCTCCCACAATCAGTAAAAATAGATCAATACCCTGACATATAATAGTGAAGCTTGCAAATTTCAACCATAAAAGGAAAATCCTGAAGGCAGCTCAAGACAAGAACTCCTTAACCTACAGGGTCAGGAGCATGAGACTGGCAGCAGATCTATCCACAGAGGATAGATCTGTGGATCTATCCTGGCAGGCCAGAAAGAGCTGGCATGACACATTCAGGGTACTAAATGAGAAAAGCATGCAGCCAAGAATACTTTATCCAGCAAGGCTGTCATTCAGAATGGAAGGAGAGATAGAGTTTTTCAGGACAGACAGAAACAAAGAATATGTGACCACTAAGTCAGCCCTGCAAGAAATACTAATGGAATCCTGTAAGTGAAGAGAGAGTCCAAAAATATCTCAGGCCAGAAAGAAACAGAGGCAATACACAGAAACAGGGACTTTACAGGTAATACAAGACACTACATCCCTATCTTTCAATAGTTACTCTGAATGTAAATGAACTAAATGCTCCAATCAAAAGACATAGGGTATCTGAATGGATAAAAAGCAGGACCCATCGATATGCTGTCTACCAGAGACTCATTTTGATCTAAAGACACTTCCAGATGGAAAGTGAGGGGTGAAGTACCATTGTCATGCTAATGGACCTCAAAAGAAAACTGGGGTGGCACTCCTCATATCAGACAAATTAGATATTAAATCAAAGATAGTAGTAAGGGATGAAGAGGGACACTATATCATACTTAAAGGATTGATCCAACAAGAAGATCTAACAATTATAAATATTTATACTCCAAATTGGGAGCAGCCAATTATATAAACCAATTGCTAACCAAATTAAAGAAAAACAATAATAATAAAACAATAGGGGTATTCAACATCCCACTCACAGCAATAGAAAGATCATCTAAGCTGAAGGTCAACAAGGAAACAAGGGCTTTGAATGACACACTGGACCATATGGACTTCACAGATCTATTTTGAGTATTTAATCTGAAAACAACAGAATACACATTCTTCTCAAGTGCCCATGCAACATTCTCCAGAATAGACCACATACTGGGTCACAAATCAGGTCTTAGCTGGTACCAAAAGATTGGGATTATTTTCTGCATATATTCAGGCCATAATGCTTTGAAACTTGAACTCAATCACAAGAGGAAATTTGGAAGGAACTCAAACACTTGGAGGTTAAAGATCATCCTACTAAAGAATGAATGTGTCAACAAGGAAATTAAAGAATAATTTTTAAAAATTCATGGAAACAAATGAAAATGAAGACCCAACTGTTCAAAACATTTGGGATACAGCAGAGGAGATACTAAGAAGGAAGTACATAGCAATACAAGGCTATCCCCCCAAATTAGAAAAGCCCTCAATACACAAGCTAACCTGACACCTAAAGGAGCTAGAGAAAGAACAGCAAATAAAGCCTAAACCAAGCATTAGAAGAGAAATAACAAAGATTAAAGCAAAACTCAATGAAATAGAAACCAGAAGAGTAGAACAGATTAACGAAACTAGAAGCTGGTTCTCTGAAAAAATTAATAGGATTGATAAACCCTTGGTCAGACTTACTAAAAAGAAAAGAGAAAGGACTGAATTAATAATATGAATGAAAGAGGAGAGATCACAACCAACACTGAAGAAACACAATTTTTTTCAAAGAAAATGCTTTTTAAAATGTATAAACATGAAGAACATTTAGTTGTATATACATTTTAAAAAGCACATAGAATAAATGCAGCACCGTAAGATAAAGGAATACTATTATAAATGGAGTTTTGGCCTTTCCACTCCTTACAAGCTGCAACCATCTTTAATCTGTTGAATTTAATCTCAATGGATATAGGCATTTTTTTGTTTTTTCTTCTATTCAGTTCACATTTTAGGCTGTTCAGCAGATGCCTCTAATTCTGATGATTCAAATCGCTGGTGAAGGTTTGTTCTCTGTTTCCTCAGTTTTTCAGAAGCATTTCTCCATAAGATGATCTCCTGCTGCTTGAAGTACCTTCTGTCTTCCTCATCAACAAGGACTAGAATCAAAAAGTACCTTACAGAAAATTTTTTGTTCACATCTCTCATTGTCAGAGTTGGGTCATATCCCACTAAAAATAGTCTTATTGAAATTGATTCACCTTTTATGGGTACACCATTCATTATTTTATATTTTGCAATTATTTCTGTTTCTGTGGTGGTACTGGGTCCAATTCCTGTGATCCTTTTTTTTTTTTACCAGTTGCAACTCCATATGTTGGATCTTTATTCTTACTAATAAGAAGTAAATTTTTCCAACAATCAAATCCCTTAGATGATATTTTGATTTATTATATTCAAATTATACTTGTAGACTATTTTCAATGCCCACTTTCATCTTAATAGAGTTGTTAACATCAGGATATGTGGCAAGTTGGTGAACAATAAGATCATATCCTTTTACCAAGTTTATCAGTCTTCTTACTATTGTCACTTTAAGAAAATACCTCAAGGGGACATTGGCATTGATATAAGATTCATATAGTTTTTCAAATCGCATAAATTCAAAATCATAGCTTCTACTCTGAGTCAATTTTCCAGGCAAGGCTAGTTCTTTCACTAGGTCTACAAACTCATGAGTATTATTCCTGTCATTGAAAAGTTCAATTTGATCTACAAATTCAGTTCTAATTCCTTGGTGCTCTAGCCTCATTCCAGGTTGCTTAAAAGCTAGGTTTACCTTTTCTGAAACAAACTCTCCATCATAGAAAAGATAGTACTTTTCTACTTTGCCATCTTCAGTTTTCATTTCAGCCATTTTCCTGGTTTCCCCATCATTAAGGACAACATCGATCTCACAAATGGGTCCAAAAAAGCCTCCAAAAAAACTCCTTTTAAGTGCTGCCGCTGCTGCCGCATCCCCACCACTTCACTCCTCTTCCCTTAGGAGAATTAGTGTTGAAATACAAACACTTATAAAAACGTATTAAGAGAAAATATGCCAAAAAATCAGGCAATCTGGAAGAAATGCATGCATTCCTAGAAATATATAAACCCCAATACTGAAGCAGGAAGAAATAGAAAAACTGAACAAACTCATAATCAGGAAAGATACTGTAGCAGTAATCAAAAGTCTCCCAATAATCAAGAGTCCAGGGCCAGATGGCTTCCCTGGGGAATTCTACCACACATTTAAAGAAGAACTAATACCTATTCTTCTGAAGCTATTGCAAAAAATAGAAATGGAAGGAAAGCTTCCAAACTCATTCTATGAGGCCAGCATTATCTCAATCCCCAAACCAGACAAAAACCCCATCAAGAACGATTACAGACCAGTATTCCTGATGAACATGGATGCCAAAATTCTCATCAAGATACTAGCCAATAAGATACAACAGTACATTAAAAGGATTATTCACCATGGCTAAGTGGGATTTATTCCTAGATTGCAAGCATAGTTCAACATCTGCAAATCAATCAGTGTGATACATCACATAAATAAAAGAAAGGACAAGAATCATATGATGCTCTTAATTGATGCAGAAAAATCCTTTGACAAAATACAGTGTCCTTTTTAAAAAAGATTTATTTATTTATTCTTGACAGACACACACACAGAGGCAGAGACATAGGCAGAGGGAGATGCAGGCTACCTGTGGGGAACCTGATGCAGGACTGGATCCTAGGACCCTGGGATTACACCTGAGCCAAAGGAAGACTCTCAACTGCTGAGCCACCCAGACATCCCTACAGTGTCCTTTTTGATTAAAACTCTCCAGAGTGTAGGGATAGAGGGAACATACCTCGTATCATAAAAGCCATCTATGAAAGGCCCACAGTGAATATCATTCTCAATGGGGAAAGGCTGAGACCTTTCCCCCTAAGATCAGGAAAAGGACAGGGAAGCCCATTCTATTGTTGTTCAACATAGTACTAGAAGTCCTAGCCTTAGCAATCAGACAACAAAAAGAAATAAAAAGCATTTAAATTGGCAAAGAAGTCAAACTCTCACTCTTTGCAGATGACAAGATATATATATTTTTATTTTTGTATATTTTTTATTGGAGTTTGATTTGCCAACATATAGCATAACACCCAGTGCTCATCCCATCAACTTCCCCCCTCAGTGCCCGTCACCCTGTCACCCCATCCCCCTGCCCACCTCCCTTTCCACTGCCCTTGTTCGTTTCCCAGAGTTAGGTGTCTTTCATGTTCTGTTACCCTCACTGATATTTCCCACTCATTTTCTCTCCTTTCGCCTTTAATCCCTTTCACTATTTTTTATATTCCCCAAATGAATGAGAACATATAATGTTTGCCCTTCTCCGAATGACTTATTTCACTCAGCATAATACCCTTCAGTTCCACCCACGTCGAAGCAAATGGTGGGTATTCGTCATTTCTAATGGCTGAGTAATATTCCATTGTATACATAGACCACAGATTCTTTATCCATTCATCTTTCGATGGACACCGAGGCTCCTTCCACAGTTTGGCTATTGTGGACATTGCTGCTATAAACATCGGGGTGCAGGTGTCCCGGCGTTGCACTGCATCTGTATCTTTGGGGTAATCCCCAGCAGTGCAATTGCTGGGTCCTGGGTGGTTCTATTTTTAACTCTTTGAGGAACCTCCACACAGTTTTCCAAAGTGGCTGCACCAGTTCACATTCCCACCAACAGTGCAGGAGGGTTCCCGTTTCTCCGCATCCCCTCCAACATTTGTTGTTTCCTGCCTTGTTAATATTCCCCATTCTCACTGGTGTGAGGTGGTATCTCATTGTGGTTTTGATTTGTATTTCCCTGATGGCCAGTGATGCGGAGCATTTTCTCATGTGCTTGTCGGCCATGTCTTTGTCTTCTTATTTTTTTTTAAGATTTAATTTATGAGAGAGAGAAAGAGAGAGTGAGAGAGAGAGAGAGAGAGAGAGAGGAAGAGGGAGAAGCAGGTGCCATACAGGGAGGCTGCCGTGGGATTCGATCCTGGGTCTCCAGGATCACGCCTGGGACTGAAGTCGTCTCCAAACTGCTGAGCCACCGGGGCTGCCCATGTCTTTGTCTTCTTTGGTGAAATTTCTGTTCATGTCTTTTGCCCATCTCATGATTGGATTGTTTGGGTTTTTTGCTGATGAGTTTAATAAGTTTTTTATAGATCTTGGATACTAGCCCTTTATCTGATATGCTATTTGCAAATATCTTCTCCCATTCTGTGGTTGTCTTTTAGTTTTGCTGACTGTCTCTTTTGCTGTGCAGAAGCTTTTTATTTTGATTAAGACCAATAATTCATTTTTGCTTTTTTCCCCCTTGCCTTCATAGATGTATCTTATAAGAAGTTGCTGTGGCCAAGTTCAAAAAGGGTGTTGTCTGTGTTCTCCTCTAGGATTTTGATGGATTCTTGTCTCACATTTAGATCTTGCATCCATTTTGAGTTTATCTTTGTGTTTGTTGTAAGAGAATGGTCTACTTTCATTTTTCTGCACTTGGTTGTCCAGTTTTCCCAGCACCATTTATTGAAGAGATTGTCCTTTTTCTAGTGGATAGTCTTTCCTGCTTTGTCGAATATTAGTTGCCCATAGAGTTGAGGGCCCTATTATGGGTTCTCTATTCTGTTCCATTGATCTATGTGTCTGTTTTTGTGCCAGTACCATACTGTCCTGATGATCACAGCTTTGTAGTACAACCTGAAATCCGGCATTGTGATGCCCCCTGCTCTGGTTTTCTTTTTCAATATTCCCCTAGCTATTCGGGGTCTTTTCTGATTTCACACAAATCTTACTATTATTTGTTCCAACTCTCGGAGAAAGTCCATGGTATTTTGATAGGGATTGCATTAAATGTGTAAATTACCCTGGGTAACATCGACATTTTCACAATATTAATTCTTCCAATTCATGAGCATGGAATATTTTTCCATTCTTTTGTGTCTTCCTCAATTTCTTTCAGAAATATTCTTTAGTTTTTAGGGTATAGATCCTTTACCTCTTTGGTTAGGTTTATTCCTGGGTATCTTATGCTTTTGGGTGCAATTGTAAATGAGATTGATTCCTTAATTTCTCTTTCTTCAGTCTCATAGAGTATAGAAATGCCAATGATTTCTGGGCAATGATTTTGTATCCTGCCACACTGCTGAATTGCTGTATGAGTTCTAGCAACCTTGGGGAGGAGTCTTTTGGGTTTTCTATGTACAGTATCATGTGATCTGCAAAGAGGGAGAGTTTGACTTCTTCTTTGCCAATTTGAATGCCTTTCATTTCTTTTTGTTGTCTGATTGCTGAAGCTAGAACTTCTAGTAATATGTTAAATAGCAGTGGTGAAAGTGGACATCCCTGTCTTGTTCCTGATCTTAGGGGAAAGGCTCCCAGTGCTTCCCCATTGAGATTGATATTTGCTCTGGGCTTTTTGTAGATGGCTTTTAAGATGCTGAGGAATGTTCCCTCTATCCCTACACTCTGAAGGGTTTTGATCAGGAATAGATGCTGTGTTTTGTCAAATGCTTTCTCTGCATCTATTGAGGCGATCATATGGTTCTTGTTTTTTCTCTTGTTGGTGTGATCTTACATTGATTGCTTTATGAGTGTTGAACCAGCCTTGCATCCTGGGTATAAATCCCACTTGGTTATGGTGAATAATCTTCTTAATGTACTGTTGGATCCTATTGGCTAGTATCTTGTTGACAATTTGGCATCTGTGTTCATCAGGGATATTGTTCTATAATTCTCCTTTTTGGTGGGGTCTTTGGTTTTGGAATTAAGGTGATGCTGGCCTCATAAAATGAGTTTAGAAGTATTCCATCCCTTTCGATCTTTCCAAACAGCTTTAGTAGAATAGGTATTGTTTCTTTTTTAAACTTTTGATAGAATTCCCCTGGGAAGCCATCTGGCCCTGGACTTTTGTGTCTTGGGACGTTTTTGATGACTCCTTCAATTTCCTCCCTGGTTATTGGCCTGTTCAGGTTTTCTATTTCTTCCTGTTCCAATTTTGGTAGTTTGTGGTTTTCCAGAAATGTGTTCATTTCTACTAGATTGCCTAATTTATTGGCATATAGCTACTCATAATATGTTTTAAAAATCGTTTGTATTTCCTTGGTGTTGGTTGTGATCTCTCCTCTTTCATTCATGATTTTATTAATTTGAGCCTTTTCTCTTTTGTTTTTAATAAGGCTGGCTAATGGTTTATCTATCTTATTAATTCTTTCAGAGAACCAACTCCTGGTTTTGTTGATCTGTTCTACAGTTCTTCTGTTCTCTATTTCATTGAGTTCTGCTCAGATCTTTTTTTTTAAATAATAAATTTATTTTTTATTGGTGTTCAATTGCTAACATACAGAATAATACCCAGTGCTCATCCCATCAAGTGCCCCTCTCAGTGCCCGTCACCCATTCACCTAACTCCCAGAGTTAGGAGTCTTTATGTTCTGTCTCCCTTTCTGATATTTCCCACACATTTCTTCTCCCTTCCCTTATATTCCCTTTCACTATTATTTATATTCCCCAAATGAATGAGAACATATAATGTTTGTCCTTCTCTGATTGACTTACTTCATTTAGCATAATACCCTCCAGTTCCATCCATGTTGAAGCAAATGGTGGGTATTTGTCGTTTCTAATGGCTGAGTAATATTCCATTGTATACATAGACCACAGCTTCTTTATCCACTCATCTTTCGATGGACGCCGAGGCTCCTTCCACAGTTTGGCTATCGTGGCCATTGCTGCAATAAACATCGGGGTGCAGGTGTCCCGGCGTTTCATTGCATCTGAATCTTTGGGGTAAATCCCCAACAGTGCAATTGCTGGGTCGTAGGGCAGGTCTATTTTTAACTTTTTGAGGAACCTCCACACAGTTTTCCAGAGTGGCTGCACCAGTTCACATTCCCACCAACAGTGTAAGAGGGTTCCCTTTTCTCCACAGCCTCTCCAACATTTGTGGTTTCCTGCCTTGTTAATTTGCCCCATTCTCACTGGTGTGAGGTGGTATCTCATTGTGGTTTTGATTTGTATTTCCCTGATGGCAAGTGATGTAGAGCATTTTCTCATTTGCATGTTGGCCATGTCTATGTTTTCCTTTGTGAGATTTCTCTTCATGTCTTTTGCACATTTCATGTTTGGATTGTTTGTTTCTTTGGTGTTGAGTTTAATAAGTTCTTTATAGATCTTGGAAACTAGCCCTTTATCTGATACGTCATTTGCAAATATCTTCTCCCATTCTGTAGGTTGTCTTTTAGTTTTGTTGACTGTATCCTTTGCTGTGCAAAAGCTTCTTATCTTGATGAAGTCCCAATAGTTCACTTTTGCTTTTGTTTCTTTTGCCTTCGTGGATGTATCTTGCAAGAAGTATTGTGGCTGAGTTCAAAAAGAGTGTTGCCTATGTTCTCCTCTAGGATTTTGATGGACTCTTGTCTCACATTTAGATCTTTCATCCATTTTGAGTTTATCTTTGCGTATGGTGAAAGAGAGTGGTCTAGTTTCATTCTTCTGCATGTGGATGTCCAATTTTCCCAGCACCATCTATAGCATAAGATACCTAGGAATAAACCTAACCAAAGAGGTGAAGGATCTATACCCTCAAAACTATAGAACACTTCTGAAAGAAATTGAGGAAGACACAAAGAGATGGAAAAATATTCCATGCTCATGGATTGGCAGAATTAATATTGTGAAAATGTCAATGTTACCCAAGGCAATTTACACATTTAATTCAATCCCTATCAAAATACCATGGACTTCCTTCAGAGAGTTAGAACAAATTATTTTAAGATTTGTGTGGAATCAGAAAAGACCCCGAATAGCCAGGGGAATTTTAAAAAAGAAAACCATATCTGGGGGCATCACAATGTCAGATTTCAGGTTGTACTACAAAGCTGTGGTCATCAAGGCAGCGTGGTACTGGCACAAAAACAGACACATAGATCAATGGAACAGAAGAGAGAACCCAGAAGTGGACCCTCAGCGTTATGGTCAACTAATATTCGATGAAGGAGGAAAGACTATCCTCTGCTCAGATCTTTATTAACTCTCTACTTCTGCTTGGTGTAGGTTTTACTTGCTGTTCTTTCTCCAGTTTCTTTAGGTGCAAGGTTAGCTTGTGTATTTGAGTTCTTTCCAGTTTTTTGAGGGATGGTTGTATTGTGATGTATTTCCCTCTCGGGACTGCTTTTGCTGTATCCCAAAGATTTTGAACGGTTGTATCTTCATTCTCATTAGTTTCCATGAATCTTTTAAATTCTTCTCTAATTTCCTGATTAACCTATACGTGTTTGAGTGTCTTCCAAATTTCTTCTTGTGATTGAGTTCAAGTTTCAAAGCATTATGGTCTGAAAATATGTAGGGGACAATCCCAATCTTTTGGTATCGATTGAGACCTGATTTGTGACCCAGTATGTGGCCTATTCTGGAGAAAGTTCCATGTGGACTTGAGAAGAATGTGTATTCAGTTGCGTTTGGATGTAAAGTTCTATATATATCTGTGAAATCCATCTGGTCCAGTGTATCATTTAAAGCTCTTGTTTCTTTGGAGATGTTGTGCTTAGAATATCTGTCACTTGCAGAAAGTGCCACTATGAAGTCTCTCAGAATTAGTGTATTATTATCTAAGTATGTCTTAACCTTGGTTATTAATTGATTGGTATACTTGGCAGCTCCCACATTAGGGGCATAAATATTCATGATTGTTAGGTCTTCTTGTTGGATAGACCCTTTAAGTATGATATAATGTCCCTCTTCATCTCTTACTACAGTCTTTGGGATAAACTTTAATTTATCTGCTATGAAGATGACTACCCCTGCTTTCTTTTGAGGACCAGTTGAATGGTAAATGGTTCTCCAACCTTTCATTTTCAGGCTGTAGGTGTCCTTAGGTCTAAAATGAGTGTCTTGTAGACAGCAAGTAGATGGGTCTTGCTTTTTTATCCAGTCTGAAACCCTGCGCCTTTTGATGGGGTTGTTAAGCAGATTCATGTTCAGAGTTACTATTGAAAGATATGAATTTGGTGTCATCGTAATACCTATTCAGTCCCTGTTTTTGTGGATAATTCTGTGGGCTTCCTCTTTCTTTTACAGAGTCCCTCTTAACATTTCTTGCACAGCTGGTTTGGTGGCCACATATTCTTTCAGTTTCTGCCTATCTTGGAAGCTCTTTATCTCTCCTTCTATTCTGAATGAGAGCCTTGCTGGATAAAGTATTCTTGGCTGCATGTTCTTCTCATTTAGTATCCTGAATATATCCTGCCAGCCCTTTCTGGCCTGCCAAGTCTCTATGCAGAGGTCTGCTGTTAATCTAATATTTCTCCCCATATAAGTTAGGGATCTCTTGTCTCTCGCTGCTTTAAGGATTTTCTCTTTATCTTTGGAATTTGCAAGTTTCGCTATTAAATGTGGAGGTGTTGAATGATTTTTATTGATTTTTGGGGGTGGCCTATCTATCTCCTGCATCTGAATGCCTATTTCCCTCCCCAAATTAGGGAAGTTCTCAGCTATGATTTGTTCAAATATGCTTTCTGGCCCTCTGTCCCTCTCGGCGCCCTCCGGAACTCCAATTATACGTAGATTTTTCCTTCTGAGGCCATCATTTTTTTCCTTTAACCTTTCCTCATGGTCTTTTGTTTTTCTATTTTTTTCCCCCTCAGCTTTCTTCCTTGCTTTCAACTTGTCTTCTATGTCATTCACTCTCTCTTCTACCTCATTAACCCTTGTTGTTAGGACCTCCAGTTTGGATTGCATCTCATTTAATTGATTTTTAATTTTGGCCTGATTAGATCTAAATTCTGCAGTCATGAAGTCTCTTGATTCCTTTATGCTTTTTTCCAGAGCCACCAGTAGCTTTATAATTGTGTTTCTGAATTGGCTTTCTGACATTGAATTGTAATCCAAATTCTGTAACTCTGTGGGAGAGAGTACTGTTTCTGATTCTTTATTTTGTGGTGAGTTCTTTCTAGTCAGTTTGCTCAGTTCAGAGTGACTGTATAAGTGGGCTGCGTCAAGAATATCAACTGCCATCTAAGTAAATTCCAACCTAGATGATTCCTTTGGTTCTATATACTGTAAGGCCCTCGACTTCCCCTGGAGCTTTCCAGCACTGCTTGGTCAAGAACTTGCTCTTCCCTTGTTCTTCCAGCTGGTCTTCTCGGGGAGGTGCCTGCTGTGCTGATTCTCAGGTATGTGCACCTGGGGGAGCTGCCCCCCCCCAATTTCGGGCTCAGTGGGAGCTGTTTATTCTCTGAGGCCTTTGTCCCCTGGTGGCCCTACTCCTCCTAGGCACACGGTGACACAAGGAGGAACAACCACACTGGCAGCGGCCAGCTCTCCAGCTCTGGAGTCAGCTCCCACAGTAACTACTGCAGTCTCCCAGTCTGTGCTGGCCTGGATGCTGCCTGGGCAGCGTGGGTGCTGATCTGCACAGCTTGGAGGCACCCAGTGGCAGGAGAGTCCTCGCTGTCTTGTGCCCTCCTCAGCTCCGTCTGTCCTGGGGGGGGGGCACAGGATCCTGGCCTGTGTCCCCTCGGCACCCTGGGATCTGGGGCTTGTGCTGCTGGATCTCATTCCTCGAGCTGGCTCCTGAAGGCAGCAGGGCGCAGTCCCCTCCGCCCGGAGTTGTTGCTTGAGCTTCTCCTGAGGCGCTCCAGCCCTTTACCGAGCTCAGCCAGCGGTGTGTGGCGCACTTTCCCCAGG
The DNA here is from genome assembly GCF_053574225.1 of Canis aureus. Classification (NCBI taxonomy): domain Eukaryota; kingdom Metazoa; phylum Chordata; class Mammalia; order Carnivora; family Canidae; genus Canis; species Canis aureus. Next base: position 24,982,707 of record NC_135636.1, on the reverse strand, counting down.
GTGCACTTCCTGTATTAGTGACTCCAGGAAACTGGAGGCTCCATTGCTCCTCCTGCGATCCTGCTCTATTTCCCTGCTGAGCACCTTTCCATCAGGGAAGAATCCGGTGCGGATTGATAAAGTTCCTGCTTCAGCGGGGCTGGGCTTTCCTGTCCTGGAGGCTTTCGCTGCCGGGCCTTAGCCTGCCTCCTTGCCGGGCCCCTCCCCCACTTGATTCTTTTTTCTTTTTTTCCGCCTTCCTACCTTGTTAGAAGCGAAAACCTTTCTCTCTGTAGCGTTACATCTGTTCTCTCTTTAAATCTCAGGTCGAATTCATAGGTTTTCAGGATGATTTCAAACTTATCTAGGTAAGTTGATGGGGCCAGGTGAGCTGGGGACTACTCCTCCGCCATCTTGCCCCGCCCCCTGATGACATGATATTTTATGTGAAGAACACAAAAGACTCCACCCTAAAATTGCTAGAACTCATACAGGAATTCAGCAGTGTGGCAGAATCAATGCACAGAAATCAGTGGCATTTCTATACATTAACAATGAGACAGAAGAAAGAGAAATTAAGGAATCAGTCTCATTTACAATGGCACCAAAACCCACAATATACCTAGGAATAAACTGAATGAAAGAGGCAAAGGATCTATACTCTAAAAAAAAAAAAAAAAACAGAACACTTCTGAAAGAGATTGAGGAAGACACAAAGAAATGGAAAAACATTCCATGCTCATGGATTGGAAGAATAAATATTGTTAAAATGTCTCTGCTGCCTAGAACAATCTACACATTCAATGCAATCCTTTTCAAAATACTATCAACATTTTTTTCACAGAGCTGGAACAAATAATCCTAAAATTTGTATGGAACCAGAAAAGACACTCAATTGCCAAAACCAAACCTGGTGGCATTTTAATGCCTAACCTCAAGCTATATTACAAAGCTGTAATCATTAAGACAGTATGGTACTGGCACAAAAACAGTTTCATAGATCAATAGAACAGAATAGAGAACCCAGAAATGGACCCTCAACTCAATGGTCAACCAATCTGTGCCAAAGCAGGAAAAAATATCCAAAGGGAAAAGGACAGTCTTTTTAATGAATGGTCCTGGGAAAATTTGACAGTCACATGTAGAAGAATGAAATCGGACCGTTCTCTTATACCATACCAAAGATAAACTCAAAGTGGAAGAAAGAACTAAAAGTGAGACAGGAATCCATCGAAATCCTAGAGAAGAACACAGGGAACAACTTCTTTGACCTTGGCCGCAGCAACTTCTTGCTATACACATCTCCAGAGGCAAGGGAAACAATGGCAAAAATGAACTATTGGGACTTCACCAGGATAAAAAGCTTCTGCACAGCAAGGGAAACAGTCAATAAAACAAAAAGGCAACTTACAGAATGGGAGAAGGTATTTGCAAATGACATCTCAGATATAGGGCTAGTATCCAAGATCTATAAAGAACTTATCAAAACCCAACTACCAAAGAACAAATAATACCATCAAGAAATGGGCAGAAGACTTGAACAGACATTTCTCCAAAGAAGATATACAAATGGCCAACAGACACATGAGAAAATGCTCCACATCACTTGGTACCAGGGAAATACAAATCAAAACCACAGTGAGGGCATCTGGGTGGCTCAGTGGTTGAGCATCTGCCTTCAGCTCAGGTTGTGATCCTGGGGTCCTGGGATCTAATCCCACAGCAGGCTCCCCAGAGGGAGCCTGCTTCTCTCTGTCTCTCTGTATCGCTCATGAATGAATAAATAAAATCTTAAAAAAAACCACACCACAATAAGATGCCACCTCACAGCAGTCAGAATGGCTATAATTAAAAAGACAGGAAACAACAGATGTTGGCAAGGATGTGGAGAAAGGGAACCCTTTTACACTGTTGGTGGGAATGCAAACTGGTATAGTCACTCTGGGAAAAAGTATGGGGGTTCCTCAAGAAGTAAAAATAGATCTACCCCATGACTCAGCAATTGCACTACTAGATATTTACCCTAAAGATACAAATGTAGGGGATCCCTGGGTGGCTCAGTGGTTTAGCGCCTGCCTTTGGCTCAGGGCGCAATCCTGGAGTCCTGGGATCGAGTCCTGCATTGGGCTCCCGGCATGGAGCCTGTTTCTCCCTCCTCCTGTGTCTCTGCCTCTCTCTCTCTCTCTCTCTCTCTCTCTCATAAATAAATAAATAAATAAATAAATAAATAAATAAATAAATCTTAAAAAAATAAAGATACAAATGTAGTGATCTGAAGGGACACCTGTACCCCAATGTTCATAGCACCAATGTCCACAATAGCCAAACTGTGGAAAGAGCCAAGATGTTCATCGACAGATGAATGGATAAAGAAGATATGGTGTGGGTGTGTGTGTATATATATATATATGGAATGGAATATTACTCAGCCATCAGAAAGGACAAATACTTATCATTTACACTGATGTGGGTGGAACTGGAGGGTATTAAGCTGAGTGAAATAAATCAATTGGAGAAAGACAATTATCCTATGGTTTTACTCATAAGAAACAGTACAGAGGATCATATGGGAAGAGAGAGAAAACTGGGAAGAAATCAGAGAGGGAGACATCATGAGAGACTCTTAAGTCTGGGGAACAAACTAAGGATTGCTAGAGGGGAGGTGGGTGAGGAAATGGGGTAATTGGGTGATGAGTATTACAGAGGAATGGGTTGAGCACTAGGTGTTATGAGCACATGATGGGTTGAGCACTAGGTGTTATGTGCAACTGATTAATTATTGAACACCACATCTGAAACTAATAATGTACTTATATGTTGGCTAATTGAATTTAAATTAAAAAAAGAAAAAAATAAAATTTTAGGAGGCTTGGAGCTATTAGTTAATCTATCTTCCAATACACTGTTTAATATAGTACTGAGTAAGTGATACAAGCTGTCAGTGGGTGAGTGGCTAATAGCTCTGCTAGTATCTAATTTATTTTTCTTCAAAAAATTGCATCCCTCTGCACCAACCCCCCTCACCCATCCTGTGCTGTGTCTACAGGAAAAACAACAAAACTTTATTGAATGACATTATAGAAGACCTTAATGAATGAAAAGGTATATCATGCTCATTGATGGAAAGATGATAGTGTAAAGATATGTATGATATTGTAAAGAGATGTATATTTAGACATATGACAAGATATTAACGTTTCAATTACTAATTGTTAGTCAATGCAATCCTAATTAAAATTCTAAAAGATGTGTGCATTTGCTGAACTTAACAAAGATATGCTAAATTTTTCATGTAAATGAAAAAGGCCAAGCATAACCAAGAATAGAATAGGATGGAATTACTTGTTTTATCATGTAAAACTTAAAATAGAGCTGTAGTTGTCAAGATAGTGGTTATTATCTTATTATCGACAACAACAACAAACATTGGAACAAATTACGAAGCCTCTGATCAGACCAACTCATATATGGAAGCTTGATTTTTAACAAGTTTGCACCACAGAGCACTGGAGACAAGGAATCTTTTCCCCTAGAAACCAAGGTGGGACAATTAGGTATTGATATGGAAAAAAACAAAATTGGACTCCTATGTCATATCAGAAATGTGTATTACAGCCTAAATGTGAAGGGCACAACCATAAGGCTTTAATGAGGTATATAAGGGTGTATCTTTGAAGGTAAGGAAAGATGTCTTAGACAAGCACTAAAAGCTATAACCAATGAAGGAAAAGATTGACAAATTTGACCACATTGAAATTAAAACCTTTGTTTTGTTAAATTCTCAAGATGGATGCTTTGATTACTAGTTTTTAGTCTTGTCTTTCCTAATTTAGACATTTAGAACTATATATTTCCTCTAAGCACAGTGGTAGCTGCATGCCTTAAGTTTAAGATTTCATTATTATTTAATTCAGAGTATTTTCTAATTTCCACTGTAATTTCTTTAGATGGTTTGTTCTGATTATCTCTTCAAATATCTAATACATGGAAATTTTCTGATGATCACTTTTGTAATTGATTTTTAGTTTAATTCCACTCTGACCAGAAAATATATTCATATAATATCGATATTTTGAAATGTGTTGAGACTCGCTTCATGAACCAGTGCATAAGTAATTTTGGTTAATGTTCTACATGCACTTAAAAAGAATATATATTTCCCAGTTGTTGGGTGTAGTGCTCTGTATATGTCAATTAGCTCAAATTTGTTAATTATACTGATCCAATCTTTTGTATCCTTACTGATGTTTCATCTGCCTGTCCTAATAGTTACTGAGAACTATTGTGGTTGGCAATTTTTCAGATGATCCACTTGCTTAGATCTGAAATCTAGTCAATAATGTTTGATATTTTTCAGAGTTCACAACTGCACCCTGCACCTTTTTGGTTAAATTTGTTCCTAAATATTTTTCCTTTTTGATTTTATTGTAAACAGAAATATTTTCTTAATTTTATTTTCAGATTGTTGATCTTAAATATTGAAATACAATTGGTTTTTGTGTATTGACCTTGTATCCTCAAACTTGTTGAACTCATTTAGTAGTTTTGATTGCTCTTTTTGTGCATTCTTAGAAATTTTCTAAATAGAAGATCATGTTTTTTTGTGAATAGGGATAATTTTACTTCTAATTTAGATGTCTTTTTTACCTACTTACCCGGGCTGGAGCCTTTAGTACAATGTTGAATAGAATTGATGAGAATAGTGATCCTTGTCTTGTTCTTGATCTAACTAATGGGGAAAGCATCTAGCCTTTCACCATGAAATATGAGGTCATCTATGGGTTATGAGTGTTTGCCTTTTACTGGGTTGGGGAAGTTACCTTATATTTCTACTTTGTTAAGTATTTTTATAATGAAAGGGTTTTAAATTTTGTCAATGATTTTTATGTGTCTCTTGGGAGGATCATGTGGTTTTCTTTTTATCCTATTGATAACATACATTAATTGATTTTTGGATATTCAAAAGAACTTGCATGAATGGGTTAAGCCCCACTTGTGGTGTATGGGGTATGGTGTATGATGCTTTTTATGTGTTACTGGATTCACTTTGTTAGTATTTTGTTGAGGATTTTCATGTTTATATTCATGAGGTATCTTTGCCTGTGTTTTTTTTCTTTGTGATGTCCTTGCCTGGCTTTGATATCAGGGGACTTATGCAATCACTAATATAACCTGTTTACTTGTTATAGGTAGTTCAAATACTCTATTTCTTCATGAGTCAATTTTGGTAGTTGTCCATTTCATCAAAGTTATCTAGTTAACCAGCACACAATAGCTCACAGTATTTCCTTATATCCTTTTTTAATTTCTGTAAGGTCAGTAGTAATGTCCCTTATTTCACTTGATTCTAGTAATTTGTCTTTATTTTTTTCTGGTCGGTCTAGCTAAACGTTTGTCAATTTTGTTGATATTTTTAAAGAGCCAATTTAGTTTTTATTGACTTCATTTTTCCATTGTTTGTTTCATGAACTTCCATTGCAATTTTTACCATTTTCTTCCTTCTCTTTTCTTCAGATTTAACTTGCTGCTCTTTTTCAAGTGTCTTAAGTAGAAGGTTACATTATAGATCTGAGATCATCTTGTTAAATAACAGGTGTTTACAGCTATAAATTTCCCTCTAAGCAATTTGTTAGCTGTATTCTGTAAGTTTTTGCATATTTTTTCATTTTCACTCATCACAAAAGATTTCATAATTTCCTTTTTGATTTCTTTTTTGATTCTGATGATTTAGGAATGTACTAGTTTCCACATATTTGGTAGTTTTTCATATTTCTTCCTAAAATTCATTTCTAATTGCATTCTATTGTGGTTGGAGAATATAGTTTGTATTATTTCTGTTGTCTTAAATTTACTGAGTTTTGTTTTATGTATTATTGGATGGTATATCCTAGAGAATGTTCCATGTGCATTTGAGAAGAATGTATTCTGCTGATGTTGTGTGAAGTGTTCTTTAGATGCTTGCTGGGGCTAGTTGCTTTTTATTACTGTTCAACTCCTCTATTTACTTGTTTGTTTTCTGCATAATTGTTCTATATATTACCCAAAGTGGAATATTGAAATCTCTAAATATTATTGTTGAATTATCTATTTCTCCCTTTATTTCTGTTAATTTTTACTTTACATATTTTGGTGCTCTGTTGCTATGTACATGTAAGTTTATAATGGTCTTATCTCGCTGATGGATTAAAACTTTCATCGTGACCCTTTTAACCTCAAATAACATTTTTTGTTTTAATGTCTATATTCTCGATATTAATATAGATAATTTTGCTTTCTTGTGATTGCCTTTTGCATGATATATCGTTTGCTTCCTTTTACTTTCAATCTGTTTGTATCACTGAATCTAAAGTATATCTCCTGTAGACAGCATATGGTTGGATCTTTTTTTAAAAGTGCAGCACAAGGGGCACCTGGGTGGCTTAGTTGGTTAAGTGGCTGACTCTTGACTTTAGAGCAAGTCCTGATCTCAGGTCAATGAGACTAAGCCCTGCTTTGGGCTCCACCCTGGGTGTGGAGTCTGCTTAAGATCCTCTCTTTCCCTCTGTCCCTGCACCTTCCTCCCATCCCCCCACTCACACACATGCTTTCTCTCTATATTTATTTATTTTTAAAAATGTATTTATTTATTTGAGAGAGAGAGACAGAGACAGAGACAGAGAGAAGGAGCAGGGGGAGAGGGAGAAGCAGACTCTGACCAGCAGGGAGCCCAACTTGGGGCTTGATCCTGAGATTCCAGGACCATGACCTGAGCTGAAGGCAGATGCTTAACTGACTGAACCACTCAGGCACCCCTTTCCCTCTTTCTCTTAAAAAAAATCCTACATGACCATCTCTCTGCCTTTTGACTAGAATATTTAATCCATTCACATTTAACAGTATTGATATAGTTAGGTTTATGCCTGCAATTTTACTTTTTGTTTTTTATATTTCTCATATCTTTTTTGTTCCTCTCTTTCTCCTTCACTTATTTCTTTGGCATTAAGTAAATATTTTCCAGTTGTGCATCTTATTAAAAAATTTAGTATGAGTCATTTCCTTAGTGGTCACTCTAGAGCTTATGATATACATGCTGACTCATCAGAATCAGCTTCAGATTGATATTAAATTAATACCAATAAAATAAATGTTTCCTCATTTATATTACACCATTACTGCCAATTCCAGAGACTTTAAACTTTTTAAAAGATTTTATTTATTTATTCATGAGAGGCACACACACACACAGAGAGGCAGAGACACAGGCAGAGGGAGAAGCAGGCTCCATGCAGGGAGCCTGACGTGGGACTTGATACCGGGTTTCCAGGATCACACCCCCGGCTGAAGGCGGCAGTAAACCACTGAGCCACTGGGGCTGCCCAAATTTAAATGTTTTAAAAAAATTATTCAGCAGTCTTCATGGAATGGATCTATTTCTGTTCTTTAGGCCATTTATTTTGTGTTAAGTAGTTACACCAACTACAGGAGAGTAATACATAGGTCAGTACCATAAAAAAAAGTACATATGTGTCTTATTTTATTTATTTTTAATTTAAAAAAATATTTTATTTATTTATTTGAGAGAGAGAGAACACAAGTAGGGGAAAGGAGAGGGAGAACCAGACTCCCCATTGAGCAAGGAGCCTGATGCAGGGCTTGCTGGGGTCATGACCTGAGCCAAGGCAGACGCTTAACTGAATGAACCACCCAGGTCCCCCTGTGTTTTTATTTATTATGTAGAGGTGGCATAAATTTAGTCCATTTCTGACTCTGAATGTTTAATAGGGCTATTGAATTTACTCATAATATTCCCCCTCTAAACACTTCGAGGCACTCTCACAGCTCCACTCTTACTAGAATGTTATTTTTAAAAAATATTTTATTTATTTATTTATTTATTTATTTATTTATTTATCCATTCATTCATTCATTCATGACATGCACACAGAGAGAGGCAGAGACATAGACAGAAGGAGAAGCAGGCTCCCCGTGGGAAGCAGCTTCCCTGTGGGACTTGATCCCAGGACCCCGGGATCATGACCTGAGCCAAAGGGAGATGCTCAATCACCAAGCCAACTAGGCATCCCTAGAATGTTATTTAGGGAGGAGGTAAAGGTATAAACCCAAAGGATTCTGAGACTAGATGTTCTAAGTTCTAGTCCATTGCCTATGTAACTTTAGGCAAGCCAAATCTCTGGTTCTGAACTTCTTCCTATGTTACATGCAGCGTTTGGACCTTGTGGTGTCCTGTATTGTTTTCGTCTATTTAGTGTTTTTTTCACTGGGTGATGGGTTCCCTAACCTAGTACCTCTTCTCCCTTGTGATAAGAGTCAGTGAAATGTTGGGCACTGATGTAGGAAAGGCAATTTCAAATGATTCCCTGGGATTTATTTATGGAGGCTGGGGGAAAGATGCTCTCTTTCCATCCTGGCTGCTAAGCTTGGGGAATGAATATTAAATTTTCTTTATTTATTTTCCTCATCATACAGAGAAGGGCCATTTGAACCAGATGAGAACAAAGCCAGGGAAAGATGAATAGAGATGAGAGTCTTAGGCAATAAGAGTACTGGTGATACTGAACCTTAAGTCCTGACTTCTAGTTCTTGATTCCTAAAGTTGTGTCTTAGAGGAATCTAGAATCCTTCTCAATTACAGGATCACTCAACTTCTACTTTTGGTTTAAATTAATGTGTTATGTTCTTATCCCTTGTAAACAAAGGTTCTTCACTAATATGTAGAGCATGCTGTAGAAGCCCAGACTAACCTCACCTCTTTCCCCTACTATCTGTACCCCCAAATCTGCTTGAATTTTAGTTTCCTCATCTTTACAACAAGGACAAGCATCCTTATACTCAATTTGCTGTGTAGATAAATATAATAATATGGGGAAAATATTTGGATATGTCAGATGCCCAATAAATGGTAGTGTTATAATATTACCAATTAGGTAATTTCTTATGTTGGGTATTGCTCAGAGTTTAGAGGGCCATGCAAATAACAAACACTAAGAAAAATTAAGGTTTGGGAGTAGAAAAATTGATGCAATTATATTTCAACAATCTGTGGATGTGGGACCTTTATCACTTGGCATTTCTTAGGACAGTGCTGACTTTAAGCTAACTGATTTAACAATATGTTTCTCTCCCAGAACTGGGTGGGAGGGGCTCCAGAGGTGGAATTGGATCAGGACAATATGGACACATAATGCTGTCAACTCATACTCTCTACATCTCTGTACTCCTCTAGAGCAGAGTTTTCAATGGATTCCTTTCATGATGAGATAATGTCTCCTTTGAGCTCACGGGCAACATAATTGCTTGTTCTCATCCCGTAGGAGAGAGAATTAATCAATTCCCCAGATTTCTCTGCAAGTCTGTTCTTTTGTCTTATAGATTCAAATACTGCTTAAGTCATGTCAACTACTGACATTACCTTAATTGATTTACTCTAGCTATTGGGGGTGGGTTGATAGTTAAGAAGCAACCATTGAGATGCCTGGCTGGCTTGGTCAGTACTACATTCAACTCTTGATCTTGGGGTTGTACGTTTGAGCCATACATTGGGTGTAGAGATTACTTAAAAATAAAATCTAACAAAAAAAAATGATTGTGCCTGGGTGGCTCAGTCGATTAAGCAACTGCCTTTAGCTCTGGTCATGATCTCAAGGTCCTGGGATCAAGCCCTGTGTGAGGCTCACTGCTCAGTGGGGAATCTGCTTCTCCCTCCACCTCTGCTGCTCCCCTCTGCTTATGTGTGCTCTCTCTCTCATTCTCAAATAAATAAGTAAATAATATTTTTATAAAAAAGAAGTAAACGGAAATAATCCTCATCACTTCATTAATCTTTCTGAGTCTCAGTGTACCTTCCTGTAAAATACTTAACTCATCAGTTGCTGAGAGAATTAAACAATGTCAAATGTATATAATACTTAAGAATATTAAGCATATTGCAATTGTTCAATGAATGAAGGATATTATAACTGAGATAATATATCATAAAACAAGGGGTAGAGGAAACATACTTACCAATAACAGACACCTGGGTGCCTGGTCCTGACTGGAACTCTGTCAGGTTTCCCCTCCTTGAACTTCATGCAGTAGTAAGTGCCAGCATTGGCAAGAGAGATATCACTGATGCGGATGGAAAAGTCTGTGGTGCCAGCTTTGGTGATGTGTCCAATTTCTTTTACTCTGGGAAAGAGACCTTCTTTGAAATTGTAGATTAATTCCCGGCTTGGCCCAGATCCCTTGAACCATAAGACAGGTCCTTTTGGGAATGAATCTGGTACACTGCAACTCAAGGTGACTGTCTCTCCAATTGATACAGTCTGTGTCATCTCAGATTGTTGCACTTGGAATATGTCAAATGTGGTTCCTGCAAAGAAATACAAAATCATTTCCCATTTCCATCCTCTGACCCAGGCAGGACTGAAGAACTTGGATCCAGATCATGAGTGGACTTCATTCATTACTTTTTTTTTAGTTATTGAATAAATTTATTTATTTTTATTAGCTAAAATAGCTTCCGAATGCTCTTTAAAAATTTTTTTAATGGAGTTCAATTTGCCAACACATACCATAACACCCAGTGCTCATCCTGCCAAGTGCCCCCCTCAGTGACCATCACCCGGTCACACCAATCCCTACCCACCTCCCCTTCCACTACCCCTTGTTCATTTCCCAGAGTTAGGTGTCTCTCATGTTTTGTCACCCTCATTGATATTTTCACTCATTTTCTCTCCTTTCCCTTTATTTCCTTTCACTAATTTATATATTCTCCAAATTAATGAGACCATATAATGTTTGTCCTTTTCTGACTGACTTATTTCACTCAGCATAATACCCTCCAGGTCCATCCACGTCGAAGCAAATGGTGGGTATTTGTGGTTTCTAATGGCTGAGTAATATTCCATTGTATACATAGACCACAGCTTCTTTATCCATTCATCTTTCGATGGACACCGAAGCTCCTTCCACAGTTTGGCTATTGTGGACATTGCTGCTATGAACATCAGGGTGCAGGTGTCCCGGCGTTCCACTGCATCTGTATCTTTGGGGTAAATCCCCAGCAATGCAATTGCTGGGTCGTAGGGCAGGTCTATTTTTAACTCTTTGAGGAACCTCCACACAGTTTTCCAGAGTGGCTGCACCAGTTCACATTCTCACCAACAGTGTAAGAGGGTTCCCCCTTGTCCATATCCTCTCCAACATTTGTTATTTCCTGTCTTTTAATTTTCCCCATTCTCACTGGGGTGAGGTGGCATCTCGTTGTGGTTTTGATTTGTATTTCCCTGATGTCCAGTGATATGGAGCATTTTCTCATGTGCTTTTTGGCCATGTCTATGTCTTCCTTTGTGAAATTTCTGTTCATGTCTTTTGCCCATTTCATGATTGGATTGTTTGTTTCTTTGCTGTTGAGTTTAATAAGTGCTTTATAGATCTTGGATACTAGCCCTTTATCTGATATGTCATTTGCAAATATCTTCTCCCATTCTATAGGTTGTCTTTTAGTTTTGTTGACTGTTTCTTTTGCTGTGCAGAAGCTTTTTATCTTGATGAAGTCCCAGTAATTCATTTTTGCTTTTGTTTCCCTAGCCTTCATGGATGTATCTTGCAAGTTGCTGTGGCCAAGTTCAAAAAGGGTGTTGCCTGTGTTCTCCTCTCATTCATTACTTTTTTTAATGACATGTGTGAGCACACACACACTGAATTTAGAGAGGCCTCTGCAGGTGGTGGAAGTTCCTGACCTGACTGAGGGGAGTCAGTACAGTGGATCAGATGTATCACCTCCCCGGGTCCATGTCTCAGCTCCGAGCCAAAGGAAGATGAGGACAGGGAAGGAGAGGGCTGGGATTATGAATTCATGGGGAGAGACACTAGTCTCTCCCCTATCTAAATGCCCCAAATCACACAGTGCACTTGGAGATGGGTCCAAGTGCCCTCTGCCAACCTCAGATTGACATTCATCACTTTCCTGAAGGGTGAGCAGTCACTGAATTTGTGGAGATATTAATGCTGAGAGGTATGGAGAAAGGGTAAGTCATGAGACAGCAAGCCTAAAGAATCGGGAGAATTTAGGACTACTAAATTCATGCAGGCAGAGTATGTTTCCTCTGCTTATCTGTCAAGAGGGAAGAGACAGACAGTTTCCTCTTCTCCACAAAAAAGAGTAGAACCTCAAGGGACCTTGTCAATTTTGGAAGGCCCACAACTGACCCCCAACATTTGCTACCACCAGCATCACTCCCCCATATTAGTCAGGTCCTGGTAATCTCTCTCCTTTCAGGTTGGCAAACCGTCAAAACCACAGATGGGCTAAGGTGTGGTTTGGAGCAACAAGGGAACTCTGGGAGAGAATGGCAGGTAAGCTGCCTACACTCTCATTTCTCAGCTTGAGGGAAATATGTAAATTTCCCATGGCCATGGATGGCATGGAATGTGGCTGGACTTGAAGAGAACATTACTGGTTTTCCCAGCAGAACAGATGGACACATGATCTCACTGTATTTGATGAAATGAATTCAGAGAGTAGCAAGAACCAGGAAGCACTGGTTGTCCTCAAAGAAGAGGAGAAGAGCAGAGCTGGGGGTAGACTAGGGCAGACCAGGGAAAGATCAAGTGCCAGAAGAATGGCTCAACCACTCCAGGACAGCTTTTCCAAACAAGATCTGGGAGTGGGTGATACCAGAGATTCTTCTGGTCTTCTGGCTCCCCAGAAGCCATAATAGGAGACCACACCCACTCACTGGCTTCCCGTGTGGGGAATGGGGTCCCTGCTTGCATTGTGGTGGCCCTCAGGGACCTGCTACCAGGGCCCATTACATTCCAGTTAGAAAAGGGTGAGTGGAATGATGCATGCTGGTAGAGGTTCTGCTAGCCTGTGGATCCCTTTGTTTTGGCTCAGGAGGTTTTGGGCTTAGGGGCAAACTCTACCCTGTGTTAAGATATTGTCCTGAATCTGGGACACCTGGTTGACTCCTTGGTGAATGTCTGCCTTTGGCTCAGGTTGTGATCCCAGGGTCCTGGGATCGAGTCCTGCATTAGGCCCCCTGTGGCTATGTCTCTGCCTCTCTCTGTGTCTCTCATGAATAAATAAATAAAATTTTAAAAATATTTTGTCCTGAAGCTGTGAGATAAGATGTGGCTACAAGGGTTAGTGAATGAAAATTGGTTCTCAGGCATAGGTTAGAAGAGTCTCAATGGATAAATTTCATGCCAGGATTGTCCCTCAGACCTTAGAAAAGCCAGTCAGCCCATCTAGATCTCAGTTTTCTCACTTTTTGGATCTTCAAGTGCACACCTGTAGTTGCATTTTGTCTACCTGGTGTCTTTTTATGTGAGGGTTCCCCTTGCCATATGTCACTGGTTTGGTGGAGTTGGCTGTCAGGGAAGGGCATGGCCTGTCAACATGGCTTGATTCAGTATTAGGCACAGGACTGCAGAATGGTTAATCAGCAGGGCTGTCTGCAGAATCCTAGCCTACAGTGTTGTTTGCGGATGAAGAGGCACAGTATCTAATGTGCAATAATGATTTGGTGCATGTTGCAGATTTTTAGAAGTTGACCTTTATAAACCCAGGTGTATGTCACACTGTATTTACCATTTACATACACATAGAGTTATTGAGGGTTACCCTATGTGGTCTGTGCACCACACTCAGCAAATACAATTTTACATTAAAGCGAATTTTAATAGTGTTAAGTGTCTTAATTTTTACCTTAAATTTTGCATTTTGTGAATCTTAACCCTGAATTGAATGAAAAAAGCAAGCTTTGTATGTACTCTTACCATGTATAAAGCATGTGCACATGCACACATACATATAGTACATAAATGAAAGTACATATATCTGAGTTATTAAAATTTCATGGCAGAATCATTACAGACTGAATTGTGTAGCCCCCCCAAAATATTGAAGTTTTCATCTCCAGTGCCTCAGGATGGGACCTTAAGTGGAAATAGTCTTCACAGAGGTAATCAAGTTAAATGAAGTCATTAGGAGGGGGAGGAGTTAAGATGGTGGAGTAGTAGGGGGGCGCTATGCTTACTTCATCCTTCAAACACAGCTAAATAAATATCAAGTCATTTTGAACACCCAAGAAATTGACCTGAGGAATAAAATGAGGTCATTAAGACTGGTCCTACTTGAGCATGCCTGATGTTCTCACAAAAGGTGAAACTGACAGAGAAATAGATATACACAGAGGAAAGAGGACAAGCAGATGGAGAGAATGCCATTGGTTACCTAAGAGATGCTTGAGGCCACCAGAAGCTGGGAGATAGGAGGGGTAGAGGAGGTTTGCTGAGAGAACAAAGAGGACTGCATTGTTGGGTTTAGACATCTCAGTTCAGACCTCCCCGAATATTGTGGAATGTGGAGTGGAACTTAGCTCCCTTTGCCTGGGTTCCAAAAAGCAAGGTCTAAGGGAGGGTGATAAACAAGATTGATCCTTTTGCTCTGGTATCCCCCAAATACAGCTTAAAGTTGTGATAGGAGACCATACTCATTCACTTATGTCCAGTGTGGGAAATGTGGTCCCAGATTGGTTTGTGTGGCCACTTAGGTCCCTGCTTATAAGCCTAGTCATACTCTAGTCCATAATGGAAGGTAAGTGTAGGCTGGAGAGACTTCAGAAAGTGGAATGACTCTCCCTTTGATGAGGAGATAAAGTGCATCTGGGACACAGTTTATCACTACTGAGACTCTTTTCTGACTCAGCCAAAAGCTAAGACTTTGGCTGTCAGAGTCAGCAGATGGGAGTTGATTTTAGGCATGAAAGGCAAAATAGACACCTTCATCCCTCATATTGCTTGAGTCAGAGAACCTCAATGGAGGGATTTCTAGGGCAGGGGCCCCTGGGGTTATTAATTTCCTTAGTGTGAAGAAAGTGATTCCTTGGAAATCTTAGCTGTGCAGTTCATTTTCCTTTTTTTATATCTTATTTGGATGAAAACTATTTGAATGGATGTGTTCAAATTAAAAGATACTTTTCTGATGGGTAAAAATAAAATAAAAAATAAAAAAATAAAAGATACTTTTCCTAAAATCAATAGATAAGTTTAAATAAAAAGTCCTGGCATTTATGTATTAAATATTAATCAAATATATAAATGAGAAAAGACATCTATAAATGTTTTGGCTATTAGCTGATTCCCCTTTCAAGCATTCATGCTCAGTCCCTGTCCCCAAAGTGAAGATAGAAAAATTCTAAAGTGAAAAATCAGCAATATATGAATTTGAGCAATGCATGAAATTTCAAATAAAAACATATTGCCATGTGAAGCAATATTTCTCCAACGAATTATATACTCAAGTAAGATCTATTTATATTAGTTTTAAGATAGAACCTCTCTTATAGGGCAGCCCGAGTGGCTCAGCGTTTTAGCGCTGCCTTCAGCCCAGTGGCCTGATCCTGGAGACCCAGGATCGATTCCCACCTCAGGCTCCCTGCATGGAGTCTGCTTCTCCCTCTGCCTGTATCTGCCTCGCTCTCTCTCTTTCTGCCTCTCATGAATAAATAAATAAAAAATCTTTTTAAAAAAAGAATCTCTCTTATACATATGGATATATATGGAATATCTATCTACCTAAATATATATATATTTAGACTTATTCAACTACTCTTCCTTCAGGCTTACCCTCTTTTCCTATAATTAGTGCAAAATAAAAATATTTTAAGTTTAACTTTGTAACAAAGAATGTTTCTTAATTTGTTAATCTCTTAAAAATTCCCATTATTTGGGCAGGCTGGGTGGCTCAGCGGTTTATCGTCACCTTCAGCCCAGGGCATGATCCTGGAGACCCAGGATCGAGTCCCACGTCGGGCTCCCTGCATGGAGCCTGCTTCTCCCTCTGCCTGTGTCTCTGCCTCTCTGTTTCTCATGAATAAATAAATAAAATCTTAAAAAAATTCCCATTATTTAACTTAATATTTCATGGGAAGGAAAATTTAGGAGTATCTTTTTTTTTAAGATTTTATTTATTTATTCATGAGAGACAGAGAGAGAGAGAGAGAGAGAGGCAGGGACACAGGCAGAGAGAGAAGCAGGCTCCATGCAGGGAGCCCGATGTGGGACTCGATCCCGGGACTCCAGGATCACGCCCTGGGATGAAGGCAGGCGCTAACCGCTGAGCCACCCAGGGATCCCCTGGGAGTATCTTTTTAAAAAAAAATTTTCCGTGTGTTTCCTCAACTGTCTATTGAAAGTTTGTGAAAAATCTTAAAGGTTATGAGGATCTAAGGGACTAAATTATCTAATCAAAAGACATAGAGTGGGTGAATGGATATAAAACAAAACCAACTCAATGCTTCCTACAAGAGACTTGCTCCAGCTTTAAGAGTACACACAGACTGAAAATGAAGGGATTTAAAAAAAAATCCATGTAAATGGAAACAAAAGAAAGCAGGGGTAGCTATACTTATGTTAGACAAAATAGATGTTAAGTCAAAGATTGACTATAATAAGAAAGAAAGAAGATCATTATATAATGATAAAGGGTCAACCCAACGAGAATTGATGTCATTTGTAAATATTTATGCAACCAACATAAGAGCATTCAAATATAGAAAGCAAAATTAACAAATCTAATGAACAGATCTAATGGGAGAAACAGATAGCAATACAGTAACAGTGGGGAACTTCAATATGTCACTTTCAACAATGGATTGATTATCCTGAGAAAAAATATTTAAAAACTCTGGACCTAAGCTACATGTTAGAAAGAAGGCTTAACAGCCATTTACTCTCAATAAAGTGGGTATAGAGGGAGTGTACCTCAGCATAATGAAAGCGATATATAACAAGGCACAGCTAACATCACACTCAACAGTGATGTAAGCTTTCCTGTAAGATTAGAAATAAGACAAGGATGTCCGATCTCATCACTTTTATTCAACATAGTATTAGAAATATGAGTGAGAGCAATCAGGTAAGAAAAATAAATAAAAGACACCCAAATTGGAAAGGAAGAAGTAAAATTGTCACTATTTACAGATGACATGATATTGTATATAGGAAATCCTAAAGACTACCAAAAAAGTATTAGAACTAATAAATGAGTTTTGTAAAGTTTCAGGATACTAAATCAATATACAAAAATCTGTTATGTTACTAATAATCAACAGAAAGAGGAATTAAGAAAACAATCTGGGGATCCCTGGGTGGCTTAGTGGTTTGGCGCTTGCCTTCGGCCCAGGGTGTGATCCTGGAGTCCTGGGATCAAGTCCCACATTGGGCTTCCTGCATAGAGCCTGCTTCTCCCTCTGCCTGTGTCTCTGTCTCTCTCTCGCTCATGAATAAATAAATAAAATCTTAAAAAAAAAAGAATAGTGAAAGGGAATAGAAGGGAAGGGAGAAGAAATGGGTGGGAAATGTCAGAAAGGGAGACAGAACATGAAGACTCTTAACTCTGGGAAGTGAACTGGGGGTGGTGGAAGGGGAGGAGGGTGGGGGGGTGGGGGTGAATGGGTGACAGGCACTGGGGGGGGCACTTGATGGGATGAGCACTAGGTGTTATTCTGTATGTTGGCAAATTGAACACCAATAAAAATAAATTTATTATTAAAAAAATGCAAGGATGCTAAAAAAAAAAAAGAAAACAATCTCGTTCACAATTTTATCAAGAAGAAGATACCTAGGAATAAATTTAACCAAAAAGCTGAAAGATTTATATGTTGAAATCTGTAAGATATTGATGAAAGAAATAGAAGAAGACATATATAAATGGAAAGATAGTCTGTGCTCATGGATTGGAAGAATTACTATTATTAAAATATCTATATTACCCAAGTCAATCTATAGATTCAAGGTAATCCCTGTCAATATTCCAATGACATTTTTCACAAAATAGAGCAACAGTCCTAAAATTTGTATAGAACCACAAAAGACCTCAAATAGTTAAAGCAATCTTGAGAAAGAAGAATAAAGTTGGAGGCATCATGCTTCCTGATTTCAAACTGTATTAGAAAGCTATAGTAATCAAAACAGTATGGTATTGGTATAAAAGCAGACACAAAGGGACACCTGGGTGGCTCTGCTTGAGAGTCTGCCTTCAGCTCAGGACATGATCCTGTGGTTCTGGGATCGAGTCCCACATCAGGCTCCCTGAAGGGAATCTGCTTCTCCCTCTGCTTATGTCTCTGCCTCTCTATCTGTGTCTCTCATGAATAGAGAAATAAAATCTTAAAAAAAAAAAACACAGGCAACACCCTTTTTGAACTTGGCCACAGTAACTTCTTGCAAGATACATCCATGAAGGCAAGAGAAACAAAAGCAAAAATGAACTATTGGGACTTCATCAAGATAAGAGGCTTTTACACAGCAAAAGAAACAGTCAACAAAACTAAAAAAACAACCACAGAATGGGAGAAGATATTTGTAAATGACATATCAGATAAAGGGCTAGTATCCAAGATCTAGAAAGAACTTATTAAACTCAACAGCAATAAAGGGGAAAGGAGAAAAAATGAGTGGGAAATATCAGAAAGGGAGACAGAACATGAGAGACTCCTAACTCTGAGAAACGAACTAGGGGTGGTAGAAAGGGAGGTGGGTGAGGGGTGGGGTGAATGGGTGACGGGCACTGAGGGGGGCACTTGATGGGATGAGCACTGGGTGTTATTCTATATGTTGGCATATTGAACACCAATAAAAAATAAATTCATAAAAATTAAATAAATAAATAAATAAATAAATAAATAAATAAATAAATAAACTCAACAGCAAAGAAACAAACAATCCAATCATGAAATGGGCAAAAGACATGAACAGAAATCTCACAGAGGAAGACATAGACATGGCCAACAAGCATGTGTGAAAATGCTCCGTATCACTTGCCATCAGGGAAATACAAATCAAAACCACAATGAGATACCACCTCACACTAGTGAAAATGGGGAAAATTAACAAGACAGGAAACCACAAATGTTGGAGAGGATATGGAGAAGGGGGGACCCTCTTGCACTGTTGGTGGGAATGTGAACTGGTGCAGCCACTCTGGAAAACTGTTTGGAGGTTCCTCAAAAAGTTAAACATAGACCTGTCCTACGACCCAGCAATTGCACTGCTGGGGATTTACCCCAAAGATACAGATGCAGTGCAACGCCGGGACACCTGCACCCTGATGTTCATAGCAGCAATGTCCACAATAGCCAAACTGTGGAAGGAGCCTCGGTGTCCATCGAAAGATGAATGGATACAGAAGCTGTGGTCTATGTATACAATGGAATATTACTGAGCCATTAGAAACGACGAATACCCACCATTTGCTTCGACGTGGATGGAACTGGAGGGTATTTTGCTGAGTGAAATAAGTCATTCGGAGAAGGGCAAACATTATATGGTCTCATTCATTTGGGGAATATAGAAAGTAGTGAAAGGGAATAAAGGGGAAAGGAGAAAAAATGAGTGGGAAATATCAGAAAGGGAGACAGAACATGAGAGACTCCTAAGTCTGGGAAACGAACTAGAGGTGGTAGAAAGGGAGGTGGGCAGGGGGTGGGTGTGAATGGGTGATGGGCACTGAGGGGGACACTTGATGGGATGAGCACTGAGTGTTATTCTATATGTCTGCAAATTGAACACCAATAAAAAATAAATTAAAAAAATAAAAATAAAAAAATAAAAAATAATTTAAAAATGCCCTTAACATAGCATTAAATACTCTAATGCATCGAAAAAATAAAAAATTAAAAAAACAGACACATAGGTTAATGGAATAGAATAGAGAGCCCATAAATAAACTAATGCACATATAATCAATTACATTTTGACAAAGGGGACAATAATATACAACGGGGAAAGAATAGTCCTGTCAATAATTGCTGTTGGGAGAAATAGATAGCTAAATGCAAAAGAATAAAACTGAAGTATTCTTAGGGCACCTGGGTGACTCCATTAGTTGAGCATTCAACTCTTGATCTCAGGGTCATGGGTTCAAGCCCTGAATTGGGCTCCAAGGTGAGCAAGGAGTCTACTTAAACAAACACACACACACACACACACACACAAATAACAAAACTAAACTATTCTCTTACACCATACCTAAAAATCAACTCAAAATAGATTAAACACTTGAACATAAGACCTAAAGCCATAAAACTAGAAAAAAACCACAGGGAAGAAACTCCTTCACATCAGTCTTAGCAGAGTTTTATTGGATTTGATACTAAAACAAAGACAATAAAAGTAAAAATAGACTAGTGGGACTGAATCAAATGGAGAAGCTTTGCACAACAAAGGAAACCATCAACAGAATGGAAAGGTAACCTATCAATGGGAAAAAATATTTGCAAATCATGTATCTCGTAAGGGGTTAATATCTAAAATATAAAAGGAACTCCTATAACTCAATAGCAAAAAACCCCAAAAATAACAACAAAAAAACTCCCAAACAATATAATTAAAAAATTGGCAGAGCAACTGAATGGACATTTTTTCTCAAAGTAGACCTATAAATGGCCAACAGGTGCATGAAAAGATAACCAACATCACTAATAACCAGGGAAATGCAAATCAGAATTGCAATGAGATACCACTTTACACCTGTTGGAATGGCTGTCAAAGACATTGTCTTTGTCAAAAGACAAGAGATAACAAATGTTTGTAAGGATATGGAGAAAAGGATTCCTTGTGCATAATTTGTGGGAATGTAAATTGGTGCAGCCACTATGGAAAATGTATGGAGGGTCCTCAAAGAGTTAAAAATACGTCTGTCATATAATCCAGCACCATATATATCTTATCATGTATCCTATGTTATGCTACTGTACACTCCAGTACCTATACCCAAAGGAAATGAAACCATGTCTTGAAGAGGTGTCTGCACAGTGTGTTCACTGCAGCATTATTTATAATAGCTAAGTTATGAAAACAACGTAAGTGTCCATCAGTGGGTGAATGGATGCAAAAATGTGATATATACATAACAATATATATAATGGGATGTTAATCAGCCATAAAAAAGAAGGAAAATCTTCCATTTGCAACAACGTGGGTGGATCTGGAGGTCATTATGCTGAGTAAGTCAGACAGACAAAGACAAATACTGTATGATCTTCCTTGTTTGTGGAATCTAAAAAAAAACCAAACTCATAGATACAGAAAACAGATTGGTGATTACTAAAGATGGGAGGCAAGGGGGTCAAAAGGTACAAACTTCCACTTATGAGATAACTAAGTTCTGGAGTTACAATGTACAGCATGGTCACTATAGTTAGCAATACCGTAGTGTATATTTGAAAGTTGGTAAGAAAGTAAATCTTAAAAGTTTTTAATGGGGAATATAAAAAATAGTGAAAGGGATTATAGGGGAAAGGAGAGAAAATGAGTGGGAAGAATCAGAGAGGGTGACAGAACATGTTAGACTCCTAACTCTGGGAAATGAACAAGAGGTAGTGGAAGGGGAAGTGGATGGGGGGATAGGAGGATGGGGTGACTGGGTGATGGGCACTGAGGAGGGCACTAGACGGGATGAGCACTGGGTGTTATACTATTGTTGGCAAATCAAACTCCAATAAAAAATATATATATATAAAACAAAAAATTTGTGACTGTGGGAGGTGATAGGTGATAGATGGTCATTAAACTTATGGTAATCATTTTGAAATACATATGTTATATATAATCTCTCTGTAATATATACATCTATCACACCATTACATTGTACATCTTAAATGAAAACAATGTGATATGTCAATCATATCTCAGTAAAACTGTGCCAAAATTCTAAATGTATTTCACTTAAAGTATTGTTTTTTATTACATGTCTTTGACATTAAAGCTTTTAATCCTGTTATAAAATGAGAGTAATAGTTGCTTCTGTTTATCTATAATTAATAAAACTTAAGGTTTCCAGAAGAAAAAAATCTGTACTATTATTTCAAAATAACCTAGTCCAATTTGGTCATGCACAATCATTAGGTTCTTTTAGATAGACGGTGGTAGTCTCCAATAGTTGAGGCAGGAAAAGCTTCTAGAGTTCTTCCCTCGAAACTTTGCCACTAAGTCATGTATTACAGTGAGTGAGAGAAATGTCTGAATTCTGTTGCTCACACACTTACTAATTAGATATAAAAACGGTCATAGAGCCAGTTCTGCAAACTCAGTGAAATTGAATCTCTCTGTCCTTTTTCATTGTGTATTTTTAAAGTCATCTTAACCATTTTTAAGTGGACAGTTCAGTACAGTCCACTATATTTGCATTATTGTAAATAGATCTCCAGAACTTTTTTATGTTGCAAAATTGAAACTCTATAGCCATTAAAAACTCCCATTTTTCTCTCCCTCTAGCCCATTTTATTTTTATTTTATTTTTTTAAAGGATTTTTATTTATTTATTCATGAGACACACACAGAGAGAGGGAGAGACATAGGCAGAGAGAGGAACAGGTTTCCTATGGGGAGCCAGATGTGGGACTCAATCCCAGGATCCCAGGATCACGACCTGAGCTGAAGGCAGATGCTCAACCACGGAGCTACCCAGGTTCCCCCCTCTAGCCCCTTTTAACCATGATTAAGTTTTCTGTCTTTATGAGTTTGACTATTCTTTTTTTTTTTAAGTTTTATTTATTTATTTGAGAGAGTGAGCAAGATCAAGACAGAGATCTTGAGCAGGGTGGTGGTGGATGTCGGTGCAGAGGGAGAGGTAGGCTGCCTGCTGAGCAGGGAGCCCAACACAGGGCTCCATCTCAGGACTCCAGGATCATGACCTGAACCAAAATCAAAGATGTCCATTTTTGGCTAGTCTCGATACCTCATATCAATATAACCACAGTATTTGTCTTCTTATGATTAGCTCATTTCATCTAGCATAATATCCTCGAGTTTTATCCATGTTGTAGCAGGTGACAGAATTTTCTTCCTCTTTTTCCTATAATTTTTAGAAAGATTTTTTTTTATTCATTTGAGAGTGAGAGTGAGAGAACAAGCAGGAGGAGAGGCAGAGGGAGAAGAACAAGCAGACTCCTCACTGAGCAGGGAGTCCAATGTGGGGCTTGAACTCAGGACCCCAGGATCACAACCTGAGCTGAAGGCAGATGCTTAACTGCCTGAGCCACCCAGGTGCCCCTCTATCATTGTTAATAGCAGATATTTGTTGAGCATCTACTGACTATTAGGCTTGTTCGAGATATTTTTGGCCAAAGAAAAAAACAGAGGTAAAGAAAACTAATCATTTAAATAAATTACTCTGAATTGACATACAGAATGTACATGCTCAGATACCTTAATAAGTCTTATACTGAGGTGTCTGCTGTATTTTTTAGGTAGTAATTCTTGTATCTAGATTCTACCGCATATGCATAGTTTTGTAAAAGTGGGTGATACTTGTAAAGTTTGGTGGGTGATACTTGGAAAAGTTTGTAATACTGGTGACCAATTCTGGATCAAAATAAATTAGTTCTTTGAAAAATCCGGACAACTTATTGTCAGTTTATCACCAATTCCACCAGCTTGCAAAGTCTTCTGCCAAATGTTTAAAAAATATTTTTTATTTTGTTTTTATTGTGGTAAGAACAACATAAAATTCGCCATCTTAACTATTTTTAAGAACACAGTCTAGTGTTGTCATTCACATAATTATGCAACGTATTCAGAACTCTTCTTGCAAGACTGAAACTTTGTACCCACAGACAACTCCCTTCCTCCATGCTCTTCCAGGCTGTGGTAAGGTACTTGGTTTCTATGAATTTTATTACTGTAGGTAAATAGCTCACATAAGTGGAATCATAGAGTATTTGTCTTTTTGTGATTGGCTTATTTCATTTAGTATTATGTTCTCAACGTTCACCCATGTTTAGCCTGTGGTAGGATTTCCTTCCTTTTTTTTTTATTTTTTTAAAAAAATTTATTCATGATAGTCACACACACACACACAGAGAGAGGAGAGAGAGAGGCAGAGACACAGGCAGAGGGAGAAGCAGGCTCCATGCACCGGGAGCCTGACATGGGATTCGATCCCGGGTCTCCAGGATCGCGCCCTGGGCCAAAGGCAGGCGCCAAACCGCTGCGCCACCCAGGGATCCCGATTTCCTTCCTTTTTAAGGCTGGATAATATTCCCTCGTATACAAACAGAACATTTTGTTTATCCTTCATCTGTTGATGGATATTTGAGTAGTTTATATTTCATGACTTTTGAAATAGTGCTGCAATGAACAGGGTGTATTGATATCTCTTTGAGACCTTGATTTCAATTCTTTTGGATGTAAATCGAAAAGTAGGATTACTGGAACATATGATAGTTGTGTTTTTAACCTTTCAGGGAACTCTCATGCTGTTTTCCATAGAGCCTACACCATTATGCAATCCTCCATGCACACGAGTTTCAATTTTTCCACAGCCTCATCACTATATCCTTTTTAAAAAATTGTATCAAATCCTAAATGGATGTGAAGTGATATCTCTTTGTAGTTTTTTTAAATTTAATTTTATTTTTTTAAAATTTTTTTCTCTTTGTAGTTTTGATTTACATTTCTCTAATCATTAGTGAAGTTAAGCAACTTTTTCATGTGATAATTGGAAGGAGAAATATTTGTTCTATTTCTTTTCCCACTTTTTAATTAGGTTCATTAATTTTTTGTTGTTGGTTTGTAGGAATTCATTATATTTTCTGGATATTACTGCTTATCAGACACATGATTTGCAAATATTTTCTTCTATTCTACAGGTGGCCTTTTTACTCTTACTTGATTGTGTCCTCAAATACATAAAAATTTTTAAGTTTGATGTGGTTCCATTTGTCTGTTTTTGCTTTTATTGCCTGTGTTTTTGGTGTCATATCCAAGAAATTATTGCCATAGCCAACATCACGAAGATTTTCCTTCTTGTTTTCTTGTAGGAGTATTGTAGCTTTGGGTCTTAAATTTAACTTAGTTAATCCATTTTGACTAAATTTTATATATGTTTGGTGTAAGATAAAGGTTCAATATCATTCTTTTGCAGGTGGATATTCAGGTTACTCAACCCTATTTTTTGAAGAGATTGTCCTTTCCCAAACGAGTGCTCTTGGCATCCTTGTTGAAGATCATTTGATTGATACATGAGGGTTTATTTTTGGCTATTTTATTTTATTGATTTATATGTCTGTGCTGGTATCACACAGTGTTTTGATTACTGTTTCTTCATACAAAGGTCTGAAATCAGGAAATGTAAGACATACAACTTTGCTCTTCTTTTTCAATATTATTTGACTATTTGGGGTTCCTTGAGATTTGCTATGAATATTAAGATGGATTTTTCTATTTCTGAAAAAAAATTGTCATTGGGATTTTGATAGAGATTGCATTGTATCCGCAGATTGCTTTTGGTAGTATTGACATACAATATTGAGTATTACTAATCCATGATCATAGGACGTCATTCCATTTATTTATACCTTATTTAATTTCTTTTTTTATACCTTATTTAATTTCTTTTAGCATTGTTTTGTAGTTTTCAGTATACAAATCTTTCACCATCTTGGTTAGATTTATTCCTGAGTATTTTATTCTTTTTGCTGCCATTATAAATGGAATTGTTTTTAAAAATTTCCTTTTAGGATGATTCATTGAATAGAAACAAACTGATTTTTATATGCTGATTTTTTATCTCTGTAACTTTGCTGAATTATTTTATTAGTCATAATAGTGTGTGCATGTAATCTTTAGTGTTTTCCATAAAATCACATCAACTGTGGATAGAAATACTTTTACTTCTTCCTTTCTAATTAGAATGCCTTTTATTTCTTTTTCTTGCCTAATTCCTGTAAGACTTTTAATACTATGTTGAATAGAGTGGTGTTTGCTCCTAATCTTAGAGGAAAAGCTTTTAGGCTTTCAACATTAAGTATGATATTAGCTGTGAGCTTTCCATATATAGTATTTACTCTGTTGAGGTAGTTCCTTTCTATTCCTGTTTTTTTTTTTTTTTTTTTTTTTTTTTAATGATGGCTACTGAATTTTGTCAAATGCTTCTCTGTCACAATTGAGATGACTGTGTTTTTTTTTTTCCTTCATTCTGTTAATGTGGTGTATTACATTGATTTTCATATGTTAAACCATCCTTACGTTCTGGGAATAAATCCCAGTAGGTCATGGGGGTATAATCCTTTTAATATGTGGTTGAATTTGGTTTGCTAATGTTTTTTCTAAAAAGGCTCAACACCCATTGTGGAGCCCAATGTAGGGCTTGAACTCATGACCCTGTGATCAAGACCTGAGCCCAAATCAAGAGTCAGATACTTAACCAACTGAGCAACCCAGGAGCCCCTGGTTTGCTAGTATTTCACTGAAGATCTCTCACATCAATTATTATCAGGAATACAGTCTGTAGTCTTTCTTTTCTTGTAGTGTCTTTGACTTCGGTATCAGAGTAATGCTGGCTTCATAAAACAAGTTTGGAAGTGTTTCCTCTTCTTGAATTCTTTGGAAGAGTTTGAGGAGAATTGATGCTTAATCTTCTTTATATATTTGGTAGAATTTTCCAGTGAAGTTATATAGTCCTGGGCTATTCTTTGTTGGGTAGTTTATGATAACCAATTCAATATACTTACTAGTTATTGGTCTGTTCAGATTTTCTATTTCTTCATGATTCAGTATTGGTAAGTCTTGTATTTCTTGTATCTACAATATGTAGATAGTATTCATGTCTGATAAACCAGTGAAGTTATATAGTCCTGGGCTATTCTTTGTTGGGTAGTTTATGATAACCAATTCAATATACTTACTAGTTATTGGTCTGTTCAGGTTTTCTATTTCTTCATGATTCAGTATTGGTAAGTCTTGTATTTCTTGTATCTACAATATGTAGATAGTATTCATGTCTGATAAACCTAGATACTCTAGGTTTTTATTTGTTCTAGGTTGTCCAATTTATTGACGTATCATTGTTTACAGCATTCCCTTATAATCCATTTTACTTCTGTGCATTAGTTGCAGTGTCCCCTCTTACATTTCTAATTTTAGTTGAATATTCTTCTTTTTTTAATCTAGCAAAAGATTTCTCAGTTTTGTTGGTCTTTAAAAAAACCAACTCTCAGTTGGTTTAAAAAAAACCAACTCTCAGTTTCACTGGATTTTAAAAATTGTTTACTTCTGCTCTAATTTTTTTTTAAAGATTTTATTTATTTATGCATGAGAGACATAGAGAGAGAGAGAGGCAGAGGGAGAAGCAGGCTCCATGCACGGAGCCTGATGTGGGATTCAATCCCCGGTCTCCAGGATCAGGCCCTGGGCTGAAGGTGGTGCTAAACTGCTGAGCCACCCAGGCTGCCCTGAGCCACCCAGGCTGCCCACTTCTGCTCTAATTTTTGAATTTCTCCTGTTTGCTTTGTGTTTAGTTTGTTTTTCTAATTTTTTTAAGATGAAAATTAGGCTTTTGAGATCTTTCTTCTTCTTCTTCTTCTTCTTCTTCTTCTTCTTCTTCTTCTTCTTCTTGTTCTTCTTCTTGTATTTTTTTGGAGTTCGGTTTGCCAACATATAGTATAACACCCAGTGCTCATCCCGTCAAGTGCCCCCCTCACTGCCCGTCACCCAGTCACTCCACACTCCCACCCACCTCCCTTTCCACTACCCCTTGTTCACTTCCCAGAGTTAGAAGTCTCTCATGTTTTGTCACCCTCTCTGATTTTTTCCCACTCATTTTCTCTCCTTTCCCCTATAATCCCTTTCACTATTTTTTATATTCCCCGTATGAGTGAAACCATATAATGATCGTCCTTCTCCAATTGACTTACTTCACTTAGCGTAATACCTTGTTTTTTTGATGTATACATTTACCCCCATAAACTTCCCTCTTAGAACTGCCTTCACTGTGTCCCCTGTTTTGTTATATTGTATTTTTGTTTTTGTCTTTTTACTTATTTGTTTATTGGAGAGTAAGAGAGTGAATGAGTGAGAGGAGGGAGAGGAGAGGAGAGAGAGAGAGAGTGAGAGAGAGAGAGAGAGAGAGAGAGAGAGAATCTTCAAGCAGACTCCCTGCTGAGCATGAAGCCTAACTCAGGGCTCAATTCCAGGACTCTGAGATCATGACCTAAACCAAAATCAAGGGTCAGATGCTCAACCAACTGAGGGAACCAGGTGCCCCTGTTTTTATTTGTCTTAAGGTATTTACTAATTTACTTAGTGATTTCTTCTTTGACTCTTGGTTATTTAAGATTGCATTAATTTCTACATATTTTTTATTTTCCTCTTTTTCTTTTGCTATTGATCTCTACATTTCATTGTAATCAGAAAAAAAGCTTTCTATAATTTCTATATTTTAAAATTTGTGAAGACTTGTTCTATGGCCTAACATATGGTCTATCTTGGAGAATGTTCCAAGTACACTTGAGAAGAACGTATATTCTGCTGCTGTTGGGTGGCATGTTCTATATATGTCTGTTAAATTCAGATTGTTTATAGTGTTCAATTCCTCTGTTTCTTAATTAATCTTCTGATTGTCCATCCATTATTGAAAGTGAGGTATTGAAATCTCCTGTTACTGTGTTTCTACCTATTTCTCCCTTCAATTCTGCCGATATTTGCTTTAAAAATTTAGAGATCTGATGTATGGTGCATAAATATTTTTATATACTTTTGGTTGAACCAACCCTTTTATTATGTAATGTCTGCTTTGTCTGTTCTACCAGATTTTCATATAAAGTCTATTTTATCTGATACTAGAATAGCCACATCTAATCTCTTTTGGTTACCATTGGCATGGAACATCTTTTTCCCTTCTTTCACTTTTAGCCTATGTGTGCTCTTAAATGTAAAGTGAATCTCTTATAAACAGTATATAGTTGGATTTATTTATTTATTTATTTATTTATTTATTTATGGCTTCCCAATGCAGGGCTTGAACACACAACCCTGAGATCAAGACTTGAGGTGAGATCAACAGTCAGACAGATGCTCAACTCAGTCGAGTGACTTTAGCCACCCAGTTAGGTCCCCTTTTAAAATCTATTTTAGCCAATCTATATCTTTTTGTTGGGGAGTTTAATCCATTTACATTTAAAGATTTACTAATGGGGAAGGATTTACTGTAGATATTTTGTTAATTGTTTCCTGTATGTCTTGTACCCTTCTTACTCTTTCTTTCCTCTCTTACTGCCTTCTTTTGTTTTTTACTGATATTTTTGTAGTGACATGTTTTGATTCCTTTCTCATGTTGCTTTGTCTATATCTATAGGTATTTTCTTTGTGGTTACCATTGCAAAACCCTAAAGTTATAACAGTCCATTTTAAGCTGATAACAACTCAATTTCAGTTGCACACAAAATATTTTAAATTCAAGTTAGTTAACTAATCATAATAGTCTAGTATTAGCTTCAGGAGTAAAATTTAATTATTCATCACTTATATATAACACCCACTGCTCATCCCAACAAGTGCCCTCCTAAATGCCCACCACCCATTTAGTCCATCCTCCCACCCACTTCCCCTTAGCACACTCAGTTTGTGCTCTATAGTTAAGAGTCGCTTATGGTTTGCCTCCCTCTATATTTTTATCTTATTTTCCCCTCCCTTCCCCTATGTTTCTCTGCTTTGTTTCTTAAATCCCACATATAAGTGAAACTATATTATACTTATCTTTCTCTTACTTATTTCACTTAGCATAAAACCCTCTAGTTCCACCATGTCATTACAAATGGCGAGATATTCTTTTTGATGGCTGGGTAATATTCTAATATATATCAATCACATCTTCTATATCCATTCATCAGTCAGTGGACATTTGGGCTCTTTCCATAATTTGGCTATTATTGATAATGTTGCTATAAACATTGGGGGTACATGTGCCCCTTTGGATAAGCATTTTTAATCCTTTGGATAAATACCTAGTAATGCAACTGCTAGGTCATGGGGTAGTTCTAACTTTTTGAGGAAACTCTTAACTTTTCCAGAATGGCTGTAACAGTTTGGATTCCCACCAACAGTGCAAACTGTCTCGGCATCCTTGCCAACATGTTGTTTCCTGAGTTAGTTTTAGCCATTCTGACTGGTGTGAGGTGGTATCTCATTGCGGTTTTGATTTGTATTTCCTTGATGATGAATGATGTTGAGCATTTTTTAATTTGTCTGTTGGTCGTTTGTATGTCTTCTTTGGAGAAATGTCTGTTTATGTCTTCTGCCCATTTCTTAAGGATAATTTGTTTTTTAAGTGTTGATTCTCATGAGTTCTTTATAGATGCTGGATACTAGTCCTTTATCCGATATGTCATTTACAAATATCTTCTCCCATTCTATTGGTTGCTTTTAGTTTTGTTAATTGTTTCCTTTGCGTTGCAGAAGCTTTTTATCTTAATAAGGTCCCAATAGCTCATTTTTGCCTTTGTTTTCCTTGCCTCCAGAGACGTGTCTAGAAAGAAGTTGCTAAAAAAAAAAAAAAAAAAAGAAAGAAGTTGCTGCAGCTGAGGACAAAGAGGTTGCTGCCTGTTTTCTCCTTTAAGATTTTGATGGTTTCCTGTCTCACATTTAGTTCCTTCATCCATTTAAAATTTTTCTGTATGGTGTAAGAAAGTGGTCCAGTTTCATTCTTCTGCATGTCACTGTCCAGTCTTCCCAACACCATTTGTTGAAGATACTGTCTTTGTGGGTTTTTTTTTTTTAGCTATCTCAAATTCTCTAAGCAGCTTGCCTTTCTTCTTCTCAGGAGATCACAATCTTATTCCCCCAGCGTCTTCTTGTGGAACTGCAAAATGTCTGTAGCTGAGCCACTTCAATGGTCTCTGTCACTTCTAAACAGTTCTGCTGTTCCTACTAGTGTTCTGAATGAGAAGACACAGAATCCATCCCCTCAGGCATCCCTCAGACAATCCAGATTGTTCGACGCATGGTCTGTTCTATTTTCATTCTGAGGGTGGAGCAGATATGGGAAATTTCCTCCTAATGGTGCCACTACACCAGGTTGGGGGTGGTGTACAAGTGTACAAAACTCTGCAAAAGTTCCCATAACTTTCATTGAAATCCTTTCCTGGTTTTCCATTGGCCTGGTTGCTGCTGCTTCTTAGTTGGTTTCTAGCATTCTTACAAAGGCATTCAAACAATCCACAGATTGTTGTTATTTGGTTGTCTCCATTGGAGAGGGTTTGGAGACTTCGTAGTCTGTCATTTTACTGCTGTCACTACCCTAAATGATTTAAAAAAATTTTTCTCACCAGTATCTGAGAGTAGATGCATGGAACTTCTCACACTGTCATACCATCCACATAGGACTATTCCTGTTTTAAACACCAAAGTTTGTGACAAAGTTTGTTACATCAACCATAGCAAATATACTTAGCTCAATATTTTAAAACTATATGTATATATGCCTTTTATTTATTATGTAGAAATGGTGTAAATCTAATACATTTCTGACTCTTTGGCTTTTAACAGGGAGATTGAACTCATTCACAATATTTTTCCTCGAAATCATCTTCATGCATATCCACACCTCCAATTCTAACTATAGTCTTCCTATTAGGAAGAAGACAAAGCCATAAACCCCAGGATTATGGGAGTAAGAGATTTGAGTTCTGGTATCCATTGTCTGCATAATTTTAGGCAAGCCCAATCTCTGGATCTGAACTTTCTCCTATGTTACATGAAGGATTGGACCTTGAGATGGACGTAATGTTGTTTTTAGTCTATTGAACATCTATTTCATTGGGTTGATGGATTCCCTACCTAGCTCCTCCTGTCCCTTGTAATAAAGAGTAGATGAAAGGCATAGGAAAGGAAATTTCAAATGATTCCCTGGGATTCTAAGATGAGGTAATGGATATTAACATTTTCTATACTTAATCTCTTCCATTATATGAAAAAGATCTATGTGCAGCAAGATAGACAAAGCCAGGCAGAGATGAATAAAGATGAGAGAATTCCAAAGAATAAGAGTCTCAGTGGCACTGAGCCCTTAGTCCTAAAGCTCTGCATTGGATGCTTTGAGAAACCTAGAATCCTTCTCAGCTACAGGATCACATTAAACTAATATTTTGGGTTCTTATCCCTTGTAAAGAAAGGTTCTTCACTAATACGTAGAGCATTCTGGAGAGAGCCCAGACCCTTTACCTCTTCTATTATCTGTATCTCTGAATCGCCTTGAGTCTCAGTTTCCTCATTCATACAAGGACAATCATTCTTATACTCAAGTTGCTATGCAGGTAAATATAATAATATGGGAAAAGTAGATGCTTAGTACACAGTAGATGCCCAACAAATAGTAGTATTGTAGTATCACCAATTTAATCATTTTTCAAGATGGATATTGCTCAGAGTTCAGAGATTATAACAAAATAGACAAAATAAAAAAGTAAGGCTTTTGGAACAGAAAAAAAAATGATTTGAAATTGTACGTCAGTGCTCTGTGGATGTGGGAACTTTATCACCTGGCATCCCTTAGGACAGTGCTGACTTTAAGCAAACTGGCTTAACAAGGAGATGTTTTCTCTCCCATTACTGAAGGTCCAGAAGTGGGGTTGGAACCAGGAACAATATTGCCGTGCAATGTTGTCAACCCACATTCTTTACATCTTTGCACTTCACTAGAGTAGATTTTTCCTCAACTTGGTTCCCCTCATGGTCATAAGATGGCTCTCTGGATCACCTGGGGCAAAATGATTGCTTGTTCCTAGCCAACAGGAGAGAGAATTGCATTAGTTTCCCGGATTTCTCAGCAAGTCTGTCCTTTTCATTATGGACACAAATTGGCTTAAGCCAGTCTCATATTTGAGCTAATCACTAGTAAGGAGTCATGAAATTATCTTAGTTTAGTCTAGCTGTTAGGAGAATATTGGGACATCAACCAAAATATCCCTCATTACTCAAATGACCTTTCTGAGTCTGTTTCTCCTCATGTTAAACACTTAACTCACAGGTTGCTGAGAGAATGACATATCATATGTTTAATGCACCTACAATAATATTTAGCATTATCTAGTAATTCAATAAATGAAGGATTGGTTAACTGAGATGATAGCTCATGATAGGAGGTGGAGGAGACAAACTCAACTAGTCACAAACACCTCAGTGCCCGGACCTGACTGGAACTCTCTGTCAGGTTTCCCCTCTTTGAACTTCACGCAGTAGTAAGTGCCGGCATCGGCAAGAGAGATATCACTGATGCGGATGGAAAAGTCTGTGTTGCCAGCTTTGGTGATGTGTCCAATTTCTTTTACTCTGGGAAAGAGACCTTCTTTGAAATTGTAGATTAATTCCCGGCTTGGCCCAGATCCCTTGAACCATAAGACAGGTCCTTTTGGGAATGAATCTGGTACACTGCAACTCAAGGTGACTGTCTCTCCAATTGATACAGTCTGTGTCATCTCAGATTGTTGCACCTGGAATATCTCATGTGTGGTTCCTGCAAAGAAATACAAAATCATTTCCCATTTCCCATCCTTTGACCCAGGCAGGACTGAAGAACTTGGATCTAGATCATGGGTGGACTTCATTTAATGACATGTGTGAGCACACACACACTGAATTTAGAGAGGCCTCTGCAGGTGGTGGAAGCTCCTGACCTGACTGAGGGGAGTCAGTACAGTGGATCAGATGTATTTCTTCCCCAGGTCCATGTCTCAGCTCTGAACCAAGGAAAGAAGAGGACAGGGAAGGAGAGGGCTGGGATTATGAATTCATGGAGAGAGACACTAGTCTCTCCCCTATCTAAATGCCCCAAATCACACAGTGCACTTGGGGATGGGTCCAAGTGCCCTCTGCCAACCTCAGATTGACATTCATCTCTTTTCTGAAGGGTGAGCAGCCACTGAACTTGTGGAGATATTAATTCTGAGAGGTGTGGAGAAAGGGTAAGTCATGAGACAGCAAGCCTAAAGAATCGGGAGCCATTTAGGACTACTAAGTTCATGCAGGCAGAGTATGTTTCCTCTGCTTATCTGTCAAGAGGGAAGAGACAGTTTCCTCTTCTCCACAAAAAAAAAGAGTAGGACCTCAAGGGACCTTGTCAATTTTGGAAGGCCCACAACTGACCCCCAACATTTGCTACCACCAGCATCACTCCCCCATATTAGTCAGGTCCTGGTAATCTCTCTCCTTTCAGGTTGGCAAACTGTCAAAACCACAGATGGGCTAAGGTGTGGGTTGGAGCAACAAGGGAACTCTGGGAGAGAATGGCAGGTAAGCTGCCTACACTCTCATTTCTCAGCTTGAGGGAAATATGTAAATTTCCCATGGCCATTGGGTGGCATGGAATGTGGCTGGACTTGAAGAGAACATTACTGGTTTTCCCAGAAGAACCGATGGACACATGATCTCACTGTATTTGATGAAATGAATTCAGAGAGTGGCAAGAACCAGGAAGCACTGGTTGTCCTCAGAAAAGAGGAGGAGAGCAGAGCTGGGGGTAGACGAGGGCAGACCAGGGAAAGATCAAGTGCCAGAAGAGTGACTCAACCCCTCCAGGACAGCTTTTCCAAAGAAGATCTGGGGGTGAGTGATACCCGAGACCCCTCTTTCTGGTCTTCTGGCTCCCCAGAAACCATAATAGGAGACCATACCCACTCACTGGCTTCCTGTGTGGGGAACGGGGTCCCTGCCTGCATTGTGGTGGCCCTCAGGGACCTGCCACCAGGGCCCATTACATTCCAGTTGGAAATGGGTGAGTGGAATGGTGCAGGCTGGTAGAGGTTCTGCTAGCCTGTGGATCCCTTTGTTTTGGCTCAGGAGGTATTATCAAGCTTAGGGGAGTACATGTTAAGATTTTGTCCTAAATCTGTGAGATAAGATGTGGCTACAAGGGTTAGTGAATGAAAATTGGGTCTCAGAGCATAGGTTAGAAGAGACTCAATGGATAACTTCATGCCAGGATTGTCCCCCAGACCTTAGAAAAACCAGCCAGCCATCTAGGTCTCACTTTTCTCACTTTTTGAATCATCAAGTGCATACCTGTAGTTGCATTTTGTCTATTTGGTGTCTTTTTATGTGAGGGTTCCCCTTGCCATATGTCACTGGTTTGGTGGAGTTGTCTGTCAGGGAAAGGCATGGCCTGTCAACATGGCTTGATTCAATATCAGGCACAGGATTGAAGAATGGTTAATCAGTAGGGCCGTCTGCAGAATCTTAACTTAAAGGTGGTTTGTGATTGAAAGGGAACAGAATCTAGTGTGTATGATGATTTATACATGTTTCAGATTTTAAAAAATTTATTTTTATAAACCAAAGGGATGGAGTTTGTCAGACTATACTCACCATTCACAGACACATAGGTGCCTGAACCTGATACATACGACATGTCAGGGTGGCCTATTGTTAGCTTCACACAGTAATAGGTGCCCACATCTTTGGGTGACACATTACTGATGCGGATGGAATAGTCTGTTTGGTTGAACTCTGTGTCTTCTACTTGGGTTACTCGGGGAAATTGGTTTCCATTGAAATTGTAGATTAATCGTCGTTCTTGCCCATTCTCCCTGAACCACAAGACAGGCCCTGCTGGGGAGCGAGCAGACACGTTGCAGCCCAGTGTTAAGATCTCTCCAGCTCTGACTGAAATTGAACTCTCAGGCTGGGTCACCTGGAACTCTTGATCTGAAGTTCCTGGAAAGAAATTTTGCATCATTTCCCATGTTATTTGTCTTGGCCCAAGATGTTCTGAGGTTCTGGTTCTACATCAACATACATACTCTTTTAGCAACATGTACTCTTGCCAAAATATGAAAATTACAAACTGGGTTGCCATATGGGATGAGAGGAAGGCGACCAACGTACAGAAAGGGGAAAGGTACCTTTCTTCTGCATCACAATAGGAGAATGGCCTGGAGCATAGTAGGTGCTAGACAAACAAGGGAACGTGCTGAATAACAAATTATCACAAACTTAGTTTAAGGAAACACATATTATTTCATAGTTCCTGTGGACCAGGAGTTCAGGCACAGTTTAGCTTAGCTGTCATGCACAGAGGGAAGGAAGATGATGTGAAGATGCAGGAAGAAGGCCATTTAGAATCTGAGGATTGTGGTCTGAGGCTACCAGAAGCTAGGAGAGAGGCCTGGAACAGATTCCCCCTCACAGTTTATAGCAGCTTTAGTTATGATTGCCAAATATGAAAGCAACCAAGATGACCTTCAGTAGGTGAATGGATAAAGAAATTGTGATACATGCAGACTGTGGAATATTATCCAGTGCTAAAGGAAATGAGCTCTCAAGGCCTGCAAAGGTATGAAAGAACTTAAATGCTTATTATTAATCAAAAGGAAAAGCCTGCATACTGCATGATGCTAACTATATGACATTCTGGAAAACGCAAAAGTATGGGATGGTAAATATATAAGTGATTGCCAGGGGTTAGGGTGGAAACAGAGGACTTTAGAATGCAGAGGACTTTTAGGGCAGCGAAACTACTCTGTATAATTCTATAAAGGTGGATATCACTATACCTTTGTCCAAACCCATAGACTATACAAAACCAAGAGTGAACCATAATGTGAACTGTGGACTTTGGATGTTAATGACATATCAGTGTAGGTTAATCATTTGTAATAAATATACCACTGGTGGAGGATATTGATAATGGCAGCAGCTGTGATGTGTGGAGGTGGGGAGTCCTATGGGAAATCTCTGCACCTTCTGCTCAATTCTGGAGTGAACCTAAAACTGCTTTAAAAAATATGAAGTCAATATATAAAAGTCATATCATGACCGTATCAAAGGTCAACTAGATTTTCTTCTATGATATCTTGTAAGCGTTTTATAGTTCTGTGTTTTATATGTGAGTTATTTTTATGAAGGCTGTTAGGTCTGTGTCTAGAATCAATTTTTCTTTTTGCACATAGATTTCCAGACGTCCAATTGCTCCAGCAACATTTGTTGAAAAGACTATATTTGCTCCATTCCTAATGATCAGTTGGCCGTATTTATGTCGGTCTATTTCTGGACTATTCTGTTGCATTGATCTGTCTCTTCTCACACCAATGCCACTGTTTTGATTACTGTGCCTTTCTAGTAAGTCTTGTAGTCAAATGTTGTGAGTTCTCTGACTTTGTTCTTCTCCAACATTGAGTTGGCTATTCTGGATCTTTAACTTCTCCATATAAACTTTAGATTCAGTTAATCAATATTCACCGAATAATTTGCTCATATTGATTGGGATTGTATTTAATCCTTAGATCAAGTTGGGAAGAATGGATATCCTGAAAATATTGAGTCTTCCCATCCATGATATGGGATGTATCTCTATTCAGTTCTTTTTTGATTGCTTCAATCAGTTTTCTAGCTTTCTTTATATAGATCTTTTACACATAATATGAGATTTATACCTATTTCTCTTTTTTGGGGGGTGATGATGTAAATTGTCACGTGTGTTTTTGGTATATAGAAACACTATTGATTTTTGTGTGTTGATCTTGTATCCTTGCTGAATGTGCTTATTAACCCTAAGAAGGCTTGTTTTTTTGTTTTTTTTGTTTTTTTTTTTTGTTTTGTTTTTGTAGATTCTTTGGGATTTTCTATGTAGACAATCATGTCATCTGCAAATAAGGAAGTTTTATTTCTCCTTTTCAGTTTCCTTTCCTTTCCTTTCCTTTCCTTTCCTTTCCTTTCCTTTCCTTTCCTTTCCTTTCCTTTCCTTTCCCCTTCTGTCCCTTCCCCTCCATTCCTTTCTTCCTGTCCCTCTTTCCTACAAGTTCCAGAACAGTGTTGAATAAAAGTTTAGAGTAGGGGCATCCTGCCTCAGTCCTTATCTTACAAAAAAAATTCAGTCTTTCACCATTAAGTATAATGATAGCTGTAGGAATTTTTGTAGATGTTCTTCATGAAATTGAGGAAGTTCTCCCCTATTTCTAGTTTGCTAAGAGTTTGTATTGTGAATGGGTGTTAGATTTGCCAAATGCTTTTTTTCTGCATCAACTGATATGATCATGCCATTTTTCTTCTTTAACTTGTTGATGTGATGGGTTACACTAATTAATTTTCAAATATTAAAACAGCTTTGCATGCCTGGGATAAATCCTTCTTCGTCATGGTATATAACTTTATACATTGTGAAATTTCACTTGCCAACCTTTTGTTGAGGATTCTTGCATTTAGGTTCATGAGGGATATTGGTCTGTAGTTCTTTTTTATGTACAGTCTATCTGGTTTTGCTATCAAAATAATAATGGCCTCATAAAATAAGTAGGGAAGTGTTTCCTCCTCTTGTATTTTCTGGAAGAGATTTATGAACTTGGTATTAATTCCCATTTAAATATTTGCTAATATTTTACAGTGGGCCTGGGTGTTTCATATATTTTACTCTTTCCTAAAACACCCAAGGTTTCTTCTTCCTTTCTTAGATCAGATAAGAGCCTTGGCTTTCTCTTTCATCTGATTTGAACCCCTCCTCTTTCATCTACTCTGGCAATTGGAACTCAAAGCCTCTGCTAAGATGGACCAATAGCCTTGGGGAAGAAATTCCACATGTTTGTTCAGCTTTTTCAGCAAGCAGGGTTTCAGCAAGCCTGCAGGGTTCAGCTTCCATCACTGACCCAGAGAGACCTCTAGTGACCACTTCCCACCAATATTCCATGAGCACACAAACTTTTGCAAATTTTTAATAGTGACTATCTTAGGGTGGAAACATTGTGGATTCTTTTCATGCTTCATAATTTCATGTTCTCCAACATGTTTTTCTTTGTTGAGAACTGCACCTGTGTGGTGGTAATACATTTGAAAGATAGGTTCTTTGTTTCTAGGGGTTAGGAGATGAGAGCTCTAATGTGTGCTGTGCTCAACCCTTTGACCATTAGGGGTGTCCATTCCCAAACAAAAGGGTCTGGAACAGACTTGGCCATTGGGAAATTTTGTGAGCTGGGAGCCATTCCAATCTAGTTCTATAAATTCTGGCTGTGATAGAGAACCTCCCCCCTCCCCAGGAAATTCTAGGGAAACAGATGAGGAGAAAAAGTAAACAAGTATAGGGGTCTCCACCACACATATCTGAGACACAACTCACCTGTGAATCTCAGCAGCAGAGTCAGCAGCAGGGATGGCAGAAGTGGGCAGGTTTGGGAGGCAAGTACAGGCATTGTGGTGGCCCCTGGATCCTTCTCTGTCTGAGTGTTGTTCTAGCGGGTCCCAGGACTCTGTGCTCTGAGGAGAGAAGACACTCCCTGCCTCCATGAGGTCAGAGGAAGGGGATTGTGATGAGAAGAAAGACCGCGGGACTTATCACTTTTTCTTTGAGATTATCAAATGGACAGAGAAGGTGATCACAAGCTACTGATAAGTAGCTGCTAGAAATGGTTGGTTTTCTATAGTTGAGGGCATGACACTTATAGGCTTGTGCTCTTTCCTGAGCCTCCTCTCATCTGAGGTCTCTTCACCCTGCATCTCTGCCAATTTAGAGGCCCAGAGATATGGTGTGGGAAAGAGATTGGAGCTTAGGAGATGGTGATGATTTGTGTCTTAGAGGATAGAAGGGGCTACAGGGAAGGTGGGGCTGGGGGACTACTTTGCAGGATGGAAAGCAATGCACCTAGAAATACATTTGAAAGGTGAGGGCTGCCTCTGCTGTCTATGCTGAGTTTAGGGCTAGCTCAGGAGGAAGGAAGTGGAGGGACATAAGAAATGCTCTTGGAAAGAGAGAGAAACCAGAATTTCGACTTCTTTTTTTCTCACCTCTGCAAAAGACTCTACCCAAGCACAAAGGTTGTGGTGAGACTCTCAGTCCACACTCAGCTGGTGACCCTCTGATGTCCACAAGTCTACTGTCAGGCACTGACTCTAGGGTGATTTTCCTGTTGCTTCCTTGTGATCCCTGCCTCCTCTCAGAGATCAATAGGATGTTAAGGCCAGGAGAGGTGTTACAACAAGAGGAGAGTCCACAGTAAGTGCAAACTGCCTGTAGGAGATGACAAGACTCCTCTCCTCTTGTGATGTCACCATCTTATCACATTGTTCTGGAATGATGAATTCCATGCTGGAAGGCCATCCAAGGCCCTTGCTGAGGGCTGGACAGGATCTTTCTTCCAGGTTCCAGCATCCTACCCTTCCACCTCCAGCAGACCTCATACCTTCCATTGGATCCAATACTCTACAGAGCCTGGGATTTTAGTGCCCTGATCAAGAGCACTGGCTTTGCAACCAGATGCAAGTAAGGTTCCAATCCTGAGTCTACTTCTTCATGGCTGACCTATATATCCTTTGTCCTTGAAATTTTCATTTGTATAGCTCAAATATTCAAAACTCAGACATTCTCTTCTCCCCTTATACTCTGTTCAGTGTGTGGCACATCCTCTACCCACTTGGTCAAACTGAGAAGGGGCCCATGTTCTACACCCTCACTTGTCAAATCATGTCTGCTCTGTACCAGACCCTGTTCATTTTACCTCCTAAATACTTCTTGAGTCTATGTCTCTATGTTCATTGTCATCTCCTGCTAGAATGATAACTAATACTTCTTAATAGGCTATCCTCAAATCTTTTGCCTGCTGTAGATCTACCTTCTACTTCATCCAGAGTGGTCTTTTACAACACAGATCTGAGTGCATTCCTTTTTTTTTTTTTTTTGTATAAAGAATTCTGTGGATTCTCATTGCTCCTTATATTAAGACTGTTTGCTTTATGATGATATATGGTGTATGACATATAGTATGTGATTTATTGTATATGGTATGTGGTATATGGTATATGATAGTGTAAACAATTCATCCTTCCATGGCTGGCTTGGCCCCCACAGACAAAGGGATCCCAATCTTTTCTGGTACCCACCACAGCCTCTCTTCCACATCAGGTTCCCTGGGAAATAGGGGCTGAGATAAATATTAACAAGCAGGTTATTTTTAAGGAATACTTCAGGATCCAATGGTAGAGGGGAGCAGAACTGTTTAGAAGAAGTTGAGTTACAATGA
Organism: Canis aureus; assembly: GCF_053574225.1. Taxonomy (NCBI): domain Eukaryota; kingdom Metazoa; phylum Chordata; class Mammalia; order Carnivora; family Canidae; genus Canis; species Canis aureus. The sequence goes on along the minus strand of NC_135636.1, from coordinate 24,941,965 downwards.
AGTCCCAAAGAAAACTTCAGCTGATCTTCCATGGACCTCTGGTGCTAGGATGTTCCTTTAAAGTTGTCCTGAGCTGGGGTGAGAGGGCTGTTCCTTTACGTTTCCATGTTGATGAGCCACTGGATATGGCAAGTTCCCAGACATAACCTTGGGCATAGTGGCTCTTTTCAGGAGGCCATCCCAAAGAGGGCTGACAGCTGAGGGCCATCTCCTGAAGCCTGGTTCATCACAGCATCCACTCTGCAGAGCCCCTTCTACCTCAGTTCCTTGGGCACATGACAGGGATTAACTGCCCCCAGTATCACTGAATTCTACTCCAGAAACTAATATTGCACTGTATGTTAACTAACAAAATTTATTTATTTATTTATTTATTTATTTATTTATTTATTTATTTAACTAACAAAATTTAAATAAGTAAATAAAGCTATCCCACTGCACCCAGGAGCCCAGAGTTCTCTCGCCTCACTTGGTCTAACCAACTTGCGCTTTACTAGTTGGAAACATTAAGGATGAATATCATGAGGGACTGAGAAACAGTTTCTTCTGGGATCTCTGAGTGCTCTGGAGTGAGCTCTGTCAGGGGACAGAGGAAGGAGGAGAAGGGAACCTCAGACTTGTGAAGTGAGATGAAACCTCAGTATAGAAACACAAATGTCTCGTCACCACATACGTCTTTGCATTGTCGTATGGGGGTGTAAGAGGCAGAGATCCAGCTGACGACAAAATGTTGACATTTTAAAAAATATACTTAATTTTTTGGAACAGTTTTACATTTAGAAAAAAATTGTGACAATAGTACAGAGTTCCAATATACAGCTGCACACAATTTCTCCTCTTATTAGCATCTTACATTAATTTGGTGCATCTGTGGTAATTATTTTATTGTACCAATATTGGTACATTATTATTAACCAAAGGGCATGGTTTATTGAGATTTGTCGTAGTTTTGGCTGCTATAACAAACATCACAAACTGGATGCCTTGAACAGGAACTTATTTCTCACAGTCCTGGAGGCTGGAAGTCTGAGATCAACATGCCAGGATAGTTGGGTTGTGAAGAGAGTCCTCTTTGTGGTTGCAGACTGCCAACTACTTGTATTTTCACCTGGTGAAGGGTGGGGGGGGGTGAGCTGGCCTCTTTTCATGAGGACCCTCACAACCCTCACAACCTCATTACCCATCGATGATCCCACCTCCAAATCCCATTACACTAGTGATTAGATTTTAACATGTGAACTTGGGAGAGACACAAACATTCAGTCTAGAAAATATTTCCTTAGTTTTTACCTGCATGTCCCTTTGTCTTCCAGAATTCTGTACCACATTATATTTACTTGTCATGTCCCTTTAGGCTCCTCTCAGCTGTGACAACTTCTCTGACTTTCCTTGTGGCTGATGGCCTGTCAGTTTTGAGGAGTGCTACTCACAGAATGTTTCTCTTTTCAATTTGTCATATGCTCTTCTCATAAGCAGACTGGGGTGATGGGTTTGGGGAGGAAGAGAAAAAGTGCTGTTTTCATGACATTATATCAGTGTGCACACTACGGCCATGATTCATGACTATTGGCAAACTTGTGATTACCTGGCTGAACTATGTTTGTCATATGTCCTCCCATTTTGTCCTCTTTGGAAGGGAGTCACCTCAAGTAGCCTGGATGTCAGGAGTGGGCAGTTAAGTTTCCCTTCCTTAGGGTAAAGTATCTGTTTAAATAATTTCATAGTTTCTTGCACAGGCCATTTTTTCTTTTCAATTATTTATTCAATTATTTATTTATATCAATATGGGCTCAAAGATATTTATTTTATGTGTGAAGCTATAACCAGTCTTAGCCAACTCAGGCAGCTATAACAAAATATCCCAGCCCAGGTTGCTTATAAATAAATTCTTGCTTACTGTTGTGGAGGCTGGAGTCCAATATCAGGTGGCTTGTCTGGTTGGGAGAGGGTCCTACATGGATTTCTGATTGTTTCCTCACATGGTAGAAGGGGCTAGGGAGCTCTCAGGGGGTTTCTTTTTTAAGGGCTAATCCCACTCATGAGGGTGGAGCACTCATGACCTGCTCACCTTCCAGAGGCCCCCACCTTCTAACACCATGATATGGGCTTGAGAATTCCAAAACTCAATTTTGTGAGGACAAGAACATTTAGGGCATGGAAGAACCAGATACTATTTTACTTCTTTGTTGCTCAAAATGTTGTAGTTTGGCCATTGAGGGCTCTTCCAGGTTATTCTTGTGCTCGTTTGACATACTCCAATCAGTGATTTATTTATTTTTTTTTAATTCCACTTGCTTACACTCTGGATAATATGGTTTTCTGATATGGTTTATGAGAATTTTTAAGCTCCTAAAAGAGTATTATTTAGCAAAATGGTTTTAGATACATGCACCACGTGATGGAATGAAGAAATATTTTATTTTAAAATCGCTATTTAATAGAAACATGTTTTCAAAGTAGTCGCCAATTTACTTTTAAATAATGTGATGACCTAACACATGGCAGTCATTGTTCTGGCAACTGAGGACACAGATAGTCCTTTCTCTGTCAGAGTCGACATCCTATTTGAGGAAGAGACAAACACACATAGGCAGTTTTCACTTTGCATGGTGCTGATGTCAGTTGCCACAGATCAGTTAAATAACATTAGTCTCCCAACACATGGTTCAAGTTTTATTTACAAACTCATAGTCAGGCCCTTGCTTCCTGTGGGCATAAGTGGCAGAGACAGTGATGAGCAACAGCAGCTTGGGGCCCAGGAAGACAATCACCAGGAGTAGAGTAGATAGCTTTGGGTCTGAAAATGAATGGACCAGAGACACCATTAGATGGGGCACCCAGGAAGGAGTCCATTCCCTCGAGCCTCCACTTACTCTATCTGAGGTGACTGGCTTCATCAATTCTCTAAAGGTCATGAATCTTCCCTGCAGTCAGACTCAGGCAGAATTTGGGATAAGAAGTTCCCCATTTTGTTAATCCTTTCTCAGGCTGCCTTCTTGAGGGAAGAGATGGAGAGAATGAGTGCCTAGTAACATGCACACATGGTTTACTTGTTTCCCAGGACCTATGGGCCCGATCCTATATCCTCTTTCTGGTGAAGGAACAGGCTCATAATTTAGAGAGGGTCATAAGATGAGTGGATTCAAACCCAGGGAGTCCCTCACTGCTGTCCTACAGGATGACTCAGACTTTGTGTTTGGGCCAAAATAAGACCAAACTCTTAGGATCATAGAAATAAATGTCAGCCTGACCTTGAGTGGAGTGAGGACAGGTGTCATGGTGAGAAAGGTGCAAGGCTTCCCTGCTTTGCTCCATGGGGCTTGATGAACCCATGCACTCAAGTGCTAAGGGAGGCTTCATGGTCGCCTGACCTCATGAGACCTGCTCTTGGATAGCATCCTGGAGAGGTAAGGAAATGGGGTCTAATATTTGGGGGAAAGTGTTCAAAACCCATCCTGCCCATCTCGACGCCAGTGCCAACATCAGTTGACATTTTTCTGTTGAGCACAGAAAGTTGGATCTGGAAGCATAGCTTAAGATTTATTGCCTTTTGTGCTGGGAAAATTGGACAGCCACGTGCAGAAGAATGAAACTAGACCATTCTCTTACACCATACACAAAGATAAACTCAAAATGGATGAAAGATCTAAATGTGAGACAAAAATCCATCAAAATCAGGCAGCCCCGGTGGCCCAGTGGTTTAGCACTTGCCTTCAGCCCAGGGTGTGATCCTGAGGCCCCGGGATCGGGTCCCACATCGGGCTCCCTGCATGGAGCCTGCTTCTCCCTCTGCCTGTGTCTCTGCCTCTTTCTCTCTCTCTCTCTCTCTCTCTGTGTCTGTCATGAATAAATAAATAAAATCTTTTAAAAAAAATTCCATCAAAATCCTAGAGAAGAGGGATCCCTGGGTGGCTCAGTGGCTGAGCGTCTCCCTTCAGCCCAGGGCCTGATCCTGGAGACCTGGGATCAAGTTTCATGTCGGGCTCCTTCCATGGAGCCTACTTCTCCCTCTGCCCTTGTCTCTCCCTCTCTCTCTCTCTCTCTCAAACTGTGTGTGTGTGTGTCTGAATAAATAAATAAAATCTAAACAAAACAAAACAAAACAAAACAAAAACAAAAAAACAAGAAAAAAGAAAAAAATCCCGTAAGAGAACACAGGCAACACCCTTTTTGAACTTGGCCACAGCAACTTCTTGCAAGATACATCTATGAAGGCAAAGGAAACAAAAGCAAAAATGAATTATTGAGACTTAATCAAGATAAAAAGCTTCTGCACAGCAAGAAAAAAAAAACAGTCAACAAAACTAAAAGACAACCACAGAATGGGAGAAGATATTTGTAAATGGCATATCAGGTAAAGGGTTAGTATCCAAGATCTATAAAGAACTTATTAAACTCAACAGCAAAGAAACAATCCAATCATGAAATGGGCAAAAGACATGAACAGAAATTTCATCAAAGAAGACAGACACGGCCAACAAGCACATGAGAAAATGCTCGGCATCACTGGCCATCAGGGAAATACAAATCAAAACCACAACGAGATGCCACCTCACACCAGTGAGAATGATGAAAATTAACAAGGCAGGAAACAACAAATGTTGGAGAGGATGTGGAGAAAGGGGAACCCTCCTGCACTGTTGGTGGGAATGTGAACTGGTGCAGCCACTCTGGAAAACTGTGTGGAGGTTCCTCAAAGAGTTAAAAATAGATCTGCCCTATGACCCAGCAATTGCACTGCTGGGGATTTACCCCAAAGATACAGATGCAGTGAAACGCTGGGACACCTGCACCCCGATGTTTATAGCAACAGTGTACACAATAGCCAAACTGTGGAAGGAGCCTCAGTGTCCATCGAAAGATGAATGGATAAAGAAGATGTGGTTTATGTATACAATGGAATGTTACTCAGCCTTTAGAAACGACGAATACCCACCATTTGCTTCCACGTGGATGGAACTGGAGGGTATTATGCTGAGTGAAGTAAATCAATTGGAGAAGGGCAAACATTATATGGTCTCATTCATTTGGGGAATATAAAAAGTAGTGAAAGGGAATAAATGGGAAAGGAGAGAAAGTGAGTGGGAAATATCAGTGAGAGAGACAGAACATGAGAGACTGCTAACTCTGGGAAATGAACGAAAGGGGTAGTGGAAAGGGAGGTGGGTGGGGGGATGGGGGGACTGGGTGATGGGCACTGGGGGGCACTTGATGGGATGAGCACTGGGTGTTATGCTATATGTTAGCAAATCGAACGCCAATAAAAAAATATACAAAAAAAGATTTGTTTTATGATGACCAGATTTTGCTTTTTACTTACATAAAGAAATTTAAATAATTTTTTGAAATATATGGGATAATCTTAAAGGAAGGAGCAGAGACCTCACCATATTTGCCCCTGGGTTGTTGTAGGATGGCAGGCCTCAGCTGGGTGGCCCTCTGGGCTTTCTCTGTTGAAAGAATTGCATTGCCCACTTTGCACCTGCTTCTAGAGGGCAGCCCGCATTAGAGGACTGGAAGAAGTGGGAGTATAGAGGTTTAGGTCTTTCATTCCATTTAAAACAACTCACAAAGAGCATACAGTTAGCCAGCAATCTGTCCAAAGCCATGTTTGTTGTGCTGCACTGTGTTCAACATCTCACTTTGCCAGTCCTGCCTCCTCTTTCTCATGCATGTGGATCAGGGAGCACTCCATAGTGAATTTCCCTTTCTAATAGCATCTTATAGTCTGCTTCCCAAGGCACCTGACATGTGGAGTTTGTCTGGGAGGGATCTGAAAAACCCTCTCTAATGTGCAGATTTGAACTTGGGTCTCTATCAGTTGGCTGGCCAAAAGCCCCCAGCTCTTGTGGAAGGTAGAAAGGTAAGTCCCAGCTAGCCCTGCTATTGTCACTGCTGAAACCTCACTGTGTTGTCCTGGGACAGTGTAAGCAGAAGAGGGGAGTACCCTGGTATTCTGGAAATGCGTTGGTAATTATAAGAACTACAGGTTGAATGGCTATTGCTGGGCATCAATCCTTCACAGAAAGACAGTACATCCTGAAGACCAACTGATCACACATGAAAGGTTATGTGTAAACATCAGAGGACTTCTGGGCAACACTGTAGACTATTGCCTCTTAGAGCTGGAGGGCAGAAAAAGCTTGGATACATAATTGGGTCCGACATACTCATAAGCATCAGTACTGTAGAGAGGATTGAACTCTCAGTTACAGTGCACCTGCTCTGCCAGAATAGGGCCATGATGTGGAAATATGGGAATAGATACTGAGATGTGGGATAGGAACATTAGGGCTAAGGCATTCAAAGCCCTCAGGGCACTTGTGAGCTGCTGAGGACAAGGCAGAAGCATAGCTATTTGTGTCCAAATATGGCCTCTCAACCACCCTCCACGTCCCTCCACACCCGCCACACACACACACACACACACACACACACACAAACAATAAAAAAACAGTAAACTCAATGGAAAACTGCTTTCAGTAGTCATTGAGGAGCAATGTGCAAACTGCAAAATCTCCAGGAGACAATAGAGAAAAATGAAATTCAAATGCACAATACCTTAAGTCATTGCCCTCTTACCTTCACCAGCCACAGGAAAGGGCAGGAGAAACAGACAAGGATAGACAGCCAAGGAGCCTGAGAGTTATTTGGAAATCTCGCCAGCAATGCTAATTCCAGCTTAAATTAGAAAATATTGGAAATATGTTCTGCAGATATGGACACAGATCATATAAAGGGGTTCAAAATATGCCTGACTCAAGAGGGTTGGCTCAGAACTCATAGAGTCTGTGAATATGGTACCTTATACTGCAAGAGAGACTACATGGTAATTAGCTACAGTCTTGAGTGAGTCATTATCTTGGACTATGGGAGGTAGAGAAAACTTAATTGCAGGGACTCTACCAAGTGAAGGAGGGAGGTAGGAGAGTGGGAGCAGGAGGTGTGATGACCACAGAAGAGGTCAGTGCATGCAGGGGCCTTGGTAGAGGAGTGAGGCTGTTTCTAAGAGTTGGAACACTAAGGACACAGACTCTTCCCTAGAGCCCCCAGAAGGAACGGAGTCCTGCCTCCCCCCCACCCCATTTTAGACTTTACAACCTCTAGAAATGGAAGATAATGAATGTGTGTTGTTTTAAGCCACTAAATGTGTGCTAATTATTACTGTAGCAATAGGAACCTAATACAAGGAGGCAGGGACATTTTAAAAGGATAGATGTGAATAAAAGGGACAGGCATGATTTAAAATGCATATTTTTTGGGGGAAAGGCAAAAAAGAAGGAAGAGGTGCGGTTTCAAAATTAAGTGGTGAAGGGATAAAGGAAAATGTGGGAGGCACACATGGGGTCCTGAAAGAAGAAGAAAGATCAGAGGACTCAGAACCTCTCTCCCACTGTCCAAACAAACCAACTAGCCTCAAGCTACAGTAGCATACTTGGTCATGCTATGCTGAGAGAAGGGAATTCTTTTAAGGTAAAAGTATTGTAAAATACCATAACATGAACAAAAAAGATGTGCATATTTTTAAATTTTTTAAATTTATTTATTCATGAGAGACACACAGAGAGAGGCAGAGACATAGGCAGAGGGAGAAGCAGGCTCCATGCAGGGAGCCTGTTGTGGTACTCGATCTCTGGTCTCCAGGATCACATCCTGGGCTCAAGGAGGTGCTAAACCACTGAGCCACCTGGGCTCCCCCAAAGATGTGCATCTTTACACCAGACCCACTGGACCCATGATGGCAGTGGTCAGAGACTTGGGATGCCCAGGGAAGGTAGCATCCTTGTACAGCAGGGTCACATAGGCATCTTGCACTTGGCTCCAGTATGCCAACCCAGACAATCCTATAATCTATTTACAGGCTTAGCACACTAGCAAGCTTGCTAGTTCAGGGACACTGGAAGCACCAGAATAACATCCTTGGTCTTAGCTCAGTGCAAGACAAAGACTGAAAACTAAACCTAAGCCCCTCAGAGAAGATGAACTTCTCTTTCCTTGCTTTCCTTGTTCAGTAAAAGCCTGATCTCTGGAAATCACATGAGGTCCAAGCATAGAAGGGTTCTGAAAGGTAGAAGAGCAAGGCAGGCAGGCTAGGTGCTTGCAGACTGGAGGAAGAACACAACACTAAGTATTCTGTCTCCACACTCTTGACTCCCTGAGCACAGAAGGAAACTCAGGTGTGCCATTTGGACAAAGTAAAGTCTAGTATCAATAATCTTAGTTCCCATTTCAAAAAATGAGAAGGAGCAAATTAAACAGAAATCAAGCAAAAGGGGGGAAGAAAGAGGAGAAAAGCAATAAAATAGAAAACAGAATCAATATAGAAAATCATTGAAACAAAAGTACATTCTTTGAAAAGACTGATAAAATTGAAAACTTTCTAGCAATTCTGACAATGAACACAATGAGAAATGACACATTTCCAATATTAGGAATGAAATAAGAAATCACTACAGACCCTACAGATGTGTAAAGGATAACAAGGTAATATTATGAGCAATGTATGGGCAGAAATCTGATAACTCAGAGAAAATGGACCAAATTCCTCAAGAGCACAGCCTGCCATGAGCATCCAATATGAAATGAATTCGAGTAGCTCTAGGAATTCAGATTCTTTTCAAATCAGCAAAAGAATTGTGGAGGCCCAGGTGCTTCACAGGAATATTCTTTGAAGCATTAACAGATGAATTAAAAGCAAGGTAGGTGTACAAAATGAAGTTACAGTAAACATTTTGGAAAGTCTGAATATATACTCCATTTTAGATGCTATTAGGGAATTATTGTTAATTTTTCATATTATGTAATGGTGTTGGTTTTGTAGAAAAACTAATGTCATCAATCACATGAGTACACAATTATGGACTCTATTTGCAACTAGATGTGCATCCATTAGTGGACAAAATGATGCAACTTCTGAATACTTCTAGTTTTAAGAGATGTTTGCTGGGTTGAAGATGAAAAGGTCTAGACGAGATAGAGACCAGACCCAGGTAAGAAAGAGCAGGAAGAGGGGGTGGCTGGCCTATGTCCTGACATAATCCTTGTCAGGTGAGGGAGCAAGAGGTAGGACACTAACAACAGGATCATCTCCCTCCTCCTCTTCTTTCTTTCTCTAATGTGTGTTTATATCAAAAGATCTATAAAGATATGTACCAAACTCTTACCAGTGGTCATTCTTGGCATGGGGGCTTTGGGGAAAGGGAACACAGTGCACATTTTACTTTGTATTTATAGACTTCTGGAATAGTCTAAGCATGAATTGTTAAGTTTCACATAAAAAAACAAAAGATAAAATTTAAATACCAGGTCACCTGGCATTGAGTCTTACCAAAGTTTTTATCTCTGCATTGGTCCTTTTGGTGGGCAGAGGTCTCCAGTATACAGCTTTTGGCAACTGCCCGCTGCCCATCATGCTGCACCTTGCAAGTGAGCACCACTTCCTCCGTGTGGACAGATAAATTTACCAGGAGCCAGCTCATCCAGTTAAAGGTCCCATCCTTGTTCTCTATGAAGCTCAAGACTGTTTCTGTTTGGGACATGTTTCCATTTTCCAACCAAGTCACCTGCAGATGCTGTGGGTAGAACTTCTTGGCTTCACAAGTGACATTCACCTGATCCCCTGCCACGAATTTCTGGGCAACCACCAAGGTGGGCGGAACTGAAACAGCACAGAGCAGAAGCTCTGACCTTATGGAACAGACACATCACAGGGGAGGGGCTTGAGTACTTAGCTCCCACCACATACAGCAAGGGAATCACCCAGAACACTGCCAGGCATGCAGCTGGTGCTCAAATACTGAGGGTAGTCTTCGCATATGAATGACACCCCTAAGTCCAGTGCCCGGCACACAGTAGGAGCTCAAGGACCGATAGCTCCTATTAGGGCAAGAATGAGTGAAATCAAGACACACTGCAAGCCCCTGGCATGCAGTTAAAACAGAGTAACTGTAGCAAAACAAATGAAATCACCAAGCACGCGGTGGCTTGGATTACAGCAGGTGCTCAATAATTGGAAGCGCTACAGTAAAGTAAATGAGACTGCCTAGCATAGTGCTTGGCACATGGTAGGTGTTCACCAGGCAGCTGCCATGGAAACAGGGGAGGTGAGTGTACAACCAGGTGCAGGGTGACTGGGAGGGTCTGTCAGGAGTCAGACTCCAGGCAATGGAAGGCCTGGAGCAGAGTGGGGGAGGGGCAGGCTCCTAGGCTTGGGGGCCAGACCTGGGATTGGACTGGGGATGAGGGGGATCTACCTCGGAGGACCTCAGACAAGTTGGCAGTCCCACGAAGAGGAGGGCCTCCCTCCAGGGTCACGTGGGCCACCTCGCAGATGACCTGGGAGCGAACGTCCCTCGGGGCCAGCACCAGCTTGGTTGTGCTAGAGATGCTGTAGGAAGCGTTGTCTTCCTCTGGGTACACAGTGGTCTGAGAGGCTGTCAGTTCATTCCCATTTTTGAACCATCTCAGGGTGATGCTTCTGGGGGAGAAGCCGTGAGACTTGCAGGTGAAGCTCACTGTCTGCTGAGGCGTGGCCCTGGCCGTGGGGCCGGACACCACGGGGGGAGAGGGTTTGGCTACAAGAGGAGCATCAATGAACAGTAAGCATGACTGTGATCATCAGCACTAACCATACGTGTGACACTGTGGAGAAGCGTCAGCCCTCCTGATAGTGTGAGGAGGGCAGTGTCATCTCCTCATCAACAGAGGAGGACATGAGGTTCCAGAGCTGAACTGTGAGTTGGGCCCAGGGGCTCAGGTGCAGTTCCAGGCCTGAGCTCAGAGTCCTTTCTCTCCACTGCCAGGTGACTTCCCAGCAATCTGGGCACAGGAAGGACATTTCTGATGGCTCTCACTCTTGGTATCCAGGGTTCCTCACTGCCTCCCTGGAAACCTCAGAGAGCCTGTGCAGCTTCCTTACAGGGGAAGCAGGGGCGGAGCAGGACCCCATGGAAGCCAGAACCAGGCTTGCTGGCTGACCAGAGGTGTGGCCATGGCACAGCAAGGCTCCCCCATCTGTGAAATGGGACAGGGGGCATTTCTCTTTCCCTGGGGTTGCAGTGAGGGGCAAGTGAGGCAATGATGTAGTTGTTTGGAATTTAACATGGAAATGCGGATGAAAGGAGCAGAAAAATCAGAATGTGGCTGACAGTTAAGTCAGCTTCATCATAATATTAAATCCCTCTCTGAATATTGATCTCAAACCCTAATAAATGGAGCCTGCTTGACGTTTGGGGTCATGGCCTTGGAAATCACTCCCTGTGATCTCCTTATCTGTACAAATAAAGGCAACTTTTTAAGGGAACTCCCCTGGGCTAGTCTCTGTCTATACCTCACCAAAGAGCCAAACTACTTTGATCCAGCTACAAAGGGATTACTCCTACCCCTGCATTCCTGGGGGACTTCCTATGACCTCCAGTTTTCTTGTCCACAACAGAGTAAGTGTCCTAACTTCCCAGCCCAACAGTGACCTCTACCTTCCTTGTCCTTCTGACATTCTCCCCTGCAAGCAGTTATGGTGAGAGTCCTTCTTGGTGTCCAGACCTGCTGACCCTCCAGCAACAGAGGAAAGATGTGGGGTCCCTATAGCTGAGTCTAGAATATGAACTCTTTTGCTCATGGGGCCCCAGACACCCTCCAGGATGTGTCTCCCAATCATCCCCAGTCTGCAGAGCCATGAATGGGATGCCCAGTATTGCTGGAATGTAGTGGCTCCTCTGCTCTGTCTAAGCTACTGTCCCAGGCTGCTCAGTGAAGGAGCAACATTACACAATGGGAAAGACTCCTGATGCTCTTGGGTGTGATGAACCATGTCCTCAAGCAACAGGGTTAACAATTCATGAGATGTAAGTGTATCTGTCTGATCTGGGGGTGCAAAGCTACCCAAATACCTCTCATATTGTTTTAAAATTCCTACTGCTGAGGGGCGGGAAAAAAAAATTCCTACTGCTGAAAAAGAGAACAATACAAGATTTTCAGGAGAAAAGTTAGAATTTTCTCCCACTCTGACCAGCACAGTGATTGTGCAAAGAACAAGGCTGTGAGTCAGGCTACTTGGGTTAAATCTTGTCTCCTCTGCCTGCTCAGGTTAGGTTTCCTGAGCCTCAGTGTCCTCACCTGTAAAAGGGGCTGAGATGGCCCCACTGTCTCCATCCATTCCCATCTAGGGCAACACCATCTGGGCAGATTGGGGAAGAGGAAGGAGTGCCTCAGAGGCACAAATTTTTCTGGCGGTGGAGCCATGTACTAACTGTGGTGCCTGGCAAGGGATACACCACTGGGAACTTCTGTAATACCGGCACCATCAGGATAAAACCACGTTCCCTGCCTATGTTCAGGGGCTGTGGGGAGACTCAGTTGCTGTTGTATAGTCAGTCAGTAAACTGCTGAGGATTTTCTGGACAGACTCATGCAAAGGCCCAAAATCTGGCATCTTCTCCAACCTGGGCTGTCAGAGTAAACAGTGAGCCTGTGCCTCTTCTCACTGATTTTTCTGAAGCTGAAAGAAAGACATTGACCCACTTCTCTGCCCTGGGTGCATATGTCCTCACCGGAAGGGAAGCAAACTTAAACTTCATGAGAGAGAAGCTCTTGCCTGTTTTGTTCCCTGCTGCTTCCCCAGCACCCAGAGCAGAGCCTGCACACAGCAGGTGCTCAATAAGTGCTGAGTAAAGAGAACAGTGATACATTGAGGGGAGTGCTCTCTGGAGCCAGGGTTGAGGTCAGACCTCGTGACTAGACAAGTCACTCAGACTTTCATTCCCTCATTCCTGGAACCAGAGGACTGTTTAGGATTGCAAAAGGTAAGAGCTGTGGAGCCCTCAGACTGGGATTCTAGAGTTTCCCACTGTTTTCCCAGTGGGGCACCTTGAGCAAATAGCATAACATCTCTAGGCCTCAACTTCTCTGATCTATGGAAGGGGCTGAAATCAGGGGCACCCACTACAACACCTGATTCTTAGCTGTTACTCAGACAATGGAGGGAGGACATTCTTACTGACTTGTCACAACCAGGGGAAGAAGGATGTCATGCCATACTCACCACTCACAGTGACCTGAGTGCCTGGTCCAGACGTGAACTCCACATCGGGGTTTCCTTTCTGGCACTTTACACAATAGTAGGTTCCCGTGTCTGTTGGAGTGATGTTATTGATGCGGATGGAAAAGTCCATGTTGTTTCTCTTTGTGACATCTGAAAGATTTGTTATTCGGGGAAAGTGGCCTCCTTTGAAGCTGAAGATTAATTGTCGGCCTGGCCCTGTCCCCCTGAACCACTTAACCGTCCCAGTGGGGAGCATAGAGGTCAGGGTGCAGTGCAGAGTGGCAGTCTGTCCAGCTGCAACAGACACTGACTTCTCAGGCTGGATCACCTGTAGCTCCACCTCACCTGCCACATCTGGAGGGGAAACAAAGCAGTATTTATCCATCCTTATGTGATCCTGCATGTTTCCTCAAGGGTTTATTCACAGCAGCTCATTGATTGAGTGCACCCCGTGAGCAGGCCTTGACTCAGCGCATTGCACATACATGGCATGTGACCCTCACAATGAGCCTGTAAGGTGAGACCCTATCACAAATGAGGAAACTAAGGGACAGAGAGACTCAGTGATGTGGCACACAGCACGTCTGAGTGCCTCATCACTCACTGAAAGCATCATGTTTCACCAAATATTTCTGGTTGTCCATTTCCAGCCTCATGGAGTATTGCACTTTCTGGTCCCTTGCACTCAGTGGGACCATAATACCTCCTTAGACCACTGTGTGTGAGCTAAAGGGATGGATATATTTTCCGGGCTGTGCATTTAACTTCAAGAACCTCTATGGATCAGCTTCCTCTTCCACATGCACATCCACATGTTGGGGTCCCTTCATTAGTCTGTATACTTGAGTGGCAGTGGTGGCAGAGCTTCCAATACACAAGGAACAGGTAATTTAAATGAGAAACAAAACAGTGTTTCAAATCTCTGGGATTTTTTTCCCCCATAGTGCAATCATGTTATATTAGTTTCCAAATGCTGCTGTACAAATTATTAAAAATATAGTGCCTGGAAACTGCATATATGTGGTATTTTATAATTCTGGAGACCTAGAGTCCGAAATTGGTGTGGCTGGACTAACACCAAGGGTTAGCCAGGTTGCATTTCTTCTGGAGGGTTGTTCCTTGCTTTTCCAAATTCTAGAAGCTGCCTACATTCTTTACTTATTGTTCCCATCTTTCCTATCACTCTAAATTTTGCCTCTATTGTCTCTTGTCCTTCACTAATGTTGACTTTCCTGCCTCCTTCTTAAAAGGACCCTTGTGAATATACCAGGGCCACTTTGATGAATTAGGATAATTGCCTCATGTCAAGAGTCTTAAGTTAATCATTCCTGCAAAATTTCTTTTGCTGTTTAAAACTATTCACAAGTTTTGGGTATTAGGATATGAATGTCTTTTGAGGACCATTGTTGTGTTGACCACACTCATCTCCTGGACGGAGAAGAAGAAATTGGATTTCTTAAATATATTGAAATAAAACAACACACTCTTAAAAAATCAAAAGGGCCAAGAAGGAATCATAGGGGAAATTAGAGAATACCTTTACATGAATGAAAATGGAAAGAGAACATGCCAGTTTGCAGTGAAATCAGCACAAGAGGGAAATTTATAATTGTAATGTCTACACTTAAAGAAAGGAAAGATCACAAATCTATTAACAACTATCATCTTAATAAATCAGAAAAATATGAGAAAAATAAACCCCAAACCCAAAAGCTGGCAGAATAAAGGAAACTAAAGGGACTAGTGTAGAGATAACTACAATGTGAATAGAAAGCAACAGAGAAAATCAGGAAGCCCAGGAGTAGTTCTTCAGAAAGACCAACATAGTTGACAAAACTTTAGCTAGGCTGACTAACCCCCCCAAAAAAGAATAATCTTTTCTACATAAGATTCTGGGAAAACTGGATATCTATATATAAAGAATGAAGTTGAACCCTCACCCTATCTGTATAAGTAAATGAACTCGAGTTGGATGAAGGGATCTAAATGTAAGAACTTAACTATAAAATTCTGAGAAAAAACTGTAGGTAAAACTCATGATATTGGATTTGGCAAAGGTTTCTTGGACATGACACCAAAAGCATACATAACAAAATAAAAAAACATATAAATAGGGCTTCACCAAAATTTAAGAATTTGTGCAGCAGAGGACAATATCAAAAGTGAAAAGACAACTCACAGAATGGGAGAAAATATTTGCAAAGTGTATGTCTCATAAAGGATTAATAATCGGCATATATAAGGAACTCCTATAATTCAACAACAAAATAACAAAATGTCCAATTAAAAAATGGATGAAAGACTGGAAAAGACATTTGTCCAAAGAAGATATTCAAATGGTGAGAATGTTTACATGAAAAGAAGTTGAACTTCACTAGTCATTAGAAAAAATGAAATTCAAAACCACAGTGAGATACCCTTCATTCCTTCGAATGAATGGCTTTTATCAAAATCAAAACAAAGCAAAACAAAATATAATACAAAAATATCAGAAAATAAGTGTTGCATAAGTTGTAGAGAATTTGAAATTCTTGTACACCATTGGTAGGAATATAAAATGATGCAGCCACTGTGGAAACAGTAATGTTTTCTTTAAAGTTTAAATATATATAATTTACCGTATGATCCAACAACTCCATTCTTAGGTAAATACCCCCTTCCCCAAATTACAAGAAGGTACTGAGATAATTGTACATCAATGTTTATAGCAGCATTATTGATGATAACTGAAAGGTAGCAGACAAAATTCATTTTCATGAGTAGATAAATAGGTAAATAAAATGTTGTATGTAGATATATACAATGGACCTTTATTCAGCCTTTATAAGCAATGACAGTCTAGTATGTTCTAGAATATGGATGAATGTAAAAAATACTTGAAGTGAAATAAGGCAGATACAAAAGGACAAATATATGATTCCACTTATATGAAGTACCTAGAAAAGACAAGCTCACAGACACAAAAAAGTACAATAGAGGTTGTCAGTGGCTATGGGGGAAAAAGAATGGAGAATTCATGTTTAATGGGTGCACAGTGTCTGCTTAAGGTATTGAAACCATTCCTGAAATGTACAGCTGTGCTGGTTTCACAATATTGTGAATGTACTTAATGCCACTGAAAATGGTTGAAACACAAGATTTCACGTTATCTAAATTTTAGCTCAATAAGATATATGTATTCAAACAAAGGGATCACCCCTTGTAGAGTCCATTGATTGTACTAAATGACTCAAGAAAAAAGGGCTAGTAGATTTGAGAAACCTGCCCTTGAAGGGAAAGATAAAACCATGGGAGCAATCAAGTAAGAATAACAAGAAGATTCAAATTCGTGTTCTGAAAAGAATTGTAGGGGATCCTATGTCTGGACAATTGAGTTATGCATTGAAGGAACATGAATCACCTTCAGGCAATCATTTAACTGCGAGTGCAAGACTTTGCAGTTGGATTTACCTGCCTCAGTGACTAGTCAGTCTCTGGAGACATCGAGAAATACAAAATCACTCCTTTTTACTTCAAGTATTCTGAAGACCAGACAGGGATATAAATCAGAGGAGCAGGCTGTTGTGGCACCACACATACACCCAGTGTTCTTTTCTATTTCTTAGCTACTCCTCAGCGAGAACATTTGTGGTTCACCTTTGCAGAGTGTGAGTTGGTAAAAACCATGCACTTAGTACTATTTGCTACCAAAAATGCCTCTAAGGAGAGCATATGCTATTACAGACAGATCTTGGATATGCCAAGAACATCAGATGGTTTGGTTTCTGAAACTGCAGAAGATTGAGGTGAGAAAGCTGAACTTCTAGGATAAAAATGATAAGTAATAGTAATGCATCATGGAGGGAGAAACGGAGGGAATATGGAAGGCAAGAAGTAAGAGGAATCAGAAGGTTAAGAGGAGCCAGGAAAAGGTGAAAAGTCTGCCATCTATGTATCAATAATCCTCATGTTTCATCTGTAGCCCAGGCCTTGCCCCTGAACTCCAATTTGTATGTCCAAACAGCCACTCAACATTTTTCTTAGATAGAAGTAAACCTCTCAAAAACAAACAAACAAAACCTCTCACAGTTAACACATCTCAGACTGAACTCCTCAGTCCCCCACATCCTTACACATCTTAACTGAGACACATTATTCTCCCAGATGCTCAGGTCCCAAGCCCTTGGAGCCTTTCTTTCCCACCCCAAATTCCATGCATCAGGAAATCCTGTTGACTCCCCTCTGCATGTAGCCACAATCTGACCTCTTTCCCCTTTCTCTGCCGTCTGCTGTCTTCATGAAACCTCTTTTCGTTGTTTGCCTGAGTGCAATGAGCTCTAATGCTCTAGTTGCTTCTATCTATGTTCTGTGGTACTCTATTATTAATCAAATGCTAAAATAATTTAAAACTCATGTTGATCATGTCATTTCTGTCTTCAAAACCTTGCGATGTGAAAGCAAAGTAAGTCAGTCCAAGAAAGACAAATTCCATATGATTTCACTCATAGGTGGAATTTAAGAATCAAAATAGATGAACATAGGGGAAGGGAAGGAAAAAAATAAGATGAAAATTGAGAGGGAGACAAACCATAAGAGAGGGTGAACTCTAGGAAACAAAATGAAGGTTCCTGGAGGGAAGGTGGTTGGGGGGAAGGGATAATTGCATGATGTGCATTAAGGAGGGCACTTGATGGAACGAGCACTTGGTGTTATATGCAACTGGTAAATCACTAAATTCTAATGCTGAAACTAATTTTAAAAAAAGAAATAAAAACGCTTACTACAAAAAACAAAACACATTGCAATGGCAACCATTTCACTCAGAATAAAAGCCCAAATCCTTGAACAGAGTTGGAGAATTCTACTTACATGTTGTTCTCATGCTGTTCAGGAAGCCTCTTCTCCAAGGAAATCACATGGCTCACTCCCCCACCTTCTTATAATC
This sequence comes from Canis aureus, assembly GCF_053574225.1. Lineage (NCBI taxonomy): Eukaryota > Metazoa > Chordata > Mammalia > Carnivora > Canidae > Canis > Canis aureus. The sequence goes on along the minus strand of NC_135636.1, from coordinate 24,924,002 downwards.
TTTGCTCAAATCTCCCTTCTCACTGATACCCATTCAGGCTACCTGTTTAAATACACCCATCCTGGAAGATTCTCTCATTGCCTTATTCACTTGCACCATCATGCTTTTTTCTTAATGCTCATTACTTTCTGCATTCTGTCTGCATTTATGTCTATTGTTTCCTGTTTTTTCCTTCACTAGGATCTAGCATGAAGGCAACTACTTTGTCTCTTTTATCCACAGTGTGACCTAAGTTCTTGTAATAGTTCTAGCCACCAAGTAGGTATATAGGAAATATTTCTGTAATATGTGAATTGCCCAGTGTGCTCCCCTCCTGAGACCTTAAAGTCTATTTTCAATGGAGAATTTCTCTGGAAATTATATCAGAAGCTGAGATTCCCACATAGTTGCCTGGGGGAAACTACTTGCATATACCCAGGAAGCAAAAAAGCTGAGAGAAACAAACCACAAATGCTCTTCCCCCACCCCACTCTTCCCTACAATCATTGGCAGTTCTGTAGAAATCTCATGGGATGGAAGTGGGGCCACAGAGTTTGAGAAGAGCAATGGTTAGATACATGAGACCTAGAATCAGACTGCCTGAGCTCAAATCCTAGCCTTATCATTTACCACTGAAAGACCTTGGACCTTTCTGGGTCTCCTTTTCTTATCTATAAGGTAGGGGTGATGAAAAAGTCTAAGTTGGATACAAAGATCACATGACATAACAAACATGCATTTTCAGGTATGGGTAGCACATGGTGAGTATTTAAGAAATTGGAAAGTTATGACTTATGAGATTTCCTGAGGTATGGAGGCATCATCAGGCACTAGATGACGGATCGGGATGTAGATATGGGTATAATTATAGTTGCAGATCATATGACAGGAGTCTCTGCATTTTATATCCCCCTTTTCCTCCCATCCCCAATCCAGCATGGAAGATTTCCAAGATAGTAATGTCCAAATTTCTATTCACTTTACCAAGAGAGAAATTTGCTTAAGAGCTTGGTGGAGGGAGAGCTGTGCATTAGGAGAAGTAATAAAGAGGGTGAATAGCTGAGAGACAGGGAACCAAGCATCTGTTCAATGTGCATCTTGTGTAGACCGGACCTGATGTAAAGAGAAAAATACAGATAGTGTTTTCAAGAATCCTGTGTGCGTGCACACCTGGGGTATGTACTTTTCCTCATGCCCACTCATATGCATACATACATACACATAAGTGTGTTCTCAAACATATATAAAGTGACGCCTAGGGGCGCATGGGTGGTTCAGTTGGTTAAGTGTCTGCCTTTGGCTCAGATCATGATCTCAGGGTTTTGGGATCTACTCCCACGTTGAGCTCTCTGCTCAGTGGTGAGTCAGTTCTCCCTTTTCCTCTCGCTCTATGATTTCTCTGGCTCTTCCTTTCTCTTTTTATTTATTTATTTGAGAGAGAGCAAGAGATAGAGAGAGACTCTGAGAATAAGTAGTAGGGAGGGACAGAGGGAGAGGTAGAAACAGACTCTCTTGCTGAGCAAGGAGTCCATCACAGGGTTCCATCCTAGGACCCTGGGATCATGACCTGAGCCGAAGGCAGACACTTAAAGGACTGAGTGACTGAGCCTCCATAAATAATTTCTTTTTAAAAAGTATGGCTAAGCAAGCTAATATATAGAGTACTTTGAGGATTAAATGAAATTGTAATACATGTTAAAGTTCAGTAAAAAAAATTGACACATATATAACACCTAACACATCATTAATGAAAGTTTGGGAGTACGCACAGTACAAGTGGAACTCTGAGACTTCTGAGTGTGATAAGTGATGGCTCTTCTTCTGTCTGCCTCTCTGTTTTCTAACGTATCTGCAGTTAACCTCCACTGAGGAGCCAAGCAGCATGATATGGTTAACAGAATGATCTGTGGAGCTGGGTGGCCTGGACATGAATCTTAGCTGCGCTGCTGACTTCATAGGTGACATTGGGCCCATTGCTCTTTCTGCCTTAGTTTCCTCATCGGCAATCAGGAGTACAGTCTGAGCTATCAGGCAGGGACGTCATGAAGATTAGGTCATATAATACATGCAAAATTGTTGTTGCTGCTGAATGAAGCTTGGATGCCTCTGGTAACTAGCTACAGGTGATGGATCCATGGAGGGAATGCTCTTAGCCCTTATTTCATGCTCTCAGATGACACCCAGTCCTTGGCCTTTTGTGGCAGGCCTGGGTAGCACACCTGGAGGCCCTAAATGTCCAAGGGTAGGGGAGATTGAGGGAGCAGAGAATGAGGAGTTTCCCCTAAGGCAATGCTCACCTGTGAGTCCCAACAGCAGAGCCAGCAGCAGGTAAGTAGGAGGGCTGAGTCCGGAGGCAAGAGCTGACATTGTGGAGGCCTGAGGACTCTGCTCTATACAAATGTGTGTGCTGGGGAGAACAGGCCTCTATTCTATGTAGAGGAAAAGCCCGCCCCTCTTGTGATGTAAGAGGAAGCATCTGATGCAGCGACATGGCTGTGAGGGAGCATTCTGCTTCTGGATTGTGAAACAAAAGTCATGCAAAGAAGACCTCACATGGTGAGGAGAGCCTCTTCTTATGTTTCAGAGAGAGTGGACAGGCCCAGCAGAAATGATGCTTCCTGCCCTCCTGGGTCATCTGCCCTTTGCACTGGGCCCCTCCCTCCATCTTGAGGTCTTCAGGGTGATCCTCCACTTGGGAGCCCCAGGCCAAGAAGGATCTGTGGTTGGTGGCTGTGTCCCAAACTCCTGAGCCCAGGACACTTGGGAGTGGCTGACTTGTGGCCTCATTCTGTACCACTCTCCACCAAGAGCTGCTCAGCTGGAGGAAGAAATAGGTTTGACAGGGTCTAAAGAACTTTGGATAAAATGAAGTCTGCTCCAGAAATGACTCCCTATTCCAACCCTTTATTGATGGAACTGGTAAAATTTCACCCCAATGTACAGTACAGTGTGGACCGCAGAAATTATATGTGCTTGAGGCACCTGGCTGGCTCATCGGTAGAGCAGGGGCTCTTGATCTTGGGTGTTATGGGTTTGGGCTCCAAGTTTGGTGTAGAGATTACTTAAAAATAAATAAAATCTTTTTTAAAAAAAGAAGTTGTATGTGTTGCCTCCAACAAAAAGCATCATTTCCTCCATTCTTTCAGGAGAGGAAGTGGTTTCTATGTCCCAGAAATCACGCTCCCAGGCATTTATCTGAGAGATATGAAGACCATGGCTTCACACAGTCTCTGCATAAATGTTTAGAGCAGCTTTCTTTGTAATGGAAAATACTGGAAACATGCAAAATATCTAATGATAAGTCAATGACTAAACCAACTGTGGCGCATTCCTACCAGAAAATATTACTCAGCAATAAAAAGTAATAATGTATTTACATGTGCACAGCTTATAAGTTTCCAAAGGCATTATGTTGCATGAACAAAATCAGTCTCATAATGTCACATACTGTGTGACTCCACTGACACAATATTCTTGACATTATACAGAAAAGATTGGCATGTGCCAGGAGTTTGATGTGATGGGGCTGACTGTCCCTAAGAAAAGGTAGCACAAGGGTAACCTCTGCGGTCATAGAATTGTTCTGTACCCTGAATATGGTGGTGGTTATACAAAGTACACATGAGCAGATGGACACAAACAAAAGCTGGGCATGTTACAAGATCAAGCTATAAAACACAATGATATTATAATGTGGACACTGACTATGATGTTATCCAAAATTAAAACATTATGTTGTTGGGGTAGAGATGTGCACATGTGGTGTGAGGTTAATAGTAACAGAGCATTGTATCCCCATCATCTAGAGTGAGAAGTCATTGAACATTTCCTATGGGTGAGATCAAGAAGTGACAATATAAGATGCTATATGAAATCTGGCTGTAACATGTAGAAGAATCAGTTAAAAATAATCAATTGAAAGAGGGGAAATTGTTGCCCCTGAGAGGTGGCAAATACTGGGAGGTAGGGAGACTCCAGTTTTCATGTGTAGAATGTATCGAACTGTTGGCTTCTTAAACCTTGTGCATATGTAAGTTTAATGATGGTAAAAATGAATCTAGGTGAATCGACTGATGTTATGAGAGTTACACGTAAGAGAATGTCCATACTATGAGCACTAGTATGAATGTGATAAGCTTGCTGGATATAATATCTATGTTCAAAACTCATTTACGTTCATATACGGCAGTCCCAAACCCACTGCAAACATTATAATAATTTTAAAGTTTTCATAAACTAGAAAATATTAAAGATAGCTCTAAGTAAGTATACATAAGACCATCACAGGACTAAAAATCCCTGAAAACTGGTGAATTAAAAGTCATCAAAGAGAAACCTAAATTGCTCACATTAATATACAAAGTCAATGCAATTGAATCATAATTGTAAAAGTGATATTTATTTATTTATTTTAAAGATTTTATTTATTTATTCACGAGACACATATACACAAAGGCAGAGACATAGGCAGAGGAAGAAGAAGCAGGCTCCCTGTGGGGAACCTGATGCGGAACTTGATCCCAGGACTCTGGGATCATGACCTAAGAGGAAAGCAGACACTCAATTGCTGAGTTACCTAGGTGCTCCACAGAAGTGGTTTTTTTGTTTTTTGTTTTTGTGGGTTTTTTTAAAGATTTTATTTATTTATTCATAAGAGAGAGAGATAGAGAGAGAGGCAGAGACACAGGCAGAGGGAGAAGCAGGCTCCACGCAGGGAGCCCGACTTGGGACCTGATCTGGGGTCTCCAGGATCAGGCCCTGGGCCAAAGGCGGCGCTAAACTGCTAAGCCACCCGGGCTACCCCACACAACGGTTTTTAATGAAAGTTGATACATCTGGCCTGAGGAGATGCCATGGCAGTTCTGAGCAACAGGGCGAGGTGGGAAAGTTTGCCCAAAAGAGGTATTGAAACTTATTATAAAGCTGTTCTTATTAAGACAGAGCAGTTAAAAAAAAATACATTTTACATCAGCAAAACTCTCATTACTTCTCATATATGTTCTTTGGTGGAGCATCTGGTCAAATCTTTTATGCGCATAAAAAATGTGATTGTTATATATGTCATTTAAGAAACAAAACACATGGACATAGGGGAAGGGAAGGAAAAAAATAAAATAAGATGAAAACAGAGAAGGAGGCAAGCCATAAGAGACTCTTAACTCTAAGAAACAAACTAAGTTGCTGGAGGGAAGGTGGATGGGGGGATGGGATAACTGGGTGATGAGCATTAAGGAGGGCACGTGAAGTAATGAGCACTGGGTGTTGTATGCAACTGATGAATCACTAAATTCTATGTCTGAAACTAAATACAGTATATGTTAACAAAAAATTAATAATAAAAATAAAAAAAATAAAGTCTCTGGGAACCAAAGACTATAAAGATTTAGTTTTGTTTTTTTCCTTTTTTTTTTTATTGGAGTTCAATTTGCCAACATATAGCATAACACCCAGCGCTCATCTCATCAAGTGCCCCCCTCAGTGCCCGTCACCCAGTCACCCCCACCCCTCACCCACCTCCCCTTCCACCACCCCTAGTTCGTTTCCTAGAGTTAGGAGTCTCTCATGTTCTGTCTTCCTTTCTGATATTTCCCACTCATTTTTTCTCCTTTCCCTTTTATTCCCTTTCACTATTTTTTATATTCCCCATATAAATGAGGCCTTATAATGTTTGTCCTTCTCCAATTGACTTACTTCACTCAGCATAATACCCTCCAGGTCCATCCACGTTGAAGCAAATGGTGGGTATTTGTCGTTTCTAATGGCTGAGTAATATTCCATTGTATACATAAACCACATCTTCTTTATCCATTCATCTTTCGATGGATACCGAGGCTCCTTCCACAGTTTGGCTACTGTGGACACTGCTGCCAGAAACATCGGGGTGCAGGTGTCCCGGCGTTTCACTGCATCTGTATCTTTGGGGTAAATCCTATGATTTCTTTTAGAAGCTTTATAGCTTTAGGTTTTGAATTTAGGTCTATGATCCATCTCATATTTGTTCTTAGTATTTTGCTATAAAATGTGTAGTAATATTGCTATAAGGTAGCTTGATTTTAAAACAATATTAAATTTTGTGTATGTTATAAGGAAACAGTCAAGATTATTCTTCTGCTTTTGCTTCTGCTTCTTCTTCTTTACACATGAGTATCTAATTGTTTCAACACCATTTGTTGAGAAGACAATCCTTTCCACACTGAATTTCTCTGGCAACTTTTTCAAAAATCACTTAGCCAAGTACATATTATGTATGGATCTATTTCTCTTTTTTTTATGCCAGGGCAAATTTTATTTTTAAAATATTTTTTTAAAATTTTATTATTAGAGCCTATATGCAGTACTATAATAGTTTTAGGTCCACAGCATAGTAATTCAAGAATTCTATGCATTATGCAATGGTCACGGCATAGTAAGAGTAGTTACTAGCTATCACCATACAACATTATTCCAATATTGTTGACTGTATTTCCCTATGCTATACTTTCATCCCCATGACTTATATAGGATAGGGTAGTTTTGACAGAGACAGACAAGCAGCTTGACGGCAATAAGATCTCATAAAAAGAACCATACATTTATGGAGTGGTTTGCTAAAAGGCAAAGGCAGCTGTGCTTATCAGTGAGTGCTAGATAATTTATCCCAAAGGGAGAAAAAAATAAGATCCCTACCAATTATAACACACACACACACACACACACACACACACACACGTTAGGGGAAAAAAAGCTAGGTCAAAGACATATGGAAAGAGCAAAACTTCATAAAAAATTAAAAGCGCTTTTTTTTTTTTTTTTTTTTTTTTTAGTATTACAAACGCTCCCAAACAATACTAACACTCCTGCTCCATGGACAACAGCAGAGGAACTAGAGGGACTCTACCATATGTGCCCAAGGAAACAGACAGAAAAATGCTCATTGCAAAGTTGTATTACCCAAACACCAAATAGAACTTTCATACCATCCTGAGAAGAATCCCTAAGTTGTAGCATATGCTTATATAGAGAACTATAGAGTCATGGAAAATTAATAAAATGGAACTCTGCATATCAGCATGAACAAATCCCATGCACTGTGTTGAGCATAAAAATAAAAGTTCCAGAATGTTGTATACAGTATAACAGCATTTATATAAAATATGAATTGGTTAGAGATTTCTAATATGTTGTAAAATTATAAAATCAACTTTGAGAATGATAAACTCTGAACTCAGGACAGTGTTTTTAAAAGAAACAGAAGACCATAATGGCAAAATGTTAGCATTTTGCAAGATAGGATGGTAGGACCAAGGATTTTTTAAAATATATTTCTTGAATATTTCAGAACCAAAAAGTGCTTATTTCATGTAGTGATTTCAAAATATGTAGATGTCAAAATAAAATCATACTGGGGGAAGCTCTGTATAAAAGTAAAATGTGCTCATCCAGATTATGGAAACAGGCCAAGTATTCATCAATAGATGAATGGATAAAGAAGATGTGTGTATATATATGAATATATTCAGTCATAAAAGAAATGAAATCTTGCCATTTGCAACAACAATGGATGGAGCTAGAGAGTATAACACAACAAAATAAGTCACTCAGAGAAGGACAAATACCATCTGATTTCACTTATATGTGGAATTGAAGAAACAAAACAAATGAAGGAAAAAGGAAGAGTCAAATAAAAAAAAGAGACTCAACTATAGAGAACAAACTGATGGTCACCAGAGGAGAGGTGGGTGCAGGGGTGGATGATTGGTGAAGGGATTAAGAGTACATTTGTCAGGATAAGCACTGAGTAACGTATAGAATCGTTATATTCGGGACGCCTGGTGGCTAAGTGGTTGAGCGTCTGCCTTCAGCTCAGGTCGTGATCCTGGGGTCCTGGGATTGAGTCCCATATTGGGCTCCCTGCATGGAGCCTGCTTCTCCCTCTGCCTATGTCTCTCATGAATGAATAAATAAAATATTTTTAAAAAAGAATTGTTATATTCTATATTGTACACCTGAACGAATATAACACTCTATGTTAAGTACACTGGAATTAACATTTAAAAATAAAAAATAAAATAAAGATAAAATGTGCTCTGAAAATTAAAGATTGTTCTTGATCAGGAGCAGAATGGAAATCTTGTTTTCTTGACCCACTTGATTCTCTTTTGGGCAGAGGCAGGGCCAGTTTGAATCAATGCATCAGGGTACAAACATTCCCAGGTCCTTCAGACCAAAGTCCGTTCCTTGACTCAGCTCTGAAGCTCAGAAAGAAGGAACATCACGGGGTATGAGGAAGGGAGCATGTTCAAAGTAGAAGTGAGGGCAGCAGCTTCTCCCCCAATGTGAGCTTCTTGGACAGGGTGGGAGGCAATATATTGTAGAGCATACAAGAGCAATTGGGAAAAAATTCATTCATTCATTCATTCTTGTATTAATTCCCCAAATACTTATTGAGCATCACTGTGTGGCAAGCACTCTATGTGCCTGGATTTATGGTGTTGATCAGAAAAAAGTCCCCTACTCACTACACTCCAACCCCTCTGTCTGAGTTTTGAACTTTTCCACACTCATGTTCCTCTTTGCCACTATTTAGAGCCTTCCAGTCTCTTGATGGGCTCCATTAGTAGAGTTTAGCATTACTTTCCTTATTCATTCCAAAAATAAATTCTATGAAATTTGACATATATAGCAGTATATGGGGGCACCCTTTGGAAATTGGAGCTCAAAGCTTTGACCTTTATCCTACCTCCACACCTTGGACCCACACCCAGGATTCCAAGGGACTTCATTCAAAAACCTTCAAACCCCAGGGCACTGTAGGTTGCATGAGAACTGGAAGCCTCTGAGATTTCCAACAGACATTTAAAGAAAACAAGAATGTTTCCAACTTTACCTTGAGGCTAGATCCCCCTGGTATGTGCTGTGTGAAATAGCGGGCTCACTTTGGACTCCTCTGGTCAGCCCATGATGGTGACCATGACCTCTCTTCCTGTATAGGCCTGCCTCAAACTCACCTGTGATAGGGTCTGCCACCTGTAGATGTAGATGACTATGAAAGTTGAAGCACCTTGAAGCCCAGAAGGAAAGCCATGAACATAAGGACAGGCATCTCTGGACCTGAGTACCAATAGGCAGAATGGGGCAGCAAATGGCTCTCTGTGAGTTTAATACCTCACTCCACCTAGGATATAAGAGTGACACAGTAGCTCAAAGCAGTAGAGATGAGCTTATCTGGGCTTCCAATGGGCTTGTATGTGCCATGGGGTGTGTGGACTGTGAGGTTGGCCTGGATGGGAGAGTGTACCTCATGTTGCACCTTACAGTGAGCACTCTTTCGGACTCCTGTGCCGACACATTCACCAAATGTAAGCTTTTCTTTTCTTTTTTTCTTTCTTTCTTTCTTTCTTTTTTTTTTTTTTTTAATGTAAGCTTTTCTAATGGTGTAGTTCCCATTGCTATTCTGCTTGGATGTGAGTTGCTCAGCTCCCTTGAAGATATGACAGTTTTCTATCCAGGTGAGATGCACACTCTGTAGTTAGAATTTCTGCATGTAGCAGATAATAGACACCAAGTCTGAAGAGAATGGAGACTGGGACACTATCACTGTAGGGGAAACTGACACAGTCCAGGAAAGTAATCAGTTACTATAGGAAATTCGCTGTGAGAGCCTGGGGGTTCCTTGAAGATGGGTCATCTGCCCAGGGCCAACCCCAGGGGAGGACACAGGTATCTATTAACAGAGGTATGCATAAATAAATGCATGGCTGAATGAAAGTGTACATTTTGAATGTATGCTTGATGCAAGGGGGAATGGAGGAATGCATGGATGAAAGAATGATGAGATTGAGGAAAGCCATCAAAATCTCTCTCTCTCTCTCTCTCTCTCTCTTTCTCTCTGTTTTTTTTTCCACTTTGGCTATGAAAGATGCAAAGATGAGCGTTACATTCCATTTAAGAACCTACAAGTCAGTTTCCTTACTCTGTGACTTGATAATTCTAAGATTTGAATATTCACAGACTCTACACAGTTATGAGTCCAAGATACTGAGATTTTACATAAGAAGGAACTAGGGTTTGGGGAAGTTCAGTAACTTGCCCAAGGTCACAAGGGGCAAAGCTGAGATTATGCCAGACGCAGCATGTTTACCATCATACTGATCTTACAACTTTAAGACTATATGTTTGTGATTCCTGGCTTCTGAAATTATAATCTAACGACTTCTAGAATTCTTTTCAACTGATTTCAGCTATGCAGTAGAATGTATTCATAATGAGGAAAATCTGGAAGATGTTTATATATGATAAAATGTTATGTATTTCAGTAGAATTCATACGAACACACAGCATGGTATAGTCTAACACTAAACCAAGGGCAGGGAGATCCAGCTTGTGGTACCTACAGTGAAACCACAGACAAATGCAAGAGAATGGCAGGTAAGCCACCTATACTATATTTTTCAGCTTGAGGGAAATATGTAAATTTTCCATGGCCAGTTGGATGGCGTGGAATGTGGTTGGACTTGAAGAAAACATTACTGAAGAAGGCTGGTTTTCCCAGCAGAGCAGATGGATACACTGATCTCATTGTATTTAATGTAATTAATTCAGAGAGTGGTAAGAAGTAGGAAACACTGATTGTCTTCAGAAAATAAGAGAAGAGCAGAACTGGAGGTAAGGCAGATCAGGGAAAGATCAAGTGCCAACAGAATGATTTGACCCCTCCAGGACAGCTTTTTCAAACAATATCTGGGGGTGGTGATATCCAAAACCCCTCCTTCTGGTCTCCTGGCTCCCCCAAAGCCATAGTAGGAGACCACATCTACCCACTGACTTCCTGTGTGGGGAATGGGGTCCCTGCCTGCATTGTGGTGGCCCTCAGGGACGTGCCACCAGGCCTCAATCACATTCCAGTTAGAAATGGGTGAGTGGAATTGTGCAGGCTTGTAGAGGTTCTGCCTACCTATAGATCCCTTTGCTTTGACTCAGGAGATATTAGGTTTGGGGACTCACTTCACTCATGTTGAGATTTCATCCAAATTCAGAAGCTAATACATGTGGCGGCAAGGTTCTGTGACTGATATGTGGAGTCAGGAAATAGGCACAATAGACACAATGTCTATTCTTGAGCTCAGGTTTATCCCTGAGTTCAAGCCAGTCAGACTTCTAGATTCAGTTTACCAATGTTTTGAACCATGCAGTGCACACTTGTGGTTGCAATTTACCTACTGAATATCTTTTTATTTTTGAATTTCTCTTGCCCTATGTTTAGGTTTTGGTGGTTGGGCCATCAGAGAAAAGCATAGTCTGTCAACATGGCTTGATTGAATATGGGGCACAGGGCCTCCAAGGGACAGAGGGGCCATTTATTGAATCCCAGCCTAAGGGTTGTTTGCAGATGAAGGGGCACAGTGTCCAATGTATGGTGATGATTTGGTAAGTGTTTCAAATTTTGAAAAATTTATTTTTACAAACCAAAAGACTGAGGTTTCTCAGACTGTAGTCACCCTTCATGAACACATAGGTTCATGAAAAGATTAAAAAAGATTTCATTAAAAAAGATTTACTTTATTTGAATGAGAGAGAGTGCAAGAGAGCGCCTGACCTGAGGCTTGATCTCATGACTCTGAGATCATGAGATGAGCTGAAACCAAGAATCGGATGCTTAACTGACAGAGCCACCAGACACCTGGATGCCCTATTATTCACTTCACACAGTAATAGATGCCCACATATTTGGGCAACACATCACTAATGCAGATAGAATAGTCTGTTTGGTTGACCTCTGTGTTTTCTACTTCATTTACTCAGGGGCAGCAACTTCCATTGAAATTGTAGACAAGTTGTCATTCTGGACACTCTCCCTAAACCACAAGACAGGTCCTACTGGGGAATGCCCAGGGTTAAGGTCTCTCCACTTCTGACTGAAACTGGATTCTCAGGTTGGCTCACCTAGAATTCTTCACCCAAAGTTCCCTGGAAAGAAATTTTGCATCATTTCTCTTGTTTTTTTGTCTTGGACCAAGATAAACTGAGGGTCTGGTTCTAGGTCAAGGTGAGGACTCATTATACACTCTTTTAGCAACATGTACTGATACCAATGCATGAAGATTACAAATTGAGTTGCCATATGAGATGAGAGGAAGGAGGCCAATGTACAGAAAGGAAGAGGATACCTTCCTTCTGCATCACAATAGGAAAATGGCCTGGAGTAGTACTCACTGTATAAACAAGGGGACTTGCTGAATAACAAACTGCCACAAACTTACTGGTTTAAAAAACATATACTTTTCATAGTTCCTGTGGACCAGGAGTTCAGGCACAGTTTAGCTTAGTTGTCATGTACAGAGGGAAGATGATGTGAAACCACAAGGAGAAGGCCATGTACAATCTGTGGGTGGTCTGAGTCTGCCAGAAGGTAGGAGAGAGGCCTAGAACAGATTCCTTCTCACAATTTATGGAAGCTTTAGTCATAATTGCCAAGCATGAAAGCAATCCAGATGACCTTCAGTAGGTAAATGGATAAAGAAATTGTGGTATATCCAGACAGTGGAATATTATATGGTGCTAAAGGAAATGAGCACCTGAAAGCCCTGAAAAGATAGGGAAGAATCTTAAATGTTTATTATTAATCGAAAGGAAAATCCTGCATACTGCATGGCTCCAACTATATGGCATTCTGGAAAATGGAATAGTAAATATATCAGTCATTATACATTATTTCTTCTCTTCAATTTATCAATTTATTCATTTATTAATTTTTATCAATATGAGCTCAAAGATATTTATCTCATGTGTGGGGTTATATAATCAGTCTTGGTCAATTCAAGCAGCTATAACAAAATATCCCAGACTGGGTGGCTTATCACAAAGGAAAATTCTTGCTCACAGTTGTGGAAGCTGGAACCTGAGATCAGGGAGCCAGTGTGGTTGGAGGAGGGCCCTCTATGGATTTTTCATTGTGTCTTCATGTGGCTGAAGTGGCTGGGGAGCACTGGGGGGTTTCTTTTATAAGGACTAATCCCACTCATGAGGGTGGAACATTCATGACCTTCTCACTGTCCAGAGGACCTATCTTCTTTTTTTTCTTAAACATTTTATTTTTTTTCATGAGAGACACAGAGAGAGGCAGAGACATAAGCAGAGGGAGAAGCAGGCTTCCTGTGGGGAGCCCGATGTGGGGCTCAATTCCAAGACCCCAGGATCACAACCTGAGCAAAGGCAGACGCTCAACCACTGAGCCACCCAGTGCCCCCAGAGGCCCCATCTTCTAACACCAACAAGTGGGCTTGAAGATTCTAACACTTGAATATTGTGGAGACTTGAACATTCAGATCATAGCAGAACCAGATATACTGCTTTATTTATTTGTTGCTCAAACTGTTGCACTTTGGCCATTGCTCTTCCAGGAGGTTCCTGTACTCATTTGACACACTCAGGAAAGGGTTATTGTTTTGTTTTTTGAAAATCCACTTGCTTACTTTCTGGAGGATATGAAGTTCTGGTAGAATTTTTCAACACAAAGAAGAGAGAGTAGTATTTAACGAAAAGTTTTTAGGTACATGTACCAGTTGATTGAATTAAGTGAAATGTTATTTTACAATCTGACATCTAGTAGAAACTGATATCTTCAATGAAGTATTCACCAATTTGTTTGTTTGTTTTTTTTAATGTGATGGCCTACCACATGGCAGTCATTGTTCTGGGAACTGAGGACACAGGTATGGTCCCTTCTCTGTCAGAGTTGACACCCTATTTGAGGAAGAGACACACACAGGCAGTTCTCACTTTGCATGGTGCTGATGCCTATGAATGTCAGTTGCCACAGGTCAGTTAAATAGCATCAGTCCCCCAACACACATTTCTTTTTATCATGTGGAATTTACCATGAGCAATTGCATGAAGTACAAACTTTGCTGCCAGCTCTTCCTCAGGCCACAAATCCCTATGTAACGAATAGGTGCTCATCTCACGATAAGTAAGCATCACATCTTTTAAAGCCTATAGTGATTGATCACTGTGACAGCTTCATATTCTTTCTCTTTTCCCAATAACTGGTTTTTTCTTGTATATTTACATTAAGAAATGCAAATAATTTTTGAAATACATGGAATAATCTTAAAGGAAGGAACAGAGAGCTCACCATATTTGCCCCCTGGCATATTGGAGGATGGTAGATCTCAGATGGGTAAACTTCTGGGCTTTTTTTTTCAGTTGAAAGAGCTCTATTGCCCATGTTTGCACTTGCTTAGAAGGGAGCCTGCAGCAGAGGACTGGAAAAAGTGGGGGTACTGAGGCTTAGCCCCTCCACTCCATTTAAAATAACTCAAAAAGTGCATCCAACTAGCCAATCCTATGTCCATGGGCCATGTCTTGCTGTGCTGCATTGTGTTCAAAATTTCCCTTTGCCAGTCCTGCCTCCTTCCCTCTTTCATGCATGTGGATTGGGCAGCACTCCACAGTGAGTTTCCCTTTCTAATATCATCTTAGATTCTGCTTCCCAGGGCACTTGATGTGTGAAGTTTGTATGGGAAGCATCTAGAAGGCTAGCCCTAATGTGCATATTTGGACCTTGGTCTCTTTCAGCTGGCTGATGAAGTCCCAAGGCCTGGTGGGAGGTAGAACAGGATAGGTCCAAGATATCCTGGCTCCACACTTCTGATTGCTGGGCACAGATGAAGGCTCAGATATGGCATTCAAATAAAAAAGGTCTAGTTTAATAACCTTGGTTCCCATTTAAAAAAAATGAGGAGTAAAATAAACCCAGAGCAAGCAGAAGGAAATTTAAAAAAAGGAGAGAGAAAGGCAATGAAATTAAAAACAAACAATTGAGAAAATCACTGAAACAAAAGTGGGTTTTTTGGAAAGAGTGATAAAATTGAAAAACTTTTAGCAGTCTGACAATGAAAAAAAAAGAAAAATGATGAGATATCACTACAGTACCTACAGTCATTGAAAAGAAAATAAGGTAATATTATAAGCAGCTCTGTGGACAGAAATTTGACAAAATGGAACAAGTTCCTCAAAGCACTCCCTGTCACAAACATCCAAAATGAAATAAAGAATTTGAGTAGCCTTAGTTAGCTATTCAGATTCTTTTCAAATCAAAGAAGTGTGGAGGCCCACATGTTTCACAGGAAAATTCTTTCAAGCATTTACAGTTGAATTTACAGTTAACTCAAAACCATGTTAAGTGCAAAAAATAAAATTACAGAAGAAATTTTGGAGGATGTGAATATATACTCCATTTTAGATGCTATTAGGCAATTATTATTAATTTTTGGAAGTGTGTAGTTGCATTGATTTCATAGAAAAACCAATGTCATTAATCACGTGACCATATAATTGTGAACTCCATTTGCAACTGGATGTATATCCATGACTAAGTCATTAGTGGACACAATATGTAACATTTGCATACCTCTAGTTTTAAGTGAAATCATTAGTTCTTCCCTTCCTATCTCTACTCTCCCAGCCAGTACAGACATGGACACTCAGTGATCCAGTGCTGACCCAGCAGCGAGGACAATGCCATAGGGCATGTTAGAAGGATCATGGGCCTTTGAGAGGTACTCCAGAGCAGACTCCTGGAAACCTGGCTCAACCTCCTCCTGATGTTACATGAGAGAGAAATAAATATTTTGATTGTAGAAAAGGGACTCTGTAGGTCCTTGGGAAAATTCCCTGCTGCTATAATTGACACATGTTTGTTGTATAGGTCTCTGGTCCTATTTTAAGGACTCCAGTATCCCTTGAATAGTTTATCTCATCATCTAAAGGCAAGAAATCTTCACCACCTGTCTTTCATTGCTTCCCAAGTCCCTTCTGTAAAATTCCAAGGTCACAGGGTTGGTTGAAGCAGGAAAGGAGATCAGAAATGAACTGGAATTCGCATAAAGTAATACTGCAGTAAGTAATCATGATTAGTGCTGATCCGTTATCACAAATGGGACAAAAGGAGGCTGTGCTGTGACTACCCATGGTCACCCAGGAACCTGATTCAAACTTAAAACTCCGGTCTCCAGGGCTACTTCTTGGAATTTCAGAGTGGCAGGTATAGACATTTGCTGGAGTGAGGATGGAAAGGTCTAGAAAGGATACAGACCACCCTTAGGTGAGAAAGAGCAGGGGGAGGGATGGCTGGCCTGGCATAGTGAGTTAATCACTGTCAGGTGAAGGAGCAGGAGGTAGGATACTAGGAACAGGATCACTGAAGCCTCACCCTGGGGTTTAAGTGTTTTTCTGGTCCTTCTGGCAGGCAGAAGCCACAGGGTATGGTTTTTTTTTTTTTTCAGGGTATGGTTTTTGATGACGGTGAACTGCCCCTTAAGCTGGACCAGGCAGGTGAACACTACATCTTCCCTGTGGGTGGATGAATTCACCAGTCCCATCCTTGTTCTCTAGGAGGTTGGAGGCCACCAAGGCCATTTCTGTTCGGGACACATTTCCATTCTCCAAACAGGTCGGCTGTAGGCACTGAGGGTGGAACTTCTTCACTTGGCAAGTGACATTCACCTGGTCCCCTGCCATGGGGTGCCTTAGAGTACCACTCCAAGGTGAGTGGAACTGAAACAGCACAGAGCAGAAGTTCTGACCTTATGGAACAGACAGATCATGGGGGAGGGGGGAGGCTTGAGAACCTAGCTCCCACCGCACAGCAAGGGAATCACCCAAAACAGTGCTAGGCATGCAGCTGGTGCTCAAACACTGAGGGTAGTCTGCATGTGAATGACATCCCTAAGTACAGTGCCCAGCACACAGTAGGTGCTCAAGGACTGATAGCTATTAGGATAAGAATGAGTGAAATCAAGACACTGCAAGTTCCTGGCATGCAGTAAAACAGAATAACTGTAGCAAAACAAATGAAATCACCAAGCACATGATAGCTTGGGTTACAGCAGGTGCTTAATAATTGGAATTGCCATGGTAAAGTAAATGAAACCTAACACAGTGCTCAGCACATGATAGGTGTTCACCTGGAAGCTGCCATAGAAGCAGTAGCAGATGACTATACATCTATGCGTCAGATGACTGGGAGGGTCTTTCAGGATTCAGACTCCAGACAATGGAAGGCCTGGAGCAGAGTGGGGGAGGGGCAGGCTCCTAGGCTTGGGGGCCAGACCTGGGATTGGGCTGGGGGTGAGGGGCATCTACCTTGGAAGGTCTCAGACAAGTTGGCAGCCCCACAAAGAGGAGGGCTCCCCTCCAGGGTCATGTGGGCCACCTCGCAGATGACCTGGGAGCGAATGTCCCCCGGGGAAGCACCAGCTTGGTTGTGCTAGAGATGCTCTAGGAAGCATTGTCTCCCTCTGGGTACAGAGTGGTCTGAAGGACTGCCAGTTCATTCCCATTTTTGAACCATCTCAGGGTGCTGCTTCTGGGGGAGAAGCCGTGCGACTTGCAGGTGAAGCTCATTGTCTGCTGAGGTGTGGCCCTGGCCATGGGGCCAGACACCATGTGGGGAGAGAGTTTGGCTACAAGAGGAGCATCAATGAACAGTAAGCATGACGGTAGTCAACAGCACTAACCGTACGTGTGTGACACTGTGGAGAAGCCTCAGCCCTCCTGATAGTGTGAGGAGGGCAGTGTCATCTCCTCATCACACAGAGGAGGACACGAGGTTCCAGAGCTGAACTGTGAGTTGGGCGCAGGGCCCAGGTGCAGTTCCAGGCCTGAGTTCAGAGTCCCTTCTCTCTTCTGCCAGGTGACTTCCCAGCAATCTGGGCACAGGAAGGACATTTCTGATGGCTCTCACTCTTGGTATCCAGGGTTCCTCGCTGCCTCCCTGGAAACCTCAGAGAGCCTGTGCAGCTTTCTTACAGGGGAAGCAGGGGTGGAGCAGGACCCCATGGAAGCCAGAACCAGATGGGACCATGGCACAGTGTGGCCCTCCTCTGTGAAATGGAACAGCAGGCATTTCTCTTTTTCCCAGGGTTGCAGTGAGGGGCAAGTGAGGCAATGCAAACAGTTGTTTGGAATTTTATATGGAAATGCAGATGAAAAGAGCAGATGAATCAGATAGTGGCTGACTGTTAGATCAACCTCATTATAATGTTGAATCCCCCTGTGAATATTCTTCTCAAGCCCTAGTAAATGGAGCTGCTAGCCCCTTTGCAGAGCTTGGCTCTGGAAATTTTTCCCTATGATCTCCTTATCTGTAAAAATGAAGACAACTTTGTGAGAGAACTGCCCTGGATAGTCTCTCTCTATACCTCACCAAGGAGCCAAACTATTTTCATCCAGGTACAAAGAGGTTACTCCGATCCCTTACTGCAGCCCTAGGGACTTCCTGTGGCCTCCAGTCTTGTTGTCCACAACTGAGCAAGTGTCCCACCTTCTCCAGCCCGACAGTGACACCATCCTCCTTTTCCCTCTGAGTTTCTGCACTGCAAACAATTATGGGGAGGGGTCCTTCTGGGTGCCAAGACCTGCTGACGCCTCAGCAACAGAGAGAAAATGTGGGGTCCCAACAGCTGAGTCTAGAATATGAACTTTTGCTCAAGGGACTCAAAACACCCTCCAGGAAATGCCCCCAGTCATCCTCAGGGAATGTGCTACTAAAAAGTTCTGTAATACTTGTACCATCAGGATACAGCTACCTTCTCTGCCTATGTCCAGGAGTTATGGGGAGATTCGGTCACTATTTTGTGAGTCAGTCCCCAAATTACATGAAGCTTTTCTTTCAGACTCACCGTCATCATTTCCAACGTGAGATGCCAGAATAAACAGTGAGCCTGTGCTTCTTCTCACTGTGATTTTTCTGAAGCTGAAAGAAAGACATTGATCCACCTCTCTGCCAAGGGGGCATTTATTCTCACTGGAAGGGAAGGGAACTTAAGCTTCATGAGAGAGAAGCTCTGCCTGTTTTGTTCCCTGCTGCTTCCCCAGCACCCAGAGCAGAGCCTGCACACAGCAGGTGCTCAATAAGTGCTGAGTAAAGAGAACAGTAATACATTGAGGGGAGTGCTCTCTGGAGTCAGGGTTGAGGTCAGATCTTGTGACTGGGTAAGTCACTCAGACTTTCATTCCCTCATCCCTGGAACCAGAGGGCTGGTCAGGATTGGAAAAGGCAAGAGCTGCGGAGCCCTCAGACTGGGGATTCTAGAGTTTCCCACTGTTTTCCCAGTGGGGCACCTTGAGCAAATAGCATAACATCTCTAGGCTTCAAATTCTCTGATATGTGGAAGGGGCTGAAATCAGGGGCACCCACTACAACACCTGATTCTTAGCTGTTGCTTAGACAATGGAGGGCATTCTTATTGACTTGTCATAACCAGGGGAAGAAGGATGTCATGCCATAGTCATACTCATGGTGGCCTAGGTGCCTGGTCCAGACTTGAACTCTACATGGAGTTTCCTTTCTGGAACTTCACGCAATAGTAGGATCCTGTGTCTGTTGGGGTGATATTACTGATGCTTATGGTTAAGTCCATGTTGTTTCTCTTTGTGGCATCTGAAACTTTTGTTACTCAGGGGAAGTGGTCCCAATGGAAGGAGAAGATTAACTCCCAGCATGGCCCTGTCCCCTTGAACCACTTAACCATCCCAGTGGGGATCATGGAGGTCAGGGTGCAGCGCAGAGTGGCAGTCTGTCCAGCTGCAACAGATATTGACTTCTCAGGCTGGATCACTTGCAGCTCCAACTCACCTGCCACACCTGGAGGTAAAACAAAGCAGTCATTTATCCATCCTTATGTGATCCTACATATTTCTTCAAGGGTTTATTCACAACAGCTCATTGACTGAGTGCACCCCGCGAGCAGGCCTGGACTCAGCACGTTGCACATACATGGCATGTGACCCTCACAATGAGCCTATAAGATGAGACCCTATCACAAATGAGGAAGCGAAGGGACACCGAGACTCAGTGATGTGTCACACAGTAGGTCTAAGTGCCTCAGTACTCTCTGGAAGCATCATACTTCACCAAATGTTTCTGAGTGTTCACTTTCTGGCCTCATGGAGTGTTGCACTTTCTGATCAGACACTCTCAGGACCATGAGACTTCTTTAGAGTGTTGTGTATGAGCTAATGGAATGGGTGTATTTTCTGGGCTGTGCATTTAACATCAAAAACCTCTGTGGATCAACTTCTCTCTTCCACATGCAAATCTATGCTGAGATCCCTTCATTAGTTTGGATACTTACGTGACAGTGATGGCAGAGCTTCCAAAAACACAATGAACAGGCAGTTCAAATGAGAAGCAACACAATGTTTTAAATCTCTGGGATTTTTTTTCCCATACTGAAATCACATTATATTAGTTTTCAAATGCTATTGTAATAAATTATTAAAAATGTAGTGCCTGAAATGTACTATCTTATAATTCTGGGATCAGGAATCCAAAATTAGTGTTGTTGGGCTAACACCAAGGGTCAGTCATGATGCATTTCTTCTGGCGATCTCTTCCTTGCTTTTCCAAATTCTAGAAGCTGCCCACATTCCTTTACTCATGGTTCCCATTTTCTTACCGTATCAAATTCTTGCCTCTATTCTCACTTCTCCTTTTCTGACTTTGACTTTCCTGCCTCCTTCTTACAAGGACTCCTGTGACTATGTCAGAGCCACTTTGATGATCTAGGATAATCTCTTAATAGCAAGAGTTATGACTTAACTACTTCTGCAAAATCTCATTTCCTGTGTAAGAGGAAACTATTCACAGGTTCTGGGTATTAGGATACAGACCTCTTTGCAGGGCCATTGTTCTGTTAACTACATGTCTCCGCAGACTATTATAGAAATAGGTTAGCATAAAAAAAAATTTTGTATGGGCCACTATCATACAGGCTGAGTGAGCAGGCTGAGTGAAATAAGTCAATCGGAGAAGGACAAACATTATATGGCCTCATTCATTTGGGGAATATAAAAAATAGTGGAAGGAAATAAAGGGGAAAGCAGAAAAAGTGAATGGGAAATATCAGAAAGGGAGACAGACATGAGAGACTCCTAACTCTGGGAAACGAACTAGGGGTTGTGGAAGGGGAGGTGGGCGGGGGGTGGGGGTGACTGGGTGATGGGCACTGAGAGGGGCACTTGATGGGATGAGTACTGGGTGTTATTCTAGATGTTAGCAAATTGAACACCAATAAAAAATAAATTTATAAAAAAAGAATCTGAAAGGACTATTCAAGCAGTCAATTGATGGAGTTCTTTGCAAAATAAAACTAGAAATCAATAGCAGAAGAAGTAATCAATATTCTCAAATGTATTTTTTTAAAGATTTTATTTATTTGTTCATGAGAAACACAGAGATAGAGGCAGAGAGAGAAGCAGGCGACCTATCAGGAGCCCGATGCAGGACCTGATCCAGGGATTCCCGGATCAGGACCTGAGCCAAAGACAGATGCTCAACCACTGAGCCACCCAGGTGCCCTCAAATGTATTGAAATGAAACAACACACTCTAAAAAACCCAAAAGGGCAAAGAAGGAATCATAGAGGATTTAGAAAACACCTTGGGATAAATGAAAATGAAAACACAACATGCTCAAACCCAATGGTCTGTGGTGACAGCAGTGCCAAGTCAAAATTTATAGGTGTAATGCCTACATTTAGAGAGAGGCAAGATCACAAATCTATTAACAACTCTCATTGTAAGATATCAGAGAAATAAGTGAAAAATAAACCCAAAGCTAGCAGAACGAAGTAAAAAGGGCTAGTATAGAGATAAAAAATAATTTGAATAAAAAACAAGAGGGAAATTAAACAAACTGAAGAGTACCTCTTCAGAATAACCAACATAGTTGACAAAACATTAGCTAGATTGACTAACAAAAGAGAGAGAGAGAGAGAGAAATGACTTCTCTAACTAAAGTCAGAAATAAGAGGAAGACATTACAAAGAATATCGTAGAAATAAAGGAGATTCAAAAAGAATACACTGAACATTGTACACCAATAAATGGGAAATCCTAGATAAAATGGATGACTTTTTAGACACACACAACTTACCATGGCTGAATCATGAACACATAGAACTTCTGAATAGAATATCACTAATAAAGGGATTGAATCAATAATCAAAAATTTCCCAACAAAGAAAAGCCCAGGACCATATAGCTTCACGAGAGACTCTTTCCAAAAATTAAAAAAAAAAAAAAATCAAAAAAGTAACACTAATCCTCTTTAAACTATTCCAAAAAACATAAGAGGAAAGAAGTCTTTTAAGTAATTTCTAGTTATTTGAGACTCATCCTAGGGCAGCATTATGCTGATACCAAAGCCAACAAAGGCACTCCAAGAAAACTACACACCAATATCTTGTTTGAATATTGATGCAACAATGCTCAACAAAACATTAGCAAATCAAGCTCAACAGCATATTAAAAGAATTATACACAATATCCAAGTGGAATATCTTCCTGGAATGCAGAATGCAGATTCAACATATGAAAGTCAGACAGTGTAATAGTCCACATTTATAGAATGAAGGAAAATGAACATGATCATTTCTTTTGATTCAGAAAATCGGTCAACAAAATTAAAGATATTTCGTGATAAAAACAATCAATAAACTAGGAATAGATGGAAACCTACACAAAATGATAAAGTCATATATGAAATACCTATAACTAACATCATCCTACATGGGGAAGGTCTGAAAGGTTTCCTCTAAGACCAGGAACATGGCAAAGATGCCTACTTTCACCACTTGTATCAACACAATAGTAGAAATTCCAGAAATGTAATTAGGCAAGAAAAATAAATAAGTAGCATCCAAACTGCAAAGGACTGAGTAAAACTATATTTCTTTGCACATGACATGATTTCATGAGTAGCAATCTTAAAGGTTCCACACATAAACATAAACTGTTAGAGTTAATAATTGATTCAGCTCTTTTGTGTTATACAAATACAATAGTCATGAACCAGGAGCATTCTATATGCTAGTGATGAACAACTCAAAAAGGAAATTCAAACAATTCCACTTACACTGACATCAAAAACTATAAAATACTTAGGAGTAAATTTTTGTATGGAAAAAACACTGAAAAATGCAAAACATTGCTGAAAGAAATAAAAGAAGCCATAAATAAATGGAAAAACATCCCCCACTGGTGGGTTGGAAGGCTTCATCAGTACTACCTAAAGCAATCTTGATATTCAAACAATCACTATCAAAATCCCACGGCATTTTTTTTCAGAAACAGAAAAGCCCATTCTAAAATTCATATACAATCTCAAGGGATGTCAAATCACCAAACAATCCTGGAAAAGAACATAATTGGGGAACTCATACTTTTTATTTGAATACTTATTACAAACTGTAATAATCAGAGTACTATGATACTGAGAATAAGATACAAATATAGAGCAATGGAATAGCATAGAGGCCCCAGCAATGAATCCTCACATATAAAGTCCAATAGTTTTCAACAACAGTGCTAAGATTATTCAATGGAGTAAGAACAGCCTTTTCATAAAGAACAACACCAAGTGCTGGGAAAACAAGATATCTAAATGTGAAGAACAAAATTGAACCCTTACTTTGCTCTACATAGAGAAATGAACTCAGATTGTTTGAAAGGACTTAAGTTTAAGAGCTAAAACCATAAACATCTGAGGAAAAACTATAGGCAAAACTCATGATATTGAATTTAGCAGTGATTTCTAGGGCATGACCCCAAAAGCACACATAAGAAAATAAAAAATATATGAATTGGTCTTCACCAAAATTAAAAGCTTTTGTACAGCAGAGGACAATATCAAAAGTGACAAAATAACTCACAGAATAGGAGAAAGTTAACTCAATGATGCAAAGCATATTTATCACAATGGATTAATAACTAGCATTATAAAGAACTCCTATAATTCAGCAACCAAATAACAAAATGCCCAGTTAAAAAATGGACCAAAAAAAAAATGGACCAAAGACTACAATAGACATTTCTCCAAAGAAGGTATTCAAATGGTGAGAAAGCACATGACAAGATGTTGAAGATCACCAGTCATTGGAAAAATGAAAATCAAAACCACAGTGAGATATCTCTTCATTCCTTAGAATGGCTGGCTTTTATCAAAAACAAAACAATACAATACAATAAGAAATCAGAAAAGCTATAGATACCTAGGAATAAACCTAACCAAAAGGTAAAGGATCTGTACTCTGAAAACTATAGAACACTTATAAAAGAAATTGAGGAAGACATAAAAAATTGGAAAAACTTCCTGTGCTCATGGACGGGAAGAACCAATATTGTTAAAATATCTGCTACCCCAAAAAATCTATATATTCAATGCTATCCTTAACAATACATCATCAGAATTTTTCAGAGAGCTGGAAAAAATAATGCTAAAATTTGTATGGAATCAGAAAAGACTCTGAAAAGCCAAAGGAATGTTGAAAAAAGAAAAACCAAAGCTGGTGGTATCACAATTTTGAACTTCAAGCTGTATTACAAAGTTGTGATCAGTAAGACAGAAAAATAGACACATACATCAGTAGAACTGAAGAGAGATCCCATAAATGAACCCTCAACTCTATGGTCAACTAATCTTTGATATTTTAATCTTTTATTTATTGAAAGAAAAGAATATCCAATGGAAAAAATATTTTCAGCAAATTGTGTTGGAAAATTGGATAGCCACATACTGAAGAATGAAACTGGACCATTTTCTTACACATACAGAATAAAATAACTCAAAATGGATGAAAGACCTAATGTGGGCAGGAATCCATCCAAATCCTAGAGGAGAATACAGGCAGCAATCTCTTTGACCTTGGTTGTAGCAACTTCTTCCTAGACACATCTCCAAAGACAAGGGAAACAAAAGCAAAAATGAACTACTGGGACTTGATCAAGATAAAAACTTATGCACAGCAAATGAAACAGTTAATAAAACCCAAAGACAGCTTACAGAAAGGGAGAAGATATTTATAAATGCCTTATCAGATAAAGGTCTAGTATCCAAAATCTATAAAGAACTTATCAAACTCAACAGCCAAAAAAACAAATAATCCAGTCAAGAAATGGGTAGAAGACATGAACAGACATTTCTCCAAAGAAGGCATACAAATGGCCAACAGACATATGAAAAAATGCTCAGCAGTACTCCACATCAAGGAAGTGCAAATCAAAACCACAATGACATACCACCTCATGGCAGTCAGAATGGCTAAAATTAACAAGTCAGGAAATGAAAGGTGTTGGCAGGGATGCAGAGAAAGGAGAAGCCTCTTGTACTGTTGGTGGGAATGCAAGCTGGTACAGTCATTCTGGAAAACAGTATGGAGGTTCTTCAAGAAGTTGAAAATAGAGCAACCCTACAACCCAGCAGTTACACTATTAGGTATTTATCCAAAGGATACAGACATAGTGATTTGAAGGGGCACCTGTATCCCAATGTTTATAACACAATGTCCACAATAGTCAAACTATGGAAAGAGTCCAGATGTCCATGGACGGATGAATGGATAAGGAAGATATGGGGTATATATACAGTGGAATATTACTCAGCCATTAAAGAACTGAAATCTTGCCATTTGCAATGATGTGGGTTGAACAAAGTGAAATTAGTCAATCAGAGAAAGACAATTATCATATGACCTAACTCATATGTGGAATTTAAGAAACAACAAAGGATCATAGGGAAGGGAGGAAAAAATAAAATAAGACAAAATCAGAGGGAGAGAGAGAAACCACAAGAGACCCTTAACCCTAGGAAGCAAACTGAGGGTTGCTGGAGAGGGGTGGGGAGAATGGGGTTATAGGCATTAAGGAGGGCACGTGATGTGATGAGCACAGGGTGTTATATGTAACTGATGAATCATTAACCTCTACCTCTGAAACTAACAATACACTATATGTTAATTTTTTATTTTAAATTTAAAAAGGAAAGAAAAATTCCATGAGCATGAGCGTTTGTGTATGCAGCTTTTTTCACACCCACCTATACATGTACACATATGAAGACACACACACACACACACACACAAACACACACAAGTGCATTCCCGCATATATATAATGTGTGGCCTAGCATGTTAGTATAGAGTTCATTTTGAGGAATAAATGAAATTATAAAACATGTTAAAATTCAGTAAAAAATTTGACACATAGGAAACATCCAGCACATCATTCATAAAAGTTTCTGAGTTCACAGAGCAGAACTGGAACTCTAGAGACCCCTGAGTGTGATAAGTGATGGCTCTTCTTCTGTTTGACTCTCTGTGTTTTCTGATGTTTCTGCAATTAGCCTCCACTGAAAATGAAGGAGCATAACATGGTTAACAGAATGATCTGTGCAGCTGGGTGGCCTGGACATGAATCCCAGCTGGGCCACTCTGACTTAAGTAAGTGATATTGGGCCTGCTGCTCTTCCTGCCTCAGGTTCCCCATCTGTGATCAGGACAGTCTGAGCTACCAGGCAGGGCATTGTGAGGATTAGATCAACGAACACACACAACATTGTCATTGTTACCCATTGAAGCATCAACTGTTTGGACACCTCTGGTAACCAGCTGCAGGTGATGGATTCATAGAGGAAATGCTCAGATCCCTAATGTCATGCTCTCAGATGATACCCAGTCCTTGGCCTTCTTTGGCAGACCTAGGTAGCACATCTGTGCTTACCTGGAGGCCTTCAGTGTCCACGGGCAGGGAGAGGTTGAGGAGTCAGGGAAAGGGGAGTCTCCCCCAAGGCAATGCTCACCTGTGAGTCCCAACAGCAGAGCCAGCAGCAGGTAGGGAAGGGGGCTGGGTTCAGAGGCAGGAGCTGACATTGTGGAGGCCAGAGGACCCTGCTCTGTGCAAACGTGTGTGCTGGGGAAAATGAGCCTCTGTTCTGTAGAAAAGAAATATCCACCCCTCATGTGATATAAGGGAAGCATCTCTGATGCAGTGACATAGCTGTGAGGCAGCAATCTGCTTCTGCATTGTGAAACAGAAGTCATGTACAGAAGACCTTACATGGTGAGGAGGAAATGTAGGAAGAGGCCTTTTCTTATGTTTCAGAGGGAGTGGACAGTTCTAGCAGAAACAATGGTTCCTGCCAACCTGGGGCCTCTGCGCTTTGCACTGGGCCCCTCCCCCCATCTGGAGGTCTTCCAGGTGATTCTTCACTTAGAATCTCCAAGCCAAGAAGAATCTGTGGTTGGGGGCTTGTCCTAAACTCCTGAGCCTATGACACTTGGGGGTGGCTAGCTTGTGCCCTCATTCGGTACCTTCCTCCACCAAGAGCTACTGTACTGGAGGAAGGAATGGGTTTGACAGGACCTGAAAAACTTGGGGATCAAATGAGGTCTGCTCCACAACTGACTCCCTATTGTAACCCTTTATTGATGGAACTGGTAAAACTATACCTCAATGCACAGTGCACTGTGGACCTCAGAAAGGGTTGTGCTTGGGGCACCTCACTGGCTTATTGGTGGAGTTAGTAACTCTTGATTCAGGGTTGTGTTTTTGGGCCCCAAGTGGGTGTAGAGATAACTTTTTGTCTAGAAAAAACAATCTATAAAACAATCTATAACAAACAATCTATAAAAAGTCTATAAAAAAGAAGAAGTTGCATGTGTTTGCATCATTTCTTTTCTTTCAGGAGAGGAAGTGGGTTTCGCTGTCCTCAAAATCACATTCCCAGGCATTTATCTGATGGATATGAAGACTACAGCTTCACAAAAACCTGTGTGTGAATGTCTACAGAAGCCTTCTTTGTAATGGTAAAAAGCTGGTAACAAGTAAAATATCCAGTGATAAGTGAATGGTGGAACCAAGTGTGCTACATTTCTATGAGGAAATACTACTCAGCAATAAAAAGGAATAATTTATTTTCATGTGCACAGCTTGTAAGTTTCCAAAGGCATTACATTGTGTGAACAAAATCAATCTCATGATGTCACATACTGTGTGACTCCACTGACACAACATTCTTGACATTATAGAGAACAGATTGGCATGTGCCAGAGGTTGGTGTGATGGAGCTGACTGTCCCTAAGAAAGAGTAGCACAAGGGTAACCTCTGTGGCCACAGAACCGTTTGTACCCTGAATATGGTGGTGGTTACACAAAATACACATAAGCAGGTGGACACGCACAAAAGCTAGGGGTGTTACACGATTGAGCTATAAAATCCAATATCATTATAATGAGGACACTGACTATGATGTTATCCAACATTAAAATATTATGTTGATGGGGTAAAGATGTGCATACGTGGGTGGGGTCAGGAGTGACAGAGCATTGTATCCCAATCATCCATAGTGGGAAGTCAGTGAATATTTCCGACGGGTGAGAAGTCAAGAAGTGGCAATATAAGCATGCTATCTGAGTTCTGGCTATCATCTCTAGAAGAAGCAGTTAAAAATAACCAAGTAAGTGCTCGCTTTGGCAGCACATATACTAAAATTGGAATGGTACAGAGAGGGTTAGCATGGCCCCTGCACAGGAATGACATGCAAAATAATCAATTAAAAGACTATAAAATGGTTGCCTCTGGGAGATAGAGAATAGTGGGAGGTAGGGAGACTCTAATCTTCATATGTAGAACGTATAGAACTATTTGCCTCTGAAACCATGTGCATATGTAAGTTTAATGAAGGTAAAAACTAAGCTAGTTGAGCTGATTGGTGTTGGAAGAGTTACACATAAGAGAATGTCCATACTTTGAGCATTAGTATGAGTGTGATAAGCTTGTTGGAATAAGATTGATGTTCAAAACTCAATTACAATCCTATAAAGCAGTTCCAAGCCTCAATGGCGATATGCTTCATAAAAAGAACCATACATGGATGGAGTGGTTTATTATATGGCAAAGATGGTTGTGCTGACCAGTGAGTGCTGGATAATTTATCCCAATGGGAGAAAAAATGCAAGATTCCTGTCATTTATCACACACACACACACACACACACACACATACACACACGCAACTCAGAAGAACAAAGCTAGATCAGGTATAAATGGAAAGAGCAAAACTTCATCAAAGATTAACAGCTTATTTTGTGCTACAGTAGCTCCCAAATGATACTAACTCTGCTGCTATGTGGACCATGGCAGAAGAACACGAGGGATCCTCTCATGTGTGCCCAAGGGTAGAGAGAAATACTTGTAAAGTTGTCTTACCCAAATAGTAGGTTAGCTTTAATATCATCCTCAGAAGAATCTCTAAGCAGTAGCATATTCTTATAATACACAGCTATAGAGCTGTGGAAAGTTAATAAAGTGGAGCTACGTATAGCAACATGAAGAAATCCCACAAGCTGTATTAAGCATAAAAAATAAAAGTTGCAGAATGTCGTATAGGGTGTAATAGCATTTATATAAAATATAAAACATGCAAGTAAAATTGGATAATGCTTAAGGATTATCGTATGCTGTGAAATTATAAAATCAAATTTGAGAATGAGAAACTCCAGAGGAAGGGCAAGATGGCAGAAGAGTAGGGGTCCTCGACTCACCTGGTCCCACCAACTTACCTAGATGACTTTCAAAACATCCTGAACACCTACGAATTTGACCTGAGATTCAAAGAGAGAACAGCTGGAATGCTACTGACAGAAGGGTTTTCACTTCTAACAAGGTACGAAGGCGAGAAAAAAATAAATAAATGAATGAAAAAGAATCACGTGGAGGAGGGGCACCGCGAGTAGCAGGGCTAAAGGGGAGCAGCGGGAGCCTCAGGGACAGGAAAGCCCAGCTCTGGAGAAGTGGGAACTTGAAAAACCTACGCCAGAATTTTCCCTGATGGAAAAGTGCTTAGTAGGGAAATCGGGCAAAATCCCAGGAGGGGCTGTGAAGCCTCAAGATTCCCCGAGTCACTATTAGAGGAGGGGCTCCCGGGGGAAAGCTCACCGCAAACCTCGGGTCCCATATCCATAAAGGGCTGGAGCACCACAGCCCCGATTGGTCAGGTGGGCCTGCTCTAGACGGAGGTGGCTGTGCCCCATTCCCTTTGGGAGAGGCGGCCCCCAGGAGCTGGGGCCCAGCAGCACAGGGCCCCGGATCCCAGGCCATCCAAGCCGGGGATCCTGCGTTCCCCCGGGACAGGCGGAACAGGGGAGGGCACAGGACACTGAGAACTGTCCTGCCACTAGGTGACTCCAAGTTGTGCAGATCAGTGCACCCGCGCCTGCCCCAGGAGCACGTAGGCCAGTGTGGACTGGAAGACTGCATTAGTTACTCTCGGGGAGCTGACTCCAGAGCTGGAGAGCTGGCCACCGCCACCATTCTGTTTCCTCCTGGTTTCACCAAGTGCCCGGGAGAGGTGCGGCCGCCAGGGCACAAAGGCCTCACAGGATAAACAGCTCTTACTGAGCCGGGCACCTGGCAAGGGGCGGGACATCTCCGCCCAGGCACAGACACCTGAGAATCAGCACAGCAGACTGCTCCCCCTGAAGACCAGCTGGAAGTACAGGGCAGGACCAAGTTCTTGACCAAGCAGTGATGGAAACCTCCAGGACCAAGGGAAAATAGTATATAGAACTAAACACCCCCCCCCTTTATTTTTTAACCTTTTTTTTCCTTTTTCCATTACAACCTGTTTTTGTATCAGACTAAAAACTTCCAATATTTTTTTCTCTTTTTCCACCTTAACTACAATATTTTACCAGCTGTTCAGTTTTAAGTTCTTTTCCTTTTTCACTTTCATATTTCTACAATTACATGTCTTAGATACATTTTTCACTTCTGGATTTCCTTCAACGTATTCAATTTAATTTTGGGAGATACACGAGAAATGGATTAATGTTTTGTGTTTTGTGTTTTCCCTGCCTCGTTTTGTTCTACAATGTGGAAGGTAATAACTTCTAAAACATGACCAGCGTAGACTGAGAACCAAGTGGAATACTGTGCTGGTTCATTCTGTGAGATTACATTCTCTCCTCACTCCCATTCTGCACCCCTCTTTTATCTTGTTTATGTTTCGGTGGTCATTGTTGGGGCTACAATTCTATAAGTATTGCTGTTTTATATAAATCTGGGGTTGAGCATGTTCTAACATACAGAACAAAATACACTCAGAACCAAGAGAATCACCCTCTAGGACTCCTCAGGTAGAACACATTCTCTCTCTACCCCCCTTTTTTTCTTTGTTCTCTTTTTCTGCTTTACTTTTGTTTTCTTTTTCTTCTTCTTTGGGGTTGTTGGCCTCTTATTTTTTCTACTTTGTTTTAAAATTTATTTTTCACATTAGTGGTCCTTTTGTTTTATTTTGTTCTGATCTTCTTTTTCATTTTCTGGTCTCTGACCTCTTTGGAATCATCTAGGGTGTACTTTACGTAGGTTGTGGCTGATATTTTTGACTCAGCCTGCTCATACAGCCACTCTGCACTGAACAAAATGACTAGAAGAAAGAATTCACCACAGAAGAAAGAACCAGAATCAGTACTCTCTGCCACAGAGTTACAGAATATGGATTTCAATTCGATGTCAGAAAGCCAATTCAGAAGCACAATTATAAAGCTACTCGTGGCTCTGGAAAAAAAAACAAACATAAAAGACTCTAGAGATTTCATTGCTGTAGAGTTGAGATCTAATCAGGCTGAAATTAAAAATAAGTTAAATGAGATGCAATCCAAACTTGATGTCCTAACTTCTAGGGTTAATGAGGTGGAAGGAAGAGTGAGTGACATAGAAGACAAGTTGATGGTAAGGAAGGAAGGTGAGGAAAAAAGGGAAAGCCAATTAAGAGACAATGAGGAAAGGCTTAGGGAAATAAATGATAGCATGGGAATATAACTGTGGTTCCAGAGGAGGCCAAGAGGGAGAGTGCCACAAAGTATATTTGAACAAATCATAGCTGAGAACTTCCCTAATTTGGGGTGGGAACCAGGCATTCAAATCCAAGAGATAGAGAGGTCCCTCCCAAAAATCAATAAAAACCATTCAACACCTCAACATTTATTAGTGAAACTTGCAAATTCCAAAGATAAAGAGAAAATCATGAAAGCAACAAGAGACTAGAGATTCTTAACTTATATGGGGAGAAACATAACAGCAGATTAACAGCAGACCCATCCACAGAGACCTGGCAGGCCAGAAAGGGCTGGCAGCATATATTCAGGGTACTGAAAGAGAAGAACATGCAGCCAAGAATACTTTATCCAGCAAAGCTGTCATTCAGAATAGAAGGAGAGAGAAAGAGCTTCTAAGATAGGCAGAAGCTGAAAGAATATGTGACCACCAAACCAACTCTGCAAGAAATATTAAGTGGGACTCTGTAAAAGAAAGAAGAAGTCCAAAGTAGTAATCCACAAACACAGGACTGAATAGGTATTATGATGACACTAAATTCATATCTTTCAATTCATATCTTTCAATTATTCTCTGGACATGAATGGGCTAAATGATCGCATCAAAAGGAGCATGATATTGAACTGGATGAAAAATCAAGACCCATCTATTTGCTGTCTACAAGAGAATCATTTTAGACCTAAGGACACCTCCCACCTGAAAATGAAACGGTGGAGAACTACTTATCATTCAAATGATCCTCAAAAGAAAGCAGGGGTAGCCATCCTCATAGCAGATAAATTAACGTTTATCCCAAAGACTGTAGTAAGAGATGAAGAGAGACACTATATCATACTTAAAGGGTCTATCCAACAAGAAGACTTAATAATCAAGAATATTTATGCCCCTAATCTGGGAGCTGCCAAGTATATCAATTAATAACCAAAGTAAAGAGATACTTAGATACTAATACACCAGTTGTAGGAGACTTCAACACAGCTCTTTCTGCAAATGACAGATTTTCTAAGCAGAACATCACCAAAGAAACAAGGGCCTTATATGATATACTGGACCAGATGGATTTCAGATATATACAGAACTTTCCATCCGAATGCAACTGAATACACATTCTTCTCGGGGCATATGGAACTTTCTACAGAATAGACCACATACTGGCTCACAAATCAGATCTCAACCGATACCAAAAAAGATTGGGATGTCCGCTGCTTATTTTCAGACCACAATGCTTTGAAACCAGGACCCAAGCAGAAGAAGAAATTTGGAAGAAAGTCAAACATATGGAGGTTAAAGAGCATCCTACTAAAAGAGGAAAGGGTCAACCAGGAAATTAGAGAAGAACTAAAAAGATTCATGGAAAGTCATGAAAATGATGATACGACCATTCAAAATCTTTGGGATACAGCAAAAGCAGTCCTGAGAGGGGAATACATCGCAATACAAGCAACCCTCAAAAAACTGGGAAAAAACCAAATACACAAGCTAACCTTGCACCTAAA
This sequence comes from Canis aureus, assembly GCF_053574225.1. Classification (NCBI taxonomy): domain Eukaryota; kingdom Metazoa; phylum Chordata; class Mammalia; order Carnivora; family Canidae; genus Canis; species Canis aureus. Next base: position 24,890,871 of record NC_135636.1, on the reverse strand, counting down.
GGAACTGGAGAAAGAACAGCAAGTAAAACCTACACCAGGCAGAAGAAGGGAAATAATAAAGATTCAAGCAGAACTCAATGAAATAGGGACCAGAAGAACTGTAGAACAGATCAACTAAACCAGGAGTTGTTTCTTTGAAAGAATTAATAAGATAGATAAACCACTAGCCAGACTTATTAAAAAGAAAAAAGACTCAAATTAATAAAATCATGCATGAAAGACGAGAGATCACAACCAATAACAAGGAAATACAAACGATTTTAAAAACTTATTATGAGCAGCTATATGCCAACAAATTAGGCAATCTAGAAGGAATGGATGCATTTCTGGAAAACCACAAATTACCAAAACTGTAACAGGAAGAAGTAGAAAACTTCAACAGGACAATAACCAGTGAGGAAATTGAAGCAATCATCAAAAACTTCCCAAGACACACAAGTCCATGGCCAGATGGCTTCTCAGGGGGAATTCTATCAAATGTTTCTTTTTAAAAAAGATTTTATTTATTTATTCATGATAGACACACAGAAAGAGAGACAGAGAGGCAGAGACACAAGCAGAGGAAGAAGCAGGCTCCATGCAGGGAGTCTGACATGGGACTCGATCCCAGGTCCTCAAGATGACGCCCTGGGCAGAAGGCGGCACTAAACCGCTGAGCTACCCTGGCTGCCCTCTGTCAAATGTTTAAAGAAGAAATAATACCTATTCTATTAAAGCTGTTCCAAAGGATAGAAAAGGATGGAATATTTCCAAACTTGTTTTATGAGTCTAGCATCACCTTGATTCCAAAACCAGACAAGGACCCCACCAAAAAGGACAAGCATAGGCCAATATCCCTGATGAACACAGAAGCAAAAATTCACAACAAGATACTAACCAATAGGATCCAACAGTACATTAAGATGATTCACCATGATCATCACCAGGGATGATTCATCCCTCAGATGCAAGGTTGGATCAACACTCATAAAACAATCAACATGATAGAAAACATCAACAAGAGAAAAAACAAGAACCATATGATCCTCTCAATAGATGCAGAGAAAGTATTTGAAGAAACACAGAATCCATTCCTGATCAAAACTCTTCAGAGAATGAACAGAAATCTCACATATGAACAGAAATCTCACAGAGGAAGACATAGACATGGCCAACATGCACATGAGAAAATGCTTTGCATCACTTGCCATCAGGGAAATACAAATCAAAACCACAATGAGATACCACCTGACACCAGTGAGAATGGGGACAATTAACAAGGTAGGAAACCTCAATTGTTGGTGAGGATGTGGAGAAAGGGGAACCCTCCTGCACTGTTGGTGGGAATGTGAACTGGTGCAGCCACTCTGGAAAACTGTGGAGGTTCCTCAAAGAGTTAAAAATAGATCTGCCCTACGACTCCGCAATTGCACTGCTGGGGATTTACCTGAAAGATACAGATGCAATGAAACGCTGGGACACCTGCACCCCGATGTTTATAGCAGCAATGTCCACAATAGCCAAACTGTGGAAGGAGCCTCGGTGTCCATCGAAAGATGAATGGATAAAGAAGATGTGGTTTTATGTATACAATGGAATATTACTCAGCCATTAGAAATGACAAATACACAACATTTTCTTCGACGTGAATGGAACTGGAGGGTATAATGCTGAGTGAAATAAGTCATTCAGAGAAGGGCAAACATTATATGGTTACACTCATATAGGGAATATACAAAATAGTGAAAGGGAATAAAGGGGAAAGGAGAAAAAATAAGTGGGAAATATCAGAAAGGGAGACAGAACATGAGACTCCTAACTCTCTGAAACGAACTAGGGGTGTCAGAAGGGGAGGTGAGTGGGGGGTGGAGGTAACTGGGTGCTGGGCACTGAGGGGGGCACTTGATGGGATGAGCACTGGATGTTATTCGTTATGTTGGCAAATTGAACACCAATAAAAAAAATAAATTTATAAAAAATAAATAAACAAAAAATAATAATAATAAGTCTATCAATTTGGAAAAGAAAAGAAAAAGAAGAAGGAAAGCAAAGAAAAAACTTGGTTGCAATATTAAAACATACCTCTAACTTCAAAAAAAAAAACACTCTTCAGAGTGTAGAGATAGAGGGAACATCTCTCAGTATCTTAAGAGGCATCTATGAAAAGCCCACAGGAAATATCATTCTCGGTGGGGAAAAACTGAGAGCCTTTCCACTTTCCCCACTGTTATTCAACATAGTACTAGAAGTCCTAGCCTCAGCAATCAGACAACAAAAAGAAATAAAAGGCATTCAAATTGGCAAAGAAGAGGTCAAACTCTCCCTCTTCACAGATGACATGATACTGTATATAGAAAACCCAAAAGTTTCCACCGCAAGATTGCTAGAACTCATACAACAATTCGGCAGTGTGGCAGGATACAAAATCAATGCCCAGAAATCAATGGCATTTCTATACACTAACAATGAGACTGCAAAAAGAGAAATTAAGGAATCAGTCCCATTTATAATTGCACCCAAAACCAAAGGTACCTAGTAACAAACACAACCAAAGAGGTAAGGGATCTATACCCTAAAAATTGCAGAAAACTTCTGAAAGAAATTGAGGAAGACACAAAGAGATGGCCATGCTCATGGATTGGAAGAATTAATATTGCCAAAATATCTATACTACCCATGGCAATTTGCATGTTCAATGCAATCCCTATCAAAATACCATGGACTTTCTTCAGTGAGTTGGAACAAATCATCTTAAAATCTGTCTGGAATCCAACAAGACCCTGAATAGCCAGGGGAATATTGAAAAAGAAAACCAGAGCCAGGGGCATCACAATGCTGTATTACGAGTTGTACTACAATGCTGTGGTCATCAAGACATTGTGGTACTGGCACAAAAACAGACACATAGCAGCAATATCCACAATAGCTAAACTGTGGAAGGAGTCTCGGGGTCCATCAGGAGATGAATGGATAAAGAAGATGCGGTCTATGTATACAATGGAATATTCCTCAGCCATTAGAAATGACGAATACCCACCATTTCCTTCGACGTGGATGGAACTGGAGGGTATTATGCTGAGTGAAATAAGTCAATCGGAGAAGGACAAACATTCTATGGTTACACTCATACGGGGAATATAAAAAATAGTGAAAGGGATTATAGGGGAAAGAAGAGAAAATGAGTGAGAAAAATCAGTGAGGGTGACAGTGAGGGTGACATGAGAGGCTCCTAACTTTGGGAAATGAATGAGGGGTGGTGGAAAGGAGGTGGGTAGGGGGATGGGGTGACTGGGTGATGGGCACTGAGGGGAGCACTGGATGGGATGCGCACTGGGTGTTATACTATATGTTGGAAAGTCAAACTCCAATAAAAAAAGGGAGAATGAAAAACTCTAAATTCACTCAGTGTTTTCAAAAGAAACAGAACATCACGGCTAAATGTTAATATTTGGCATAGATCTGGCGGTAGGACTGAGGATTTTTATTCTATTTCTCTATATTTCAGAACTGAAAAATGCTTTCCATGTAGACATTTCAAAATAGATCGATGTTAAATTAAAATCTTACTTGCGGAACTTCTGTCGAAAAGTAAAATGTGCTCATTCAAAATATGGAAGCAGTCTAAGTGACCATTGTAGATGAATGGATAAAAATGGTGGTGTATGTGTGTGTGTATACATATACATATACATACACATATACATATACATATACATACAGACGTGATATGTGTGTATATATATGCCATATAATTATACACATATAATGCTGTATCACTCAGCTTGAAAAGGATGAAATCTTGCCATTTGCAACAACATGGTTGGAGCTAGAGAGTGCAATGCTGAGTGAAATAAGTCACTCAGAGAAAGAAAAACACCATCTAATTTCCCTTATATGTGGAATTGAAGAAACAAAACAAAAGGTTAAAAAAACTCAAACCAAAAAACAGAAGCTTGACAAGCTTGACTATAGAGAACAAACTGATGGTCACCAGAGGAGATCGGGTGTGGGAATGGGTGATTGGTGAAGGAGATTAACATTACACCTAACAGGATGCGCATTGAGTAATGTATAGAATTATTGAATCACTATATTGTACACCTAAAACTAATATAACACTGTATGGTAACTACACTGGAATTAACATTAAAAAAATAAAAAACAAAAGTCAAATGTGCTCTGAAAATTAAGGGTTGTTCCTGATCAGGAGCAGAATGGAAACCTTGTTTTCTTGACCCACTTGATTCTCCTTTAAGACAGAGGTAGGGCCAGTTTGAAGCTCAGTCCATCAGGATTCAGACATCTCTGGGTCCCACAGATCAAAGTCCATCCTCCATGCAGCTCTGAAGCTCAGAGAGAAGGAACATCAGAGATGTGAGGAAGGGATCGTGTCCAGGGTAGGAGTTAAGACTGGCAGCTTCTCCCCCCACCTCCCCGCTTCTTGGACAGCGTGGGAGGCAATGGATTGCAGAGCATGCAGGAGCAGTCGGGAAAATCATGCACTCATTCATTCATTCTTGTATTAATTCCCCAAATACCTCTTGAGCACCTACCATGTGGCAGGCACTCTGCAAAACTGGACTCATGGTGCAGATCAGAAAAAAGACGCCAACTCACCTCACCCCAGCCCCCCTGTCTCAGTTCTGAGCTCTTTCACACCCACATTTATCTTTCCCACTAGTCAGAGCCTTGCAGTCGCTTAGTGGGCTCCATTCATAGTCTTAGTAATACTTTCCTTAATCATTCCAAAGATAAGTCCTATGAATCCTGAGATATATAAAATTATATGAGGGCACTCTTGGACTTTGAAGATCAAAGCTTTGACCTTCATCCCAACTCCACAACTGGGATCCCCACCCAGGACTCCAAGGGACTTCATTTAAAAATCTTCAGACCCAAGGGCACTGTAGGATGCATGAGAGCTGGAAGCCTCTGAGATTTCCAACAACATTTAGAGAAAACAAGAGCTTCCCAACCTTCACTTGAAGCTAGATCCCCCTGGTGTACTGTGTGAAATAGTGGGCTCACTTTGGACTCCTTTGGACAGCCCATGATGGTGACATGACTTCTCTCTCGAAGCACTAAGGCCTACCTCCAAATCACCTGTTACAAGTTCTGTCGCCTGCAGATGTAGGTGACTATGAAGCTCATCACCAGCAGCACCTTGAAGCCCAGAAACAAAGCTACAAAGAAAAGAACAGGCATCCCAATGGGCAACAGGAGACATCAAATGGGGGGCTCTGTGAGTTTAAATACCTCACTCCACTCAGGAGACAAGGTGAACCAGGAGCTCAGCAGTAGAGGTGAGCTTAACTGGGCTTCCAGTGGGCTTGTATGTGCCATGGGGTGCTGTGGACAGTATGAGGTTGGCCTGGATGGGAGATTGTACTTCATGTTGCACCCTACAGGTGAGCACCCGCTCAGACTCCTGGCCTGACACATTCACCAAATGCAAGCTTCCCAAGGTGTAGTGCCCATCACTATTCTCCTTGGATGTGAGTTGCTCAGTTCCCTTGAATGTAGGACAGTTCTCTAACCAACTGAGATGCACACTCTCTGGATAGAGTCTCTGCATGTGGCAGATAGCCACCAATCCAAGGAGGGTGATGACTGGGACACTGTTACTGAACAGGGAAATGATACAGATTAGAGAGAGCAGACTCCTACTTGAGGATGTCCACTGTGGGAGCCTGGGAGTTCCGTGAAGATGGGTCATCTGTGGGAGGTCCACCTCAGAGGAAGATTCAGGTACCCATTAAGTAAATGCATAGCAGAATGAAAGTGAATTGAGTCCATGCTTGATGCATGGTTGGATGCAGGAATGCACGGATGAAAGAATGTATAGTATTGATGAAATTCTCAGGCTAATTCACCTGGAACTGTTTACTGAAATTCCTGGAAAGAAGTTTTGCTTCGTTTCTCATGTTCTTTGTCTTGGCCCAATGTCTGACAGGCTGGTTAGGTCAAGGTGGGGACTCACTACATACTCTTAGTAACATATCCTGGCACCAATATATGAAAATTACAAATTGGGTTGCCATATGGCAGGAGGGGAAGGAGACCAATGTACAAAGAGGAAGATGGTACATACCTTCTGCATCATAACAGGGGGATGGCTTGGAGCATAGTAGACATTATATAAACAAGGGGACTTGCTGAACCACACATTACTACAAACTTAGTGGTTTACGGAAACACATATTATTTCATAGTTCCTGTGGACCAGGAGTTCAGGCGTAGGTTAGCTTAGCTCTCATGCACAGACGGAAGGAAGATGATGTAAAGACACAGGAAGAAGGCCTTTTCTGGGGCTACCAGAGGCTGGGAGAGAGGCCTGTAACAGGTTCCCCCTCACAGTATAAGACAGCTTTAGTTATACTTGCCAAGTTTGAAAGCAACCAAAATGACCTTCAATAAAGAGTGCATAAAGAAATTGTGATTGTACACCAGACAGTGGAATATTACCCAGTGCTATAAAGAAATGACCTATTAGGCCTTGAAAAGATGAGGAAGAACCTTAAATGCTTATTGTTAATCAAAGGAAAAGCCTGCATCATCCCAACTATATGACGTTCTGGAAATGGCAAAACTTTGGAGACAGTAATATGTCAGTGATTGCCAGGGATTAGGGTAGAGAGAGATAAATAGGCAGAGCACAGAGGATTTTTGGGGAAGTGAAACTACTCTGTGCCCTAATAGGATAATTTGTAGTGAATTACAGGACAAACTTGTCCAAACCCGCAGACTCTACAATACCAAGAGTGAATCATAATGTGAACTGTGGACATTGGATGTTAAGGACCTATCAGTGTAGGAGGTTCATCATTTGTAAGAAAGGTACCCCTGGTGGAGGATATTGATAATGGCAGCAGCTGTGATGTGTGGAGGTGGGGAGTCCTACGGGAAATCTGCACATTCTGCTCAATTCTGGTGTGAACCTAAATCTACTTTAAACTATGAAGTCAATCCATTAAAACAATCCATATCAAAGGTCATCTAGATTTTATTCCAAGATATCCTCTAGATATTTTTATAGTTTCATGTCTACATTTGAGTTACTTTTATGAAGGCTGTTAGGAGGTCTGTGTCTGGAGTCAATTTGTTTTCACGTATGTTCACATGTCCAGTAGCTCCATCAACATTTGTTAAAGACTATCTTGGTACTTCCCGAAAGATCAGTTGGCTGTATTTATGTGGGTCTATTTCTGGACTTTCTATTCTCTTGCTTTGCTTTGTGTGTCTAGTCCCTCACCAATGTCACTTTTTTGATTCCTGGAGTTCCCTAGTAAGTCTTATAGTGGAATGATGTCAATCTTCTAGTTTATTCTTCCCCAACATTGAGTTGGCTATTCTGGATCTTTAATTTCTCTATATAAACTTTAGAATCAGTTTGTTACTATACATAAAGTACTTTTCAGGTATTTTGATCGAGATTGCTTTTAATCCCTAGGTCAACTTGGAAAGTATGGATACCCTGACAATATTGAGTCTTTCTATCCCTGAACATGGGATGTAGCTCTATTTCTTTAGTTCTTCTTTGATTGTTTCGTCAGTTTTCTAGCATTCTTATTTCGGTCTTATACATATTATATGAGATTAATACCTGAGTATTTCTCCTTTTTTGCATGCTAATGAAAATGATCATATGTGTTTTTAGTATATAGAAGCACAATTGATTTTTGTATGTTGATCTTGGATCCTTGCTGATCTCACTTATCAACTTAAAGAGTTTCTTAAAAAGCAGATCCTCTGAGATTTTCATCTGCAAATAAGGAAGTTTTATTTCTAACTTTTAAAAAATTTCTACCTTCTCAGTTTAGATTCCTTTCCCCTCCGTTTCTTCCCTTCTCTTCCTTTCTTCTTCTCCCTTGTTCTCCTATAACTTCTAGTACTGTGTTGAATATGAGTTGTGAGAATGAAAAACCTCCCTCATTCCTTACCTTAGGGGGAAAAAAGCCATTCAGACATTTACCACTAAGTGCAATGAAAGGTGTGGGACATTCTGCAGATGTTTTTCATCAAGTTGAGGAAATTCTCTGCTATTTCCAGTTGGCTGAGAGTTTGCATCATGAATACGTTTTGGATTTGTCAAAGGCTTTTTCTGCATCAACTGATATTATCATGTAGTTTTCTTTTTTAACCTGTTGATGTGATAGATTACAATAATTGATTTATAAGCAGTGAAACAGTCTTCCATGCCTGAATAAATCCTTCCTAAGATTAAATACCACGGTATAGAACTTTACATTCTGAAATTCTATTTGATAGCATTATGTTGAAAATCCTTGCATATAGAATCATGAGAGATATACGTCTGTAGTTATCTTTTTTAATGTACATTCAATCTGGTTTTGCTATCAAGGTAATAATAGACCCAACAAATGAATAAGGAACGTGTCATCCTCTTCTATTTTCTGGAAGATTGTATAAAATTGGTACTAATTCTTCTGCAAATGTTTACTAACATTTTGCAAGGGGTCTAGATGTCTCATATATTTTACTTGTTCAAAAACTATCCAAGCTTTCTTCCTCCTTCCTTATACTCAGAAAATGGTTTTGGTGTCCTCTTCCATCAGATGTGCACCTCTCAAGCCATCTGCTCTGGCAGTTGGGACTCAAAGCCTCTGCAACATGAACCAATGGCCTTGGGGAAGAGATTCCACATGCTTGTTTAGCTTTTTCAGCAAGTAGAGTCAGAACCTTAAGTTCTGTTGGAGAGCCTGCAGTGTTCAGCTTCCATCACTGACCCAGAGAGACCCCTAGTGACCACTTCTGGCCAGTGTTCCATTAGCATGCAAACCTCTGCAAATTTTCACAGTGATTATGTTTAGATGGAACATTAAGGATTCTTTTCTTGCTTTATAATTTCATATTTTCCCACATTTGTTGTCCATTGAGAGGTAGCATCTGTGTGGTGGTAAAAAATTAAAGGACAGATTTTTTTGGTCCTATGTAACCCTGGGGGCGGGGGCGGGGGATGAGAACTCTAAAATGTGCTGTGCTCAGGCTTGTGACCATAGAGGAGTGTCTTTCCTTGAACATAATGGTGTGGACTGTTCCACACAGCCACTGGGAGATTTTCTGAGCCAAGAGCTATTCCAACCTAGTTCTATCAATTCGGGCTCAGACAGAGAAATTCTCCTCCAAGAAATTCTAGGTAAACTGGTGAGAACAGAGTAAACAGGCATAAGGGAGTCCCCACCACACACATCTGAAGTTCCACTCACTGGGGAATTCCAGCAGCAGAGTCAGCAGCAGGGATGGCAGAGGTGGGCAGATGCAGAGCCAGGGACAGGCTTCATCATGGTCTTAGAGCCTTCCTGTCTGAGTGTTGTCCTGGGAGGCCCAGGACTCTGTGCTCTGAAGAGAGAAGATACTCCCTGCCTCTGTGATGTCAGAAGAAGGGGACTGTGATGAGAGGAAAGACCACAGGACTTTAACACTTTTTCTTTGAGATTATCAAGGGACAGGCAAGGCGGCCACAAGCTGAGAAGATGCTGCTTGAAATGTTTGGGGTTTCCAGAGTTAAGGGCATGACACCCATGAACTTATGCTCATTGCTGAGCCTCATCCCATCTGAGATCTCCGCAACCCACACCCCTGCTGCTGTAGAGGTAGACATGATGCGGGAAAGAGGTTAGACTTTTGGCGATGGTGATAATTTGTGGTTTATAGAATTGAGGGTGCTACAGGGAGCGTGAGACCACTGTGCAGGAGCAAAAGCAATGCACCTAGAAACATGCCTGGAAGGTGAGGGCTGCCTATTCTATCTGTGCCAGTCTGGGGGTAGCTCTGGAAGAAGGGAGTGGAGGACAGAAGAAAAGCTCTCAGAAAGAGAGGAGAACCAGCATGTTGGCCTCCTTCTCTCACCTCCAGAATGGGCTCAATCCAAGCACAAAGGTTGTGTCCGGGGCCTCTCAGCCCACACTCAGCTAGTGAACCTTTAATATCCACGAGTGCATTGTCAGCACTGACCGCTAAGGCTATTTCGCTTTGCTTCTTTGTTAGCCCCACATCCTCTAGGGATCGACAGAATGTTAGGGCCAGGAGAGGTGTTAGAACAAGAGGAGAATGCAGAACAGTCCCAAACTGCCTATGGGAGATGAGAAGAGTCCCCTCCTCCACTTATGACACCATCCTATCACATTGTTCTGGAATGAGGAAGTCCATGCTGGATTAGCCCTGCTGAGAGCTGGGCAGGATCTTACCCCAGCTTTCAGGAAACCTGCCATGTAATACTTCTCTAGCAGACCTCACACCTTCCATTAGACTCTTAACTCTTTAGAGCCTGGGATTTTTAGTGCCTTCACAGCCAAGAGCACTGGCTTTGCAAACAGAAGCAGTTAAGGTTCAAACCTTGAATGCACTTCTTGGTGGCTGAGCTGTGTAAACTTTGACCTTGAAATGTTCATTTGTATAGCTCTAATACTCAAAACTGTGTTCATAGTCTGCACTTGGACTTTCTCTTCTCCGCTTAGCCCCTGTTCAGTGTTTGGCACAACTTGTAACCATTTGGTCAAACCAAGAAGGGACCCATGTTCTACACCCTCGTCTCTCTCCTACCAGCCCCTATTAATTTTACCTCCTAAACACCTCTAGAATCTATGTCCCCATTTCCACATCATCTTCTGCCTGGGTGAAAACTGTTACTTCCGGATAAGCTATCCCTAACTCCTTTGCCCGCTGTTGCTCTTCTTTCTACTTCATCCAGGGTGTTTTTCCAACACACAGATCTGAGGACATCCCATTCTTGCATAAACATTTTTGTGGATTCTCATTGTTCTTGCATAGTTAGATTGTTTGGTATATGGTCTGTGGTGTGTGGTGTGTGGTGTGTGGTATGTGGTATCTGGTGTATTGTTTATGCCATATAGTGGGTGATATATGGTAGAGGCATATTGTAAATGGCATATGGATTTGGTATGTGGCATATGGTATATGATACAAGGTATGTGGTATGTGGTACGTTAAAAAGCCCATCCTTCCATGATTGGCTTGGCCCCAGGGGATAAAATGATCCCACCCTTTCTGGTACCCACCACAGCCTCTCTACTCCCCATCAGGTTTCCTGGGAAACGTGCTGACATGAATATTAGCAAGCAGGTCATTTTCAGGGAAAACACTAGAATCCAACATGGTAGTGAGGAGAAGGGAGCGAGATTGTTCAGAAGAAGTGGGTGGCAGTGAAGTCCCAAAGAAAACTTCAGCTGATCTCCCACGGATCTCTGGTACTAGGATGTTCCTTTAAAGTTGTCCTGAACTGGGGTGAGAGGGCTGGACCTTTACATCCCCATGTTGATGAGCCACTGGATATGGCAGGTTCCCAGGCGTGACCTTGGCATTGTGGCTTTCCTCAGCTGAGGCCATCCCAAGAGGGCTGACAGCTCAGGGCCATCTCCTGAGGTCTGGTTCATCATAGCACTCACCACCTTCTGCTGAGCCCCTTCCACTTCAGGTCCTTGGGCTCAGGATATGGTATAACTTCACTTCCCCTCCCATGAGGTCTTACAGCCCTCCCACCTCACTCAGAGTCTCAGAGTGTGCTGACCCCACTTGGTCTAACATGGGCTTTACAAACTGGAAATATTTAGGGGAATGTCATAGAGGACCGAGGAGCAGCTTCTTTTGGGATCTCTGAGTGCTTGGCTCTGGAGTGAGCTCTGGCAGTGGACAGAGAAAGGAGGAGAAGGACCTCAGACTGTGAAGTGAAATGAAACCTGGCTATGAAGACGCCTGGGTGGCTCAGCAGTTGAGCATTCTGCCTTTGGCTCGGGGCCTGATCCCAGGGTTTGGGATGGAGCCTCACGACCTGCTCCTTCAGAGAGTTTGCTTCTCCCTCTGCCTGTGTCTCTGCCTCTCTCTTTGTCTCTCACGAATAAGTAAATGGAAATCTTTAAACAAACAAACAAACCAACCAAAAAACCCTGGGTATAAAAACACAGAAGTCTCCCCAACACACATTGTCTTGTGTTGTCCCCCAGTGAGGTGCAAGAGGCGAGATTCAGCTGAGGACAGGATGATGACATTTTTTAATAGTTCCTATTTTGGAACAATTTACATTTACACAAAAATTATGACAATCACACAGAGTTCCATATATAACTGCACACAGTTTCCCTCTTATTAGCATCTAATGGAAATATGGTGCACCTGTGATAATTAGTGAACCAAAACTTGGTACATTACTATTAACCAAAGGCATAGTTTATTCAGATTTTTTCTTAGCTTGGGCTGCTATAACATAGCACCATAAACCGGATGCCTTGAAACAACAGGAACTTATCTCTCACAGACCTGGAGGCTGGAAGTCTGAAATCAGGGTGCCAGGATGGTTGGGCTGTGATGGTTGGGCTTGTGGTTGTAGACTGCTGATTACCTGTATTCTCACCTGGTGGATGGGGCAAGCTGGTTGCCTGGCCTCTCTTCATAAGGGCAATGATCCCCTTCGTGAGGACTCCATCCTCATGACCTCAACACCCATCAATGATCTCACTTTCAAATCCCATCACACTTTTAGAATTTAACATTTTAGAATTCAACATTTGAACTTTGGGGAAACACAGATACTCAGCCCAGCAAACATTTATTTAGTTTTTACCCCAATGACCTTTTGTCTTTCAGAATTCCATGCAGGTTACCACATGACATTTTCTTGTCTTTTTTCTTTAGATTGCTCTCAGCTCTGACAGCTTATCTGCCTTTCCTTGTTGGTGATGGCCTGACAGTTAGAGCAGTCCTGCTCAGGTATCTCATGGAATGTCTCTCTGCAATTTGTCAGATGCTTTCCTCATAAGCAGACTGGGGTGACGGGTTTGGGGAGGAAGGTCACAGAGGAAAAGTGCTGCTTTCATGACATTATATCCAGGGTGCACACTGTGGCCATGGCTCGTGGCTGTCGGTGAACTCATGATCATGTGGCTGAACTCTATTTGTCAAGTGTCCTCTCTGTAGTTACTCCTTTTTCCACTTTTCCATGCTATCCTTTTTAGAAGAGTCACCACAACCAGCCCACCCTTCAGGAGTGGGCGGTTAGGCTTCCTGTCCTTAGGGTAAAGTATCTACGTAAATCATCTGGGACCTTTCTGCACAGGACATTATTTCTTCTCTTCAATTTATCTATTTACTCAATTATTAATTTATACCAATTTGGGCTTAAAGATATTTATTTTGTATGTGGGAGTGTAATCGGTCTTAGAAGGAGCTATAACAAAATATCCCAACTAGGTGGCTTATAACAAAAGAAAGTACCTGCTCACTCTTGTGGAGGCTGGAACCTGAGATCAGGGAGTCAGCCTGCTTGGGAGAGGGACTCTAGGTTTTTCATTTTGTCCTCACATGGCTGAAGGGGCTGGGGTCTTATTTATTTATTTATTTATTCATTTATTCATTTATTTATTTTTAAAAGATATTATTTATTTATTCATGACAGACACAGACAGAAAGGGGCAGAGACACAGGCAGTAGGAGAAGATGCTCCTTATTAGGATTCCAATGTGGGACTCGATCCCAGGACCTGGGATCAGGAACTGAGCCAAAGGCAGATGCTTAACCTCTGAGCCACTCAGGCACCCCATGGGGTTTCTTTTAAAAGGGCTAATACCACTCATGAGGGTGGATCCTCATGACCTACTTACTATCCAGAGGCCCCACCTTCTGACAGCAGCATGTGGGCTTGAATATTCTAACACTTGAATTTTGTGACTCAAACATTCAGACCATAGCAGAACCGGATATACTGCTTTACTTATTTGTTGCTCAAACTGTTGCACTTTGGCCATCGGGAGCTCTTCCAGGAGGTTCCTGTACTCATTTGACGTACTCCAATCAGTGGGCTATTGTTGTGTTTTTTTGGAAATCCACTTGCTTATTTCTGGAGGATATGATGTTCTGGTAGAATTTTTCAACACAAAGAAGAGGGAGTAGTATTTAATGAAAAGGTTTTAGGTACATGCACCAGTTGATTGAATGAAGTGAAATATTATTTTATAATCTGACATCTAGTAGACACTGATATCTTCCATGAAGTATTCACCAATATGTTTTTTAAAAATGTGATGGCCTAACACATGGCAGTCATTGTTCTGGGAACCAAGGACACAGGTATGGTCCCTTCTCTGTCAGAGTTGACATCCTATTTGAGGAAGAGACAAATACACACAGGAATTCTCATACTGCATGGTGCTGAAGTGCACGAATGTCAGTTGCACAAGTCAGTTAAAGAACATTAGTCCCGGGAATCCCTGGGTGGCTCAGTGGTTTAGTGCCTGCCTTTGGCCCAGGGCGTGATCCTGGAGTCCCCGGATGAAGTTCCACATCAGGCTCCCTGCATAGAGCCTGCTTCTCCCTCGGCCTGTATCTCTGCCTCTCTCTCTCCTTTGTGTCTTCCATGAATAAATAAATAAAATCTTAAAAAAAAAGAAAAAAAAAAAAACACTTAGTCCCCAAACACACATTTCAAGTTTTATTGACCACAAGGAATTTACCACGAGCAACGGCATGAAGTACAAACTTTACTGCTGCTTCTTCCTCAGGCCACAAATCCCTATGTAACTAGCAAATGCTCATCACGATAAGTAAGCATCACATCTTTCAAAGACTGTAATGGTTCATCTCTGTGACTCCGTTACTTATTTTACCACACACAGCAGCACAGGCTGTTGTGTTGTGCTCTGTTCTCTCAGCAATGAACCACAGCGACATTGCATAAAGCTGGAAAAAATGACAAAAGGGAATTGGCACAAAGCTGAGAGTGCAATGGAGAAACAAGAAGAGATGAGGCTGCAGGTGAAGTTCACGTTGAATGTGAGTGGAGCTCATAAAGGCCTAGCTACCATGGGAATGGTGACAGGGATGCTGGTCCCCAGTGTGTGGATATGCAGCCTAAGGAACAGAATGAAGGCAAACTTACCCCGTGAAACAGGAGAGTGGTGGTTGAAGCAGGGGCGATGTGTGAAAATGTCCCAAGGAAGTGACACCAGCAAATAATTAAATTAATACTGTAAAGATTTCACAACATTGAAAGTGCAAGAGTTAAAAAACAATTAAAAAAAATAAAAAGAAAGTGCAAGAGTTGGAATGTTGGAAGCTGATCCCATTGAGAACAGAGTGAGATAACTCAGATGCTGACTCTATATTGTCAAGTGTGAGGTCAGAAGAATGCAAGCACTGTGCAAACTACTCTTGATAGGTCTTTACAAAAAATAAAACACAAGCCTTTTCAGTGTTGCTAACGTTTCAAATGACCGTATATCAAGTAAACAATAGTTTTATTGTTTTTTAATTTCCCTATAACTTTCACAATAGATAGCTAAAGAGATTTTCTATGTTTTGAAAAACATTTGTGAAGGTCACAGAAGAATCATTATTTTGCCCGTTGATTACTGAGTTAACGTTGCATGTTTCAGCCAAACAGTGATAGTTTCTGTCCCGCAATCTCCAACAAAATGAGCACTGGCCTCCATTTATTTTTTTATTTTTTATTTTTTTATATTTATTTATTTATTTATTTATTTATTTATTTATTTATTTACTTATTTATTTATTTATTCGGCATCCATTTATCATGTCCGCTGACCATAAGTTCTAGGGAAACAATTCAATTCAGCTATGATCTATCAGAACACAGAGCAAGAGAAAGGAATTGATATTTTATAAGGGTGGTTTATGTAAGGGGCTTTAAATAAAGTGACATGTCAGCAGAACTTGAAAGAGGGAGAGACGGTCATGCAGATCCTTAGGGGGAGGAAACAGAGGAGACATATACTTTGACTTCCATTTTTAAGGAATCACTGTGGCTGAAACTAGAGGGCCTGCTAGAGAGGAAGCAATGGTCCAGGAACAGATGCTGGTGGCCAGGATCAGGGAGCAAGCAGCCCTGGGAGGGAACAGTGTGCAGACTCTGGGTAGAGCTCACTGGTGTGCGGGAGGAGGCTTACACTCACTCCTGAGAGTTTTGTGAGCTAATTGTGAAAGTGCTGGCAGCTTGTCATTGGCCACGTCGGAGTGTTGACACCACAGATGTCCATAAGCACTACAAATCAGGTTTCTTTTCCTTTCTGGGAGTAGATTGTTTAACATTGGGACTTAGAATTCCAAAGGCAGAATTGAATGTGGTATATAATGAAAAGATATCAAGGATGGCTCCGGCCTCCTGGACTGCCAGCTGGTGTACATGAGCAGTGGGGTTGGGATGACTGAAGGTGACAGAAGAGCTAACCTTTCAATCACTGGGAGGAAGGAATTTTCTCTCTGGGATTGAGGAGTAGGACATGGAGGCAGAAGAAGGAGAATCATTTCTCTTCATCAGACCAGGATGGAATTCATTTCTATTCAAGACACAATGGGGAACCTCACCAAGGCTGGGAAATCTGGGGCTTGGCAGGAATACGTCCTGAGAGTATGGACATGACTGTGTAGTTCATGGCCACAGTCCCCAGGAGATGGTTGAGATGCCTGATATGTGTAGATGTGAACTGTTCCTCATATTCCAGACATATGTCCTTACATAAGTCCCCAGAGCAAGTTCCCATGGATCCTGCTCAGGCCCAGGGATGAAGACCCAGTGCTGAGGGCAGAAGGACTGTGAGAAGGAGCCGCAAGATCTGTGGGTAGGCTGGCCTCTGGGGGAAGCAATGCATATGGAGCAGAATTGTGGAAGCGTCTAGTTGTTCCTTCTCTTAGGCTGGGCCTCTCAGGGAAGGAAGGAGGCAGCAGACACTGATGGTGGCGTGTGGCAGGGGAGGAGGAAGGAGGTGTGGGATCCATGTCCACATTTAATTATCTGCTCATCATTCCAGAAATGTTCCCCACGTGTCTGCTATGTCCTAGGTGCTATTTTCCTCCTGGGGCACCTGTTGTGGGAGGTCAGGCAGCCCCTGATATAGGACACTGCCACCTCAGGCTCTCCCCCAGGTTCTCACCCCCCTTCCCCATCCCATCCAGTCTGTCCCACAGAGGGTCAGCCAGGAGCCCTCCTCAGAGCAACTATCTGGCATCTATCAGCATCTCCTAGAAGCAGACTCCTTGTATCCTTAGAAGCCCCATGCTCGATAATCTAGGGATAGTCTCCAAGGGATTCCTTGCACCCAGCTGCCCCTAACTCAGGCCCTCTGCCCACTCCCTTCCCAGAATCTCTAGGACTCTGTGCACACTCTTGATGGCCTTGAACCTCAACCACCAACTACAGCCCCCCACACACACACTCCCTGGGATTGGGAACCTCCTGGAGGGTCCCTGAGATTTCTGAGGGCATCAAGGGACGTGTGTCACCTGCTCTTTACTCCAGATGGGTGCTGACCCTCTGTGCTCTGTGGGCTGCCCCTCTTCCTGACCTGGATCCTACTGGGACTGACCTTGGCCTGCCTTCCCTGACCCAAACTTACAGTTAGGTCCTTGCTTCCTGTGGGCATAGATGGCAGAGACAGTGATGAGCAGCAGCAGCTTTGGGCTCAGGAGGAGGGCTGTCAGCAGTGGAGCAGACACTGGGATTGAGGAGTAGGACATGGAGGCAGAAGAAGGAGAATCATTTCTCTTCATCAGACTAGGATGGAATTCATTTCTATTCAAGACACAATGGGGAACCTCACCAAGGCTGGGAAATCTGGGGCTTGGCAGGAATCTGGGTCTGGAAATGGAGGGATATAAGGCACCATATTAAGGAGCACCCTCTTTAATATGGCACCTGAGTGGCACCTGGGTGGCTCAGTGGTTGAGCATCCGCCTTTGGCTCAGGGCATGATCCCAGAGTCCTGGGATCGAGTCTTGCAACAGCTTCCCTGCAGGGAGCCTGCTTCTCCCTCTGCCTATGTCTCTGCCTCTCTGTCTCTCATGAGTAAATAAATAAGATCTTGAAAAAGCAGAAGAAGGGGCACCGTGGAGTCCATTCTGTGGGGCCTCCAATTATTCCATCTGGGTCGCCTGGACCCCATCAACACTCTGAAAGTCATGAATCGCCCTTGCACTCAAGTTGAGGCAGAATTCAGAGTAAGAAGCTCCTTATCTTGCTCACCTTTCTCAGGACATTTCCCTCAATGTCTTTCTTGAGGGAAGGAGTGGAGAGAATGGGGCTCGGTAACCTGTAAGTGTGGTTTACTAACCTAGTCCTTAAACACCATGGGTCAGGTCACATGTCCTCTTTCTGAAGAGGGAATAAGCTCATAGTTGAAGGAGGGTCACAGAAAAGTGAGAAATCCCAGGCATTCCCTCATTGGTGTCTCATGGGATAACTCTGAGACCTTGTCCTTGGGCCAGGACAAGTTCAATACCAGGGTAATAAGAACAAATGTCAGCCCAGCCTTGAGTAGAGTGAGGACAGGTGTCATATGAACAAGGTGAAGGCTGCCCTGCTTTGCTCCATGTGTGGGGCTTGATGACCTCAAGTTCTCATGTGCTGAGGGAGGCCTCAAGGTGGCCTGATCTCTTGAAACCTCCTGGGGAGGGAAGGAAATGGAGTCTAATGCTTAGGAGTGCATTTAAACACCATCCAGCCCACCTGGACCCCAGTACCTACACCAGCTGCTCTGTTTCTGTGGACATAGAGCTTGGGTCAGGAAGCACAACTTTATATTTGCCTTTTCACAATGACTGGTTTTTGCTTGTACGCTTCTCCCTCTGCCTGTGTCTCTGCCTCTGTGTGTGTGTGTGTGTGTCTCTCATGAATAAATACATAAAATTTTTTAAACTAGAAGAAAGGAAGCTGTTGAGAACACACCATATTTGCCCTTGGGGTGTTGGAGGATGGTAGGTCACAGCTGGGTCCCGACCTAGTGTTCTCTCAGTAGAAAGAGCTGCATTGCCCACTTTTGCACCTGCTTCTAGCAGGCAGCCTGAAGTAGAGGACTGAAGAAGTGGAGGCTAAGTGGACACTAGCCTCTTCACTCCAGTTAAAACAACTCACAAAGAGCATCCCGATTGCCAGCTCTCTCTGAGCTCCCCGTCTTGCTGTGCTAGATTGTGTTCAACATCTCCCTTTGCCAGTCCTGTCTCCTTCCCTCTCTCACACATATGGATTGGGCAGCATTTCAGAGTGAGCTTTACCCCTTCTCATAGCATCTTGGAGTTTGCTTCCCAGGACACATGACATGTGGATCTTGTCTGGGAGGGGTCTGGAAAGCCAGCTGTAAAGTGCACTTTTGGACCAGGATCTCTATCAACTGGCTGGCCAAGAGGGCCCCAGTCCTGGCAGGAGGTAGAGTAAGGTAGGTACCAGCTTGCTCTGCTATTGTCACTGCTGGAACCTCACTGTGGTGACCCCGGAGGGTGTAAGCAGAGGAGGGGAGTGCCCTGGAATTCTGGAAATGAGTTGGTAATTATGAGAACTATGGGATTGGGTGGATGTTACTGGGCATCAACTCTTTGGAAAAGGACAATGCAAAGAGAAAGCTGATGAAAAAAACTAAAACAGAAGAAAGCCAAGTCCGACTGATCACACGTGAAAGGTTCTTGGGAAAGTCAGAACTTCTGGGCAACATTGTAGACTCTTACCTCCTACAGGCAAAGGGAAGAAAAGCTGAGGACATGATTGGGTTCAACATAATCCTAAGAGCATCAGTGCTACAAAGAGGATCGAAGTCTACAGCTACAGGGCACCTGCTGTGCCAGAACAGGGAACGTATTGGGGGAAATATGGGAGATTGATACGGAGATGTGGGATAAGGACTTCCGGGCCAAGGCATTCAAAACCCTCAGGACACTTGTGTCTGCTGAGGACAAAGTAGCAGCTTGGCTACTCATCTCCAAAACACAGACTCTGAACCCAAAGAAAACACAACAAAAGAACACTAAATACTATGGAAAATTGGCTCTCAGTAGTCCTTGGAGAACAATGCCCAAACTGCAAAATCTCTGGGAGAAAAAAGGGAAAAGCCACCAAATCCAAATGCACTACTCTTTACATGTTGCCCTCTCACGCTCACTTGCTCAGGAAAGGGCAAGTGCAGCAGACAAGGGTAGCTAGCCAAGGAGCCTGAGAGGTATTTAGAAATGCCACTCCCATATAAAATACAGCTAAAAGTAGAAAAATATTGGAAATGTGTCCTGCAGATCAGGACACAGAGGGGGTTTCCAAGTATGTTTGACATAAGAGGGCTGGCCCAGAACCCCTAGAGTCTGGAAACAATTGGTACCTTAAATGGCAAGAAAGACTGTGTGGTAATTAGCTAGGGTTTTGAGTGGGTTTATCTTGGAGTACCTGAGCCGAGCCAACTTAATCACAGAGATCCTTACAAGTGAAAGAAGGAGGCAAGAGAGTGGGAGCAGGATGCATGACGACCACAGCAGAGGTCAGAGTGTGTGGGGGCCTCTGCCGAAGAGTGTGGCTGCCTCTAGAAGCTGGAAGAGCAAGGACGCCCGCTCTCCCCCAGAGTCCCCTGAAAGAACACAGCCCTGCCATCCCATCTCTAGAAATGGACGAAATAAATTTGTGTTCAAGCCACTATTCACTTGCTAACTATTATAGCAGTAATAGGAACCTAATACAGGGGGGTAGGGACATTTTAGGCCAACAAATGTGAATAAAGGGGAGAGGCTTGATGAAAATGCATCATTTGTGGGGGCAAAGGCAAAAAAGAAGAAAGAAGTGCTGTTTCCAAATTGAGTGATGAAGAGAAGAAAGAACAATGGAGGAGGCAAACTTGGGTTCCTCACAAAGTACTAGAAAGATCAGAGGACTCAGAACCTCTCTCCTACTCTCCGAACCAGCCAACCAACCCCAAGCCCTAGGAACATACCTGGTCATGCTATGCTGAGAGAAGGGAGCTCTTTTAAGCTAGAAGTATTGTAAAATTCCTCAGTACCATAAACATGAACAAAAAGATATGCATCCTTACACCACACCCGTTGGTCCTGTGATGGCAGTGGTCACTGCCTTGGGATGTCCAGGGGAGGTGGCACCCTTGTACATCAGGGACACATAGGCATATGGTTCTTGTGCCCAGAAGGCCAAGCCAGACAACCCCAATATCCATTTCGATCCTTAGCACACAGGAAAGTTGTCAGTTCCAGACCACTGGAAGTATAAGAAGTAACAGCCTTGGTCTGAGCCTCGGGCAAGACCAAAGACAAAACCCCAACCCAGGTAGACCAGACATGATTATGTAGAGTTCTCTCTCCCTGCTCTCCTGGTTTAGTACAAGCCTGACCTCTGGAAATCACATGAGGTCCAAGCATAGGAGGGCCCTAGAGATGGAAGAGGAATGCAGGCACGATGGGTGCCCTGGACTGGAGGAAGAACACGGCTCCAGGTACCCTGGCTCCACATTCCTGACTCCACCAGCACAGAAGGAGGCCCAAGAGTGGCATTCGGACTAAGAAAAGTCTATACTCAATAATACCAGTTCCCATTTCAAAAAATGAAAAGAAGCAAAATAAACTCAAACAAGAAAAATGAGGGGAAAAAGCAATGAAATTGGAAAGAGAAACAATAGAGAAAAATCACTGAAACAAAAGCGGGTTCTTTGAAAAGCTCAATAAAATGAAAAACTTCTAACAATTCTGACAACAAAAAAAGAGACAAATGACATACTTGCAGTATCAGGAATGAAACGAGGTATCAGGGGGAGGAGCAAGATGGCGGAAGAGTAGGGTCCCCAAATCACCTGTCTCCACCAAACTACCTAGAAAACCTTCAAATTATCCTGAAAATCTATGAATTCGGCCTGAGATTCAAAGAGAGACCAGCTGGAATGCTACAGTGAGAAGAGTTCGCGCTTCTATCAAGGTAGGAAGACGGGGAAAAAGAAGTAAAGAAACAAAGGCCTCCACGGGGAGGGGCCCCGCGAGGAGCCGGGCTGAGGCCGGGGCGAGTGTCCCCAGGACAGGAGAGCCCCGTCCCGGAGGAGCAGGAGCTGCACCGACCTTCCCGGGGGAAAGGGGCTCGTGGGGAGGTGAAGCAGGACCCAGGAGGGCGGGGATGCCCTCGGGCTCCCCGGGACAGTAACAGCAACTGCGCGCCCAGGAGAGTGCGCCGAGCTCCCTAAGGGCTGCAGCGCGCACGGCGGGACCCGGAGCAGCTCGGAGGGGCTCGGGCGGCGGCTCCGCGGAGGGGGCTGCGCGGCCCGGGAGCGCGAATCCACCAGCGCAGGCTCCGGAGCACAGGGCGCCGGGACACAGCCCAGGATCCCGCCTCCCCCGGGACAGGCAGAGGCCGGGAGGGCCCAGGACAGCAAGGACGCTCCTGACCCAGGTGAGCAGATCAGCGGCCCCGCCCCGGAGCCTCCAGGCCCTGCAGACGGAGACCTCCGGAGTTCCTGCCGGAGCTGAATCCAGGTTTCCAGAGCTGCCCCGCCACTGGGGCTGTTTCTCCTGCGGCCTCACGGGGTAAACAACCCCCACTGAGCCCTGCACCAGGCAGGGGCACAGCAGCTCCCCCAACTGCTAACACCTGAAAATCAGCACAACAGGCCCCTCCCCCAGAACACCAGCTAGACTGACAACTTCCAGGAGAAGCCAAGGGACTTAAAGTACACAGAATCAGAAGATACTCCCCGGTGGTTCTTTTTTTGTTTGTTTGTTTTTGTTTTTGTTTTTGTTTTTGTTTTGTTTTGCTTTTTGATTTGTTTCCTTCCACACCCCCTTTTTTTTCTCCTTTCTTTTTCTTTCTCTTTTTCTTCTTTTTTTTTTTTCGTT
The DNA here is from genome assembly GCF_053574225.1 of Canis aureus. Lineage (NCBI taxonomy): Eukaryota > Metazoa > Chordata > Mammalia > Carnivora > Canidae > Canis > Canis aureus. The sequence goes on along the minus strand of NC_135636.1, from coordinate 24,868,269 downwards.
TTTTTTTTCTTTTTCTTCCCTTTTTTTTTCTCTTTCTCTTTTCTTTCCTTCTTTCTCTCCTCTCTTTTTCTCTTTTTCCCAATACAACTTGCTTTTGGCCACTCTGCACTGAGCAAAATGACTAGAAGGAAAACCTCACCTCAAAAGAAAGAATCAGAAACAGTCCTCTCTCCCACAGAGTTACAAAATCTGGATTACAATTCAATGTCAGAAAGCCAATTCAGAAGCACTATTATACAGCTACTGGTGGCTCTAGAAAAAAGTATAAAGGACTCAAGAGACTTCATGACTGCAGAATTTAGAGCTAATCAGGCAGAAATTAAAAATCAATTGAATGAGATGCAATCCAAACTAGAAGTCCTAACGACGAGGGTTAACGAGGTGGAAGAACGAGTGAGTGACATAGAAGACAAGTTGATAGCAAAGAGGGAAACTGAGGAAAAAAGAGACAAACAATTAAAAGACCATGAGGATAGATTAAGGGAAATAAACGACAGCCTGAGAAAGAAAAACATACATTTAATTGGGGTTCCCGAGGGCGCCGAAAGGGACAGAGGGCCAGAATATGTATTTGAACAAATTCTAGCTGAAAACTTTCCTAATCTGGGAAGGGAAACAGGCATTCAGATCCAGGAAATAGAGAGATCCCCCCCTAAAATCAATAAAAACCGTTCAACACCTCGACATTTAATTGTGAAGCTTGCAAATTCCAAAGATAAGGAGAAGATCCTTAAAGCAGCAAGAGACAAGAAATCCCTGACTTTTATGGGGAGGAGTATTAGGGTAACAGCAGACCTCTCCACAGAGACCTGGCAGGCCAGAAAGGGCTGGCAGGATATATTCAGGGTCCTAAATGAGAAGAACATGCAACCAAGAATCCTTTATCCAGCAAGGCTCTCATTCAAAATGGAAGGAGAGATAAAGAGCTTCCAAGACAGGCAGCAACTAAAAGAATATGTGACCTCCAAACCAGCTCTGCAAGAAATTTTAAGGGGGCCTCTTAAAATTCCCCTTTAAGAAGAAGTTCAGTGGAACAGTCCACAAAAACAAAGACTGAATAGATATCATGATGACACTAAACTCATATCTCTCAATAGTAACTCTGAATGTGAACGGGCTTAATGACCCCATCAAAAGGCGCAGGGTTTCAGACTGGATAAAAAAGCAGGACCCATCTATTTGCTGTCTACAAGAGACTCATTTTAGACAGAAGGACACCTACAGCCTGAAAATAAAAGGTTGGAGAACCATTTACCATTCGAATGGTCCTCAAAAGAAAGCAGGGGTAGCCATCCTTATATCAGATAAACTAAAATTTACCCCAAAGACTGTAGTGAGAGATGAAGAGGGACACTATATCATACTTAAAGGATCTATTCAACAAGAGGACTTAACAATCCTCAATATATATGCTCCGAATGTGGGAGCTGCCAAATATATAAATCAATTATTAACCAAAGTGAAGAAATACTTAGATAATAATACACTTATACTTGGTGACTTCAATCTAGCTCTTTCTATACTCGATAGGTCTTCTAAGCAAAACATCTCCAAAGAAACGAGAGCTTTAAATGATACACTGGACCAGATGGATTTCACAGATATCTACAGAACTTTACATCCAAACTCAACTGAATACACATTCTTCTCAAGCGCACATGGAACTTTCTCCAGAATAGACCACATATTGGGTCACAAATCGGGTCTGAACCGATACCAAAAGATTGGGATTGTCCCCTGCATATTCTCGGACCATAATGCCTTGAAATTAGAACTAAATCACAACAAGAAGTTTGGAAGGACCTCAAACACATGGAGGTTAAGGACCATCCTGCTAAAAGATAAAAGGGTCAACCAGGAAATTAAGGAAGAATTAAAAAGATTCATGGAAACTAATGAGAATGAAGATACAACCGTTCAAAATCTTTGGGATGCAGCAAAAGCAGTCCTAAGGGGGAAATACATCGCAATACAAGCATCCATTCAAAAACTGGAAAGAACTCAAATACAAAAGCTAACCTTACACATAAAGGAGCTAGAGAAAAAACAGCAAATAGATCCTACACCCAAGAGAAGAAGGGAGTTAATAAAGATTCGAGCAGAACTCAACGAAATCGAGACCAGAAGAACTGTGGAACAGATCAACAGAACCAGGAGTTGGTTCTTTGAAAGAATTAATAAGATAGATAAACCATTAGCCAGCCTTATTAAAAAGAAGAGAGAGAAGACTCAAATTAATAAAATCATGAATGAGAAAGGAGAGATCACTACCAACACCAAGGAAATACAAACGATTTTAAAAACATATTATGAACAGCTATACGCCAATAAATTAGGCAATCTAGAAGAAATGGACGCATTCCTGGAAAGCCACAAACTACCAAAACTGGAACAGGAAGAAATAGAAAACCTGAACAGGCCAATAACCAGGGAGGAAATTGAAGCAGTCATCAAAAACCTCCCAAGACACAAGAGTCCAGGGCCAGATGGCTTCCCAGGAGAATTTTATCAAACGTTTAAAGAAGAAATCATACCTATTCTCCTAAAGCTGTTTGGAAAGATAGAAAGAGATGGAGTACTTCCAAATTCGTTCTATGAAGCCAGCATCACCTTAATTCCAAAGCCAGACAAAGACCCCGCCAAAAAGGAGAATTACAGACCAATATCCCTGATGAACATGGATGCAAAAATTCTCAACAAGATACTGGCCAATAGGATCCAACAATACATTAAGAAAATTATTCACCATGACCAAGTAGGATTTATCCCTGGGACACAAGGCTGGTTCAACACCCGTAAAACAATCAAAGTGATTCATCATATCAGCAAGAGAAAAACCAAGAACCATATGATCCTCTCATTGGATGCAGAGAAAGCATTTGACAAAATACAGCATCCATTCCTGATTAAAACTCTTCAGAGTGTAGGGATAGAGGGAACATTCCTCGACATCTTAAAAGCCATCTATGAAAAGCCCACAGCAAATATCATTCTCAATGGGGAAGCACTGGGAGCCTTTCCCCTAAGATCAGGAACAAGACAGGGATGTCCACTCTCACCACTGCTATTCAACATAGTACTGGAAGTCCTAGCCTCAGCAATCAGACAACAAAAAGACATTAAAGGCATTCAAATTGGCAAAGAAGAAGTCAAACTCTCTCTCTTCGCCGATGACATGATACTCTACATAGAAAACCCAAAAGTCTCCACCCCAAGATTGCTAGAACTCATACAGCAATTCGGTAGCGTGGCAGGATACAAAATCAATGCCCAGAAGTCAGTGGCATTTCTATACACTAACAATGAGACTGAAGAAAGAGAAATTAAGGAGTCAATCCCATTTACAATTGCACCCAAAAGCATAAGATACCTAGGAATAAACCTCACCAAAGATGTAAAGGATCTATACCCTCAAAACTATAGAACACTTCTGAAAGAAATTGAGGAAGACACAAAGAGATGGAAAAATATTCCATGCTCATGGATTGGCAGAATTAATATTGTGAAAATGTCAATGTTACCCAGGGCAATATACACGTTTAATGCAATCCCTATCAAAATACCATGGACTTTCTTCAGAGAGTTAGAACAAATTATTTTAAGATTTGTGTGGAATCAGAAAAGACCCCGAATAGCCAGGGGAATTTTAAAAAAGAAAACCATATCTGGGGGCATCACAATGCCAGATTTCAGGTTGTACTACAAAGCTGTGGTCATCAAGAAAGTGTGGTACTGGCACAAAAACAGACACATAGATCAGTGGAACAGAATAGAGAATCCAGAAGTGGACCCTGAACTTTATGGGCAACTAATATTCGATAAAGGAGGAAAGACTATCCATTGGAAGAAAGACAGTCTCTTCAATAAATGGTGCTGGGAAAATTGGACATCCACATGCAGAAGAATGAAACTAGACCACTCTTTTTCACCATACACAAAGATAAACTCAAAATGGATGAAAGATCTAAATGTGAGACAAGATTCCATCAAAATCCTAGAGAAGAACACAGGCAACACCCTTTTTGAACTCGGCCATAGTAACTTCTTGCAAGATACATCCACAAAGGCAAAAGAAACAAAAGCAAAAATGAACTATTGGGACTTCATCAAGATAAGAAGCTTTTGCACAGCAAAGGATACAGTCAACAAAACTCAAAGACAACCTACAGAATGGGAGAAGATATTTGCAAATGACATATCAGATAAAGGGCTAGTTTCCAAGATCTATAAAGAACTTATTAAACTCAACACCAAAGAAACAAACAATCCAATCATGAAATGGGCAAAAGACATGAACAGAAATCTCACAGAGGAAGACATAGACATGGCCAACATGCATATGAGAAAATGCTCTGCATCACTTGCCATCAGGGAAATACAAATCAAAACTACAATGAGATACCACCTCACACCAGTGAGAATGGGGAAAATTAACAAGGCAGGAAACAACAAATGTTGGAGAGGATGCGGAGAAAAGGGAACCCTCTTACACTGTTGGTGGGAATGTGAACTGGTGCAGCCACTCTGGAAAACTGTGTGGAGGTTCCTCAAACAGTTAAAAATATACCTACCCTACGACCCAGCAATTGCACTGTTGGGGATTTACCCCAAAGATACAAATGCAATGAAACGCCGGGACACCTGCACCCCGATGTTTCTAGCAGCAATGGCCACTATAGCCAAACTGTGGAAGGAGCCTCGGTGTCCAACGAAAGATGAATGGATAAAGAAGATGTGGTTTATGTATACAATGGAATATTACTCAGCTATTAGAAATGACAAATACCCACCATTTGCTTCAACATGGATGGAACTGGAGGGTATTATGCTGAGTGAAGTAAGTCAGTCGGAGAAGGACAAACATTATATGTTCTCATTCATTTGGGGAATATAAATAATAGTGAAAGGGAAAATAAGGGAAGGGAGAAGAAATGTGTGGGAAATATCAGAAAGGGAGACAGAACGTAAAGACTGCTAACTCTGGGAAACGAACTAGGGGTGGTAGAAGGGGAGGAGGGCGGGGGGTGGGAGTGAATGGGTGACGGGCACTGGGTATTATTCTGTATGTTAGTAAATTGAACACCAATAAAAAAAAAAAAAAAAGAAACGAGGTATCACCACAGACATCAAGGATAACAAGGTAACATTACGAGCAATCTATGGGCAGAACCTTGACACCGGAAAGGAAAAGGACCAAATTCCTCAAAAGCACAGCCTGGCACAAGCATCCAATATGAAATGAAGAATTTGAGTAGCCTTAGCTATTCAGATTCTTTTCAAAACAAAGAAAGAATTGTGGAGGCCCAGGGGTTTCACAGGAAAATTCCTCGAAGTATTTACAGATGAATTAAAACCAAGTTCGATGTGCAAAATAAACTTATAGAAGAAATGAGGAAAATATGAATACATACACCATTTGAGGTGATGTTAGGGAATTATTCTAAATTGTCCAAGGTGTGTAACGGTATTGCTTTTGTAGAAAAACCAATGTCATTAATCACACGACCACACCATTATGAACTCCATTTGCAACTGGATGTGCACACATGACTAGGTCATTACTGGACACAACGATGCAACTTCTGCATACCTCTCGTATTAAGGGAAATCATTAGGTGTCCCCAACCTACCTCTCTCTACTCTCAGAGCCAGCAAGAACATGGACACTCGATGACCCAGTGCTGACTGAGCAGTGAAGACAATGCCATAGGGCATGTTAGAAGGATCATGGGCCTTTGAGAGGGACTCCAGAGCAGACTTCTGGAAACCTGGCTCAACCTCCTCCTGATGTTACAGGAGAGAGAAATAAGAAATATTCTGATCATGGAAAGGGGACTCTCTACGCCCTTGAGTCAATGCCCTGCTGCGATAATGAACACGTGTTTGTTGTACAAGTCTCTGACCTGTTTTAGGAACTCCAGTTTCCTTTCAATCGTTTTTCTCATCACCTAGTCTAAGGGCAAGAAATCTTTACCATCTGTCCCACTTTGCTCCCTGAGTCCCTTCTGAAAATTCCAAGGTCACAGGGTTGGTTGAAGCAGGAAAGGAGATCAGAAAAGAACTGGACATAAAGTAAATGTGCTGTAAGCGATCATGATTATTGATGCCCTGTTGTCCCAAATCGTGGGAGAGAGGAGGCCCATGCTGTGACTACCCATGGTCACCTAAAACTTAAAACTCCAGGTCCCCAGGGCTACCTTCCAGGATTTCAGAGAGGCTGGTACAGATACTTGCATTGGTGATGATGGGAAGTTCTAGAAGGGTAGAGACCACCCTTACGTGAGAAAGAACTGGGGGCCGAGGTGGCTGGCCTGGCACAGTGACTTAATCACTGTGGTAAGGAGCAAAGGGGAGGGTGCTAGGAATAAGCTCACTGAGACCTCACCTTGGGTTTTCTGTGTTTTCTGGTCCTTTTGGGAGGCAGAGGCCACAAGGGTATGGTTTTTGGTGACTGCAGGCTGCCCGTCATGCTGCACCTGGCAGGTGAACACCACATCTTCCCTGTGGGTGGGTGAATTCACCAAGAGCCAGCTCGTCCAGTTAAAGGTCCCATCCTTGTTCTCTAGGAGGTTGGAGGCCACTGAGGGAGTTTCTGTTCGGGACACGTTTCCATTCTCCAACCAGGTCAGCTGTAGGCGCTGAGGGTAGAACTTCTTCACTTGGCAAGTGACATTCACCTGGTCCCCTGCCATGGGGTGCTGGGAAACCTCCAAGGTGGGCGGAACTGAAACAGCACAGAGCAGAAGCTCTGACCTTATGGAACAAACAGATCACAGGGGAGGGGCTGAAAACTTAGCTCCCACCACACAGCAAGGGAATCACCCAGAACACTGCCAGGCATGCAGCTGGTGCTCAAATACTGAGGGCAGTCTTCGCATATGAATGACACCCCTAAGTACAGTGCCAGCACACAGTAGGTGCTCAAGGACCCATAGCTCCTATTAGGGCAAGAATGAGTGAAATCAAGACACACAGCCCCTGGCAGGCAGTTGGAATAGAATAACTGTAGCAAAATAAATGAAATCACCAAGCACGCGGTGGCTTGGATTACAGCAGGTGCTCAATAATTAGAAGCGCTATGGTAAAGTAAATGAGACTGCCTAGCACAGTGCTCGGCACGTGGTAGGTGTCTACTAGGCAGCTGCCATGGAAACAAGGGAGGTGACTGTAGGTGACTGTACCTGTAGGTGCAGGGTGACTGGGAGGGCCTGTGAGGAGTCAGACTCCAGGCAATGGAAGGCCAAGAGTAGAGAGTAGGGGAGGGGCAGGGTCCTAGGCTTGGGGGCAACCTGGGCTTGGGCTGAGGGTGAGGGGCCTCTACCTCGAAGGGTCTCAGACAAGTTGGCAGTCCCACGAAGAGGAGGGCCCCCCTGCAGGGTCACGTGGGCCACCTCGCAGATGACCTGGGAGCGAACGTCCCCCGGGGCCAGCACCAGCTTGGTTGTGCTAGAGATGCTGTAGGACGCGTTGTCTTCGTCTGGGTACACACTGGTCTGAGAGGCTATCAGTTCATTCCCGTTTTTGAACCATCTCAGGGTGATGTTTCTGGGGGAGAAGCCGTGCGACTTGCAGGTGAAGCTCACTGTCTGCTGAGGCGTGGCCCTGGCCGTGGGGCCGGACACCACGGGGGGAGAAGGTTTGGCTACAAGAGGAGCATCAATGAACAGTAAGCATGACGGTAGTCAACAGCACTAACCGTACGTGTGACACTGTGGAGAAGCCTCAGCCCTCCTGATAGTGTGAGGAGGGCAGTGTCATCTCCTCATCAACAGAGGAGGACACGAGGTTCCAGAGCTGAACTGTGAGTTGGGCCCAGGGGCTCAGGTGCAGTTCCAGGCCTGACCTCAGAGTCCCTTCTCTCCTCTGCCAGGTGACTTCCCAGCAATCTGGGCACAGGAAGGACATTTCTGATAGCTCTCACTCTTGGTATCCAGGGTTCCTCCCTCCCACCCTGGAAACCTCAGAGAGCCTGTGCAGCTTTCTTACAGAGGAAGCAGGGGCGGAGCAGGACCCCATGGAAGCCAGAACCAGGCTGGTTGGCTGACCAGAGGTGTGGCCATGGCACAGCAAGGCTCCCCCATTTGTGAAATGGGACAGCAGGCATTTCTCTTTCCCTGGGGTTGCAGTGAGGGGCAAGTGAGGCAATGATGCAGTTGTTTGGAATTTAACACAGAAATGCAGATGAAAGGAGCAGATGAATCAGAAAGTGACCTACAATTAAGTCAACCTCATTATAATGTTGAATCCCCTGTGAATATTCTCCTCAAGCCCTAGTAAATGGAGCTGCTTGCCCCTGTGCAGAGCTTGGCTTTGGAAATTTTTCCCTATGATTTCCTTATCTGTAAAAATGAAGACAACTTTGTGAGAGAACCCCCCTGGATAGTCTCTGTCTATACCTCACCAAGGAACCAAACTATTTTCATCCGGGTACAAAGAGGTTACTCCGACCCCTTACTGCATCCCTAGGGACTTCCTGTGGCCTCCAGGCTTCTTGTCCAAACTGAGCAAGTGTCCCACTTTCCCTGCCCGACAGTGACACCATCCTCCTTTTCCTCTGAGTTTCTGCACTGCAAGCAATTATGGGGAAGGGTCCTTCTGGCTGCCAAGACTTGCTGATGCCACAGCAACAGAGGGAAGACGTGGGGTCCCAAGAACTGAGTCTAGAATAGGAACTCTTGCTCAAGAGACTTAAAACACCCTCCAGAAGATGCCCCCCAGTCGTCCTCAGGGGATGTGCCACTGGGAAGTTCTGTAATACTTGTACCATCAGGATGAAGCTACCTTCCCTGTCTCTGTCCAGGGACTGTGGGGAGATTAAGTCACTATTTTGTGAGTTAGAACTCGAATTGCATGAAGCTTTCTTTACAGACTCACAACATATGCCCAAACTCTGGCATCATTTCCAAAGTGAGATGTCAGAGTAAACATTGAGCCTGTGCCTCTTCTCACTGTGATTTTTCTGAAGCTGAAAGAAAGACATTGACCCACCTCTCTGCCAAGGGGGCATTTATTGTCACTGGAAGGGAAGGGAACTTAAGCTTCATGAGAGAGAAGCTCTTGCCTGTTTTGTTCCCTGCTGCTTCCCCAGCACCCAGAGCAGAGCCTGCACACAACAGGTGCTCAATAAGTGCTGAGTAAAGAGAACAGTGATACATTGAGGGGAGTGCTCTCTGGAGCCAGGGTTGAGGTCAGATCTCGTGACTGGGTAAGTCACTCAGACTTTCATTCCCTCATCCCTGGAACCAGAGGGCTGGTCAGGATTGGAAAAGGTAAGAGCTGCGGAGCCCTCAGCCTGCGATTCTAGATTTTCCCACTATTTTCCCACTGCACACTTTGAGCAAATAGCATAACATCTCTAGACCTCAACTTCTCTGATCTGTGGAAGGGGCTGAAATCAGGGGCACCCACTACAACACTTGATTCTTAGCTGTTGCCTAGACAATGGAGGGCATTCTTAATGACTTGTCACAACCAGGGGAAGAAGGATGTCATCCCATACCCACCACTCACGATGACCAGGGTGCCTGGTCCAGACTTCAACTCCACATTGGGGTTTCCTTTCTGGAACTTCACACAATAGTAGGTTCCCGTGTCTGCTGGGGTGATGTTACTGATGCGGATGGAAAAATCCGTGTTGTTCCTCTTTGTAGAGTCTGAAACATTTGTTACTCGGGGGAAGTGGCCTCCTTTAAAATGGAAGATCAATTCCCGGCCTGGCCCTGTCCCCCTGAACCACACAACGTTCCCAACGGGGATCAGGGAGGTCAGGGTGCAGTGCAGAGTGGCTGTCTCTCCAGCCGCGACAGACACTGACTTCTCAGGCTGGATCACCTGCAGCTCTGCCTCACCTGCCACACCTGGAGGGGAAACAAAGCAGTCATTTATCCATCCTTATGTGATCCTGCATGTTTCCTCAAGGGTTGATCCACAACAGCTCATTGACTGAGTGCACCCCGTGAGTGGGACGTGACTCGGCATGTTGCATGTACATGCATGCAGCCCTCAAAATGAGCTTATAAGGTGAGACCCTATCTGAAATGAGGAAACTAAGGCACAGAGAGACACAGTGGTGTGGCACACCAGGTCTGAGCGCCTCAACACTCTGGAAGCATCATACTTCACCAAAAGTCTCTGGGTGTCCACTTTCCAGCCTCATGAAAATTTGTACTTTCTGATCCCTGGCATTCAGCAGGACCACGAGACTTCGTTAGACCACTGTGTGTGAGCCGAAGGGAACATGTATTTTCTGGGCTGTGCATTTAACTTCAAGAACCTCTGTGGACCAACTTTCCTCTTTCACATGCAAATCCCATGCTGAGGTCCCTTCCTTTGTCTGGATACTTGAGTGACAGTGATGGCAGAGCCTCCAATACACAAGGAACAGGTAGTTTAAATGAGAAGTAACACAACGTTTTAAATCTCTGGGATTTTTTTCCCATTCTGAAATCACATTATATTAGTTTCCAAATGCTGTTGTAACAAATTATTAAACATTTAGTGCCTGAAAACTGTATAAATGTAGTATCTTAAAATTCTGGGATCAGGAATCCAAAATTAGTGTTGTTGAGCTAACACCAAGGGTCAGTTTTGATGCCTTTCTTCCGGAGATCTCTTCCCTGCTTTTCCAAATTCTAGAAGCTGTCCACATTCCTTTACTCATAGTTCCCATATTCTTAACATATCAAATTCTTGCCTCTATTCCCACTCTCCTTTTCTAACTTTGGCTTTCCTGCCTCCTTCTTACAAAGACTCTTGAGACTATGTCGGGGCCATTTTGATAATCTAAAATAATCCCACATCAAGATTCATAACGACTTCTGCAAAATCTCCTTGGCTGTGTTAGAGAAAACTGTTCACAGGTTCTGGGTATTAGGATACGGACCTCTGTGCTAGGCCACGTTGACCACATGTCTTCCCAGGCAATTATAGAAACCAGTTAGTTAGATAACCTTTTGTATAACACAGGCTGAGTGAGCAGGCAACTTACTAGAAGGACTATTCAAGCAGGGAGCTGATGAAGCTCTTTGTAAAATAAAACTAGAAATCAGTAACAGAAGAGGAAATCAATATTCTCAAATCTATTGAAATGAAACAACACACTCTTAATAAGCAAAAGGGTGAGGTAGGAATCACAGAGGATTTAGAGGACATCTTGAGATAAATGTAAATAGAAACACACACAAAAAAGAAAAAAGAGAAAATGGAAACACAACATGCCCAAACCTATGGTCTGAGGTGACAGCAGTGCCAGCCAAAATTTATAGGTGTAATGCTTAGATTTAGAGAGAGGCAAGATCACAAATCTATTAACAACTATCATTGTAAGACATTAGAAAAAGACGTGAAAAATAAACCCAAAGCCAGCGCAATGAAGGAAGTAAAGACGACTAGAGATTTAAAAACTGTGCATAGAAAAACAAGAGGGAAAATAAACAAACTCGAGTACCTTTTCAGTATGACCAACAGAGTTGACAAATTTGAACTAGATTGACTACAAAGAAAAGAGAAATGATTTCACTACCTAAAGTCAGAAATAAGAGGAATATATTACTAACCATTCGATAAAAATAAAGGGGATGCTAAAAGAATATCTCAAACATTGTACACCAATTAACCAGATATCCGAGATTAAATGGACAAATTTCGAGACACCCTCAACTTACTATGACTGAATCATGAACACATAGAACTTCTGAATAGGATATCACTAGTAAAGGGACTGAATTGATAATCAAAAATCTCCCAACAAAGAAAAGCCCAGGACCATATAGCTTCATGAGAGACTCTTTCCAAAAATTAAAAAACAAACAAACAAAACTAACACTAATCCTCTTCAAACTATTCCAAAAAATTTAAGAGGAAAAAAAGTCTCCTAAGTCATTTCTAGTTTCTGAGACTCATCCTAGGGCAGCGTTATGCTGATAGCAAAGCCAACAAAGGAACTACAAGAAAACTGCACACCAATATCTTGTCTGAATATTGATGGAACAATGCTCAACAAAGCATCAGCAACACCAGTTCAACACCATATTAAAAGAATTATACACAATGACCAAGTGAAATTCCTCGTGGAATACAGGGATGATTCACACATGAAAATCAGACAGTGTAATAGACCAAATTTCAGAATTAAGAATACATGAACATGATATCTCATTTGATGCAGGAAAATCAGTCAACAAAATTAAAGATTTTTCATGATAAAAACAAGTAAACTACCAATAGATGGAAACTTCTATAAAACGATAAAGTAATACATGCAAAACCATAGCTGACATCGTTCTTCATGGGGAAAGTCTGAAAGGCTTTCTCTAAGACCAGGAACATGGCAAAAATGCCTACTTTCACCACTTGTATCAACACAATACTGGAGATTCCAGAAATGCAATTAGGCAAGAAAAATAAGTAAATAGCACTTAAACTGTAGAGGAATAGGTAAAACTATGTCTTTTGTACATGACCTGATTTCATGAGTAGAATCCTAAAGATTCCTCACATAAACATAAACTGTTAGACTTAATAATTGATTCAGCTCATTTGTGTTATACAAAATCAATAGTCACGAACCAGGAGCGTTCTATATGCTAGTGATGAGCAACTCAAAAAGGTAATTCAGCAAACAATTCCACTTATACTAACATCAAAAAATATAAAATACTTAGAAGTAAATTTTTGCATGGACACAAAACACTGAAAAATGCAAAACATTGCTGAAAGAAATGAAAGAAGCCATAAGTAAATGGAAAAACATCCTGCATTGGTGGATTGGCAGACTTCATCAGGATTACCTAAAGCAATCTTGAGATTCAAACACTATCACTATCAAAATCAACATGGCTTTTTTTTTTTTTTTTTTTTTTTTTTTTTTTTGCCAAACCGAAAATCCCCCTTCTAAAATTCATCTCAAGGGACGCCAAATCACCAAAGAATCCTGGAAAAGAACATAGTTGGGGAACTCACACTTCTTTATTTGAAAATCTATTACAAGCTGTAATAATCATGGTACTGTGATACTGAGAACAGAATACAGATATACAACAATGGAATATAATAGAGACCCTAACAAACCCTCACATGTAAGGTCCAATGATTTTCAACAAGAGTGCCAAGACTATTCAATAGAGGAAGGAACAGCCTTTTCAACATAAGGTTCTAGGAAAACAAGATATCTAAATGTGAAGAATAAAATTGAACCCTTATCTTGCTCTACTTAGAAAAATGAACTCAAATTGGTTGAAGGGACTTATGTGTAAGAGCTAAAACCATAAACATCTGAGGAAAAACTATAGGCAAAACTCATGATATTGGATTTGACAGTGATTTCTAGGGCATGACCCCAAAAGCACACATAAGAAAATAAAAAATATATGAATTGGACTTTACCAAAATTAAAAGCTTTTGTACAGCAGAAGACAATATCAAAAGTGACAAAGTAACTCAGAGAATAGGAGAAAGTTAACTCAATGATGCAAAGCATATTTCTCACAATGGATTAATAACTAGCATTTAGTTCTTTAGAACTCGTATAATTGAACAACCAAATAACAAAATGCCCAGTTAAAAAATGGAGCAAAGACTAGAATAGACATTTCTCCAAAGAAGGTATTCAAATGGTGAGAAAGCACATGACAAGATGTTGAAGATCACCAGTCATTGGAAAAATGAAAATCAAAACCACAGTGAGATATCTCTTCATTCCTTAGAATGGCTGGCTTTTATCAAAAACAATACAATACAATACAATAAGAAATCAGAAAATAAAGGTTGACTAAGTTGTGGGGAAATTGAAACTCTTGTACATCATTGGTAGGATTATAAAATGGTGCAGCCACAGTAGAAATAATGGTGTTCTTCAAATTTAAAATATATAATTTACCATATGATCAAACAATTCAATTCTTAGGTAAATATCCACTAAATTATAAGTATGTAGTCAGGACATCAATGTTCACACCAGCATTATTCTTAATAATCGAAGGGTAGTAGAAAAAAATCATTTCCATCAAGTGATGAAGGATAAACAAAATGTTAATGTAGATATATTCGATGGAATATTACTCAGCCTTAATAAACTATGACATTCTGATATACTCTATGGGTAAACCTAAAAAATACTATTGTAAGTGATAAGCCATATACAAAAGGACAGATATATGATTCCAGTGACATGAAGTATTGAGAAAAGACAAATTCATACATACAAAAAAGTAGGACAGAGTTTACCAATAGTTGTAGCTGAAGAAGGAATGAGGAATTCTTGTCCAATGGATGGGGAGTGTCTGCTTGTGATGTTGAAAGAGTTCCTGAAATGTACAGTGGTGATGCTTTCACAATATTGTGAAAGCACTTAAGCCACTGAATTGTATCCTTAAGAATGGCTGAAACAGTAGATTTTATGTTACATGTATTTTAGCACAGTAAGAATTGTATGCTCACAGAAGGTAATTAACCCCATGTAAAGTTTTGTATTGGAAATAAATGGTTGGTGGGAAAAGAGAAAAGATATTGTTCCAAAGGCTGGTAGATTTGAGAAACCTGCCCTTCAAGGGGGAGATAGAGCCATGGGAGCCACAAAGCAGGGGAAATAGCAGGCTTCAAACTCATGTTCTGAAAAGAATTATGGGTGACTGGCTATATCTGGACAATGAACTATGTGTTGAAGGGATCTGAGTCACCCTCAGGCAATCCTTTAATTGCAGCTGCAAGACTTTGCAGGTGGATTTCCGGTCTCAGTGACCAGCCAGTCTCTGGAGTCATCAAGAAATACAAAATCACTCCTTCTTCCTTGAAGTGTCCTAAAAACCAGGCAGAGACATAAATCAGAGGAGCAGCTGCTGTGGCTCCACACATACACCCAGGGTTCTTTTCTATTTCTTGGTTACTCCTCAGCGAGAACATTGTCATTCACCCTTGCTGAGTGGGAACTGGTAAAACCCATGCACTTAGCAGTTTGCAAGCAAACATGTCTCCTCAGGAGGGCACATGCTGTTACAGGCAGGTTGCAGGCGTGGCAAGAACATCAGGTGGTGTGGTTTGTAAGTCTAGAGAAGAAGATTGGGATCAAGAAACTGAACTGCTGGGGATCCCTGGGTGGCGCAGCGGTTTAACGCCTGCCTTTGGCCCAGGGCGCGATCCTGGAGACCCAGTATCGAATCCCACGTCGGGCTTCCTGTATGGAGCCTGCTTCTCCCTCTGCCTATGTCTCTGCCTCTCTCTCTCTCTCTCTCTTTCTCTCTCTGTGACTATCATGAATAAATAAAAATTTAAAAAAAACAGAAACTGAACTGTTAAGAAAAAGGAGAAGAAATAGGAATGTGTGTTGGATGGTAAAATGGAGAGAATATTGGAGGACAAAGGGAAGAAGATTGCGAGGGTCAAAGGACCCAGTGAAAGGTGAAAATCTGTCATTTTGTATCTATAAAGTTCACATTTCTACCTCTAGCCCAGGCCTTGCTCCGGACTCCAGATTTGTGTGTCCAACCAGCCTCTTGACATTTTCCTTAGATAGAAATCAACCTATCACAGTTAATATTTCCCAAACTGAACTCCTCAATTGCCTCCACATTCTTGCACATTTCCCAGACGCTCAAGTCCCAAGGCCTTGGAGCTTTTCTTTCCCACCCCAAATCCTACATATCAGGAAATCCTGACCTCTCCTTCTGCATGGACCACCATCTGACCTCTTTCCCCTTTCTCTTGGCTGCTAGCTTGCTCAAGACTTTTCCTCGTTTGCATGAACACAATGAGCTCTTGAATGCTCTAGTTGCTTCTGTCTATGCCTTTCTACACCAAATACTAGAATAATTTAGAACTTATATGGGATCGCATCACTTATTCTTCCAAACCTTGTAAATGCAACCATTTCAGTCAGAGTCAATGCCCAAGTCCTTGAATAGAGCCAGAGGATTCTACTCTCATGCTGTTCCCATGCTGTTCAGCAAGGCTCTTCCCCAGAAAATCATGGCCAACCTTCTTATAATCTGTGCTCTATCTCCCTTCTCACGATGGCCACTCAGGCACCTGTGTAAATACATCCCACCATGAAGATTCTCTCATTGTCTTATCCAGATGTTCTGTCATGTTTTTTTCCCTTAATACTCAAAAGTTGCTGAATGCAATGTCGTTTCCAATTTGTTATGTCTATTGTTTCCTGTCCTTTCCTCCATTATGACATACATTCCATGAGTGCTACTACTTTGTCTCTTCTATTCACCAGTGTGCCCTATGTTCGTGTAATACTCCTTGTTGCTTAGTATGTGTATAGTAAATATTTGTGCAATGTGTGAAGAGTGCAATGTGACCATGTTCTGAGACCCTGAGGTCTATCTTCATTGGAGAATTTCTCAGGGAGTTACATCAGAATCTGAGCTTCCCACATGCATGGCTTGGGAGAAACAACTATTTGCATATACCCAGGAAACAGAAGAGTCTGAGAGAAGCAAACCACAAATGCTTTTCTCCACACTCCACCCTTCCCACACTGTTTGGCAGATCTACAGGAATCTCATGGGATGGCAGTGGGGCTGTAGGCTTTGAGAAGATCAATGCCTAGGCCCATGAGATTTAGCATCAGATTGCCTAAAATCACTCATACCCCTCCCATGTACCATTGAGGGATTTGGACCTTTGCCTGCCTCCTCTTCTTATCTGTAAGATAGGAGGGACAAGAATGTCTAGCTTGGATACTAATATCACATGACATAAGAGACGTAGGCATTTCCAGGTGTGTGTGCTACATGGTGAGTGTTCAAGAAATTGGACACTTATTCCTCATGAGATTTCCTGACATGGAGGCATCACCCAACATCAGATAATTGGGATTGGGACGTAGATAGGATATAATTATAGATGCAGATCATACAGTCAGTAGGCTCCACAATGTTTTATCCTTCTTTCCCCTCTTCCCACCCAGATCCAACATGAAGGGGGATCTCCATAGTAGTAATGAACAAAGTTATAGTCATTTGCTTTACTTAAGAACTTAGTAGAGGGTGAGCAATAGGTTTAGACAATTCAAAAAAGTGAGTAGCTGAGAGACAAGGATCCAAATATCTGTTCAGTGTTCATTTCGTGGAGACTAGACATGCTATGAAGAAAAAAAACAAAATGTTTTCAAAAATCCCAGGTGTGGACTTCTACAGAGGTAGAATGACAGAAGGGGAGGGGACCCTAATTTTGTTGGTTCCTGGAATTCATCTAGATGGTTATCAAGTCATTCTGAGCACATGTGAAATCAACTAGAGATCTGAGAAATGAATTGCTGCAATTCTACAAATAGAATAATGACCACTTTTTGCAAGGTAGGAGGTGCAGTGATGTGAATCCAGGGTGATATGTGAGAAGATAAATTGGGAGGAGAAGGAGCCTCCATAAGCCAGGTACCAGAAAGTGATATAGCAGTGGAGCACAAAGTTGGAACTTTTAGAAGTCTGTTCCAGTGCTCCTTTCTGAAAGGCTCAGGTGGTGAATGGGGCTGAATCCTAGGTGGGACTGGGACGTCAGGATCCCCGGGGTCACAGGAATAACAGGGAAGGCAGCAGAGTTTGCAGGCATCAGAGTGGGGAAGCCTATTGCAAACAGCATGCCCAGGAGTGGGCTTTCGGCTAGGTGTTGCCATAAACAATGAATGGTGGCATGGTCGGTGACCACTCTCCAAGCAAGGGCCCAGGAAGCTGCAGAACCCCATGAAATTCCCTTCTTCCCCAGGAGGAATGGTGGGTATCAGAGTAGTCCCTAAAATTTGAGACTTCAAATGATGTTGCCCTCTGAGATATAAACACTTGGTAACAAGCTGGGTGAACACAGAGTGTGGATAGAAACTAAGGAGAAAAAAGTGATTGCTTTTCCCTGATGGTGCATTGAAGAATGGGGGCTACAATCTTTCAGCTCTGGGGCTGGAGTAGGGTTGACACCATTTCAATTTTTATCCCCTAAAAGGCATGCAAAGCCTTCAGAGAACAAAATCCCATAGAAGAATCCTTAACCTGGTCCCCTGGCAAGGATGGTGTAATTCCACCAGAGCAAGGACACTCATGAACCAACGCAACAGGCGCCTCCCCCAGATCAGTAGGGACATCTGGCTAATACCAAGTTTGCCAATCATACAGAACTGCAAACCTCTAGTTCTTGGGAAAAACAGTATACAGCATTCGTGGTTTTCTTCTTTTCTTTACTCTATTTTTTTTCCTTTACAGCTATTTTCTTATTATATCAATTTTTAAGGTCTTTTTTTAAGTCTGATTTTTACATATACAGGGGATCCCTGGGTGGCTCAGCGGTTTGGTGCTTGCCTATGGCCCAGGGCGTGATCCTGGATTTCCGGTGTCGGGTCCCACGTCGGGCTCTGGGCATGGAGCCTGCTTCTCCCTCTGCCTGTGTCTCTGTCTTTCTCTCTCTATGTGTCTTTCTTGAATAAATGAATACATAAATTTAAAAAATTTACATTTACTTAATATATATTCTTTTCATTTTTCATTTCCTTTCATTGTATTCCATTTTATTTTTGTATACATATTTTTCCTTCTTTCCTATTTTGGGATCTAGTTTCTTCTAACAAATCGATCAAGATACATCCAGGATCTAGTTTATTGTTGTGTTCTATTTCACTTCTTCTTTGATTTCTCTCTCTCTCTCTCTCTCTCTCTCTCTCTCTCCCCTTTCTATTGTCTTTTGATTTGTTTGTATTTTTCTGGTGTGGTTGGTGTTTTTGTATTTTCTCCCTCTTTCATCTATTCTTTTCTGGACATAATGACAAGACGGCCAAACTCACCACAAAACAGACAACAAGAGGCAGTGCATACTGCTAGAGATTAAACCAACATGGGTATAAGTACGATGTCAGTACTAGAATTCAAAATAGTGATTCTAAAGATACTAGCTGGGCTTGGAAAAAAAATATAGAGGACACTAGAGAATCCCTTACTGGAGAAATAAAAGAACTAAAATCTAATCAGGCTGAAATTTAAAAAGCTACTACTAATAGATATATGGTCAAAAATGGAGGCTCTAACTGTGAAGATAAATGAGGTAAAAGAGAGAATTAGTGATATAGAAGGCAAAATGATAAGAGAATAAGGCAACTGAAAAAGAGAAAAACAGCTACTAGATCATAAAGAGAGATCAGTGATACTGTAAAGGAAAATAATATTAGAATAATATTAGAATAATAGGTCGCAATAGGAAGAGGAGAAACAGAGAGCAGAAAGTGAGACAGAGAGAGAGGCAGAAGTTTTATTTGAACAAATTGTAGTTAAGAACTTCTGTAATCTGGAGAAGGAATCAGGCATTCAAGTCTAGGAGGCACAGAGAACTCCCCCTCCAAATCAATAAAAATAGGTCAGTACCTCAACATATAATAGCAAAACTTACAAATCTCAGAGAGAAGGAAAAAACCCTGAAAGCAGCTCAGAACAAGAGGTCTGAAACCTACAAGGGTAGAAACGTAAGGCTAGCTGCAGACCTGTCCGTAGAGACCTGGCAGGACAGAAAGGACTGGCGTGATATATTCAAGATGATAAATGAGAAAAATATGCGGCCAGGAATACTTTACCCAGAAAGGCAGTCAATCAGAATAGAAGGAGAGATAAAGAAATTCTAGGACAAACAGAAACCAAAGGAATTTGTGAACACTAAACCAGCACTGCAAGAAATATTAAATGGGAGTCTTGGAGCAAAGAGAGAGCCCAAAAGTAACATAGACTAGAAAGGAACATGGATAATCTAAAAAAACAGGGAGTTTACAAGTAATACAATGGAACTAAATTCCTATCTTTCAATAATAACTCTGAATATAAATGGGCTAAAAGCCCCAATCAAAAGACACAGGGTATCATATTGGATGAAAAAGCAAAACCCATTGATATTGTGTCTGCAAGAGACTCATTATAAACCCAAAGACACCTCCAGATTGAAAGTGATGGGGTGGAGAACTGTTTATCATGCTAATGGACATTCAAAAGAGAGATGGGGTAGCAATCCTTATACCAGACAAGCTAGATTTTAAACCAAGAGATGATGAAGGACAATATATCATAATTAAAGGGTCTGCACAACAAGAAGATTCTAAATATTTATGCCCCTAATGTGGAAGAGGCCAATTATATAAAACAGTTAATAACAAATCAAAGAAACACATTGGTAATAATATAATATTAGTAGGGAACTTTAACACCATACTCACCACAGTGGACAGATATTCTAAACAGAAGATCAACAAGGAAACAAGGTCTTTGAATGACACACTAGACCAGATGGACTTCACAGATATTTTCAAAGCATTTCCTCCTAAATCAACAGAATACTCATTTTTCTAGAGTGCACATGGAACACTCTCTAGAATAGATCATATACTGAGTCATAAATCAGGTCTCAACTGGTGCCAAAGATTGGGATCATTCCCTGCATATTTTCAGACCACAATGCTTTAAAGCTTGAACTAAATCACAAGAGAAAATCTGGAAGGAACACAAATACACGGAGGTTAAAGAGCATCCTACTAAAGATTGAATGGGTCAACAAGGAAATTAAAGATGAATTTTTTTTAATTCAGGGAAACAAATGAAAATGAAAACACAAGAGTTCAGAACCTTTGGGATGCAGTAAAGGTGGTCTTAGGTGGGTTGTATATAGTAATACAGATCGTTCTCAAGAAATATTAAAGTCTCAAATACACAACACAACCTTACATCTAAAGGAGCCAGAGTAAGAACAGTGAAGAAAACCTGGCCCCAGCAGGTGAATAGAATTAATAAAGATTAGAGGACTCCTAACTCTGGGAAACTAACTAGGGAGGGTGGGAGGAGAGGTGGGTGGGGGGTGGGGGTGACTGGGTGATGGGCACTGAGGTGGGCACTTGACGAGATGAGCACTGGGAATTATTCTATATGTTGGCAAATTGAACACCAATAAAAAATAAATTTATAAAAGAAGATTAGAGGAGAACTCAATGAAATAGAAACCAAAAGAACAGTAGAACAGATTAATGAAACTAGGACATGATTCTTTGAAAGAATTCATAGGATTGATAAACACCTGGCCAGACTTATCAAAAAGAAAAAGGAAAGGAACCAAATACAGAAAATCATAAATGAAAGAGGAGAGCTCACAGCCCACATTGAAGAAATACAAACAATTATAAGAACATATTATGAGCAACTATATGCCAACAAATTAGGCAATCTGGGAGAAATGGACACATTCCTACAAACATATAAACTACCAAAACTACCAAAACTGAAACGGGAAGAAATAGAAAAACTGAACAGACTCATAACCAGGAAAGAAATTATAGCAGTAATCCCCCAACAATCAAGAGTTCAGGACCCAACAATCTCCTAGCAGAATTCTACCACATATTTAAAGAAGATTTCATAGCTATTCTCCTGAAACTGTTTCAAAAAATAGAAATGGAAGGAAAACTTCCACACTTGTTCTATGAGGCCAGCATTACCTTGATCCCAAAACCAGACGAAGACCCCCACCAAAAAGAAGAATTACAGACCAGTATCCCTGATGAACATGGATGCCAAAATTCTCACCAAGACGCTAATAATAATAGGATCCAACAGTACCTTAAAAAGATTATTCATCCTGACCAGGTGGAATTTATTCCTGAGCAGCTAGGGTGGTTCAACATCAGCAAATCAATCAATGTGATTCATCACATTAATAAAAGAAAGGACGAGAACTGGGATACCTGGGTGGCTCAGTTAGTTAAGTGTCTGCCTTCAGTTCAGGTAATGATCTTGTTGGGATCCTTAGAATGAGCCCCATGTTGTGCTCCCTGCTCAGCGGGGATCCTGCCTCTTCCTTTCCTTCTGTCACTCCTCCTGCTGCTGCTATCTCTCTCAAATAAACAAATAAACTTTTTTAAAAAAAATAAAGGACAAGAACCATATGATCCTCTCAATAGATGCAGAAAAAGCATTTGACAAAAGATGGCATCCTTTCCTGATTAAAGCTCTTTGCAGTGTGGGGATCGAGGGAACATACCTCAATGTTATAAAAGCCATATGTGAAAAATCCACAGCAGATATCATCCTCAATGGCAAAAACTGAGAACTCTTCCCATAAGGACAGGAGCAAAACAGGGATGTCCATTTTCACCACTGTTGTTCAACATAGTACTGGAAATCCTACCTCAGCGTTCAGACAACAAAAAGAAATAAAAGGCATCCAAAGTGGCAAAGAAGTCAAATTTCACTCTTCGCAGATGAAATGATACCTTATGTGGAAAACCCAAAAGACTTCTCCCCAAAGTTGCTAGAACTCATGTAGGAATTCAAGCAGCAGGATATAAAATCAATGCACAGAAGTCAGTTGCACTTGTATACATTAACAATGAGACAGAAGAAAGAGAAATTAAGGAGTTGATCCCACTTACAATTGCACCAAAAACCATAAAATACCTATGGATAAACCTAACCAAAGAAGTAAAGAATCTTTACTCTGAAAATTATAGAACACTTATAAAAGAAATTGCAGAAGACACAAAGGATTGGAAAAACTTTCCATGCTCATGGACTGGAAGAACGAATATTGTTAAAATGTCTGCTACCCAAAGCAATCTACATATTCAATGCTATCCTTATCAAAATATCATCAGCATTTTCCACAGAGCTGGAACAAATAATCCTAAAATTTGTGTGGAACCAGAAAAGACCCTGAAAAGCCAAAGGAATGTTGAAAAAGAAAACCAGAGCTGGAGAAATCACAGTTCTGAACTTCAAGCTGTATGACAAATCTGAGATCATTAAGACAGTATGGTACTGGCAGAAAAACAGACACATAGATCAATGGGACTGAAGTGAGAGCCCAGAAATGGACCCCCAACTCTATGGTCAACTAATCTTTGATATTTTGATCTTTTACCTACCGACAGAAAAGAATATCCAATGGAAAAAAGTCTCTTCAACAAATGGTGTTGGAAAATTGGACAGACACATGCAGAAGAATGAAACTGGATCATTTTCTTACAGATACAGAAAAATAAACTCAAAATGGATGAAAGACCTAAATGTGAGACAGGAATCCATCCAAATCCTAGAGGAGAATACAGGCAGCAATCTCTTTGACCTCAGCCACAGCAATTTCTTGCTAGACACACCTCCAAAGGCAAGAAAAACAAAAGCAAAAATGAACTATTGGGACTTCATCAAGATAAAAAGTTTATGCACAGCAAATGAAACAGTTAATAAAACTCAAAGACAGCTTACAGAATAGAAGAAGATATTTATAAATGCCTTATCAGATAAAGGTCTAGTATCCAAAATCTATAAAGAACTTGTCAAATTCAACACCCCCAAAAAAATAATCCAGTCAAGAAATGGGCAGAAGACATGAACACATATTTCTCCAAAGAAGGCATACAAATGGCCAACAAACATGTGGGAAAAATACTCAGCAGTACTCCACAGCAGAGAAATGCAAATCAAAACCACAATGAGATACTACCTCATGGCAGTCAGAATGGCTAAAATTAACAAGTCAGGAAACGACAGATGTTGGCAGGGATGCAGAGAAAGGAGAACCCTCTTATTGGTGGGAAATGCAACCTGGTGCAGCCACTCTGGGAAACAGTGTGGAGGTTCCTCAAGAAGTTAAAAATAGAGCTACCCTACAACCCAGCAATTACACTATTAGGTATTTACCCAAAGGATACATAGTGATTCGAAGGGGCACCTGTACCCCAATGTTTCTGGCAGGAATGTCCCCAATAGCCAAAACATAGAAAGAGCCCAGTTGTCCATGGACAGATAAATGGATAAGGAAGATATGGGGTATATATACAGTGGAATATTACTCAACCATCAAAAAACTGAAATCTTGCCATTTGCAATGATGTGGGTTGAACTAAAGGGTATTATGTTAAGTGAAATAAGTCAATCAGAGAAAGACAGTTATATGATCTCACTCATATGTGAAATTTAAGAAACAAAACAGAGAATAGGAGTAGAGAGGGAAAATAAGACAAAATCAGAGAAGGAGACAAGCCACAATAGATTCCTAACTCTAGGAAACAAAGTGAGGGTTGCTGGAGGGGAGGGGAAGAGGGGCGTGGGGTAAGTGGGGGATGGGCATTAAGGAGGGTATGTGATGTAATGAGCACTGGGTGTTATATGCAACTGATGGTCACTAAATTACCTCTGAAACTAATAACAAAGTATATATTAATTATTGGTTTTAAATTAAAAAGGAAAAGAAAGATAAAAATCCTGCATGTGTAAGCAAATCCATGTATGCAGCCTTCCTCTCACACACGCACACATAAGTGCATTCCCAAGTATATACAATGTGTGGCCTAGCATGCTAGTATGCAGATCATTTTGAGGATTAAATGAAATGTTAATACATGTTAAAGTTCAGTAAAAAATTTGGCATATAGGAAATATCTAACACATCATTCACAAGTTTGGAAGTACACAGAGCAGAATTGGAACTCTAGAGACCCCTGAGTATGATAAGTGATGGCTCTTCTTCTGTTTGCCTCTCTGTATTTTCTGATGTTTCTGCAATTAGCCTCCACTAAGAACAAAATAGCATAACGTGGTTAACAGAATGCTCTATGGAGCTGGGTGGCCTGGACATGAATCCCAACTGGGCCACTCTGACTTAGATAAGTGAAATTGGGCCCGTTGCCCTCTCTGCCTCAGGTTCCCCATCTACAATCAGGAGGACTGTCTGAGCTACCAGGCAGGGTATTGTGAAGATTAGATCAATGAACACACACAATATTGTCATTGTCATTGTTATCATTGTCTGTTTGGACACCTCTGGTACCCAGCTACAGGTGATGGATCCATAGAGGAAGTGCTCAGATCCCTTATTTCATGCTCTCAGATGACACCCAGTTCTTGGCCTCATGTGACAGGCCTGATAGCATATCTGTGCATACTTAGAGGCCTTCAATGTCCAGGAGCAAGGGAAACTGAGGGGGCAGGGAAAGGGGAATCTCCTCCACAGCAATGCTCACCTGTGAGTCCCAACAGCAGAGCCAGCAGCAGGTAAGCAGGAGGGCTAGGTCCGGAGGCAGAAGTTGACATTGTGGAGGCCAGAGGACCCTGCTCCGTACAAATGTGTGTTCTGGGGAGAACGGGCCTCTGTTCTCTCTGCCCCTCTTGTGAAATAAGAGGAAGTATCTATGATCCAGTGACATAGCTGTGAGGCCACATTCTGCTTCTGGATTGTGAAACCGAAGTCAGGCAGACAAGGCCTCACAGGGTGAGGAGGGCCTCTTCTTATGTTTCAGAGAGAGTGGACAGATTAGTAGAAATGATGCTTTCTGCCCTCCTGGGGCATCTGCTCTCTGCATTTGGCCTCTCCTCCAATCTTGAGGTCTTCAGGGAGATCCTCCACTTGGGAGCCCCAGGCCAAGAAGGATCTATGGTTGGTGGCTGTGTCCCAAACTCCTGAGCCCAGAACACTTGAGGGTGACTGGCTTGTGGCCTCATTCTGCACCAGCCTCCACCAAGAACTACTCAGTTGGAGGTAGGAATGGGTTCATCAGGGACTTAAAAATTTGAGGATTGAATGAGGTCTGCTCCAGAAATGACTCCCTGTTCCAACCCTTTATTGATGGAACTGATAAAATTTCACCCCAATGCACAGTGCAGTGTGGACCTCAGAGATTGTATGTGCTTGAGGCACCTGGCTGGCTCACTTGGTGAAATGAGCAACTTTTGATCTCAGGTTAGTGAGATGGGTGTAGAAATTACTTTAAAAAGAAATAAAATCTTAAAATAAAGAGAAGTTGTATGTGCTGTCTCCAACAAAATGCATCATTTCCTCCATTCTTTCAGGAGAGGAAGTGTTTTCTATGTCCCAGAAATCATACTCCCAGGCATTTATCTGAGCTAAATGAAGACCATGGCTTCACGCAATCTCTGCATAAATGTTTAGATCAGCTTTCTTTGTAATGGGAAATACTGGAAACATGCAAAATATCCAGTGAGAAGTGATTGGTTAAACCAACTGTGCTGCATTCCTATGAGGATGTATTATTCAGCAATAAAAAGGAATAATGTATTTACATGTGCACAGCTTGTAAGTTTCCAAAGGCATTATGTTACATTAATCAAATCAATATCAAAATGTCACATACTGTGTGACTCCACTGACACAATATTCTTGAAGTTATAGAGAACAGATTGGCATGTGCAGGACGTTTGGAGTGATGGGGCTGGTTGTCCCTAAGAAAGGGTAGCACAAGGGTAACCTCTGTGGCCATAGAATTGTTCTGTACCCCGAATACGGTGGTGGTTATACAAAATATACATGAGCAGACTGACACAAACAAAGCTGGGCATGTTACACAAGATTGAGACACTTGACGTAATGAGCACTGGGTGTTGCATGTAACAAGTGAATCACTAAGTTCTACCCCTGAAACTAATACTACACTCCATGTGAACTAACTTTAACTTAAATAAAATCTTGGGGCGGGGGGAAGGATTGTGCTATAAAACACAATGTCATTGCCATTATAATGTGGACACTGACTATGATGTTGTCTAAAATTAAAATACTAAAGTGGTGGGGTAGAAATACATACATGTGGTGTGGGGTCAGGAGTAACAGAGCATTGTATCCCCATCATCCACAGTGGAAGTGACTGTATAACGCCTTTGAGTGAAAAGTCTAGAAGTAAGAATAGAAGCATGCTCTATGCGTTCTGACTATAGAATCTAGAAGAATCAGTTAAAAATAATCAAAGGAGTGGGAAATGGCTGCCCCTAAGAGGTGGCAAATAGTGGGAGGTAGGGAAACTCCAGTTTTCATATGTAGATTGTATAGAACTATTTACCTCTTGAAGCATGTGCGTATGTAACTATAAGGAAGGAAGGTAAAAACTAATCTAGGTGAGTCAATTGATGTTATAAGAGTTACACATAAGAGAATGTCCACACTATGAGCATTAGTATGAGTGTGATAAGCTTGGATAAGGTCTATGCTCAAAACTTATTTACATTCATATACAGAAGTCCCAAACCCACTGCAAACAGTAATACTAATTTTTAAGGATTCCATAAATGAGAAAGTATTAAAAATAGCTCTAAGTAGGGATACATAAGACCGTCATGGGGTCCAAAATTCTTCTTAAACTGGTGAACTAAAAGTCATCAAACAAAACCTAAATTGAGCTACCTCATGTCTGTGAGTGGCAAAAATCAGCATTGGAAAGATATTAATTTGCTCACATGAATATACAAAGTCAATGCAATTGAATCATAATTGTAAAAGGGTTTTTAATGAAAGTTGACAAAGTGATTCTAAAATGCATCTGGGGTGAGAAGAGACATAGAAGTTCTGAGCAACAGGACAAGGTGGGAAGGTTTGCCCCAAAGAGGTATGGAAACTTATTAAAAAGCTACTCTAATTAAGACAAAGCAGTTAAAAAAAATACATTTTGCATTAGCAAAACTCTCATTGCTGCTTGTACATGTTCTTCAGTTCGTTGGGAGAGTTCTGGTCATATCTTTTTTTAAAAAAAAAAAACTTATTTATTTACTTGAGACAGAGAGCAGAGCGAGCAAGAGAGAACATGAGTGGGGAAGAAGGCGAGGGAGAAGCAGGCTCCCCACAGAGAGAGAATCCAACAGGAGGGCTTGATCCCAGGATTCTAGGATCATGACCTGAGCTGAAGGCAGAAGCTTAAGTGACTGAGCCACCCAGGGACCCCCGGTCAAATCTTTCATGCAGTTAAAAATGCGACTATCTTCTTGCTATTTTGTTGTTACAGCTTTTTAAATATTCTCTCTCAGGCGCTGGCAAACTTTTTGTTAGAAGGTCGGACAGTAAATGCTTCATGCTCATAGGCCATCAGTCTGGGCTGCAATCACTTCTCTCTGATTTCAGCCTGAAAGAAGCCACAGATAATAAATCTGACAAACAGGCAGCTGTCACTTGCCCACCTCTGTCCCAAATGCAAGTCCTTATTAAATTCACTTTGCAAACATTTTCTCCTAGTCGGTAACTTTCCTTTTCTTTTTATTAACAGTATCTTTCAAAGAATAAAAGTTTTAAAGTTTTATGAAGTCAAATGGCTCAATATTTTCCTTTATAGATTGTCTTCCCCCTGTCTTATCTATAAAGTCCCTGCTAACCCAAGACCAAAAAGATTATTTTTGGTTTTTTTTATCCCTATCTATGGTTTCTTCTATAAGCTTCATAGTTTTAGGTTTTAAATTTAAGTCTATGATCTATCTGTTTGTATTAATTTGTTCTTAGTACTTTTGTGTAAGTTGTTCAGTAATACTGATATTAGGTGATTTTTTAAGACAATTAAATTTTGTGTATGCTATAAGGAAATGGTCAATATTTTCTTTTTTAGCAAGACCCATCTATTTGCTGTCTACAAGAGACTCATTTTAGACATAAGGTCACCTACATCCTGAAAATAAAAGGTTGGAGAACGATTTACCATTCAAATGGTCCTCAAAAGAAAGCAGGGGGAGCAATCTTCATATCAGATAAATTAAAGTTTATCCCAAAGACTGTAGGAAGAGAGGAAGAGGAACACTATATCATACTTAAAGGATCTATCCAACAAGAGGACCTAACAATCATGAATATTTATGCCCCAAATGCAGGAGCTGCCAAGTATATCAATCAATTAATAACCAAAGTTAAGACATACTTAGTTAATAATACACTTATACATGGAGACTTGAACACGGTGCTTTCTACAATTGATAGATATTCTAAACACAACATTTCCAAAAAAACAAGAGCTTTAAATAATACACTGGACCAGATAGATTTCACAGATAGTTACAGAACTTTACATCCAAATGCAGTTGAATACACATTCTTCTCAAGTGCACATGGAACTTAAACCACATACTGGGTCACAAATCAGGTCTTAACCGATACCAAAAGATTGGGATCGTCCTCTGCATATTTTCAGACCATAATGCTTTGAAACTAGAACTAAACCACAAGAAGTTTGGAAGGATTTAGAACACGTGGAGGTTAAAGACCATCCTGCGAAAAGATGAAAGGGTCAACCAGGAAATTAGAGGAGAATTAAAAAGATTCATGGAAACTAATGAGAATGAAGATACAACCGTTCAAAATCTTTGGGATACAGCAAAAGCAGTCCCAAGGGGGAAATACATAGCAATACAAGCATCCATCCAAAAACTGGAAAGAACTCAAATACAAAAGCTAACTTTGCACCTAAAGGAGCTGGAGAAGGAACAGCAAATAAAACCTTCACCCAGAAATATCAGAAAGGGAGACAGAACATGAAAGACTCCTAACTCTGGGAAACGAACTAGGGGTGGTACAAGGGGAGGTGGGCGGGGGGTGGGGGTGACTGGGTGACGGGCACTGAGGTGGGCACTTGACGAATGAGCACTGGGTATTATTCTATATGTTGGCAAATTGAACACCAACAAAAAGGGGATCCCTGGGTGGCGCAGCCGTTTAGCGCCTGACTTTGGCCCAGGGCGCGATCTTGGAGACCCGGGATCGAATCCCACATCGGGCTCCCGGTGCATGGAGCCTGCTTCTCCCTCTGCCTATGTCTCTGCCTCTCTCTCTCTCTCTGTGTGACTATCATAAGTAAATTTTAAAAAATAAAATAAATAAAAATTTTTAAAAAAGAACACCAATAAAAAATAAATTTATATTTAAAAAAAAAATCTTCACCCAGCAGAAGAAGAGAGTTAATAAAGATTCGAGCAGAACTCAATGAAATAGAGACAAGAAGAACTGTGGAACATATTAACAAAACCAGGAGTTGGTTCTTTGAAAGAATTAATAAGATAGATAAACCATTAGCTAGCCTTATTAAAAACAAAAGAGAAAAAACTCAAATTAATAAAACCATGAATGAGAAAGGAGAGATCACCACCAATACCAAAGATATACAAACAATTTTAAAGACTTATTATGAGCAGCTATACGCCAATAAATTAGGCAATCTAGAAGAAATGGACGCATTTCTGGAAAACCACAAACTACCAAAACTGGAACAGGAAGAAATAGAAAACCTAAACAGGCCAATAACCAGGGAGGAAATTGAAGCAGTCATCAAAAACCTCCCAAGACACAAAAGTCCAGGGCCAGATGGCTTCCCAGGGGAATTCTATCAAACGTTTAAAGAAGAAACGATACCTATTCTACTAAAGCTGTTTGGAAAGATAGAAAGAGATGGAGTACTTCCAAACTCATTCTATGAGGCCAGCATCACCTTAATTCCAAAACCAGACAAAGACCCCACCAAAAAGGAGAATTATAGACCAATATCCCTGATGAACAGGGATGCAAAAATTCTCAGCAAGATACTAGCCAATAGGATCCAATAGTACATTAAGAAGATGATTCACCATGACCAAGTGGGATTTATCCCCAGGATGCAGGCTGGTTCAACACTCGTAAAGCAATCAATGTGATAGATTACATCAACAAGAGAAAAAACAAGAACCATATGATCCTCTCAATAGATGCAGAGAAAGCATTTGACAAAATACAGCATCCATTCCTGATCAAAACTCCCCAGAGTGTAGGGATAGAGGGAACATTCCTCAGCATCTTAAAAGCCATCTACAAAAAGCCCACAGCAAATATCATTCTCAATGGGGAAACACTGGGAGCCTTTCCCCTAAGATCAGAAACAAGACAGGGATGTCCAGTCTAACCACTGCTATTCAACATAGTACTAGAAGTCCTAGCCTCAGCAATCAGGCAACAAAAAGAAATAAAAGGCATCAAATTGGCAAAGAAGAAGCCAAACTCTCCCTCTTCGCAGATGACATGATACTGTACGTAGAAAACCCAAAAGACTCCACCCCAAGATTGCTAGACCTCATACAGCAATTCGGCAGTGTGGCAGGATACAAAGTCAATGCCCAGAAACCAGTGGCATTTCTATACACAAACAA
The DNA here is from genome assembly GCF_053574225.1 of Canis aureus. Classification (NCBI taxonomy): domain Eukaryota; kingdom Metazoa; phylum Chordata; class Mammalia; order Carnivora; family Canidae; genus Canis; species Canis aureus. Next base: position 24,837,385 of record NC_135636.1, on the reverse strand, counting down.
TGAGACTGAAGAAAGAGAAATTAAGGAGACAATCCCATTTACAATTGCACCCAAAAGCATAAGATACCTAGGAATAAACCTAACCAAAGAGATAAAGGATCTATACCCTAAAAACTACAGAACACTTGTGAAAGAAATTGAGGAAGACACAAAGAGATGGAAAAATATTCCATGCTCATGGATTGGAAGAATTAATATTGTGAAAATGTCAATGCTACCCAGGGCAATTCACACATTTGATAGGGATGCAATCCCTATCAAAATGCCATGGACTTCCTTCAGAGAGTTGGAACAAATCGTCTTAAGATTTGTGTGGAATCAGAAAAGACCCCGAATAGCCAGAGGAATATTTTAAAAAGAAAACCATAGCTGGGGGCATCACAATACCAGATTTCAGGTTGTACTACAAAGTTGTGGTCATCAATACAGTGTGGTACTAGCACAAAAACAGACACATAGATCAATGGAACAGAATAAAGAATCCAGAAGTGGACCCTCAACTTTATGGTCAACTAATATTCAACAAAGCAGGAAAGACTATTCACTGGAAAAAGGACAGTCTCTTCAATAAATGGTGCTGGAAATATTGGACATCCACATGCAGAAGAATGAAACTAGACCACTCTCTTGCACCATACACAAAGATAAACTCAAAATGGATAAAAGATCTAAATGTGAGACAAGATTCCATCAAAATCCTAGAGGAGAACACAGGCAACACCCTTTTTGAACTTGGCCACAGCAACTTCTTGCAAGATACATCCACGAAGGCGAGAGAAACAAAAGCAAAAATGAATTATTGGGACTTTGTCAAAATAAGAAGCTTCTGCACAGCAAAAGAAACAGTCAACAAAACTAAAAGACAACCTACAGAATGGGAGAAGATCTTTGCAAATGACCTATCAGATAAAGGGCTAGTATCCAAGATCTATAAAGAACTTATTAAACTCAACAGCAAAGAAACAAACAATCCAATCATGTAATGGGCAAAAGACATGAAGAGAAATCTCACAGAGGAAGACATAGACATGGCCAACACGCACATGAGAAAATGCTCCGCATCACTGGACATCAGGGAAATACAAATCAAAACCACAATGAGATACCACCTCACACCAGTGAGAATGGGGAAAATTAACAAGACAGGAAACCACAATTGTTGGAGAGGATGTGGAGAAAGGGGGACCCTCTTGCACTGTTGGTGGGAATGTGAACTGGTGCAGCCACTCTGGAAAACTGTGTGGAGGTTCCTCAAAGAGTTAAAAATAGACCTGCCCTACACCCAGCAATTGCACTGCTGGGGATTTACCCCAAAGATACAGATGCAGTGAAACGCCGGGACACCTGCACCACAATGTTCATAGCAGCAATGTCCACAATAGCCAAACTGTGGAAGGAGCCTCGGTGTCCATCGAAAGATGAATGGATACAGAAGCTGTGGTCTATGTATACAATGGAATGTTACTCAGCCATTAGAAATGACAAATACCCATTATTTGCTTCGATGTGAATGGACCTGGAGGGTATTATGCTGAGTGAAATAAGTCAATCAGAGAAGGACAAACATTAAATGGTCTCATTCATTTGGGGAATATAAAAATTAATGAAAGGGAATAAAGGGAAAGGAGAGAAAATGAGTGAAAATATCAGTGAGGGTGACAAAGCATGTGAGACACCTAACTCTGGGAAATGAACAAGGGGTGGTGAAGGGGAGGTGGGCGGGGGGTTGGGGTGACTGGGTGATGGGCACTGAGGGGGGCACTTGGCGGGATGAGCACTGGGTGTTATGGTATAAGTTGGCAAATTGAACTCCAATAAAAAAATTTTAAGGTTTTTCTCTTTTAAAAAAACATATGAATATCTATTGTTTCATCATCATTTGTTGAAAAGATCCTTTCCACACTGAATTGCTTTGGCACCTCTGTCAAAAATCACTTGGCCAGATAAATATTGTGTGTGGGTCTATTTCTTCATTTTCTAGATGCCACAGGAAATTTTATTTTTAAGATATTTTTAAAATTTTTATTATTAAAGTTTCATACAGTGCTGTATTAGTTTTATATGTACAACATAGTAATTTGAAAGTTCTATGCATTATGTAATGTTCATCAAATTAAGTGTAATCACCATCTATCACCACATTATTCCAATACTATTGATTGTATTCCCCTGTCATTCCCATGACTTATAGGGCAGGGAAGCTTTGACAGAGATAGAGAAGTAGCTCATAGCAGTAAGACCTCATAAAAAGAACCACACATTTATGGAGTAGTTTGTTATATGGCAAAAGCAGCTGTGCTGATCAGTGAGTGCTGGATAATTTATCCCAATGGGAGAAAAAACACAAGATCCTTACCATTTATAATGCACAGACACACACACACACAGCTCAGAAGAATAAAGCTAGATCAAAGGTATAAATGGAAAGAGCAAAACTTCATCAAAAATTAAAAGCTTTTTTTTTTTTTTTTTTTGTATTACAAAAGCTCTCAAAGGATACTAACACTGTTGCTGTGTGGACCACAGCAAAGGAGCAAGAGGGACTCTCCCTCCCATGTAAGCCCATGGAAACAGAAAGAAAAATGCTGGTTGCAAACTGTATTACCCAAACAGCAGATAGAGCTTTCATAATATTCTATGAAGAATCCCTAAGTTGTATCATATTCTTATAACAGAGAGCTATAGAGCTGTGGAAAATTGATAAAATCAAGCAATGTACTGTAGAGCATGCAGGTATAGTTTAGGGAAATCAATCATTCATTCGCTCATTCATTCTTTCTTGTATTAATTCCCGAAATACTTCTTGAGCACTATGTGGCAGGCACTCTGCATGTCTGGACTCAGGGTGCAGATCAGAAAAAACACCTCTACTCCCTACTCCCCAGCCTCTCTGTATGAGTTCTGAGCTCTCCCACACCCATGTTCATCTTTGCCACTATTTAGAGCCTCCCAGTCCCTCGATGGGCTCCATTAATAGTTTTAGTAATACTTTCCTTATTCATTCCAAAAACGAGTCCTATGAAAACTGACATATATACAGTATATGGGGGACTCTTTGGAGTTTGGAGCTCAAAGCTTTGACCTTCATCCCAACTCCACACCTTGTAACCCCACCCCAGATTCAAAGACACTTCATTCAAAAACTTTCAAAGCCAAGATGTACAAACTCAGGATGCATGGGAGCTGGAAGCCTCTGAGATTTCCAAAAACATTTAGAGAAAACAAGAGCATTCCCAACATTTTTGTGAGGCTATATCCCCCTGGTATGTGCTGTGTGAAATAGTGGGCTCACCTTGGACTCCTCTGGACAGTCCATGATGGTGACATGACCTTCTCCCTATGTACTAAGGCCTGCCCCCAACTCACCTGTTATAGGTTCTGTCGCCTGCAGATGTAGGTGACTATGAAACTCATCACCAGCAGTACCTTGAAGCCCAGAAGGAAAGCCACAAAGAGAAGGACAGGCATCTCTGGACCTAAGTACCAATGGACAGAAGGAGACAGCAAATGGGGCTCCGTGAGTTTAAATACCTCACTCCACTCAGGAGACAAGGTGACCCAGTAGCTCAAAGCAGTAGAGGTGAGCTTACCTGAGCTTCCAATGGGCTTGTATGTGCCATGGGCTGCTGTGGACAATATGAGCTTGGCCTGGATGGGAGGCTGTGCCTCATGTTGCACCTTACAGGTGAGCACCCGCTCAGACTCCTGCCTGGACACATTCACTAAATGCAAGCTTTCCATGGTGTAGGTTCCATCACCATTCCGCTTGGATGTGAGTTGCTCAGCTCCCTTGAACATATGACAGTTGTCTATCCAGGTGAGATGTACACTCTGTGGATAGAATCTCTGCACGTGGCAGGTAATAGCCACCAAGCCCAAGGAGGGTGAAGACTGAGACACTGTCACTGTAGGAGAAACTGACACAGCCCAGATAAAGCAGACAATTACTATAGGAAATCCACTGTGAGAGTCTGGGGGCTCCTAACATGGGTAATCTGCTCAGGGCTTGCCCCAGAGGAGGATTCAGGTATCTGTTAACAGGTGCATGCATGAGTAAATGATGTCTGAATGAGAGTGTGCATTGAGTGAATGCATGCTTGATGCATAGGTGGATAGAGGAATGCATGGATGAAAGAATGATGAGATTGAGGAAAGTCATCAAAATCTCTCTGTTTTTTCCCCCACTTTGGCTATGAAATATGCAAAGATAAGTATTAAATTCCATTTAATAACCTACAAGTTCCTCTCTCTCTCTCTCTCGAATAAATAAAGAAAATCTTAAAAACCTCTCTCTCTCTCTCTCATGAATAAATAAATAACATCTTAAAAAAAAAAAGAACTTAAAAAAGGGGCAGCCCTGGTGGCTCAGCGGTTTAGCGCCGCCTTCAGCCTGGGGCCTGATCTTGAAGACCCAGGATCGAGTCCCACATCGGGCTCCCTGCATAGAGCCTGCTCTCTCTCGCCTGTGTGTCTCTTCTCTCTCTCTCTCATGAATAAATAAAATCTTTTTTTAAAAAAAGAACTTAATAACCTACAAGTTAGTTGCCTTACTCTGTGACTTGATAATTCTAAGATTTGAAGATTCACAGATTCTACATGGTTATGAATCCAAGATACTGAGATTTTGCATAGGAAGGAGAAGGGGGGCAGCCCCAGTGGCGCAGCAGTTTAGCGCCGCCTGCAGCCCAGGTCCTGATCCTGGAGACCTTGGATCGGGCTCTCTGCATGGAGCCTGCTTGTGTCTCTGACACTCTCTCTCTCTCTGTGTCTCTATGAATACATAAATAAATTAAAAATCTTTTTAAAAATTTTAAAAAAAGGAAGGAGAAGGGTTTACATAGGGTTTGGAGAGGTTTAGTAACTTTCCCAAGGTCACAAGGGAGCAAGACACAGTATGTTTTACCATCATGCTGATCTAACACCCCAACTTTAATACTATATGCATTTGTGATTCTTGTCTTCTGAAATTACATTCTATGACTTCTAGAATTCCTTTCAACTGATTTTTAGCTGTGCAGTAGAATGTAATCATAATGAAGAAAATCTGGAAGATTTTTAAATTCTATTAAATGTTATATATTTCAGTAGAATTCATATGAACACAAAAGCATGGTAGAGTGTAACCTAAACCAAGGGCAAGGAGATCCAGGTTGTGGTCCCCACAGTGAAACCACAGCCAAATGCAAGAGCTTGTGTGAGTCACTTTCCCTCTGTCTCTGGAATTCTTTTTTTTTTTTTTTTTTTGTCTCTGGAATTCTTAAATTATGCAATAGCCCAAGGTCAGATCATGTCTTACAGATCTAGTTAAGATAGATTTCACCCCTTGGTCTAGGGTAGAGAGAGTAACTCCTTAGGTAGTGCAAAACAAAGAACAAGGAGCATCTAACCCCCAAATATCCTTTTTCCATAATCAACCCAGCTAGCTCTATAAAATTCTGTCAGAGTTATTTAATGGATGGACAGCCAAGGCAGGTAAACACCCCAGGAGGTCTCTATCTGTACTCAGCATTTCCCCTTTGCAGGGATGACTCCCAAGCAAAGAAGTGGAGCCGGAGAAGGAATCAGGCCTAGTAACTGGGGTGATGTCCAGGAAGGATAGGCCAAGGTAAGGTACCCCCAAGCAAGTGTTATGGACTGTGGAAGTCAAAGGAGGGAGAGGCCCAAATGCCAATTCTAGCTGCCAGTGAGTTCTCCTGGCTGTGTGGTCCCCCAGCAGTATTAGGAAGACAGAGACCCAGACACAGGAGATGATCACTGCTTCCACACACAGAACAGCAGTGCATATGATATCTCCTCTAATCCTCACAGAATCAAATGAGCTAAACACGGAAGGGTACTTGGTATCAGAAAGCAACAACAAAAAGCCACTATAAGGAATCTATACAAAATGGGCCACAATTTCATAGAATTTGTCAAGGAAGAGTTGGTTGAAATTTCATCTTGAAAAACATTTCAGTGATAAAACTAATTTTATTTAATTTGTTTTCATTAAATGTAAAATATAAGCACACCTGTGCACCAACTCTTAGAAGGAACAGGTGTTGGGAGTGTAAGAAGGTAAATATACTTTTTCCCAAAACCTTATACTACAGTACCAACAAATCCATATAGTATCTACAGATATCACATTCACAGCACCATCATTAAAAGTAATTGAAAAATTACGTGAAAGCATTTGAATGTTCTACCAATTTTCACAGGGGCCTCTTTCAAAGTGTCCTCTTTTGAAGTGCCAATGGAATCATGAGCATCATGGATCTTTTTCTTCTTTTTCCATCTTGAAGCACTCAGAGGCTTTGCCTGTGATCCCAGCAGTTTCCCCACATCATTGGCATCAACTTCTTGAAATACAACTTTTGCAAGAACTCTGATTTCACTTTGCAAGGAATGCAGATTCTTTCTGCACAGTGTGGTCTCTTGTTTGCCACACTTCAATCAAAGCAATGCTGATCTCCAACAGAGGGTCTCTGAGCTCCACACCACCTACACCTTGCTGCCCTATCTCAGGGCAGCCAAGCTGGGAGGTGCCTCATACCTCCTGCAACTCCCACAACACTTCCCAGATTCTCCGTCTTGGGCTTTCTCCATGACCATGAAATGACACCCAAACCCAAACCATGCAAGCACATCCCAACTTCCTTACCCCACCCAGGGACAATCCTGAGGAACAGTCTACGCAGGTCCTGAGAGGGTCCCAGTGCTGTTGAGCCTCAGTTGTCCACAGGGGCACCCATTCAATAACTCACCCTCTCTTGGGTGTCCCATTGTCCCTGTCTGATGCTCCCCATCCCTTGTCCCAACCTGTGCCTCTGTGGATCATTTCCCAAATGCCTGCACCCAGACCTGTTTTGAGGCTCTGTTTTCAGGGGAGCCCAGATAAAGATGCCCACAATGGCATTTCCCTGATGGGAAACCTAACAGAGATGCAGCCAGTGTTAAGCAGCCAGAGGTTTGAGGGGGGGCTAATTTTATAAGTAATTATTCATTTGTGAATATTTGTATTTTCTATGATTTTTGCTTTTCTATATATGTGTTCAGCTTCAAGGAAATTATATAATAAATACTCAGATAAGGAGGACCCCCCTGAATGATCATTTTCCTGCTTTACACTCAAAGATAGGAGTGGGAGAGCCTAAGTAACTAAGCAGGCGATCCCACAGATGGTAAAAAGCAGCTAGAAGCCTGAATTCATATGAAAGGTCTCTCACTCACCAGCTTTACAACCTGGGGCAGACTTTACTTCTTTGAACCTCAATTTGCTTGTGTAAGTCACCAATATAGTGAGCACAAACAGTATAGGGCAGTGACACAAACTTAATAAGTGAACCCACACGAATGTGCCTTAATGACTGTGTGCTATGCTCATTTGAAGTGTTAATAACAATATTTTTATTCATATAAAATGATGCCTTTATTGCCATGATAATAGCAAAAATATTGAGGAAAATATTTTGTACACTTAAAAGTCCTACACACATTTAAGGAATTATTTTCTGCTGTGCAACCTTGGACCACTCACTTGCCTTCTCTGGGCTTTAGAGTTGTCATAAACAATGGGATGAGAGCTATAATTCCTTCTAAGCATGATACACACAACCTCACTGAATTTATAGACCTGCCAAGCACTGGTTCAGGCCAGGAAAATCAACAACAAAAATCAGATGAAAAAAAGACTTTTATGTCCACTCCATATAAAACAATAATAATAAAAATATGAAGTTCCTGAAAGATACTCTTCTCCATTTTACAGATGAGGAAACTGAGTCCAGAGAAGTGCCACTCTGAGTGATTCATATAAGCAAGGCCTGTGTTATGTACTTAACAGGTATTATATCACTGAATCCTTGCCACAACCAAGTGAGGGCTGTACCATTTTCAGAGGAGGAAATGGAGGCAGAGACATGCACAGCCCAACTCTGCACTGACCCACCTGAGCCGAGAGAATATTCTTACCACGGAGGTACTGGTCCAGGCTGATGGTTTTCTGGAAGAGTAGTGTGGACTTGTGATTGACATGGCACTGGACAAAGGAGAGCACGTCATCAGCCTGCAGCGGGACGAGCACTCTGCTGGTCACATTGTACGTGTCTCTGCTGAGGTGGACATGGGTCTGCCACTTGGGGAGCTTGTGGTTCTTCTTAAGCCAGGTCACAGTAACGTGACGTGAGGGGAATCCGGAGGACATGTAGGTCAGCTGGATGTTCGTGCCGGGCTCTGATCGCTGGAGGGGGCCTTGCAGGGAGTAAGAGTGGGTGCTCTGGCCTGCAGGGAGAGACCCCTCCCGTGAGAGGCACAGAGGTGCCCAGATGCCAGGAGCACAGCAGCGGGTATGGGGCTGACTCCCACCCACACCTCCCAGCAAACACCCACATCGCTGAATTCTTGCTTTCCAGCTCGGCTAACTCACCAGGTTCTCCCTGCAACCCTAGGAGTAGGGACTGTTACTATCTCCATTTTACAGGTGAAGAAACTAAATAAGGCCCAGACAGGCTAGGTAACCTCTCCATGGTCCTCAGCCAGCCAGTGACAGAGCCAGGGTTCTTAGCCAGGCAGTCTGGCCCCGGGGTCTGTGTCTGTGGTCACAGATCTGTGGTCACAGGTCACAGGCCTCAGGTCTGTCTTCCATCCCCAGAAAGAGTATAGCAGCTCCATGCTCAAGGCCCAGATCATATAAAAGCAGGTGGTACAGAGAATAGGTTAGGAGCATAGGCTATGAGGTCACATCCAACCCAGGTTTGCATTCCTGGCCCCTCCACTGGCTTAGCCTGGGCAACTTGGCTCTCTAAGACTCAGCTTCCCCATCTGCAAACTGGGGAGCATTCTTAATTTTTAGCCGGTAAATTAAGTAAAGTAACTAGAGTAGAATATAGTGATCACATAGTGATCATTCCATAAATGATCCTATCATCATCCTATACTCACAAGAACCATCTGAGAAATTGTTGTTTATTTCTAATGTTAGAGAAAGAAAAGGCTCAGAGAGGGTTAGTGACTTGCCCACGGGCCTCACAGCAAACAGCATCCATATTCCAAATCAAGGCTTGTGACTTCAGGTCATGGGCTCTTTCTGTTACAGGCCTTTACTTTCCTACTATTGGTACCATCATGAACAGTGAACTTCAATATTTTACTTCTTGCAGCAGGCTTTGGGTTGGGCACCCTGGAGACTGCAAGCAGTCGTGACACAGCACCCTTTGTGAGCCTCATTGTTCAGTTGCCAAGCAGGGGCCAAGGAAAGGAATCCCTGGCAGGTCCCGCGAGGCAGGTGCCACAGCTGTCAGGGCACAGATGAGGAACTGAACCCAGGACACAGATGGCTGGTGGCAGCTCTGTGGTGGAACACCGATCAGCTTAGCTCCAGAGTCTGGCCACCTCCAAACACAAGATCCAGAATCTGCTTCAGAGGAGTGAGAGTCCCATCACTGAGGAGAGGTGTAAGCAAACAGAGACCCATAGCAGGAGGGCCCCCGGGCTAAGTGCCACTGTGGGGACCAAACCATGTGCCTGGTCGTGGGGGGCGGGGGGCATTCAGGGAGCAGGAAATACCAGAAACAGAGCATGTGAGACTGAGATTTGAGAGGAGCAGTGAGATCACACTGAGGCCCTTATTCTCAGGCAGGAGGGGGAGAAAAATAGGAAAGAGCATATCGACGGGTATGACCCCAGCTCAGACGGCTGAGATCTCGCTCCTCTGCTGCCCGTCCTGTCATGTGCCAGCCAAGCCATGGAGGGCCTGGGGGACAGGGTCAGCCCCTACAGGTGTCAGCCAACACGTCAACGGAGGCCCGAGGTGGGGATGCTGAAGCTGCGCGGGTCCCAAGGTCCTCTCACACATAACAGAAAGGGGGCCCCAACCCTGGAAAAGGCAGGAGGAGAGACGGCCAGGCCGAAGCTGGAGTGAGCCAGTGAAGGGAGTGAGAAAGAAATACCGAGGGGGGCCCTTGACGGGATGAGCACTGGGCGTTATTCTGTATGTCGGCAAATTGAACACCAATAAAAAATAAATTTATTATTAAAAAAGAAAGAAAGAAAGAACCGACGCTGGCCTCCCAAGAGCAAAGACCAGTTTGGACGTTCCCACCCAGATCTGCGTGTCCCACTGGGCGAACGTTTCTCTGATTCGTGCCGGGCAACAACCGAAAAGGACCCGGAGAAACTGAACGGGGCGTGGGACGTCTCCCCTCGCCTGGGAGCAGGCCGGCCCGCGGGGACGCGGGGACGCGGGGGCGCACACCGCGGTCTGGCCAGCCACGCCCCCCAGCACCCCACCTTCGCGGGCAGCAGCGGGGGCCGAGACCCGCGCACGCGGCAGCCGCCTCCCCGCTTCCCCGCTTGCCCCGGCCCTGGAGGCTGTGGGTCGGCCCGCCGGGCCAGTCATTCCTTCTCCCGAGCTGAAGGAGGCAGCCCCAAGGTTGGTCCCGCCGCGTGCGCTTCTCGGGAGGAACTGCTAGCAGGCAGCTCCCCCTAGTGGACAAAGGCATCCGCGGCCACAAAGGACAGGAGGTGGGGAGGAGGGAGGGAGAGGGGTAGGATGGGGAGGGGGAGGGGGTTAGGATGGGGAGGGGGGAGGCGGTTAGGAAGGGGAGGGGGGAGGGGTTTAGGATGGGATGGAAGGAGGGGGTTAGGATGGGGAGGGGGGAGGGGGTTAGGACGGGGAGGGGGGAGGGGGTTAGGAAGGGGAGGGGGGAGGGGGTTAGGATGGGGAGGGGGGAGGCGGTTAGGATGGGGAGGGGGGAGGGTAGAAAGAGGAAGAGGAGGAGATGGTAGGAGGAAAGAGAAAGGACAGAGAGACAGAGAACACTGGATAGTAGAGAGGAGAGTCTTGCTCCAGCATCCATTCTGTTTCCCAGCTAAGGGAGTGAAGAATTCTGGCCTCTCTTTAAAATTGACTCCCAGAAACTTTCAGCTGAACCAGTCTTGATTAAAAGCCTTCCAAAAAACAAACAAAAACCACAAAAAACTTCAATAATAAATCAAGAAAGAAAGAAAGAAAGAAAGAAAGAAAGAAAGAAAGAAAAAGAAAGAAAGAAGGAAAGAAAGAAAGAGAGAGAGAGAAAGAAAGAAAGAAAGAGAAAGAAAGAAAGAAAGAAAGAAAGAAAGAAAGAAAGAAAGAAGGAAAGAAAGAGAGAGAGAGAGAAAGAAAGAAAGAAAGAAAGAAAGGAAGGAAGAAAGAAAGAAAAAGAAAGAAAGAAGGAAAGAAAGAAAGAGAGAGAGAGAAAGAAAGAAAGAAAGAGAAAGAAAGAAAGAAAGAAAGAAAGAAAGAAAGAAAGAAGGAAAGAAAGAGAGAGAGAGAGAAAGAAAGAAAGAAAGAAAGAAAGGAAGGAAGAAAGAAAGAAAAAGAAAGAAAGAAGGAAAGAAAGAAAGAGAGAGAGAGAAAGAAAGAAAGAAAGAGAAAGAAAGAAAGAAAGAAAGAAAGAAAGAAAGAAAGAAAGAAAAAGAAAGAAAGAAGGAAAGAAAGAAAGAGAGAGAGAGAAAGAAAGAAAGAAAGAGAAAGAAAGAAAGAAAGAAAGAAAGAAAGAAAGAAAGAAAGAAAGAAGGAAAGAAAGAGAGAGAGAGAAAGAAAGAAAGAAAGAAAGAAAGAAAGAAAGAAAGAAAGAAAGGAAGAAAGGCCTTCTTGGAAGAGATCTTGGCACCCAGCAGTCCACAGTCTCTGCCGTTTCCTGCAGTCAAGCATTAAGGCAGAGAAATCCCTACCTGAGAAGTGCCTAGTATTGGAAAAGGAAAGTCCTGCTCCTTCTTGGTGGGAGTGTGGGGGAAGAAGGGGGTGTGGAGTTTAGGGTGAATGACTAAGAGTTTTGTCACCAGCCCAAGGCATCCTCCCTTCCTTCACCTTCATCCGATGCTTCCCTGAGTCCTGGACCTACTACTGCCTGCACCCTAGTCCGAGGGTAGGTGGGAGTGTTCATGCCTGACACCACCTAGCCACGCCACCTGGAGAGCCAGCAAGAGATGGAACCCACCTTTTCCCAACCTGGGCACCTGGGCATGCAGGGTGATATTGGCTTGGACTGGGGGCTGCTCATCCTGGACCACCCAGCAAGCAAACTCACTCCCATTCAGCGTGGCCTCTGCCTGCCATGTGTGCTCCAGAGAGTAGGTCCCATCTGGGTTTCTCGTGACCTGTGGGGACTCCACCTCCTGGACCTTGTGTCTGTTCTCCATCCAGATGAGACGTAGGGGGGAGGGGTAGAAGTGGCTCACGTGGCAAGTGAGATTCACTCTCTGATGCACGTGGATGTGCGTCCTAGAGGTCTTGGTGCTGATCTTCAGGGTGGGGACAACTAGACAAACAGAAACATCTGTTGAAATTACCCCTGCCTGCCCAGCCTGTTCCTTCTCCCAGGAACCCACCACAAGACCTCCCACTCTCTCCTCGGTTACTTTTTTTTTTTTTTTTAATTTTTATTTATTTATGATAGTCACACACAGATAGAGAGAGAGAGGCAGAGACACAGGCAGAGGGAGAAGCAGGCTCCATGCACTGGGAGCCCGACGTGGGATTCGATCCCGAGTCTCCAGGATCGCGCCCTGGGCCAAAGGCAGGCGCCAAACCGCTGCGCCACCCAGGGATCCCTACTTTTTTTTTTAAGAAATAATATTTTCTTGTATCCTCAATGTAAGGCAAATAAAGTGAAATGTTACTGTTCATTAAAAATGGGTAGGCGGGGATCCCTGGGTGGCGCAGTGGTTTAGCGCCTGCCTTTGGCCCAGGGCGCGATCCTGGAGACCCGGGATCGAGTCCCACGTCGGGCTCCCAGTGCGTGGAGCCTGCTTCTCCCTCTGCCTGTGTCTCTGCCTCTCTCTCTCTCACTGTGTGTCTATCATAAAAAAAAAAAATAAAAAATAAAAAAAAAATTTTAAAAATGGGTAGGGTGTCTGGTATATCAGTTTTTGTATGTTTGAAATAGTTCACCTCATGAAATGTAATTTTACAAATGAGTAAAATATGATGCCCACAAGGACAGGGATTTAACTTTATTGCTGTATCCCCAGCACCTACAATAATGCCTGGCACACGGTAGACATTCACTACTGGTTGAACAAATAAGATATTTTTTAAGGGACGCCTGGGTGGCTCAGTGGTTGAGCATTTGCCTTCTGCTCAGGTCGTGACCCCGCGCCGCCACCTACTGCACCCCCACCTTGGAGCACTTGGGAGAGATTCATGGTCTTTCGCAGAGGCTCTTTCAGCGCCGTGTAGGTGACTTCACAGGTGATCCCCAATAAGATATCTTGGTGGGCCAGTGTCACCCACACCTTACTGGTGATAGAATAGTTGCCTTTGTCATTAATCACCAGGTACTGAGCTGAGGCTGGATGCTCGTCTCTGCCCTTCTTCCAGGTGACATTGAAGTCCCAGGAGCTAAAGGGGCCAGCAGTACAGTTGAAAGGCACCGGATTTCCTGGGGTTGTCCTCTGAGATGGGCCCATCAGAGAGATGAAGGGCTGCCCAGCTATGAAAGAGAGCTTGTGACCACACAGAACAGGATGCATACGACACTCAATGGCCCTTGAGGGCTGCCCATGGCACGTCAGGCCTTGTGGGCTTAACTACGCACTGTGTCTCGTTCCAGCCATGGGGAGCATAAAACGGAAGATTACAAGTAAACAAGCAAATATGTCATTAAAACTGGGGCTCAGCTTCAGGGAAATGTGAAGTGCAAGGTAAAAAAAGTGCCAGAAGGCTTATTCTAGAAGAGAATGTAGAAGGCTTCCTGAAGAAGGTGACATTTCGAGCTGAACCTGAGGGATGGATAGGAGGCAGCCATGAGAAAGGGCAAAGGAAGAATGTTCTAGAAAGTGGGAACAGCCTTGGAAGAATACCTTGGAAGGAAGAGCTTGGTGGGCTTGAGAGGCTGAGAGAACCAAGCATCATGAACTGAGAGGTCCACATGGGGAAGAGCCTGTGGTACAGGGTGATGCCTCTGACTCTATTCTGAGTGTGACGGGAAGCCATTGGAGATTGTGAACGCAAGGGCAGGTGGCCTCATAGACATGGTTTAGAAGGAAACTGGTTGCTGTGTGGAGGATGGAAGGGAGGATGGCAGGATGGGAGTAGGGACACCAGTAAGGAGGCAGCACAGGCCTGCCTGGATCAGGGTGGTGGGTAATGGGGGGACCCGAGACCCATGTGACAGATACAGCCAGCAGGACTTGGTGACTGAAAAGGTCTGTCCTCCACTATGGGGACACCGTGGATTATGGGGAAATGTCTCCCAGGCTTTTCTCTTGGACATCAGGTGGATGGTTCTGGTTTTGGGGAGAGATGTGGTGAGGACTTGAGATTTCCCTCTTGGACATCAGTGTGAAGTCGAAAGCCACCTGGGGCAGAGACGTTTGGCCCTCCTAATCAGGTCCTTCAATGTGCACATCTCATTGGCATCTACCCTCTGCTTGCTCACCTCCAGGGTTGGGGAGCTCTCTCTACCTGAGGCAGTATTGCCCATCCTCTTCTAGCCTAGCATCTGCATCCTAGTGTCATCCCAGGACAACTGCAGAACTAGATTCTCTTCCCCCTCCAGGCACTCTGAACACCCAAGAAACTGATCAGAAGTCTTAGAATGAAGCTGCACATCTACAAAACATCTTCCTCCCCGTGGAAGATGGGGGAATTCATCCCAGAAAAGGAGACAGAGACAACGAGGTTTAGTGACCTGTACAGGATCATCCAGCCTGCTGCGGGCTAAGAAGGAATGTCAGGCAGGTCTATCTGATTGAGAGTCCTGTACTCTTCCCACAACGCCAGAGATACCAACACTCGAGGGCCCTCTAACTCTGTCTCTCTGGCCCTCTTGCCCTCTCTGACCTAGGTCTGCTAGCCACTCAGACCAGAGCTGACATCAGGGAGCCCAGGTGGGAGGTGGACTCTTTTTCTCTCCCTGTGCTTCCTCAGTCTCTAGCCCTCGTGTCCTCCTGACCCCCAACCTCCCACCACCTTCATTTCCTACCATGTCTACAGTGAGGAAAGGACACAAACAAACACCTTGTCGTAGGCAAAGGGCTAAGCTAAGTCCTCTAGGGCCCAGACCCCTGCAACACAAGACAGCTGGGTTTAGGGATTCCCCAGGGCCTCCCTGCCAGCTCTGAGGGTGTCTTTGGGCAGCACCCAGGACTTACCTGTGAGTCCCAGCAGAAGGGTGGGCAGCAGGGTGCCCAGGGCCTGCCCACGTGTAGTGGCCATGGTGAGGAGGCTCAGTGTCCCAGGTCCGTGCTGGGCACCAACCCTGGATGACTCTGAATGAGCCTGGAAGCTACTGCTTGGTCTCCCAACAGTTGAGGACCAGTCACACACTTCCTGGACACATGCCCACTCAGAGTCTGGAGCAGTGGCTTGAGCCACAGAGAGAGAAGTGGTCTCTGTGGCCCAGGCCTCCTTTCTAAGCCCAAACTCCCAAGCCTGGGGCCTGTAGCCAGGGAGATGTCTGCTACTTTTAGCCTGGGTGCTGACTATCCCTGAAGCCGCATGAGCGGCAGTGGGAGGAGGCCGGACTCCACCCTGAGTTTAGAGCCACAGAGCTCCCTGGGATGTGCGGAGCGTCCTCGACACTGAACAAATGTGACTAATGGCCTGCTCTGCCCAGCCCACTATGCCTCCTGGGTCTACAGAATGGGTTGGATAAAGTGAGCTGGGACATATGCAACCAAATAAAACCAAGGAAAGGGCACAGACGGAAACCCAGTTTCACTAGGCTGGCGCAGTGTGGTGGGGCTTCTCCTGGTGCCCAGAATGATCTAGCAGGCTCTGAGTTGGGGGAAGCCAAATGTTAAATACAGCTACCAAGACCCTGGTCTCTCCCCTTGGCCACTCCCCACCCCCTTATGCTACTAGATTTGGCTTCCCAATGGCTAGCTCTGACATGTATACTTATTCGTTCTTGATCCCTTTTCCCAACGAACAATGATTGGCAGTGAGGATTGCTGTCTTTCCTTCATTGCTGTCACCAGCCTCTAGCAATGTGCTGGGCACATGGTAGGGACTCAATAATAATAAATGGGACCAGGTACCTTCTCAGGGCTAATAAAAAGTGGCAAAAACTGGCTGGGCCCCCAGCCATCTCACTGCCCCCATGCTGTCTGTTTCACCTACCCAGCTGTGGAGAGAGTGGTTAGCCTTGGGGAGACTGCCTTGGAATCTCTCCCTTTGTCACCTCAGCCAGGCATGGCATCCCCCCAAATATAGTTCCTAGGGATGGGGTGCCTGCAGGAAGGAGAAGTAAGCTTTTCCTCCTCCAGGTTTCTCCTGAGGCCAACCACCAGTGGGCTTCCTACACTAAAAGGAGAAAAAGGAAGTGAAAAGAGATGGGGCAGTGGAGGTACAGCCCGCACTTCCCCCCTGTGGACTGGCTGGGAGCCAGGTCCTCAGAGAGCCCCCAGGAAGGAGGATGGCTAAGCTCAGAGTGTCCTGTCAGCAGCCTGCTCACAAGGGTCCCAGAAGCAAGAGATTGAAGCATGGACTCTGAGGGCAGAGCTGCAGAGCTGGATCAGACCGGGCAGGAGAGACAGCTGTGCTGTGGGCACCCCCATTCCACACACACGTGCATGCCCACACATGCGCATGCCCACATGCACATGCACTCCCCACACCCACATGCACGTGCATTCCCTACACACATACACATGCATGCATGCATGCCCACACGAACGTGCACTCCCACAGGGCCCTCAGAAGGACTCACATCTGGGACCCGATTAGGGACTGGATGAGGAACAAAAGGACCACTTTGCCTCCAACCCTTCCAGATCTCACAGCAGAGATTTGGGGGCTGCGCTGGTGGTGGGGAGGGAAGGAGTAGTGTTGGCCCTGTGCTGGATGTATTGTTGGCATCTGGAAACCGTTTTGATGGGGCTAGGCTTTAGACAGGGCCTAACACAGAAGAGCTTTTTCATAAGAGTTTGATGAAATGATTCATCTGTGGCCACCCATTCTTTCAACTCTCCTAGAGCATCTTCCGGCAAGTGTCCAGAAATGTGGGCTTTGCCTAAGAGATGGAGAGGCAAGCAGAAGAAATGTGACAGAGCTAGGCTGGAAGCAGGGCTCAGAGAATAAATAAAACTAGTGTAGGCCGGGACCCCTGCCAAGTTCAGCAGCTCAATGAAGTGGTTGCACCAGTCACAGGACCTTGGTCAAACCCGAGCTTCAGTTTCCTAACATGTAGCAAGAGGCTAGTGATATTTATCTGTGACTGAGTCTTGTGTATATAATGTCTGAAGTCCTGAGCATAAGATAAAAGCTAAATAAATGTGAGCTTCCATCCTGAGAAGTGCGACCCAGTCCCAATACCTCTTAGGCTTCTTCCACCTGTTAACTCCTCCTACTCACCTTTCTGCTCTTATCTCAGCTCTCTCAGTGGAAAGACAGTGAGAGCCACAGGGAGCTTTAGATTTCTAGTATCCATGCTGAAAAAGTAAAAAGAAACATGAAATTAATTTTAACTACTATATTTTAACTCAACATCTGAAATCCTATCATTTCAAAAAGTAAACGCTATAAAAATACTGTGATGTTTACACTTTTTTCTTTAGTCTCTGAAAATTTCAACAAAATGAAATGTAGTCTTACCAAAAAATAAAGTTGTGTTTAATAAAGAAACCACTTCAGTTTTTAAATTTCAATTAATTAGAATTAGATGCAATTAAAAATTCAGTTCCTCCACCTGCATTTTGCCCCATGCAAAAGAATGAAACTGGACTGCTTTCTCATCCTATACACAATAAAACCTCCAAATGTATTAAAGATCTAAATATGACACCTGAAATCACAAAACTTCTTAAAGAAAACACAGATCAATAATATCTCGGACATTGGCCTTACTAACATTTTTTTCGATATGTTTCCTGGGGCAAGGAAAACAGAAGCAAAAATAAACTCTTGTGGCTACATCAAAATAAAAGGTTTTTGCACAGGAAAGGAAACCATCAACAAAATGACAAGCCAACCTACCAAATGGGAGAAGTTATTTGCAAAAGGTGTACCCAATAAGGGATTATTATTCAAATATATAAATAACTTCTACAACTCAACACCAAAAAAACCTCTCCAACCTGATTTTAAAATGGGCAGAAGACCTGAATAAACATTTTTCCAAAGAAGACATGCAGTTGGCCAACAGACACATGCTCAGCATCACTCACTATCAGGGAACTGCAAATCAAAATCACAATGAGGTATCACTTCACACCTGTCAGAATGACCAGAATCAAAAAGATAAAAAACAATAAGTGTTGCTGAGGATGGGAAGGAAAAGGAACCCTCGTGCACTGTTGGTGGGAATGCATATTAGTGCAGCCACTGTGGAAAACAATATGGAGGTCCGTCAAAAAATTGAAAATAGAACCCTATGATCCAGTAATTCCACTACTTATCCACTATTTATCCACTTATCCACTATTTATCCAAAGAAAATGAAAACAGTAATTTGAAAAGATATATGTATCCCTATATTATTGCAATATTTACAATAGCCAAGATAGAGATATAACCTAAATATCCACCCATAGATAGAGAAGATATTATATATATATACACACACAATGGAATATTACTCACCCCTAAAAGAAGAGGAAATCTGGCCGTTTGCAACAACATGGATAGAGCTAGACAGTACAATGGTAAGTGAAGTAAGTCTGAAAGAGAAAGGCAAATACCATATGATTTCATGCATATGTGGAATTTAAGAAACAAAGCAAATGAACAAACTAAGAAAAAAAGAGACAAGCAAACAAAACTCCAGACTCTTGAATACAGAAAGCAAACTGATAGTTCCCAAGGGGAGAATGGGTGGGAGGATGAGTGAGATAGGTGATGGGGATTAGGAGTACACTTATCATAATGAGCAATGAGTAATGTATAGTATTGCTGAATCATTATATTGCACACCCAAAACTCATATAATACCATATGTTTACTTCAATTTTAAAATATGTGTGTGTGTGTATATATATATATATTTTTAAATACATTTTATAAATATGTATATATTTTTTTTAATTCACTTCTTTTGTGGCACTTGCCACATTTCAAATGTTCAGTAGCCATTGGTTGCCATTTTGGACAGTACTGTCTTGGGTGAAACATTCCTTCCTTAGGAAAGCCATCTTTACCCTGATGTTCAACCCCCACCCCCCCACACACACACACAAATTTGGGTACTTCTCTAGCATAGCACTTTTCACCGATCTAATTTATTTTATAACTTGCAATTAGTTGCATAATTTCCTTTATTAAACTGTAAGCTCTGTGAGGGCAGTGCCCATGTTTTTGTTTACCACTGTGAATAAGTGCCGGAGGCATGGTAGGTGCTCAATGAATGTTTGTTGGTTGGATGAACGAATGTTTGGATAAACAAACAAGAAAGGATGTGTGCTCTGGGGGTAAGGAAAAGGAGGA
This sequence comes from Canis aureus, assembly GCF_053574225.1. Classification (NCBI taxonomy): domain Eukaryota; kingdom Metazoa; phylum Chordata; class Mammalia; order Carnivora; family Canidae; genus Canis; species Canis aureus. The sequence goes on along the minus strand of NC_135636.1, from coordinate 24,817,998 downwards.
GGCACTGCTAATGAGAAAGCAGAGAAGGCTTCCTGGAGGAATTGACTTTGTCCCCAAGGGCCCTGTTCTTCCCTTAGTCTTCAATCATGCCACCTGCAAGAAAGGAAGGGACTGGCAACACCAGGCTGGGGCTCTAAGGGGTATAACCGTGGGCAATCTGCCTATGAAGGGCAGCTGAAGCTGGATGTCTTGAGGAGAAGTGGGAGATTAGAATCCTCTCTGGGGTTGCCTGAGGAGTGCCAAGGTAACCACAAGGCTCAGCCAAGCTGGACCTTGTGCCCATTGGGCGAGGCTAGGCGAGGGGAGCCACACCAATCTTCTTGATTCCAGTGACAGCAGGAAGTGGATCTCAAACAATTTGCAAGTACAATGTCTTATGGATGGAAGGCCCCAAGAGAATAATGCATCATGAGTGTGGACCCGAGCCCTGGCCTAATGGGCTGAAGAGTCAGAGAGACAGAACCTAGTTCCTCAGAAAAGAGACAACAGTGATCCCTAAAATCCAACCCCGTCTTGCAAGGATCCATCACCATTCCCCCTACCTCATCTTCTCAGATGAGGCTTAGATTCAGCCTAGACAAGCCACTCCTGTCACCCTGCTGCTCCTCCAAAAATGTGTGTCTCCCAAGACGGTGATCCATCTCCTTGAGGACAGGAACCACTGTCCACTTGCTCCATGTCTGAGTCTTCAGTACCTAGCACAGCACCTGACACATGTATGCTAAATGATTTCATTTCATTATGAGTTTTCTCATTCCCACAACAGCTCTTTATAGAGCACCAATTACATGCCAGGAGCCAGCAAGCCGCTGAGCAAGTGAGCAGTGAGCACTTGCTCACTTGGTCTCCACCCTCCATTCTCAGGAAGCTATGTTCTAGAAGGGAGCCTAAAAATAAAAGAACAAGTATGCACCATCATTTCAGGGAGGGTTAACTGATATGAAAGACTGCATGGGAAAACCTCGGGGGGGGGGAGGGGTGGAGGGAGATGCATGTGAACTGAGACCTGAATGAAGGGAAGCCACGGGCCCATCTTGGAGAAAAGAGCTGCAGAGAAGGACTCAGCATGCAAGGTGGGTGTGAGCTGGGTGCAGCTGGTTGACAGCAGGTCATCAAACAGGAGCAGGGGGAGGGGGACAAATGGTCATGGCAGAAACCACAAGGCCTTGTCTCATGGGCTGTGGTAAAGAGGTTGGATTACAATTGTATGCAATGCATCAATAGGCTGAGGGCAGAGGTGTGATAAGATCTGATTTGTAAGTACTCGCAGGTGGCTGGGAGCGGGGTAGGAGGAGGGTCAGGGTGGTGGGGGAGGAGGGTGGTATGGGGAGTGGAGGAGGTAAAGCAAGAGGCCACTGTAGCTGTGGAGTCTGGAGCTTGGGGGAGAGACAAGGATAGTGGGGAGGGGGAGATAGACATTTGCAAAGTGTCAGCAGGTGAAGGGTTTCCATACTGCATGAGGTAGGGGCAATTGGGAAAAAATGGAGAGGACGGAGAGGGGGAGGGTCCCAGGGCTGGGGTTGTGATCTGGGCTCTGCTACCAGTTTGCAGGGTGACCTTGGGCCACCTCTCTGGGCCTCAGATTCTACAACTGGACTTGGAGAGGTTTGAGTCAGGTGACCTCCAAGGACCCTCTTGCTTGAATATTCACCAGCTGGGTTCCTTTCCTGCAGAGAGGGGTCCTCCCCAGCCCAGGCCTCCCACACACAGTGCCTGCTAAGCCTGCTTCTCCAAGCAAAGGGCAGAGTGAGCACTACAGGTGTGAGACCCCTGCAGCTGCGCAGGGCATGCACTATGACAGACTTGCACCTGATGTCCTGCTCTGCCATCACGACCTTGAAACTCGTAATGATTTCTGAACAAGGGGCCCTGCATTCTCAGTTTGTACTGTTAATTATGTGGCCTGTGCCACCACCTGGCCTTGGCCTCCTTGCCGAGAGGAGGTGAACTGCCACAGAGGTAGGTAGCAGGCATCCTGCAGGGTGGTAACAGATAAGGTAGGAGGCCCCCCAGGCCACTGAGCACCAAGATGGGGGACCCTGGCTGGGCTCCCTGTCCCCAGCACCTAGTAGGTGTCTACTAGGCAGCTGCCATGGAAACAGGGGAGGTGACTGTAGGTGACTGTACATGTAGGTGCAGGGTGACTGGGAGGGCCTGTGAGGAGACAGACTCCAGGCAATGGAAGGCCAAGAGTAGAGAGTAGGGGAGGGGCAGGCTCCTAGGCTTGGGGGCAACCTGGGCTTGGGCTGGGGGTGAGGGGCATCTACCTCGGAGAACTTCAGATAAGCTGGAAGTCCCACGAAGAGGAGGGTCCCCCTGCAGGGTCACGTGGGCCACCTCGCAGATGACCTGGGAGCGAACATCCCCCGGGGCCAGCACCAGCTTGGTTGTGCTAGAGATGCTGTAGGAAGCGTTGTCTTCGTCTCGGTACACACTGGTATGAGAGGCTGTCAGTTCATTCCCGTTTTTGAACCATCTCAGGGTGATGTTTCTGTGGGAGAAGCCGTGCGACTTGCAGGTGAAGCTCACTGTCTGCTGAGGCATGACCCTGGCCGTAGGGCCGGACACCACGGGGGTAGAGGGTTTGGCTACAAGAGGAGCATCAATGAACAGTAAGCATGACTGTGGTCATCAGCACTAACCGTACGTGTGTGACACTGTGGAGAAGCCTCAGCCCTCCTGATAGTGTGAGGAGGGCAGTGTCATCTCCTCATCAACCGAGGAGGACACGAGGTTCCAGAGCTGAACTGTGAATTGGGCCCAGGGGCTCAGGTGCAGTTAGTTCCAGGCCTGACCTCAGAGTCCCTTCTCTCCTCTGCCAGGTGACTTCCCAGCAATCTGGGCACAGGAAGGACATTTCTGATGGCTCTCACTCTTGGTATCCAGGGTTCCTCCCTCCCACCCTGGAAACCTCAGAGAGCCTGTGCAGCTTCCTTACAGAGGAAGCAGGGGCGGAGCAGGACCCCATGGAAGCCAGAACCAGGCTGGTTGGCTGACCAGAGGTGTGGCCATGGCACAGCACGGCTCCCCCATTTGTGAAATGGGACAGCGGGCATTTCTCTTTCCCTGGGGTTGCAGTGAGGGGCAAGTGAGGCAATGACGCAGTTGTTTGGAATTTAACACAGAAATGCAGATGAAAGGAGCAGATGAATCAGAAAGTGACCTACAATTAAGTCAACCTCATTATAATGTTGAATCCCCCTGTGAATATTCTCCTCAAGCCCTAGTAAATGGAGCTGCTTGCCCCTGTGCAGAGCTTGGCTTTGGAAATTTTTCCCTATGATTTCCTTATCTGTAAAAATGAAGACAACTTTGTGAGAGAACCCCCCTGGATAGTCTCTGTCTATACCTCACCAAGGAACCAAACTATTTTCATCCGGGTACAAAGAGGTTACTCCGACCCCTTACTGCATCCCTAGGGACTTCCTGTGGCCTCCAGGCTTCTTGTCCACAACTGAGCAAGTGTCCCACTTTCCCTGCCCGACAGTGACACCATCCTCCTTTTCCTCTGAGTTTCTGCACTGCAAGCAATTATGGGGAAGGGTCCTTCTGGCTGCCAAGACTTGCTGATGCCACAGCAACAGAGGGAAGACGTGGGGTCCCAAGAACTGAGTCTAGAATAGGAACTCTTGCTCAAGAGACTTAAAACACCCTCCAGAAGACGCCCCCCGTCGTCCTCAGGGGATGTGCCACTGGGAAGTTCTGTAATACTTGTACCATCAGGATGAAGCTACCTTCCCTGTCTCTGTCCAGGGGCTGTGGGGAGATTAAGTCACTATTTTGTGATTTAGAACTCGAATTGCATGAAGCTTTCTTTACAGACTCACAACATATGCCCAAACTCTGGCATCATTTCCAAAGTGAGATGTCAGAGTAAACATTGAGCCTGTGCCTCTTCTCACTGTGATTTTTCTGAAGCTGAAAGAAAGACATTGACCCACCTCTCTGCCAAGGGGGCATTTATTGTCACTGGAAGGGAAGGGAACTTAAGCTTCATGAGAGAGAAGCTCTTGCCTGTTTTGTTCCCTGCTGCTTCCCCAGCACCCAGAGCAGAGCCTGCACACAACAGGTGCTCAATAAGTGCTGAGTAAAGAGAACAGTGATACATTGAGGGGAGTGCTCTCTGGAGCCAGGGTTGAGGTCAGATCTCGTGACTGGGTAAGTCACTCAGACTTTCATTCCCTTATCCCTGGAACCAGAGGGCTGGTCAGGATTGGAAAAGGTAAGAGCTGTGGAGCCCTCAGCCTGCGATTCTAGATTTTCCCACTATTTTCCCACTGGTCACTTTGAGCAAATAGCATAACATCTCTAGACCTCAACTTCTCTGATCTGTGGAAGGGGCTGAAATCAGGGGTACCCACTACAACACCTGATTCTTAGCAGTTGCCTAGACAATGGAGGGCATTCTTATTGACTTGTCACAACCAGGGGAAGAAGGATGTCATGCCATACCCACCACTCACGGTGACCAGGGTGCCTGGTCCAGACTTCAACTCCACATCGGGGTTTCCTTTCTGGAACTTCACACAATAGTAGGTTCCCGTGTCTGCTGGGGTGGTATTACTGATGCGGATGGAAAAATCCATGTTGTTCCTCTTTGTAGAGTCTGAAGCATTTGTTACTCGGGGGAAGTGGCCTCCTTTGTAATGGAAGATCACCTCCCGGCCTGGCCCGGTCCCCCTGAACCACACAACTTTCCCAACGGGGATCAGGGAGGTCAGGGTGCAGCGCAGAGTGGCTGTCTCTCCAGCCGCGACAGACACTGACTTCTCAGGCTGGATCACCTGCAGCTCTGCCTCACCTGCCACACCTGGAGGGGAAACAAAGCAGTCATTTATCCATCCTTATGTGATCCTGCATGTTTCCTCAAGGGTTGATCCACAACAGCTCATTGACTGAGTGCACCCCGTGAGTGGGACGTGACTCGGCATGTTGCATGTACATGCATGCAGCCCTCAAAATGAGCTTATAAGGTGAGACCCTATCCGAAATGAGGAAACTAAGGCACAGAGAGACACAGTGGTGTGGCACACCAGGTCTGAGTGCCTCAACACTCTGGAAGCATCATACTTCACCAAAAGTCTCTGGGTGTCCACTTTCTAGCCTCATGAAAGTTTGTACTTTCTGATCCCTGGCATTCAGCAGGACCACGAGACTTCGTTAGACCACTGTGTGTGAGCTGAAGGGAACATGTATTTTCTGGGCTGTGCATTTAACTTCAAGAACCTCTGTGGACCGACTTTCCTCTTTCACATGCAAATCCCATGCTGAGGTCCCTTCCTTTGTCTGGATACTTGAGTGACAGTGATGGCAGAGCCTCCAATACACAAGGAACAGGTAGTTTAAATGAGAAGTAACACAATGTTTTAAATCTCTGGGATTTTTTTCCCATTCTGAAATCACATTATATTAGTTTCCAAATGCTGTTGTAACAAATTATTAAACATTTAGTGCCTGAAAACTGTATAAATGTAGTATCTTAAAATTCTGGGATCAGGAATCCAAAATTAGTGTTGTTGGGCTAACACCAAGGGTCAGTCATGATGCCTTTCTTCCGGAGATCTCTTCCCTGCTTTTCCAAATTCTAGAAGCTGTCCACATTCCTTTACTCATAGTTCCCATATTCTAACATATCAAATTCTTGCCTCTATTCCCACTTCTCCTTTTCTACCTTTGGCTTTCCTGCCTCCTTCTTACAAAGACTCTTGTGACTATGTCGGGGCCATTTTGATAATCTAAAATAATCCCACATCAAGATTCATAACGACTTCTGCAAAATCTCCTTGGCTGTGTTAGAGAGAACTGTTCACAGGTTCTGGGTATTAGGATACGGACCTCTGTGCTAGGCCACGTTGACCACATGTCTTCCCAGGCAATTATAGAAACCAGTTAGTTAGATAACCTTTTGTATAGCACAGGCTGAGTGAGCAGGCAACTTATTAGAAGGACTATTCAAGCAGGGAGCTGATGAAGCTCTTTGTAAAATAAAACTAGAAATCAGTAACAGAAGAGGAAATCAATATTCTCAAATCTATTGAAATGAAACAACACACTCTTAATAAGCAAAAGGGTGAGGTAGGAATCACAGAGGATTTAGAGGACATCTTGAGATAAATGTAAATAGAAACACACACAAAAAAGAAAAAAGAGAAAATGGAAACACAACATGCCCAAACCTATGGTCTGAGGTGACAGCAGTGCCAGCCAAAATTTATAGGTGTAATGCTTAGATTTAGAGAGAGGCAAGATCACAAATCTATTAACAACTATCATTGTAAGACATTAGAAAAAGACGTGAAAAATAAACCCGAAGCCAGCGCAATGAAGGAAGTAAAGAAGACTAGAGATTTAAAAACTGTGCATAGAAAAACAAGAGGGAAAATAAACAAACTCGAGTACCTTTTCAGAATGACCAACAGAGTTGACAAATTTGAACTAGATTGACTACAAAGAAAACAGAAATAATTTCACCACCTAAAGTCAGAAATAAGAGGAATATATTACTAACCATTCGATAAAAATAAAGGGGATGCTAAAAGAATATCTCAAACATTGTACACCAATTAACCAGATATCCGAGATTAAATGGACAAATTTCGAGACACCCTCAACTTACTATGACTGAATCATGAACACATAGAACTTCTGAATAGGATATCACTAGTAAAGGGACTGAATTGATAATCAAAAATCTCCCAACAAAGAAAAGCCCAGGACCATATAGCTTCATGAGAGACTCTTTCCAAAAATTAAAAAACAAACAAACACAACACTAACACTAATCTTCTTCAAACTATTCCAAAAAATTTAAGAGGAAAAAAAGTCTCCTAAGTCATTTCTCGTTTCTGAGACTCATCCTAGGGCAGCGTTATGCTGATAGCAAAGCCAACAAAGGAACTACAAGAAAACTGCACACCAATATCTTGTCTGAATATTGATGGAACAATGCTCAACAAAGCATCAGCAACACCAGTTCAACACCATATTAAAAGAATTATACACAATGACCAAGTGAAATTCCTCGTGGAATACAGGGATGATTCACACATGAAAATCAGACAGTGTAATAGACCAAATTTCAGAATTAAGAATACATGAACATGATATCTCATTTGATGCAGGAAAATCAGTCAACAAAATTAAAGATTTTTCATGATAAAAACAAGTAAACTACCAATAGATGGAAACTTCTATAAAACGATAAAGTAATACATGCAAAACCATAGCTGACATCGTGCTTCATGGGGAAAGTCTGAAAGGCTTTCTCTAAGACCAGGAACATGGCAAAGATGTCTACTTTCACCACTTGTATCAACACAATACTGGAGATTCCAGAAATGCAATTAGGCAAGAAAAATAAGTAAATAGCACTTAAGCTGTAGAGGAATAGGTAAAACTATGTCTTTTGTACATGACCTGATTTCATGAGTAGAATCCTAAAGATTCCTCACATAAACATAAACTGTTAGACTTAATAATTGATTCAGCTCATTTGTGTTATACAAAATCAATAGTCACGAACCAGGAGCGTTCTATATGCTAGTGATGAGCAACTCAAAAAGGTAATTCAGCAAACAATTCCACTTATACTAACATCAAAAAATATAAAATACTTAGAAGTAAATTTTTGCATGGACACAAAACACTGAAAAATGCAGAACATTGCTGAAAGAAATGAAAGAAGCCATAAGTAAATGGAAAAACATCCTGCATTGGTGGATTGGCAGACTTCATCAGGATTACCTAAAGCAATCTTGAGATTCAAACACTATCACTATCAAAATCAACATGGCTTTTTTTTTTTTTTTTTTGCCAAACCGAAAATCCCCCCTCTAAAATTCATCTCAAGGGACGCCAAATCACCAAACAATCCTGGAAAAGAACATAGTTGGGGAACTCACACTTCTTTATTTGAAAATCTATTACAAGCTGTAATAATCATGGTACTGTGATACTGAGAATAGAATACAGATATACAACAATGGAATATAATAGAGACCCTAACAAACCCTCACATGTAAGGTCCAATGATTTTCAACAAGAGTGCCAAGGCTATTCAATAGAGGAAAGAACAACCCTTTCAACATTGGGTTCTAGGAAAAAGATATCTAATGTGAAGAATAAAACTCAAATTAGAGTTCATTTTTCTATGTAGAGCAAGGTAAGGGTTCAATTTTATTCTTCACATTAGATATCTTTTTTCCTAGAACCCAATGTTGAAAGGACTTAAGTGTAAGAGATAAAACCATAAACATCTGAGGAAAAACTATAGGCAAAACTCATGAAATTGGATTTGGAAGTGATTTCTAGAGCATGACCTCAAAAGCACACATAAGAAAAAAAGAATATATGAATTGGACTTCACCAAATTTAAAAACTTTGTACAGCAGAAGGCAATATCAAAAGTGACAAAATAACTCAGAGAATAGGAGAAAGTTAACTCACATTTTGCAAAGCATATTTCTCACAATGGATTAATAACCAGCATTATAAAGAACTATAATTGAACAACCAAATAACAAAATGCCCGGTTAAAAAAAATGAACCAAAGACTAGAATAGACATTTCTCCAAAGAAGGTATTCAAAAGGTGAGAAAGCACATGACAAGATGTTGAAGATCACCAGTCATTGGAAAAATGAAAATCAAAACCACAGTGAGATATCTCTTCATTCCTTAGAATGGCTGGCTTTTATCAAAAACAAAACAATACAATACAATAAGAAATCAGAAAATACGGGTTGACTAAGCTGTGGGGAAATTGAAACTCTCATACGTCATTGGTAAGAATATAAAATGGTGCAGCCACAGTAGAAACAATGGTGTTCTTCAAATTTAAAATACATAATTTACCATATGACCAAACAATTCAACTCTTAGGTAAATATCCACTAAATTATAAGTATGTAGTCAGGACATCAATGTTCATACCAGCATTATTCTTAATAATTGAAGGTTAGTAGAAAAAATTCATTTCCATCAAGTGATGAAGGAGAAACAAAATGTTAATGTAGATATATTCGATGGAATATTACTCAGCCTTGATAAACAATGACATTTTGATATACTCTATGGGTGAACCTAAAAAATACTATTGTAAAGTGATAAGCCATATACAAAAGGACAGATATGTGATTCCAGTGATATGAAATATTGAGGAAAGACAAATTCATACATACAAAAAAGTAAAATAGACGTTCCTAGTAGTTGTAGCTGAAGAAGGAATGAGGATTTCTTGTCCAATGGATGGGGAGTGTCTGCTTGCGATGTTGAAAGAGTTCCTGAAATGTACAGTGGTGCTGCTTTCACAATATTGTGAATGCACTTAAGCCACTGAATTGTATCCTTAAGAATGGCTGAAACAGTAGATTTTATGGTACACGTATTTTAGCACAGTAAGAATTGTATGCTCACAGAAGGTAATCACCCCATGTAAAGCTTTGTACTAGAAATAAATGGTTGGTGGGAAAAGAGAAAAGATATGGTTCCAAAGGCTGTAGATTTGAGAAACCTGCCCTTCAAGGGGGAGATAGAACCATGGGAGCCACAAACAGGGGAAATAGCAGGCTTCAAACTCATGTTCTGAAAAGAATTATGGATGGCTGGCTATATCTGGACAATGAACTATGTGTTGAAGGGATCTGAGTCACCCTCAGGCAATCCTTTAATTGCAGCTGCAAGACTTTGCAGGTGGATTTCCGGTCTCAGTGACCAACCAGTCTCTGGGGACATCAAGAAATACAAAATCACTCCTTTCCTTGAAGTGTCCTAAAAACCAGGCAGAGACATAAATCAGAGGAGCAGCTGCTGTGGCACCACACATACACCCAGGGTTCTTTTCTATTTCTTGGTTACTCCTCAGCGAGAACATTGTCATTCACCCTTGCTGAGTGGGAACTGGTAAAACCCATGCACTTAGCAGTTTGCAAGCAAACATGCCTCCTCAGGGGGGCACATGCTGTAACAGGCAGGTTGCGGGCCTGCTAAGAACTTCAGGTGGTGTGGTTTGTAAGTCTGGAGAAGCAGATTGGGGTCAGGAAACTGAACTGCTAAGATAAAAAGGGGAAGAAATAGAAATGTGTGTTGGATGGTAAAATGGAGAGAATATTGGAGGAGAGAGGGAAGAAGATTGCGAGGGTCAAGGTTGAAGAGGACCCAGTGAAAGGTGAAAATCTGTCATTTTGTATCTATAAAGTTCACATTTCTACCTCTAGCCCAGACCTTGCTCCTGACTCCAGATTTGTGTGTCCAACCAGCCTCTTGACATTTTCCTTAGATAGAAATCAACCTATCACAGTTAATATTTCCCAAACTGAACTCCTCAATTGCCTCCACATTCTTGCACATTTCCCAGACGCTCAAGTCCCAAGGCCTTGGAGCTTTTCTTTCCCACCCCAAATCCTACATATCAGGATATCCTGACCTCTCCTTCTGCATGGACCGCAATCTGACCTCTTTCCCCTTTCTCTTGGCTGCTAGCTTGCTCAAGACTTTTCCTCATTTGCCTGAACACAATGAGCTCTTGAATGCTCTAGTTGCTTCTGTCTATGCGCCAAGGTGGTCATTCTACACCAAATACTAGAATAATTTAGAACTCATATGGGATCGCGTCACTTATTCTTCCAAACCTTGTAATGGCAACCATTTCAGTCAGAGTCAATGCCCAAGTCCTTGAATAGAGCCAGAGGATTCTACTCTCATGCTGTTCCCATGCTGTTCAGCAAGGCTCTTCCCCAGAAAATCATGGCCAACCTTCTTATAATCTGTGCTCTATCTCCCTTCTCACGATGGCCACTCAGGCACCTGTGTAAATACATCCCACCATGAAGATTCTCTCATTGTCTTATCCAGATGATCTGTCATGTTTTTTTCCCTTAATACTCAAAAGTTGCTGAATGCAATGTCGTTTCCGATTTGTTATGTCTATTGTTTCCTGTCCTTTCCTCCATTATGACATACATTCCATGAGTGCTACTACTTTGTCTCTTCTATTCACCAGTGTGCCCTATGTTCGTGTAATACTCCTTGTTGCTTAGTATGTGTATAGTAAATATTTGTGCAATGTGTGAAGAGTGCAATGTGACCATGTTCTGAGACCCTGAGGTCTATCTTCATTGGAGAATTTCTCAGGGAGTTACATCAGAATCTGAGCTTCCCACATGCATGGCTTGGGAGAAACAACTATTTGCATATACCCAGGAAACAGAAGAGTCTGAGAGAAGCAAACCACAAATGCTTTTCTCCACACTCCACCCTTCCCACACTGTTTGGCAGATCTACAGGAATCTCATGGGATGGCAGTGGGGCTGTAGGCTTTGAGAAGATCAATGCCTAGGCCCATGAGATTTAGCATCAGATTGCCTAAAATCACTCATACCCCTCCCATGTACCATTGAGGGATTTGGACCTTTGCCTGCCTCCTCTTCTTATCTGTAAGATAGAAGTGACAAGAATGTCTAGCTTGGATACTAAGGTAACGTGACATAAGAGATGTAGGTATTTCCAGGTGTGTGTGCTACATGGTGAGTGTTCAAGAAATTGGACACTTATTCCTCATGAGATTTCCTGACATGGAGGCATCACCCAACATCAGATAATTGGGATTGGGACGAAGATAAGATTTAATTAGAGATGCAGATCATACAGTCAGTAGGCTCCACAATGTTTTATCCTTCTTTCCCCTCTTCCCACCCAGATCCTACATGAAGGGGGATCTCCAGAGTAGTAATGCACAAAGTTCTAGTCATTTTGTCAAGAGAGAAACTTGCTTTACTTAAGAACTTAGTGGAGGGTGAGCAATAGGTTTAGAGAATTCAAAAGAGAGTGAGTAGCTGAGAGACAAGGATCCAAATATCTGTTCAGTGTTCATTTTATGGAGACTGGACATGTTATGAAAAAAAAAAAGCAAAATGTTTTCAAAAAATCCCATGTGTGGACCTCTACAGAGGTAGGACGACAGAAGGAGAGGGGACCCTAATTTTGTTGGTTCCTGGAATTCACCTAGATAGTTATCAAATCAATCTGAACTCATGTGAAATCAACTGGAGATCTGAGAATTGAATTTCCGCAATTCTACAAATAGAATAGTGACCGCTTTTTGCAAGGTAGGAGGTGCAGAGTTGTGAGTACAGGGCGCTATATCAAAAGATAAACCACAGAGAGAGGAAGCATCTGTAAGGCAGGTACCAGAACGAGATATAGCAGTGGAGTAAAAATTTGGAACTTTTATAAGTCTGTTACAGTGGGAGACATTCCTGTCTGAAAGGCTCAGGTAGTCAAGTGGGGCTGAACCCCAGGTGGGACTGGGACGTCAGGATCCCCAGGATCACAGGAATAACAGGGAAGGCAGCAGAGTTCGCAGGCATTGGAGTGGGGAAGCCTGTTGCATCAGCATGCTCAGAGTGGGCTTTCAGCTAGGTGTTGCCGTAAACCATGAACGGTGGCATGTTCGGTGACCACTCTCTAAGCAGGGGCCCAGGAAACTGAAAAACCCCAGGAGACCCCGTTCCCTCTCCAGGAGGAACCACGTGGGTGCATGCCAGAGCAGCCCCTAAAATTTAGAGACTCCAAACAGTGTTGTGTCCTGAGATAAAACCACTCGGTAACAGGCTGGGTGAACACAGAGTGTTCTCTCTCTTTCTTTTGTTTCTATATTCCTTTGATTTGTTTTGTTTGTATTTTTCTGGTGTGGTTGCTATTTTTTTTTATTTTCTCTCTCTTTCTTCTATTCTTTCTGGATGTAATGACGAGACAGAGAAACTCATTCCAATAAAGAGGCAGTACGGACTGCTAGGGATTAAAGCAACGTGGATATAAGTAGGATGTCAGCACTAGAATTCAGAACAATGAGTATAAAGATACAAGCCTGGCTAGAAAAGAAATGTTCTCTGCTAGAGAATCTCTTACTGGAGAGATAAAAGAACTAAAATATAATTAGGCTGAAATAGAAAAAGCTATTATTGAGATGTGGCCAAAAATGGAGGCTCTAAGTGTTAGGATAAATGAAGCAAAAGAGAATTAGAATATAGAAGGCAAAAGGCAACTGTGAAAGAGAGAAAAAGGCAGTGTGAAAAAGAGAAAAACTATGGAATCACAAAGGGAGATCAGTGATAGCATAAAGCAAAATAATACTAGAATACTAAGGTTGCAGAGGTGGAGGAGAGAGACACAACAGAGACAGATATGGAGAGAGAGATGCAGATTTAATTGAACAAATTGTAGTTGAGAACTTACCTAATCTGGAGAAGGAAACAGGCATACAAGTCTAGGAGGCACAGGGAACTCCTTTTCTAAATCAATAAAAATATGTCAACACCTCAATAAAAATATGTCAACACCTCGACATATAATAGTGAAACTTGCAAATCTCAGAGACCAAGAGAAAACCCTGAAAGCAGCTCAGAACAAGAAGTCTGGAACCTACAAGGGTAGAAACATAAGGCTAGCTGCAGAGCTGTCCATAGAGACCTGGCAGGACAGAAAGGCATGATATATTCAAGATGCTCAATGAGAAAAATATGCGGCCAGGAATACTTTACCCAGCAAGGCTGTCAATCAAAATAGAAGGAGTGATAAAGAAATTCTAGGACAAACAGAAACTAAAGGAATTTGTGAACACTAAACCAGTACTGCAAGAACTATTAAATAGGAGCCTTGGAGCAAAGAGAGAGCCCAAAAGTAACATAGACTAGAAAGGAACATAGACAATCTATAAAAACAGGGACTTTACAGGTAATACAATGGAATTCAATTCCTATCTTTCAATGATTACTGTGAATGTAAATGGGCTAAAAACCCCAATCAAAAGGCACAGGGTGTCATATTGGATGAAAAGCAAGACCCATTGATATTGTGTCTGCAAGAGACTCATTTTAGACTCAAAGACACCTCCAGATTGAAAATGAAAGGGTGGAGGACCATTTATCATTTTAATGCACATCAATAGAAAGATGGGGTAGCAATCCTTATGCCAGAAAAGCTAGATTTTAAAACAAAGAGTGTAATAAGAGATGATGCAGGACACTGTAAGACAATTAAAAGGTCTGCCCAACAAGAAGATTGTAAATATTATGCCTCTCTGTGGGAGCAGCTAATTATATAAACCAGTTAATAACAAAATTAAGGAAACACATTGATGATAATATAATAATACTAGGGAACTTTAACACCACACTCATTGCAGTAGACAAATCATCTAAGCAGAAGGTCAACAAGAAAACAAGGGCTTTGAATGACAGACCAGATGGACTTTACAGATGTATTCAGAGCATTTCCTCCTACATCAACAGAATACACATTTTTCTCGAGTACACATGGAACATTCTCCAGAAATCATCATATAATGAGTCACAATCACGTCTCAAATGGTACCAAAAGATTGGGATCATCCTTTGCATATTTTCAGACTACAATGCTTTAAAACTTGAATTAAATCACAAGAGAAAATTTGGAAGGAACACAAATACATGGAGGTTAAAGGGCATCCTACTAAAGAATGAATGGGTCAACGAGGAAATTACAGAAGAATTTTTCTTTTATTCAAGGAAATAAATGAAAATGAAAACACAAGAGTTCAGAATCATTGGGATGCAGCAAAGATGGTGTTAAGTGGGTGTATATAGTATTACAGACCTTTCTGAAGAAACATTGAAGTCTCAAATATAGGGGCAGCCCAGGTGGCCCAGCAGTTTAGTGCTGCCTTCAGCCTGGGGCCTGATCATGGACACCTGGGATCGAGTCCCACATCGTGCTCCCTGCATGGAGCCTGCTTCTCCTTCTGCCTGTGTCTCTGCCATTCTCTCTCTCTCTCTCTCTCTCTCTCTCTCTGTGTGTGTCTCTCAAAAATAAATAAACAAAATCATGAAAAAGAAAGTCTCAAATACACAACACAACCTTACATCTAAAGGAGCCAGAAAAAGAACAGCAAAGAAAACCTAAGCCCAGCAGGAGAAGAGAATTAATAGAGATTAGAGCAGAACTCAATGAAATAGAAACCAAAAGAACAGTAGAACAGATCAATGAAACTAGGACATGATTCTTTGAAAGAATTCATAGGATTGATAAACTCCTGGCCAAACTTACCAAAAAGAAACGAGAAAGCAACCAGATATCGAAAATCATATGATAGGGGAGAGATCACAGCCCACACTGAAGAGAGACAAACAATTATAAGAATATATTATGAGCAATTTTATGCCAGCAAATCAGGCAATCTGGAAGAAATGGATGCGTTCCTAGAAACATGTAAACTACCAAAACTGAAACAGGAAGAAATAGAAAAATTGAACAGACTCATAACCAGGAAAGAAATTATAGCAGTAATTAAAAATCTCCCAACAATCAAGAGTTCAAGACCCCATGGCCTCCCAGCAGAATTCTACATAATATTTAGAGAAGATTGAATAGCTATTCTCCTGAAACCGTTTAAAAAAATAGAAATGGAAGGAAAACCTCCAAACTCTTTCTATGAGGCCAGCATTACCTTGATCCCAAAACCAGACAAAAACCCCAACCAAAAAGGAGAATTACAGACCAGTAATCCCTGATGAACAGGGATGCCAAACTTCTCACCAAGATACTAACTAATAGGATCCAACAGTACATTAAAACGATTATTCATCCTGACCAAGTGGGATTTATTCCAGAGCTGCTAGGGTGGTTCAACATCTGCAAGTCAATCAATGTGATTCACCATATTAACAAAAGAAAGGGCAAGAACTGGAGCACCTGGGTGGCTCAGTTGGTTAAGTGTCTGTCTTAAGCTTAGGTCATGACCTTGGGGTCCTAAGATTGAGACTATGTCAGGCTCCCTGCTCAGCGGGGAGCCTGCTTTTCCCTCTCTCTCTCTGCCACTCCCTCTGCTTCTTCTCTCTTCCTCAAATAAATAAATGAAGTTTTTTGGAAAAAGAAAGGACAAGAACCATATGATCCTCTCAATAGATGCAGAAAAAGCATTTGACAAACTACCGTATCCTTTCCTGATTAAAACTGTCTGCAGTGTAGGGATTGAGGGGACATACCTCAATTTTGTGAAAGCCATACGTGAAAAGCCCACTCCTGTATCATCCTCAATGGGGGAAAAAGTGAGAACTCTTCCCATAAGGGCAGGAACACCACAGAGATGTCTACTTCCACCACTGATGTCCCACATAGTATTGGAAGTCCTGCCTCAGCATTCAGACAACAAAAAGAAATATGAGGCATCCAAATTGGTAAAGAATCTAATTTCACTCTTGGCAGATGCCATGATACTCTATGTGGAGAACCCAAAAGACTTCACCAAAAGCTGCTGGAACTCATGTAGGAATTCAGCAAGCAGCAGGAAATAAAATCAATGCACACAAGTCAGTTGCATTTCTGTACATAACAATGAGACAGAAGAAAGAAAAATTCAGGAGTTGATCCCACTTACAGCTGCAACAAAAGCTATAAGATACCTAGGAATAAACCTAACCAAAGAGGTAAAGGATCTGTACTCTGAAAACTGTAGAACACTTATAAAAGAAATTGAGGAAGACACAAAAAATTGGAAAAATTTCCTGTGTCATGGATGGGAAGAACCAATATTGTTAAAATATCTGCTACCCAAAGCAATCTACATATTCAATGCAATCCTTATCAAAATATCATCAGAATTTTTCACAGAGCTAAAATTTGTATGGAATCAGAAAAGACCCTGAAAAGCCAAAGGATGTTGAAAAAAGAAAACCAAAGCTGCTGGTATCACAATTTTGAACTTCAAGCTGTATTACAAAGTTGTGATCAGTAAGACAGTATGGTATTGGCAGAAAAATAGACACATACATGAATAGAACTGAAGATAGATCCCACAAGTGGACCGTCAACTCTATGTCAACTAATCTTTGATATTTTAATCTTTTAACTACTGACAGAAAAAAATATCCCATGGAAAAATTCTTTTCAGCAAATTGTGTTAGAAAATTGGACAGCCACATACTGAAGAATTAAGCTAGACCATTTTCTTACACATACAGAAGAAAAACTCAAAATGGATGAAAGACCTAATGTGGGCAGGAATCCATCCAAATCCTAGAGGAGAATAGAGGCACCAATCTCTTTGACCTTGGTTGCAGCAGTTTCTTGCTTGACACACCTCCAAAGGCAAGGGAAACAAAAGCAAAAATGAACTACTGGGAATTCCTCAAGATAAAAAGCTTATGCACAGCAAATGAAACACTTAATAAAAATCAAAGACAGCTTACAGAATGGGAGAAGATATTTATAAATGCCTTATCAGATAAAGGTCTAGTATCCAAAATCTATAAAGAGCTTATCAAACTCAACAGCCAAAAAACAAATAATCCAGTCAAGAAATGGGCAGAAGACATGAACAGACATTTCTCCAAAGAAGACAAACAATTGGCCAACAGACATATGAAAAAATGCTCAGCAGTACTCCACATCAAGGAAGTGCAAATCAAAACCACAATGACATACCACCTCATGGCAGTCAGAATGGCTAAAATTAACAGGTCAAGAAATGAAAGGTGTTGGCAGGGATGCAGAGAAAGGGGAACCCTCTTATACTGTTAGTGAGAATGCAAGCTGGTGCAGCCACTCTGGGAAACAGTACGGAGGCTCCTCAAGAAGTTGAAAATAGAGCTACCCTACAACCCAGCAATTACACTATTAGGTATTTATCCAAAGGATACAGACATAGTGATTTGAAAGGGCACCTGTCCCCCAAAGTTCATAGCACAATGTCCACAATAGTCAAACTATGGAAAGAGCCCAGATGTCCATGGACGGATGAATGGATAAGGAAGATATAGGGTATATATACAGTGGAATATTACTCAGCCATCAAAGAACTGAAATCTTGCCATTTGCAATGATGTGGGTTGAACAAGAAGGTATTATGTTAAGTGAAATTAGTCAATCAGAGAAAGACAATTATCATATGACCTAAATCATATGTGGAATTTAAGTAACAACAGAGGATCATAGGGGAAGGGAGGGAAAAACAATATAAGACAAAATCAGAGGGAGAGAGAGAAACCACAGAGACCCTTAACCCTAGGAAGCAAACTGAGGGTTGCTGGAGAGGGGTGGGGAGTATGGGGTCATAGGCATTAAGGAGGGCACGTGATGTGATGGGCGCAAGGTGTTATATGCAACTGATGAATCATTAACCTGTACCTCTTCAACTAACAATACACTATATGTTATATTTTGATTTTAAATTTAAAAAGGAAAGAAAAACCTCCATGTGCGTGAGCAAGTTTGTATATGCAGCTTTTTCACACCCACCTATACATGTACACACGTGAAGACACACACACAAGTGCATTCCCACACACACACACACACACACACAAGTGCATTCCCGCATATATATAATGTGTGGCCTAGCATGTTAGTATAGAGTTCATTTTGAGGAATAAATGAAATTATAAAACGTGTTAAAATTCAGTAAAAAAAATTTGACACATAGGAAACATCCAGCACATCATTTATAAAAGTTTCTGAGTTCACAGAACAGAACTGGAACTCTAGAGACCCCTGAGTGTGATAAGTGATGGCTCTTCTTCTGTTTGACTCTCTGTGTTTTCTGATGTTTCTGAAATTAGCCTCCAATGAGAATGAAGGAGCATAACATGGTTAACAGAATGATCTGTGCAGCTGGGTGGCCTGGACATGAATCCCAGCTGGGCCACTCTGACTTAAGTAAGTGATATTGGGCCTGCTGCTCTTCCTGCCTCAGGTTCCCCATCTGCGATCAGGACAGTCTGAGCTACCAGGCAGGGCATTGTGAGGATTAGATCAACGAACACACGCAACATTGTCGTTGTTACCCATTGAAGCATCAACTGTTTGGACACCTCTGGTAACCAGCTGCAGGTGATGGATTCATAGAGGAAATGCTCAGATCCCTAATGTCATGCTCTCAGATGACACCCAGTCCTTGGCCTTCTTTGGCAGACCTAGGTAGCACATCTGTGCTTACCTGGAGGCCTTCAGTGTCCACGGGCAGGGAGAGGTTGAGGAGTCAGGGAAAGGGGAGTCTCCCCCAAGGCAATGCTCACCTGTGAGTCCCAACAGCAGAGCCAGCAGCAGGTAGGGAGGGGGGCTGGGTTCAGAGGCAGGAGCTGACATTGTGGAGGCCAGAGGACCCTGCTCTGTGCAAATGTGTGTGCTGGGGAAAATGAGCCTCTGTTCTGTAGAAAAGAAATACCCACCCCTCATGTGATATAAGGGAAGCATCTCTGATGCAGTGACATAGCTGTGAGGCAGCAATCTGCTTCTGCATTGTGAAACGGAAGTCATGTACAGAAGACCTTACATGGTGAGGAGGAAATGTAGGAAGAGGCCTTTTCTTATGTTTCAGAGGGAGTGGACAGTTCTAGCAGAAACAATGGTTCCTGCCAACCTGGGGCCTCTGCGCTTTGCACTGGGCCCCTCCCCCCATCTGGAGGTCTTCCAGGTGATTCTTCACTTAGAATCTCCAAGCCAAGAAGAATCTGTGGTTGGGGGCTTGTCCTAAACTCCTGAGCCTATGACACTTGGGGGTGGCTAGCTTGTGCCCTCATTCGGTACCTTCCTCCACCAAGAGCTACTGTACTGGAGGAAGGAATGGGTTTGACAGGACCTGAAAAACTTGGGGATCAAATGAGGTCTGCTCCACAACTGACTCCCTATTGTAACCTTTTATTGATGGAACTGGTAAAACTTCACCTCAATGCACAGTGCACTGTGGACCTCAGAAAGGGTTGTGCTTGGGGCACCTCACTGGCTTATTGGTGGAGTTAGAAACTCTTGATTCAGGGTTGTGTTTTTGGGCCCCAAGTGGGTATAGAGATAACTTTTTGTCTAGAAAAAACAATCTATAAAACAATCTATAACAAACAATCTATAAAAAGTCTATAAAAAAGAAGAAGTTGCATGTGTTTGCATCATTTCTTTTCTTTCAGGAGAGGAAGTGGGTTTCGCTGTCCTCAAAATCACATTCCCAGGCATTTATCTGATGGATATGAAGACTACAGCCTCACAAAAACCTGTGTGTGAATGTCTACAGAAGCCTTCTTTGTAATGGTAAAAAGCTGGTAACAAGTAAAATATCCAGTGATAAGTGAATGGTGGAACCAAGTGTGCTACATTTCTACGAGGAAATACTACTCAGCAATAAAAAGGAATAATTTATTTTCATGTGCACAGCTTGTAAGTTTCCAAAGGCATTACACTGTGTGAACAAAATCAATCTCATGATGTCACATACTGTGTGACTCCACTGACACAACATTCTTGACATTATAGAGAACAGATTGGCATGTGCCAGAGGTTGGTGTGATGGAGCGGACTGTCCCTAAGAAAGAGTAGCACAAGGGTAACTTCTGTGGCCACAGAACCGTTTGTACCCTGAATATGGTGGTGGTTTCACAAAATACACATAAGGAGGTGGACACGCACAAAAGCTAGGGGTGTTACACGATTGAGCTATAAAATCCAATATCATTATAATGAGGACACTGACTATGATGTTATCCAACATTAAAATATTATGTTGATTGGGTAAAGATGTGCATACGTGGGTGGGTCAGGAGTGACAGAGCATTGTATCCCAATCATCCATAGTGGGAAGTCAGTGAATATTTCCGACGGGTGAGAAGTCAAGAAGTGGCAATATAAGCATGCTATCTGAGTTCTGGCTATCATCTCTAGAAGAAGCAGTTAAAAATAACCAAGTAAGTGCTTGCTTTGGCAGCACATATACTAAAATTGGAATGGTACAGAGAGGGTTATCATGGCCCCTGCACAGGAATGACATGCAAAATAATCAATTAAAAGACTATAAAATGGTTGCCTCTGGGAGATAGAGAATAGTGGGAGGTAGGGAGACTCTAATCTTCATATGTAGAACGTATAGAACTATTTGCCTCTTAAACCATGTGCATATGTAAGTTTAATGAAGGTAAAAACTAAGCTAGTTGAGCTGATTGGTGTTGGAAGAGTTACACATAAGAGAATGTCCATACTTTGAGCATTAGTATGAGTGTGATAAGCTTGTTGGAATAAGATTGATGTTCAAAACTCAATTATAATCCTATAAAGCAGTTCCAAACCTCAATGGCGATATGCTTCATAAAAAGAACCATACATGGATGGAGTGGTTTTTTATATGGCAAAGATGGCTGTGCTGACCAGTGAGTGCTGGATAATTTATCCCAATGGGAGAAAAAATGCAAGATTCCTGTCATTTATCACACACACACACACACACACACACACACACACGCAACTCAGAAGAACAAAGCTAGATCAGGTATAAATAGAAAGAGCAAAACTTCATCAAAGATTAAAAGCTTATTTTGTGCTACAGTAGCTCCCAAATGATACTAACTCTGCTGCTATGTGGACCATGGCAGAAGAACACGAGGGATCCTCTCATGTGTGCCCAAGGGTAGAGAGAAATACTTGTAAAGTTGTCTTACCCAAGTAGTAGGTTAGCTTTAATATCATCCTCAGAAGAATCTCTAAGCAGTAGCATATTCTTATAATACACAGCTATAGAGCTGTGGAAAGTTAATAAAGTGGAGCTACATATAGCAACATGAAGAAATCCCACAAGCTGTATTAAGCATAAAAAATAAAAGTTGCAGAATGTCGTATAGGGTGTAATAGCATTTATATAAAATATAAAACATGCAAGTAAAATTGGATAATGCTTAAGGATTATCGTATGTTGTGAAATTATAAAATCAAATTTGAGAATGAGAAACTCCAGAGGAAGGGCAAGATGGCAGAAGAGTAGGGGTCCTCGACTCACCTGGTCCCACCAACTTACCTAGATGACTTTCAAAACATCCTGAACACCTACGAATTTGACCTGAGATTCAAAGAGAGAACAGCTGGAATGCTACCGACAGAAGGGTTTTCACTTCTAACAAGGTACGAAGGCGAGAAAAAATAAATAAATAAATGAAAAAGAATCACGTGGGGGAGGGGCACCGCGAGTAGCAGGGCTAAAGGGGAGCAACGGGAGCCTCAGGGACAGGAAAGCCCAGCTCTGGAGAAGTGGGAACTTGAAAAACCTCGCCAGAATTTTCCCTGATGGAAAAGTGCTTAGTAGGGAAATCGGGCAAAATCCCAGGAGGGGCCGTGAAGCCTCAAGATTCCCCGAGTCACTATTAGAGGAGGGGCTCCCGGGGGAAAGCTCACCGCAAACCTCGGGTCCCATATCCATAAAGGGCTGGAGCACCACAGCCCCGGTTGGTCAGGTGGGCCTGCTCTAGACGGAGGTGGCTGTGCCCCATTCCCTTTGGGAGAGGCGGCCCCCAGGAGCTGGGGCCCAGCAGTACAGGGCCCCGGATCCCAGGCCATCCAAGCCGGGGATCCTGCGTTCCCCCGGGACAGGCGGAACAGGGGAGGGCACAGGACACTGAGAACTGTCCTGCCACTAGGTGACTCCAAGTTGTGCAGATCAGTGCACCCGCGCCTGCCCCGGGAGCACGTAGGCCAGTGTGGACTGGAAGACTGCATTAGTTCCTCTCGGGGAGCTGACTCCAGAGCTGGAGAGCTGGCCACCGCCACCATTCTGTTTCCTCCTGGTTTCACCAAGTGCCCGGGAGAGGTGCGGCCGCCAGGGAACAAAGGCCTCACAGGATAAACAGCTCTTACTGAGCCGGGCACCTGGCAAGGGGCGGGACATCTCCGCCCAGGCACAGACACCTGAGAATCAGCACAGCAGACTGCTCCCCCTGAAGACCAGCTGGAAGTACAGGGCAGGACCAAGTTCTTGACCAAGCAGTGATGGAAACCTCCAGGACCAAGGGAAAATAGTATATAGAACTAAACCCCCCCCTTTATTTTTTAACCTTTTTTTTCCTTTTTCCATTACAACCTGTTTTTGTATCAGACTAAAAACTTCCAATATTTTTTTCTCTTTTTCCTCCTTAACTACAATATTTTACCAGCTGTTCAGTTTTAAGTTCTTTTCCTTTTTCACTTTCATATTTCTACAATTACATGTCTTAGATACATTTTTCACTTCTGGATTTCCTTCAACGTATTCAATTTAATTTTGGGAGATATACGAGAAATGGATTAATGTTTTGTGTTTTGTGTTTTCTCTGCCTCGTTTTGTTCTACAATGTGGAAGGTAATAACTTCTAAAACATGACCAGCGTAGACTGAGAACCAAGTGGAATACTGTGCTGGTTCATTCTGTGAGATTACATTCTCTCCTCACTCCCATTCTGCACCCCTCTTTTATCTTGTTTATGTTTCGGTGGTCATTGTTGGGGCTACAATTCTATAAGTATTGCTGTTTTATATAAATCTGGGGTTGAGCATGTTCTAACATACAGAACAAAATACACTCAGAACCAAGAGAATCACCCTCTAGGACTCCTCAGGTAGAACACATTCTCTCTCTACCCCCCTTTTTTTCTTTGTTCTCTTTTTCTGCTTTACTTTTGTTTTCTTTTTCTTCTTCTTTGGGATTTTTGGCCTCTTATTTTTTCTACTTTGTTTTAAAATTTATTTTTCACATTAGTAGTCCTTTTGTTTTATTTTGTTCTGATCTTCTTTTTCATTTTCTGGTATCTGACCTCTTTGGAATCATCTAGGGTGTACTTTACGTAGGTTGTGGCTGATATTTTTGACTCAGCCTGCTCATACAGCCACTCTGCACTGAACAAAATGACTAGAAGAAAGAATTCACCACAGAAGAAAGAACCAGAATCAGTACTCTCTGCCACAGAGTTACAGAATATGGATTTCAATTCGATGTCAGAAAGCCAATTCAGAAGCACAATTATAAAGCTACTCGTGGCTCTGGAAAAAAAAACCAAACATAAAAGACTCTAGAGATTTCATTGCTGTAGAGTTGAGATCTAATCAGGCTGAAATTAAAAATAAGTTAAATGAGATGCAATCCAAACTTGATGTCCTAACTTCTAGGGTTAATGAGGTGGAAGGAAGAGTGAGTGACATAGAAGACAAGTTGATGGTAAGGAAGGAAGCTGAGGAAAAAAGGGAAAGCCAATTAAGAGACAATGAGGAAAGGCTTAGGGAAATAAATGATAGCATGGGAATATAACTGTGGTTCTAGAGGAGGCCAAGAGGGAGAGTGCCACAAAGTATATTTGAACAAATCATAGCTGAGAACTTCCCTAATTTGGGGTGGGAACCAGGCATTCAAATCCAAGAGATAGAGAGGTCCCTCCCAAAAATCAATAAAAACCATTCAACACCTCAACATTTATTAGTGAAACTTGCAAATTCCAAAGATAAAGAGAAAATCATGAAAGCAACAAGAGACTAGAGATTCTTAACTTATATGGTGAGAAACATAACAGCAGATTAACAGCAGACCCATCCACAGAGACCTGGCAGGCCAGAAAGGGCTGGCAGCATATATTCAGGGTACTGAAAGAGAAGAACATGCAGCCAAGAATACTTTATCCAGCAAAGCTGTCATTCAGAATAGAAGGAGAGAGAAAGAGCTTCTAAGATAGGCAGAAGCTGAAAGAATATGTGACCACCAAACCAACTCTGCAAGAAATATTAAGGGGGACTCCGTAAAAGAAACAAGAAGTCCAAAGTAGTAATCCACAAACACAGGACTGAATAGGTATTATGATGACACTAAATTCATATCTTTCAATTCATATCTTTCAATTATTCTCTGGACATGAATGGGCTAAATGATCGCATCAAAAGGAGCATGATATTGAACTGGATGAAAAATCAAGACCCATCTATTTGCTGTCTACAAGAGAATCATTTTAGACCTAAGGACACCTCCCACCTGAAAATGAAATGGTGGAGAACTACTTATCATTCAAATGATCCTCAAAAGAAAGCAGGGGTAGGCATCCTCATAGCAGATAAATTAACGTTTATCCCAAAGACTGTAGTAAGAGATGAAGAGAGACACTATATCATACTTAAAGGGTCTATCCAACAAGAAGACTTAACAATCAAGAATATTTATGCCCCTAATCTGGGAGCTGCCAAGTATATCAATTAATAACCAAAGTAAAGAGATACTTAGATACTAATACACCAGTTGTAGGAGACTTCAACACAGCTCTTTCTGCAAATGACAGATTTTCTAAGCAGAACATCACCAAAGAAACAAGGGCCTTATATGATATACTGGACCAGATGGATTTCAGATATATACAGAACTTTCCATCCGAATGCAACTGAATACACATTCTTCTCAGGGCATATGGAACTTTCTACAGAATAGACCACATACTGGCTCACAAATCAGATCTCAACCGATACCAAAAAAGATTGGGATGTCCGCTGTTTATTTTCAGACCACAATGCTTTGAAACCAGGACTCAAGCAGAAGAAGAAATTTGGAAGAAAGTCAAACATATGGAGGTTAAAGAGCATCCTACTAAAAGAGGAAAGGGTCAACCAGGAAATTAGAGAAGAATTAAAAAGATTCATGGAAAGTCATGAAAATGATGATACGACCATTCAAAATCTTTGGGATACAGCAAAAGCAGTCCTGAGAGGGGAATACATCGCAATACAAGCAACCCTCAAAAAACTGGGAAAAAACCAAATACACAAGCTAACCTTGCACCTAAAGGAACTGGAGAAAGAACAGCAAGTAAAACCTACACCAGGCAGAAGAAGGGAAATAATAAAGATTCAAGCAGAACTCAATGAAATAGGGACCAGAAGAACTGTAGAACAGATCAACTAAACCAGGAGTTGTTTCTTTGAAAGAATTAATAAGATAGATAAACCACTAGCCAGACTTATTAAAAAGAAAAAAGACTCAAATTAATAAAATCATGCATGAAAGAGGAGAGATCACAACCAATAACAAGGAAATACAAACGATTTTAAAGACTTATTATGAGCAGCTATATGCCAACAAATTAGGCAATCTAGAAGGAATGGATGCATTTCTGGAAAACCACAAATTACCAAAACTGTAACAGGAAGAAGTAGAAAACTTCAACAGGACAATAACCAGTGAGGAAATTGAAGCAATCATCAAAAACTTCCCAAGACACACAAGTCCATGGCCAGATGGCTTCTCAGGGGGAATTCTATCAAATGTTTCTTTTTTAAAAAGATTTTATTTATTTATTCATGATAGACACACAGAAAGAGAGAGAGAGGCAGAGACACAAGCAGAGGAAGAAGCAGGCTCCATGCAGGGAGTCTGACATGGGACTCGATCCCAGGTCCCCAGGATGACGCCCTGGGCAGAAGGCGGCACTAAACCGCTGAGCCACCCTGGCTGCCCTCTGTCAAATGTTTAAAGAAGAAATAATACCTATTCTATTAAAGCTGTTCCAAAGGATAGAAAAGGAAGGAATATTTCCAAACTTGTTTTATGAGTCTAGCATCACCTTGATTCCAAAACCAGACAAAGACCCCACCAAAAAGGACAAGCATAGACCAATATCCCTGATGAACACAGAAGCAAAAATTCTCAACAAGATACTAACCAATAGGATCCAACGGTACCTTAAGATGATTCACCATGATCATCACCAGGGATGATTCATCCCTCGGATGCAAGGTTGGTTCAACACTCATAAAACAATCAACATGATAGAAAACATCAACAAGAGAAAAAACAAGAACCATATGATCCTCTCAATAGATGCAGAGAAAGTATTTGAAGAAACACAGAATCCATTCCTGATCAAAACTCTTCAGAGAATGAACAGAAATCTCACATATGAACAGAAATCTCACAGAGGAAGACATAGACATGGCCAACAAGCACATGAGAAAATGCTTTGCATCACTTGCCATCAGGGAAATACAAATCAAAACCACAATGAGATACCACCTGACACCAGTGAGAATGGGGAAAATTAACAAGGCAGGAAACCACAATTGTTGGAGAGGATGTGGAGAAAGGGGAACCCTCCTGCACTGTTGGTGGGAATGTGAACTGGTGCAGCCACTCTGGAAAACTGTGTGGAGGTTCCTCAAAGAGTTAAAAATAGATCTGCCCTACGACCCAGCAATTGCACTGCTGGGGATTTACCCGAAAGATACAAATGCAATGAAACGCCGGGACACCTGCACCCCGATGTTTATAGCAGCAATGTCCACAATAGCCAAACTGTGGAAGGAGCCTCGGTGTCCATCGAAAGATGAATGGATAAAGAAGATGTGGTTTTATGTATACAATGGAATATTCCTCAGCCATTAGAAATGACAAATACACAACATGTTCTTCGACGTGAATGGAACTGGAGGGTATAATGCTGAGTGAAATAAGTCATTCAGAGTAGGACAAACATTATATGGTTACACTCATATGGGGAATATACAAAATAGTGAAAGGGAATAAAGGGGAAAGGAGAAAAAATAAGTGGGAAATATCAGAAAGGGAGACAGAACATGAGACTCCTAACTCTGGGAAACGAACTAGGGGTGTCAGAAGGGGAGGTGAGTGGGGGTGGAGGTAACTGGGTGATGGGCACTGAGGGGGGCACTTGATGGGATGAGCACTGGATGTTATTCGTTAAGTTGGCAAATTGAACACCAATAAAAAAATAAATTTATAAAAAATAAATAAAGAAACAAAAAAATAATAATAAAAAGTCTATCAATTTGGAAAAGAAAAGAAAAAGAAGAAGGAAAGCAAAGAAAAATCTTGGTTGCAATATTAAAACATACCTCTAACTTCAAAAAAAAAAAAACTCTTCAGAGTGTAGAGAAAGAGGGAACATCTCTCAGTATCTTAAGAGGCATCTATGAAAAGCCCACAGGAAATATCATTCTCGGTGGGGAAAAACTGAGAGCCTTTCCCCTTTCCCCACTGTTATTCAACATAGTACTAGAAGTCCTAGCCTCAGCAATCAGACAACAAAAAGAAATAAAAGGCATTCAAATTGGCAAAGAAGAGGTCAAACTCTCCCTCTTCACAGATGACATGATACTGTATATAGAAAACCCAAAAGTTTCCACCCCAAGATTGCTAGAACTCATACAATTTGGCAGTGTGGCAGGATACAAAATCAATGCCCAGAAATCAATGGCATTTCTATACACTAACAATGAGACTGCAAAAAGAGAAATTAAGGAATCAGTCCCATTTATAATTGCACCCAAAACCATAAGGTACCTAGTAACAAACACAACCAAAGAGGTAAGGGATCTATACCCTAAAAATTGCAGAAAACTTCTGAAAGAAATTGAGGAAGACACAAAGAGATGGCCATGCTCATGGATTGGAAGAATTAATATTGCCAAAATATCTATACTACCCATGGCAATTTACATGTTCAATGCAATCCCTATCAAAATACCATGGACTTTCTTCAGTGAGTTGGAACAAATCATCTTAAAATCTGTCTGGAATCCAACAAGACCCTGAGTAGCCAGGGGAATATTGAAAAAGAAAACCAGAGCCAGGGGCATCACAATGCTGTATTACGAGTTGTACTACAATGCTGTGGTCATCAAGACATTGTGGTACTGGCACAAAAACAGACACATAGCAGCAATATCCACAATAGCTAAACTGTGGAAGGAGTCTCGGGGTCCATCAGGAGATGAATGGGTAAAGAAGATGCGGTCTATGTATACAATGGAATATTCCTCAGCCATTAGAAATGACGAATACCCACCATTTCCTTCGACGTGGATGGAACTGGAGGGTATTATGCTGAGTGAAATAAGTCAATCGGAGAAAGACAAACATTCTATGGTTACACTCATACGGGGAATATAAAAAATAGTGAAAGGGATTATAGGGGAAAGAAGAGAAAATGAGTGAGAAAAATCAGTGAGGGTGACAGTGAGGGTGACATGAGAGGCTCCTAACTTTGGGAAATGAACGAGGGGTGGTGGAAAGGAGGTGGGAAGGGGGATGGGGTGACTGGGTGATGGGCACTGAGGGGAGCACTGGATGGAATGCGCACTGGGTGTTATACTATATGTTGGAAAGTCAAACTCCAATAAAAAAAGGGAGAATGAGAAACTCTAAATTCACTCACTGTTTTCAAAAGAAACAGAACATCACCGCTAAATGTTAATATTTGGCATAGATCCGGCGGTAGGACTGAGGATTTTTATTCTATTTCTCTATATTTCAGAACTGAAAAATGCTTTCCATGTAGACATTTCAAAATATATCGATGTTAAGTTAAAATCTTACTTGCGGAACTTCTGTCGAAAAGTAAAGTGTGCTCATTCAAAATATGGAAGCAGTCTAAGTGACCATTGTAGATGAATGGATAAAAAAAGGTGGTGTATACATATACATATACATACACATACACATATACATATACATACAGACGTGATATGTGTGTATATATATGCCATATAATTATACACATATAATGCTGTATCACTCAGCTTGAAAAGGATGAAATCTTGCCATTTGCAACAACATGGTTGGAGCTAGAGAGTGCAATGCTGAGTGAAATAAGTCACTCAGAGAAAGAAAAACACCATCTAATTTCCCTTATATGTGGAATTGAAGAAACAAAACAAAAGGTTAAAAAAAATCAAACCAGAAAACAGAAGCTTGACAAGCTTGACTATAGAGAACAAACTGATGGTCACCAGAGGAGATCGGGTGTGGGAATGGGTGATTGGTGAAGGAGATTAACATTACACCTAACAGGATGCGCATTGAGTAATGTATAGAATTATTGAATCACTATATTGTACACCTAAAACTAATATAACACTGTATGGTAACTACACTGGAATTAACATTAAAAAAATAAAAAATAAAAGTCAAATGTGCTCTGAAAATTAAGGGTTGTTCCTGATCAGGAGCAGAATGGAAACCTTGTTTTCTTGACCCACTTGATTCTCCTTTAAGACAGAGGTAGGGCCAGTTTGAAGCTCAGTCCATCAGGATTCAGACATCTCTGGGTCCCACAGATCAAAGTCCATCCTCCATGCAGCTCTGAAGCTCAGAGAGAAGGAACATCAGAGATGTGAGGAAGGGATCGTGTCCAGGGTAGGAGTTAAGACTGGCAGCTTCTCCCCCCACCCCCCGCCCCCGCGTGAGCTTCTTGGACAGAGTGGGAGGCAATGGATTGCAGAGCATGCAGGAGCAGTCGGGAAAATCATGCACTCATTCATTCATTCTTGTATTAATTCCCCAAATACCTCTTGAGCACCTACCATGTGGCAGGCACTCTGCAAAACTGGACTCATGGTGCAGATCAGAAAAAAGACGCCAACTCACCTCACCCCAGCCCCCCTGTCTCAGTTCTGAGCTCTTTCACACCCACTTTTATCTTTCCCACTAGTCAGAGCCTTGCAGTCGCTTAGTGAGCTCCATTCATAGTCTTAGTAATACTTTCCTCAATCATTCCAAAGATAAGTCCTATGAATCCTGAGATATATAAAATTATATGAGGGCACTCTTGGACTTTGAAGATCAAAGCTTTGACCTTCATCCCAACTCCACAACTGGGATCCCCACCCAGGACTCCAAGGGACTTCATTTAAAAATCTTCAGACCCAAGGGCACTGTAGGATGCATGAGAGCTGGAAGCCTCTGAGATTTCCAACAACATTTAGAGAAAACAAGAGCTTCCCAACCTTCACTTGAAGCTAGATCCCCCTGGTGTACTGTGTGAAATAGTGGGCTCACTTTGGACTCCTTTGGACAGCCCATGATGGTGACATGACTTCTCTCTCGAGGCACTAAGGCCTACCTCCAAATCACCTGTTACAGGTTCTGTCGCCCGCAGATGTAGGTGACTATGAAGCTCATCACCAACAGCACCTTGAAGCCCAGAAACAAAGCTACAAAGAAAAGAACAGGCATCCCAATGGGCAACAGGAGACATCAAATGGGGGGCTCTGTGAGTTTAAATACCTCACTCCACTCAGGAGACAAGGTGAACCAGGAGCTCAGAGCAGTAGAGGTGAGCTTAACTGGGCTTCCAGTGGGCTTGTATGTGCCATGGGGTGCTGTGGACAGTATGAGGTTGGCCTGGATGGGAGATTGTACTTCATGTTGCACCCTACAGGTGAGCACCCGCTCAGACTCCTGGCCTGACACATTCACCAAATGCAAGCTTCTCAAGGTGTAGTGCCCATCACTATTCTCCTTGGATGTGAGTTGCTCAGCTCCCTTGAATGTAGGACAGTTCTCTAACCAACTGAGATGCACACTCTCTGGATAGAGTCTCTGCACGTGGCAGATAGCCACCAATCCAAGGAGGGTGATGACTGGGACACTGTCACTGAACAGGGAAATGATACAGATTAGAGAGAGCAGACTCCTACTTGAGGATGTCCACTGTGGGAGCCTGGGAGTTCCTTGAAGATGGGTCATCTGTGGGAGGTCCACCTCAGAGGAAGATTCAGGTACCCATTAAGTAAATGCATAGCAGAATGAAAGTGAATGGAGTCCATGCTTGATGCATGGTTGGATGCAGGAATGCACGGATGAAAGAATGAATAGTATTGATGAAACTCTCAGGCTAATTCACCTGGAACTGTTTACTGAAATTCCTGGAAAGAAGTTTTGCTTCATTTCTCATGTTCTTTGTCTTGGCCCAATGTCTGACAGCCTGGTTAGGTCAAGGTGGGGACTCACTACATACTCTTAGTAACATATCCTGGCACCAATATATGAAAATTACAAATTGGGTTGCCATATGGCAGGAGGGGAAGGAGACCAATGTACAAAGAGGAAGATGGTACATACCTTCTGCATCATAAAAGGGGGATGGCTTGGAGCATAGTAGACATTATATAAACAAGGGGACTTGCTGAACCACACATTACTACAAACTTAGTGGTTTACGGAAACACATATTATTTCATAGTTCCTGTGGACCAGGAGTTCAGGCGTAGGTTAGCTTAGCTCTCATGCACAGACGGAAGGAAGATGATGTAAAGACACAGGAAGAAGGCCTTTTCTGGGGCTACCAGAGGCTGGGAGAGAGGCCTGTAACAGGTTCCCCCTCACAGTATAAGACAGCTTTAGTTATACTTGCCAAGTTTGAAAGCAACCAAAATGACCTTCAATAAAGAGTGCATAAAGAAATTGTGATTGTACACCAGACAGTGGAATATTACCCAGTGCTATAAAGAAATGACCTATTAGGCCTTGAAAAGATGAGGAAGAACCTTAAATGCTTATTGTTAATCAAAGGAAAAGCCTGCATCATCCCAACTATATGACGTTCTGGAAATGGCAAAACTTGGGAGACAGTAATATGTCAGTGATTGCCAGGGATTAGGGTAGAGAGAGATAAATAGGCAGAGCACAGAGGATTTTTGGGGAAGTGAAACTACTCTGTGCCCTAATAGGATAATTTGTAGTGAATTACAGGACAAACTTGTCCAAATCCGCAGACTCTACAATACCAAGAGTGAATCATAATGTGAACTGTGGACATTGGATGTTAAGGACCCATCAGTGTAGTAGGTTCATCATTTGTAAGAAATGTACCCCTGGTGGAGGATATTGATAATGGCAGCAGCTGTGATGTGTGGAGGTGGGGAGTCCTACGGGAAATCTGCACATTCTGCTCAATTCTGGTGTGAACCTAAATCTACTTTAAACTATGAAGTCAATCCATTAAAACAATCCATATCAAAGGTCATCTAGATTTTATTCCAAGATATCCTCTAGATATTTTTATAGTTTCATGTCTACATTTGAGTTACTTTTATGAAGGCTGTTAGGAGGTCTGTGTCTGGAGTCAATTTGTTTTCACGTATGTTCACATGTCCAGTAGCTCCATCAACATTTGTTAAAGACTATCTTGGTACTTCCCGAAAGATCAGTTGGCTGTATTTATGTGGGTCTGTTTCTGGACTTTCTATTCTCTTGCTTTGCTTTGTGTGTCTAGTCCCTCACCAATGCCACTTTTTTGATTCCTGGAGTTCCCTAGTAAGTCTTATAGTGGAATGATGTCAATCTTCTAGTTTATTCTTCCCCAACATTGAGTTGGCTATTCTGGATCTTTAATTTCTCTATATAAACTTTAGAATCAGTTTGTTACTATACATAAAGTACTTTTCAGGTATTTTGATCGAGATTGCTTTTAATCCCTAGGTCAACTTGGAAAGTATGGATACCCTGACAATATTGAGTCTTTCTATCCCTGAACATGGGATGTAGCTCTATTTCTTTAGTTCTTCTTTGATTGTTTCGTCAGTTTTCTAGCATTCTTATTTAGGTCTTATACATATTATATGAGATTAATACCTGAGTATTTCTCCTTTTTTGCATGCTAATGAAAATGATCATATGTGTTTTTAGTATATAGAAGCACAATTGATTTTTGTATGTTGATCTTGGATCCTTGCTGATCTCACTTATCAACTTAAAGAGTTTCTTAAAAAGCAGATCCTCTGAGATTTTCATCTGCAAATAAGGAAGTTTTATTTCCAACTTTTAAAAAATTTCTACCTTCTCAGTTTAGATTCCTTTCCCCTCCGTTTCTTCCCTTCTCTTCCTTTCTTCTTCTCCCTTGTTCTCCTATAACTTCTAGTACTGTGTTGAATATGAGTTGTGAGAATGAAAAACCTCCCTCATTCCTTACCTTAGGGGGAAAAAAGCCATTCAGACATTTACCACTAAGTGCAATGAAAGGTGTGGGACATTCTGCAGATGTTTTTCATCAAGTTGAGGAAATTCTCTGCTATTTCCAGTTGGCTGAGAGTTTGCATCATGAATACGTTTTGGATTTGTCAAAGGCTTTTTCTGCATCAACTGATATTATCATGTAGTTTTCTTTTTTAACCTGTTGATGTGATAGATTACAATAATTGATTTATAAGCAGTGAAACAGTCTTCCGTGCCTGAATAAATCCTTCCTAGGATTAAATACCACGGTATAGAACTTTACATTCTGAAATTCTATTTGCTAGCATTATGTTGAAAATCCTTGCATGTAGAATCATGAGAGATATACGTCTGTAGTTATCTTTTTAATGTACATTAAATCTGGTTTTGCTATCAAGGTAATAATAGACCCAACAAATGAATAAGGAACGTGTCATCCTCTTCTATTTTCTGGAAGATTGTATAAAATTGGTACTAATTCTTCTGCAAATGTTTACTAACATTTTGCAAGGGGTCTAGATGTCTCATATATTTTACTCGTCCAAAAACTATCCAAGCTTTCTTCCTCCTTCCTTATACTCAGAAAATGGTTTTGGCGTCCTCTTCCATCAGATGTGCACCTCTCAAGCCATCTGCTCTGGCAGTTGGAACTCAAAGCCTCTGCAACATGAACCAATGGCCTTGGGGAAGAGATTCCACATGCTTGTTTAGCTTTTTCAGCAAGTAGAGTCAGAACCTTAAGTTCTGTTGGAGAGCCTGCAGTGTTCAGCTTCCATCACTGACCCAGAGAGACCCCTAGTGACCACTTCTGGCCAGTGTTCCATTAGCATGCAAACCTCTGCAAATTTTCACAGTGATTATGTTTAGATGGAACATTAAGGATTCTTTTCTTGCTTTATAATTTCATATTTTCCCACATTTGTTGTCCATTGAGAGGTAGCATCTGTGTGGTGGTAAAAAATTAAAGGACAGATTTTTTGGTCCTATGTAACCCTGGGGGCGGGGGGCGGGGGATGAGAACTCTAAAATGTGCTGCGCTCAGGCTTGTGACCATAGAGGAGTGTCTTTCCTTGAACGTAATGGTGTGGACTGTTCCACACAGCCACTGGGAGATTTTCTGAGCCAAGAGCTATTCCAACCTAGTTCTATCAATTCGGGCTCAGACAGAGAAATTCTCCTCCAAGAAATTCTAGGTAAACTGGTGAGAACAGAGTAAACAGGCATAAGGGAGTCCCCACCACACACATCTGAAGCTCCACTCACTGGGGAATTCCAGCAGCAGAGTCAGCAGCAGGGATGGCAGAGGTGGGCAGATGCAGAGCCAGGGACAGGCTTCATCATGGTCTTAGAGCCTTCCTGTCTGAGTGTTGTCATGGGAGGCCCAGGACTCTGCTCTGAAGAGAGAAGATACTCCCTGCCTCTGTGATGTCAGAAGAAGGGGACTGTGATGAGAGGAGAGACCACAGGACTTTAACATTTTTTCTTTGAGATTATCAAGGGACAGGCAAGGCGGCCACAAGCTGAGAAGATGCTGCTTGAAATGTTTGGGGTTTCCAGAGTTAAGGGCATGACACCCATGAACTTATGCTCATTGCTGAGCCTCATCCCATCTGAGATCTCCGCAACCCACACCCCTGCTGCTGTAGAGGTAGACATGATGCGGGAAAGAGGTTAGACTTTTGGCGATGGTGATAATTTGTGGTTTATAGAATTGAGGGTGCTACAGGGAGCGTGAGACCACTGTGCAGGAGCAAAAGCAATGCACCTAGAAACATGCCTGGAAGGTGAGGGCTGCCTATTCTATCTGTGCCGGTCTGGGGGTAGCTCTGGAAGAAGGGAGTGGAGGACAAAAGAAAAGCTCTCAGAAAGAGAGGAGAACCAGCATGTTGGCCTCCTTCTCTCACCTCCAGAATGGGCTCAATCCAAGCACAAAGGTTGTGTCCGGGGCCTCTCAGCCCACACTCAGCTAGTGAACCTTTAATATCCACGAGTGCATTGTCAGCACTGACCGCTAAGGCTATTTCGCTTTGCTTCTTTGTTAGCCCCACATCCTCTAGGGATCGACAGAATGTTAGGGCCAGGAGAGGTGTTAGAACAAGAGGAGAATGCAGAACAGTCCCAAACTGCCTATGGGAGATGACAAGAGTCCCCTCCTCCACTTATGACACCATCCTATCACATTGTTCTGGAATGAGGAAGTCCATGCTGGATTAGCCCTACTGAGAGCTGGGCAGGATCTTACCCCAGCTTTCAGGAAACCTGCCATGTAATACTTCTCTAGCAGACCTCACACCTTCCATTAGACTCTTAACTCTTTAGAGCCTGGGATTTTTAGTGCCTTCACAGTCAAGAGCACTGGCTTTGCAAACAGAAGCAGTTAAGGTTCAAACCTTAAATGCACTTCTTGGTGGCTGAGCTGTGTAAACTTTGACCTTGAAATGTTCATTTGTATAGCTCTAATACTCAAAACTGTGTTCATAGTCTGCACTTGGACTTTCTCTTCTCCGCTTAGCCCCTGTTCAGTGTTTGGCACAACTTGTAACCATTTGGTCAAACCAAGAAGGGACCCATGTTCTACACCCTCGTCTCTCTCCTACCAGCCCCTATTAATTTTACCTCCTAAACACCTCTAGAATCTATGTCCCCATTTCCACATCATCTTCTGCCTGGGTGAAAACTATTACTTCCGGATAAGCTATCCCTAACTCCTTTGCCCGCTGTTGCTCTTCTTTCTACTTCATCCAGGGTGCTTTTCCAACACACAGATCTGAGGACATCCCATTCTTGCATAAACATTTTTGTGGATTCTCATTGTTCTTGCATAGTTAGATTGTTTGGTATATGGTCTGTGGTGTGTGGTGTGTGGTATGTGGTATCTGGTGTATTGTTTATGCCATATAGTGGGTGACATATGGTAGAGGCACATTGTAAATGGCATATGGATTTGGTATGTGGCATATGGTATATGATACAAGGTATGTGGTATGTGGTACGTTAAAAAGCCCATCCTTCCATGATTGGCTTGGCCCCAGGGGATAAAATGATCCCACCCTTTCTGGTACCCACCACAGCCTCTCTACTCCCCATCAGGTTTCCTGGGAAACGTGCTGACATGAATATTAGCAAGCAGGTCATTTTCAGGGAAAACACTAGAATCCAACATGGTAGTGAGGAGAAGGGAGCGAGATTGTTCAGAAGAAGTGGGTGGCAGTGAAGTCCCAAAGAAAACTTCAGCTGATCTCCCACGAATCTCTGGTACTAGGATGTTCCTTTAAAGTTGTCCTGAACTGGGGTGAGAGGGCTGGACCTTTACATCCCCATGTTGATGAGCCACTGGATATGGCAGGTTCCCAGGCATGACCTTGGCATTGTGGCTTTCCTCAGCTGAGGCCATCCCAAGAGGGCTGACAGCTCAGGGCCATCTCCTGAGGTCTGGTTCATCATAGCACTCACCACCCTCTGCTGAGCCCCTTCCACTTCAGTTCCTTGGGCTCAGGATATGGTTTAACTTCACTTCCCCTCCCATGAGGTCTTACAGCCCTCCCACCTCACTCAGAGGCTCAGAGTGTGCTGAGCCTTGGTCTAACATGGGCTTGGTCTAACATGGGCTTTACAAACTGGAAATATTTAGGGGAATGTCCTAGAGGACCGAGGAGCAGCTTCTTTTGGGATCTCTGAGTGCTTGGCTCTGGAGTGAGCTCTGGCAGTGGACAGAGAAAGGAGGAGAAGGACCTCAGACTGTGAAGTGAAATGAAACCTGGCTATGGGGACGCCTGGGTGGCTCAGCAGTTGAGCAGTCTGCCTTTGGCTCAGGGCCTGATCCCAGGGTTTGGGATGGAGCCTCACGACCTGCTCCTTCAGAGAGTCTGCTTCTCCCTCTGCCTGTGTCTCTGCCTCTCTCTTTGTCTCTCACGAATAAATAAATGGAAATCTTTAAACAAACAAACAAACCAACCAAAAAACCCTGGGTATAAAAACACAGAAGTCTCCCCAAAACACATTGTCTTGTGTTGTCCCCCAATGAGGTGCAAGAGGTGAGATCCAGCTGAGGACAGGATGATGACATTTTTTAATAGTTCCTATTTTGGAACAATTTACATTTACACAAAAATTATGACAATCACACAGAGTTCCATATATAACTGCACACAGTTTCCCTCTTATTAGCATCTAATGGAAATATGGTGCACCTGTGATAATTAGTGAACCAAAAATTGGTACATTACTATTAACCAAAGGGCATAGTTTATTCAGATTTTTTCTTAGCTTGGGCTGCTATAACATAGCACCATAAACCGGATGCCTTGAAACAACAGGAACTTATTTCTCACAGACCTGGAGGCTGGAAGTCTGAGATCAGGGTGCCAGGATGGTTGGGCTGTGATGGTTGGGCTTGTGGTTGTAGACTGCCGATTACTTGTATTCTCACCTGGTGGATGGGGCAAGCTGGTTGCCTGGCCTCTCTTCATAAGGGCAATGATCCCCTTCGTGAGGACTCCATCCTCATGACCTCAACACCCATCAATGATCTCACTTTCAAATCCCATCACACTGGATTTTAGAATTCAACATTTGAACTTTGGGGAGACACAGATACTCAGCCCAGCAAACATTTATTTAGTTTTTACCCCAATGACCTTTTGTCTTTCAGAATTCCATGCAGGTTACCACATGACATTTTCTTGTCTTTTTTCTTTAGATTGCTCTCAGCTCTGACAGCTTATCTGCCTTTCCTTGTTGGTGATGGCCTGACAGTTTGAGCAGTCCTGCTCAGGTATCTCATGGAATGTCTCTCTGCAATTTGTCAGATGCTTTCCTCATAAGCAGACTGGGGTGACGGGTTTGGGGAGGAAGGTCACAGAGTGCTGCTTTCATGACATTATATCCAGGGTGCACACTGTGGCCATGGCTCGTGGCTGTCGGTGAACTCATGATCATGTGGCTGAACTCTATTTGTCAAGTGTCCTCTCTGTAGTTACTCCTTTTTCCACTTTTCCATGCTATCCTTTTTAGAAGAGTCACCACAACCAGCCCACCCTTCAGGAGTGGGCGGTTAGGCTTCCTGTCCTTAGGGTAAAGTATCTACGTAAATCATCTGGGACCTTTCTGCACAGGACATTATTTCTTCTCTTCAACTTATCTACTCAATTATTAATTTATACCAATTTGGGCTTAAAGATATTTATTTTGTATGTGGGACTGTAATCGGTCTTAGAGGGAGCTATAACAAAATATCCCAGACTAGGTGGCTTATAACAAAAGAAAGTTCCTGCTCACTCTTGTGGAGGCTGGAACCTGAGATCAGGGAGTCAGCCTGCTTGGGAGAGGGCCTCTAGGTTTTTCATTTTGTCCTCACATGGCTGAAGGGGCTGGGGTCTCATTTATTTATTTATTTATTTATTTATTTATTTATTTATTTATTCATTCATTCATTCATTTATTTTTAAAAGATTTTATTTATTTATTCATGACAGACACAGACAGAAAGGGGCAGAGACACAGGCTGTAGGAGAAGATGCTCCTTATTAGGATTCCAATGTGGGACTCGATCCCAGGACCTGGGATCAGGACCTGAGCCAAAGGCAGATGCTTA
Source organism: Canis aureus (assembly GCF_053574225.1). Classification (NCBI taxonomy): domain Eukaryota; kingdom Metazoa; phylum Chordata; class Mammalia; order Carnivora; family Canidae; genus Canis; species Canis aureus. The sequence goes on along the minus strand of NC_135636.1, from coordinate 24,778,892 downwards.
ACCTCTGAGCCACTCAGGCACCCCATGGGGTCTCTTTTAAAAGGGCTAATACCACTCATGAGGGTGGATCCTCATGACCTACTTACTATCCAGAGGCCCCACCTTCTGACAGCAGCATGTGGGCTTGAATATTCTAACACTTGAATTTGTGAGGACTCAAACATTCAGACCATAGCAGAACTGGATATACTGCTTTACTTATTTGTTGCTCAAACTGTTGCACTTCGGTATTGGGAGCTCTTCCAGGAGGTTCCTGTACTCATTTGACGTACTCCAATCAGTGGGCTATTGTTGTGTTTTTTTGGAAATCCACTTGCTTATTTCTGGAGGATATGATGTTCTGGTAGAATTTTTCAACACAAAGAAGAGGGAGTAGTATTTAATGAAAAGGTTTTAGGTACATGTACCAGTTGATTGAATGAAGTGAGATATTATTTTAGAATCTGACATCTAGTAGACACTGATGTCTTCCATGAAGTATTCACCAATATGTTTTTAAAAAATGTGATGGCCTAACACATGGCAGACATTGTTCTGGGAACCAAGGACACAGGTATGGTCCCTTCTCTGTCAGAGTTGACATCCTATTTGAGGAAGAGACAAATACACACAGGAATTCTCATACTGCATGGTGCTGAAGTGCACGAATGTCAGTTGCACAAGTCAGTTAAAGAACATTAGTCCCGGGAATCCCTGGGTGGCTCAGTGGTTTAGTGCCTGCCTTTGGCCCAGGGCGTGATCCTGGAGTCCCCGGATGAAGTTCCACATCAGGCTCCCTGCATAGAGCCTGCTTCTCCCTCTGCCTGTATCTCTGCCTCTCTCTCTCCTTTGTGTCTTTCATGAATAAATAAATAAAATCTTAAAAAAAAAGAAAAAAAAAACCACTTAGTCCCCAAACACACATTTCAAGTTTTATTGACCACAAGGAATTTACCATGAGCAACGGCATGAAGTACAAACTTTACTGCTGCTTCTTCCTCAGGCCACAAATCCCTATGTAACTAGCAAATGCTCATCACGATAAGTAAGCATCACATCTTTCAAAAACTGTAATGGCTCATCTCTGTGACTCCGTTACTTATTTTACCACACACAGCAGCACAGGCTGTTGTGTTGTGCTCTGTTCTCTCAGCAATGAACCACAGCGACATTGCATAAAGCTGGAAAAAATGACAAAAGGGAATTGGCACAAAGCTGAGAGTGCAATGGAGAAACAAGAAGAGATGAGGCTGCAGGTGAAGTTCACGTTGAATGTGAGTGGAGCTCATAAAGGCCTAGCTACCATGGGAATGGTGACAGGGATGCTGGTCCCCAGTGTGTGGATATGCAGCCTAAGGAACAGAATGAAGGCAAACTTACCCCGTGAAACAGGAGAGTGGTGGTTGAAGCAGGGGCGATGTGTGAAAATGTCCCAAGGAAGTGACACCAGCAAATAATTAAATTAATACTGTAAAGATTTCACAACATTGAAAGTGCAAGAGTTAAAAAACAATTAAAAAAAATAAAAAGAAAGTGCAAGAGTTGGAATGTTGGAAGCTGATCCCATTGAGAACAGAGTGAGATAACTCAGATGCTGACTCTATATTGTCAAGTGTGAGGTCAGAAGAATGCAAGCACTGTGCAAACTACTCTTGATAGGTCTTTACAAAAAATAAAACACAAGCCTTTTCAGTGTTGCTAATGTTTCAAATGACCGCAGCTTTGGGCTCAGGAGGAGGGCTGTCAGCAGTGGAGCAGACACTGGGATTGAGGAGTAGGACATGGAGGCAGAAGAAGGAGAATCATTTCTCTTCATCAGACCAGGATGGAATTCATTTCTATTCAAGACACAATGGGGAACCTCACCAAGGCTGGGAAATCTGGGGCTTGGCAGGAATCTGGGTCTGGAAATGGAGGGATATAAGGCACCATATTAAGGAGCACCCTCTTTAATATGGCACCTGAGTGGCACCTGGGTGGCTCAGTGGTTGAGCATCCGCCTTTGGCTCAGGGCATGATCCCAGAGTCCTGGGATCGAGTCTTGCAACAGCTTCCCTGCAGGGAGCCTGCTTCTCCCTCTGCCTATGTCTCTGCCTCTCTGTGTGTCTCTCATGAGTAAATAAATAAGATCTTGAAAAAGCAGAAGAAGGGGCACCGTGGAGTCCATTCTGTGGGGCCTCCAATTATTCCATCTGGGTCACCTGGGCCCCATCAACACTCTGAAAGTCATGAATCGCCCTTGCACTCAAGTTGAGGCAGAATTCAGAGTAAGAAGCTCCTTATCTTGCTCACCTTTCTCAGGACATTTCCCTCAATGTCTTTCTTGAGGGAAGGAGTGGAGAGAATGGGGCTCAGTAACCTGTAAGTGTGGTTTACTAACCTAGTCCTTAAACACCATGGGTCAGGTCACATATCCTCTTTCTGAAGAGGGAATAAGCTCATAGTTGAAGGAGGGTCACAGAAAAGTGAGAAATCCCAGGCATTCCCTCATTGGTGTCTCATGGGATAACTCTGAGACCTTGTCCTTGGGCCAGGACAAGTTCAATACCAGGGTAATAAGAACAAATGTCAGCCCAGCCTTGAGTAGAGTGAGGACAGGTGTCATATGAACAAGGTGAAGGCTGCCCTGCTTTGCTCCATGTGTGGGGCTTGATGACCTCAAGTTCTCATGTGCTGAGGGAGGCCTCAAGGTGGCCTGATCTCTTGAAACCTCCTGGGGAGGGAAGGAAATGGAGTCTAATGCTTAGGAGTGCATTTAAACACCATCCAGCCCACCTGGACCCCAGTACCTACACCAGCTGCTCTGTTTCTGTGGACATAGAGCTTGGGTCAGGAAGCACAACTTTATATTTGCCTTTTCACAATGACTGGTTTTTGCTTGTACGCTTCTCCCTCTGCCTGTGTCTCTGCCTCTGTGTGTGTGTGTGTCTCTCATGAATAAATACATAATTTTTTTATTTTTATTTATTTTTATTTATTTTTAATTTTTTTTATTTTTTTTAAAATTTTTTATTTATTTATTTTTTTTTTTTTAAATTTTTTATTTATAATAGTCACACAGAGAGAGAGAGAGGCAGAGACACAGGCAGAGGGAGAAGCAGGCTCCATGCACAGGGAGCCCAAGTGGGATTCGATCCCGGGTCTCCAGGATCGCGCCCTGGGCCAAAGGCAGGCGCCAAACCCCTGCACCACCCAGGGATCCCCATAAATTTTTTTAAAGAAGAAAAAAGGAAGCTGTTGAGAACACACCATATTTGCCCTTGGGGTGCTGGAGGATGGTAGGTCACAACTGGGTCCCGACCTAGTGTTCTCTCAGTAGAAAGAGCTGCATTGCCCACTTTTGCACCTGCTTCTAGCAGGCAGCCTGAAGTAGAGGACTGAAGAAGTGGAGGCTAAGTGGACACTAGCCTCTTCACTCCAGTTAAAACAACTCACAAAGAGCATCCCGATTGCCAGCTCTCTCTGAGCTCCCCGTCTTGCTGTGCAGGATTGTGTTCAACATCTCCCTTTGCCAGTCCTGTCTCCTTCCCTCTCTCACACATATGGATTGGGCAGCATTTCAGAGTGAGCTTTACCCCTTCTCATAGCATCTTGGAGTTTGCTTCCCAGGACACATGACATGTAGATCTTGTCTGGGAGGGGTCTGGAAAGCCAGCTCTAAAGTGCACATTTGGACCAGGATCTCTATCAACTGGCTGGCCAAGAGGGCCCCAGTCCTGGCAGGAGGTAGAGTAAGGTAGGTACCAGCTTGCTCTGCTATTGTCACTGTTGGAACCTCACTGTGGTGACCCCGCAGGGTGTAAGCATAGGAGGGGAGTGCCCTGGAATTCTGGAAATGAGTTGGTAATTATGAGAACTATGGGATTGGGTGGATGTTACTGGGCATCAACTCTTTGGAAAAGGACAATGCAAAGAGAAAGCTGATGAAAAAAACTAAAACAAAAGAAAGCCAAGTCCGACTGATCACACGTGAAAGGTTCTTGGGAAAGTCAGAACTTCTGGGCAACATTGTAGACTCTTACCTCCTACAGGCAAAGGGAAGAAAAGCTGAGGACATGATTGGGTTCAACATAATCCTAAGAGCATCAGTGCTACAAAGAGGATCGAAGTCTACAGCTACAGGGCACCTGCTGTGCCAGAACAGGGAACGTGTTGGGGGAAATATGGGAGATTGATACGGAGATGTGGGATAAGGACTTCCGGGCCAAGGCATTCAAAACCCTCAGGACACTTGTGTCTGCTGAGGACAAAGTAGCAGCTTGGCTACTCATCTCCAAACACAGACTCTGAACCCAAAGAAAACACAACAAAAGGACACTAAATACTATGGAAAATTGGCTCTCAGTAGTCCTTGGAGAACAATGCCCAAACTGCAAAATCTCTGGGAGAAAAAAGGGAAAAGCCACCAAATCCAAATGCACTACTCTTTACATGTTGCCCTCTCACGCTCACTTGCTCAGGGAAGGGCAAGTGCAGCAGACAAGGGTAGCTAGCCAAGGAGCCTGAGAGGTATTTAGAAATGCCACTCCCATATAAAATACAGCTAAAAGTAGAAAAATATTGGAAATGTGTCCTGCAGATCAGGACACAGAGGGGGTTTCCAAGTATGCTTGACCTAAGAGGGCTGGCCCAGAACCCCTAGAGTCTGGGAACAATTAGTACCTTAAATGGCAAGAAAGACTGTGTGGTAATTAGCTAGGGTTTTGAGTGGGTTTATCTTGGAGTACCTGAGCCGAGCCAACTTAATCACAGAGATCCTTACAAGTGAAAGAAGGAGGCAAGAGAGTGGGAGCAGGATGCATGACGACCACAGCAGAGGTCAGAGTGTGTGGGGCCCTCTGCCGAAGAGTGTGGCTGCCTCTAGAAGCTGGAAGAGCAAGGACGCCCGCTCTCCCCCAGAGTCCCCTGAAAGAACACAGCCCTGCCATCCCATCTCTAGAAATGGACGAAATAAATTTGTGTTTAAGCCACTATTCACTTGCTAACTATTATAGCAGTAATAGGAACCTAATACAGGGGGGTAGGGACATTTTAGGCCAACAAATGTGAATAAGGGGAGAGGCTTGATGAAAATGCATAATTTGTGGGGGGCAAAGGCAAAAAAGAAGAAAGAAGTGCTGTTTCCAAATTGAGTGATGAAGAGAAGAAAGAACAATGGAGGAGGCAAACTTGGGTTCGTCACAGACTACTAGAAAGATCAGAGGACTCAGAACCTCTCTCCTACTCTCCGAACCAGCCAACCAACCCCAAGCCCTAGGAACATACCTGGTCATGCTATGCTGAGAGAAGGGAGCTCTTTTAAGCTAGAAGTATTGTAAAATTCCTCAGTACCATAAACATGAACAAAAAGATATGCATCCTTACACCACACCCGTTGGTCCTGTGATGGCAGTGGTCACTGCCTTGGGATGTCCAGGGGAGGTGGCACCCTTGTACATCAGGGACACATAGGCATATCGTACTTGCGCCCAGAAGGCCAAGCCAGACAACCCCAATATCCATTTCGATCCTTAGCACACAGGAAATTTGTCAGTTCCAGACCACTGGAAGTATAAGAAGTAACAGCCTTGGTCTGAGCCTCGCGCAAGACCAAAGACAAAAACCCAACCCAGGTAGACCAGACATGATTATGTAGAGTTCTCTCTCCCTGCTCTCCTGGTTTAGTACAAGCCTGACCTCTGGAAATCACATGAGGTCCAAGCATAGGAGGGCCCTGGAGATGGAAGAGGAATGCAGGCACGATGGGTGCCCTGGACTGGAGGAAGAACACGGCTCCAGGTACCCTGGCTCCACATTCCTGACTCCACCAGCACAGAAGGAGGCCCAAGAGTGGCATTCGGACTAAGAAAAGTCTATACTCAATAATACCAGTTCCCATTTCAAAAAATGAAAAGAAGCAAAATAAACTCAAACAAGAAAAATGAGGGGAAAAAGCAATGAAATTGGAAAGAGAAACAATAGAGAAAAATCACTGAAACAAAAGCGGGTTCTTTGAAAAGCTCAATAAAATGAAAAACTTCTAACAATTCTGACAACAAAAAAAGAGACAAATGACATACTTGCAGTATCAGGAATGAAACGAGGTATCACCACAGACATCAAGGATAACAAGGTAACATTACGAGCAATCTATGGGCAGAACCTTGACACCGGAAAGGAAAAGGACCAAATTCCTCAAAAGCACAGCCTGGCACAAGCATCCAATATGAAATGAAGAATTTGAGTAGTCTTAGCTATTCAGATTCTTTTCAAAACAAAGAAAGAATTGTGGAGGCCCAGGGGTTTCACAGGAAAATTCCTTGAAGTATTTACAGATGAATTAAAACCAAGTTCGATGTGCAAAATAAACTTATAGAAGAAATGAGGAAAATATGAATACATACACCATTTGAGGTGATATTAGGGAATTATTCTTAATTGTCCAAGGTGTGTAACGGTATTGCTTTTGTAGAAAAACCAATGTCATTAATCACACGACCACACCATTATGAACTCCATTTGCAACTGGATGTGCACCCATGACTAGGTCATTACTGGACACAACGATGCAACTTCTGCATACCTCTCGTATTAAGGGAAATCATTAGGTGTCCCCAACCTACCTCTCTCTACTCTCAGAGCCAGCAAGAACATGGACACTCGATGACCCAGTGCTGACTGAGCCGTGAAGACAATGCCATAGGGCATGTTAGAAGGATCATGGGCCTTTGAGAGGGACTCCAGAGCAGACTTCTGGAAACCTGGCTCAACCTCCTCCTGATGTTACAGGAGAGAGAAATAAGAAATATTCTGATCATGGAAAGGGGACTCTCTACGCCCTTGAGTCAATGCCCTGCTGCTATAATGAACACGTTTGTTGTACAAGTCTCTGACCTGTTTTAGGAACTCCAGTTTCCTTTCAATCGTTTTTCTCATCACCTAGTCTAAGGGCAAGAAATCTTTACCATCTGTCCCACTTTGCTCCCTGAGTCCCTTCTGAAAATTCCAAGGTCACAGGGTTGGTTGAAGCAGGAAAGGAGATCAGAAAAGAACTGGACATAAAGTAAATGTGCTGTAAGCGATCATGATTATTGATGCCCTGTTGTCCCAAATCGTGGGAGAGAGGAGGCCCATGCTGTGACTACCCATGGTCACCTAAAACTTAAAACTCCAGGTCCCCAGGGCTACCTTCCAGGATTTCAGAGAGGCAGGTACAGATACTTGCATTGGTGATGATGGAAAGTTCTAGAAGGGTAGAGACCACCCTTAGGTGAGAAAGAACTGGGGGACGAGGTGGCTGGCCTGGCACAGTGACTTAATCACTGTGGTAAGGAGCAAAGGGGAGGGTGCTAGGAATAAGCTCACTGAGACCTCACCTTGGGTTTTCTGTGTTTTCTGGTCCTTTTGGGAGGCAGAGGCCACAAGGGTATAGTTTTTGGTGACTGCAGGCTGCCCGTCATGCTGCACCTGGCAGGTGAACACCACATCTTCCCTGTGGGTGGATGAATTCACCAGGAGCCAGCTCATCCAGTTAAAGGTCCCATCCTTGTTCTCTAGGAGGTTGGAGGCCACTGAGGGAGTTTCTGTTCGGGACACGTTTCCATTCTCCAACCAGGTCAGCTGTAGGCGCTGAGGGTAGAACTCCTCCACTTGGCAAATGACATAGATCTGGTCCCTTGCCGTGGGGTGCTGGGAAACCTCCAAGGTGGGCGGAACTGAAACAGCACAGAGCAGAAGCTCTGACCTTATGGAACAAACAGATCACAGGGGAGGGGCTGAAAACTTAGCTCCCACCACACAGCAAGGGAATCACCCAGAACACTGCCAGGCATGCAGCTGGTGCTCAAATACTGAGGGCAGTCTTCGCATATGAATGACACCCCTAAGTACAGTGCCAGCACACAGTAGGTGCTCAAGGACCCATAGCTCCTATTAGGGCAAGAATGAGTGAAATCAAGACACACAGCCCCTGGCAGGCAGTTGGAATAGAATAACTGTAGCAAAATAAATGAAATCACCAAGCACGCGGTGGCTTGGATTACAGCAGGTGCTCAATAATTAGAAGCGCTATGGTAAAGTAAATGAGACTGCCTAGCACAGTGCTCGGCACGTGGTAGGTGTCTACTAGGCAGCTGCCATGGAAACAAGGGAGGTGACTGTAGGTGACTGTACATGTAGGTGCAGGGTGACTGGGAGGGCCTGTGAGGAGTCAGACTCCAGGCAATGGAAGGCCACGAGTAGAGAGTAGGGGAGGGGCAGGGTCCTAGGCTTGGGGGCAACCTGGGCTTGGGCTGAGGGTGAGGGGCGTCTACCTCGAAGGGTCTCAGACAATTTGGCAATCCCACGAAGAGGAGGGCCCCCCTGCAGGGTCACGTGGGCCACCTCGCAGATGACGTGGGAGCGAATGTCCCCCAGGGCCAGCACCAGCTTGGTTGTGCTAGAGATGCTGTAGGAAGCGTTGTCTTCATCTGGGTACACAGTGGTCTGAGAGGCTGTCAGTTCATTCCCGTTTTTGAACCATCTCATGGTGATGTTTCTGGGGGAGAAGCCGTGCGACTTGCAGGTGAAGCTCACTGTCTGCTGAGGCGTGGCCCTGGCCGTGGGGCCGGACACCACGGGGGGAGAGGGTTTGGCTACAAGAGGAGCATCAATGAACAGTAAGCATGACTGTGGTCATCAGCACTAACCGTACGTGTGTGACACTGTGGAGAAGCCTCAGCCCTCCTGATAGTGTGAGGAGGGCAGTGTCATCTCCTCATCAACAGAGGAGGACACGAGGTTCCAGAGCTGAACTGTGAGTTGGGCCCAGGGGCTCAGGTGCAGTTCCAGGCCTGACCTCAGAGTCCCTTCTCTCCTCTGCCAGGTGACTTCCCAGCAATCTGGGCACAGGAAGGACATTTCTGATGGCTCTCACTCTTGGTATCCAGGGTTCCTCCCTCCCACCCTGGAAACCTCAGAGAGCCTGTGCAGCTTTCTTACAGAGGAAGCAGGGGCGGAGCAGGACCCCATGGAAGCCAGAACCAGGCTGGTTGGCTGACCAGAGGTGTGGCCATGGCACAGCAAGGCTCCCCCATTTGTGAAATGGGACAGCAGGCATTTCTCTTTCCCTGGGGTTGCAGTGAGGGGCAAGTGAGGCAATGATGCAGTTGTTTGGAATTTAACACAGAAATGCAGATGAAAGGAGCAGATGAATCAGAAAGTGACCTACCATTAAGTCAACCTCATTATAATGTTGAATCCCCCTGTGAATATTCTCCTCAAGCCCTAGTAAATGGAGCTGCTTGCCCCTGTGCAGAGCTTGGCTTTGGAAATTTTTCCCTATGATTTCCTTATCTGTAAAAATGAAGACAACTTTGTGAGAGAACCCCCCTGGATAGTCTCTGTCTATACCTCACCAAGGAACCAAACTATTTTCATCTGGGTACAAAGAGGTTACTCCGACCCCTTACTGCATCCCTAGGGACTTCCTGTGGCCTCCAGGCTTCTTGTCCACAACTGAGCAAGTGTCCCACTTTCCCTGCCCGACAGTGACACCATCCTCCTTTTCCTCTGAGTTTCTGCACTGCAAGCAATTATGGGGAAGGGTCCTTCTGGCTGCCAAGACTTGCTGACGCCACAGCAACAGAGGGAAGACGTGGGGTCCCAAGAACTGAGTTTAGAATAGGAACTCTTGCTCAAGGGACCTAAAACACCCCCAGAAGATGCCCCCCCAGTCGTCCTCAGGGGATGTGCCACTGGGAAGTTCTGTAATACTTGCACCATGAGGATGAAGCTACCTTCCCTGTCTCTGTCCAGGGGCTGTGGGGAGATTAAGTCACTATTTTGTGATTTAGAACCGAATTGCATGAAGCTTTCTTTACAGACTCACAACATATGCCCAAACTCTGGCATCATTTCCAAAGTGAGATGTCAGAGTGAACATTGAGCCTGTGCCTCTTCTCACTGTGATTTTTCTGAAGCTGAAAGAAAGACATTGACCCACCTCTCTGCCAAGGGGGCATTTATTGTCACTAGAAGGGAAGGGAACTTAAGCTTCATGAGAGAGAAGCTCTTGCCTGTTTTGTTCCCTGCTGCTTCCCCAGCACCCAGAGCAGAGCCTGCACACAACAGGTGCTCAATAAGTGCTGAGTAAAGAGAACAGTGATACATTGAGGGGAGTGCTCTCTGGAGCCAGGGTTGAGGTCAGATTTTGTGATTGGGTGAGTCACTCAGACTTTCATTCCCTTATCCCTGGAACCAGAGGGCTGGTCAGGATTGGAAAAGGTAAGAGCTGCGGAGCCCTCAGCCTGCGATTCTAGATTTTCCCACTATTTTCCCACTGGGCACTTTGAGCAAATAGCATAACATCTCTAGACCTCAACTTCTCTGATCTGTGGAAGGGGCTGAAATCAGGGGCACCCACTACAACACCTGATTCTTAGCTGTTGCCTAGACAATGGAGGGCATTCTTATTGACTTGTCACAACCAGGGGAAGAAGGATGTCATGCCATACCCACCACTCACGGTGACCAGGGTGCCTGGTCCCGACTTCAACTCCACATCGGGGTTTCCTTTAAGGAACTTCACACAATAGTAGGTTCCCGTGTCTGCTGGGGTGGTATTACTGATGCGGATGGAAAAGTCCGTGTTGTTCCTCTTTGTAGAGTCTGAAACATTTGTTACTCGGGGGAAGTGGCCTCCTTTAAAACCGAAGATCAATTCCCGGCCTGGCCCAGTCCCCCTGAACCACTCAACCTTCCCAACGGGGATCAGGGAGGTCAGGGTACAGCGCAGAGTGGCTGTCTCTCCAGCCGCGACAGACACTGACTTCTCAGGCTGGATCACCTGCAGCTCTGCCTCACCTGCCACACCTGGAAGGGAAACAAAGCAGTCATTTATCCATCCTTATGTGATCCTGCATGTTTCCTCAAGGGTTGATCCGCAACAGCTCATTGACTGAGTGCACCCCGTGAGTGGGACGTGACTCGGCATGTTGCATGTACATGCATGCAGCCCTCAAAATGAGCTTATAAGGTGAGACCCTATCCGAAATGAGGAAACTAAGGCACAGAGAGACACAGTGGTGTGGCACACCAGGTCTGAGTGCCTCAACACTCTGGAAGCATCATACTTCACCAAAAGTCTCTGGGTGTCCACTTTCCAGCCTCATGGAAATTTGTACTTTCTGATCCCTGGCATTCAGCAGGACCACGAGACTTCGTTAGACCACTGTGTGTGAGCTGAAGGGAACATGTATTTTCTGGGCTGTGCATTTAACTTCAAGAACCTCTGTGGACCAACTTTCCTCTTTCACATGCAAATCCCATGCTGAGGTCCCTTCCTTTGTCTGGATACTTGAGTGACAGTGATAGCAGAGCCTCCAATACACAAGGAACAGATAGTTTAAATGAGAAGTAACACAACGTTTTAAATCTCTGGGATTTTTTTCCCATTCTGAAATCACATTATATTAGTTTCCTAATGCTGTTGTAACAAATTATTAAACATTTAGTGCCTGAAAACTGTATAAATGTAGTATCTTAAAATTCTGGGATCAGGAATCCAAAATTAGTGTTGTTGGGCTAACACCAAGGGTCAGTCATGATGCCTTTCTTCCGGAGATCTCTTCCCTGCTTTTCCAAATTCTAGAAGCTGTCCACATTCCTTTACTCATAGTTCCCATATTCTTAACATATCAAATTCTTGCCTCTATTCCCACTTCTTCTTTTCTAACTTTGGCTTTCCTGCCTCCTTCTTACAAAGACTCTTGAGACTATGTCGGGGCCATTTTGATAATCTAAAATAATCCCACATCAAGATTCATAACCACTTCTGCAAAATCTCCTTGGCTGTGTTAGAGAAAACTGTTCACAGGTTCTGGGTATTAGGATACGGACCTCTGTGCTAGGCCACGTTGACCACATGTCTTCCCAGGCAATTATAGAAACCAGTTAGTTAGATAACCTTTTGTATAGCACAGGCTGAGTGAGCAGGCAACTTACTAGAAGGACTATTCAAGCAGGGAGCTGATGAAACTCTTTGTAAAATAAAACTAGAAATCAGTAACAGAAGAGGAAATCAATATTCTCAAATCTATTGAAATGAAATAACACACTCTTAATAAGCAAAAGGGTGAGGTAGGAATCACAGAGGATTTAGAGGACATCTTGAGATAAATGTAAATAGAAACACACACAAAAAAGAAAAAAGAGAAAATGGAAACACAACATGCCCAAACCTATGGTCTGAGGTGACAGCAGTGCCAGCCAAAATTTATAGGTGTAATGCTTAGATTTAGAGAGAGGCAAGATCACAAATCTATTATCATCTATCATTGTAAGACATTAGAAAAAGACGTGAAAAATAAACCCGAAGCCAGCGCAATGAAGGAAGTAAAGACGACTAGAGATTTAAAAACTGTGCATAGAAAAACAAGAGGGAAAATAAACAAACTCGAGTACCTTTTCAGTATGACCAACAGAGTTGACAAATTTGAACTAGATTGACTCCAAAGAAAAGAGAAATGATTTCACTACCTAAAGTCAGAAATAAGAGGAATATATTACTAACCATTCGATAAAAATAAAGGGGATGCTAAAAGAATATCTCAAACATTGTACAACAATTAACCAGATATCCTAGATTAAATGGACAAATTTCGAGACACCCTCAACTTACTATGACTGAATCATGAACACATAGAACTTCTGAATAGGATATCACTAGTAAAGGGACTGAATTGATAATCAAAAATCTCCCAACAAAGAAAAGCCCAGGACCATATAGCTTCATGAGAGACTCTTTCCAAAAATTAACAAACAAACAAACACAAAACTAACACTAATCCTCTTCAAACTATTCCAAAAAATTTAAGAGGAAAAAAAGTCTCCTAAGTCATTTCTAGTTTCTGAGACTCATCCTAGGGCAGCGTTATGCTGATAGCAAAGCCAACAAAGGAACTACAAGAAAACTGCACACCAATATCTTGTCTGAATATTGATGGAACAATGCTCAACAAAGCATCAGCAACACCAGTTCAACACCATATTAAAAGAATTATACACAATGACCAAGTGAAATTCCTCGTGGAATACAGGGATGATTCACACATGAAAATCAGACAGTGTAATAGACCAAATTTCAGAATTAAGAATACATGAACATGATATCTCATTTGATGCAGGAAAATCAGTCAACAAAATTAAAGATTTTTCATGATAAAAACAAGTAAACTACCAATAGATGGAAACTTCTATAAAACGATAAAGTAATACATGCAAAACCATAGCTGACATCGTTCTTCATGGGGAAAGTCTGAAAGGCTTTCTCTAAGACCAGGAACATGGCAAAGATGCCTACTTTCACCACTTGTATCAACACAATACTGGAGATTCCAGAAATGCAATTAGGCAAGAAAAATAAGTAAATAGCACTTAAACTGTAGAGGAATAGGTAAAACTATGTCTTTTGTACATGACCTGATTTCATGAGTAGAATCCTAAAGATTCCTCACATAAACATAAACTGTTAGACTTAATAATTGATTCAGCTCATTTGTGTTATACAAAATCAATAGTCACGAACCAGGAGCGTTCTATATGCTAGTGATGAGCAACTCAAAAAGGTAATTCAGCAAACAATTCCACTTATACTAACATCAAAAAATATAAAATACTTAGAAGTAAATTTTTGCATGGACACAAAACACTGAAAAATGCAAAACATTGCTGAAAGAAATGAAAGAAGCCATAAGTAAATGGAAAAACATCCTGCATTGGTGGATTGGCAGACTTCATCAGGATTACCTAAAGCAATCTTGAGATTCAAACACTATCACTATCAAAATCAACATGGCTTTTTTTTTTTTTTTTTTTTTTTTTTTGCCAAACCGAAAATCCCCTTTCTAAAATTCATCTCAAGGGACGCCAAATCACCAAAGAATCCTGGAAAAGAACATAGTTGGGGAACTCACACTTCTTTATTTGAAAATCTATTACAAGCTGTAATAATCATGGTACTGTGATACTGAGAGTAGAATACAGATATACAACAATGGAATATAATAGAGACCCTAACAAACCCTCACATGTAAGGTCCAATGATTTTCAACAAGAGTGCCAAGGCTATTCAATAGAGGAAAGAACAACCCTTTCAACATTGGGTTCTAGGAAAAAAGATATCTAATGTGAAGAATAAAATTGAACCCTTACCTTGCTCTACATAGAAAAATGAACTCAAATTAGTTGAAAGGACTTAAGTGTAAGAGATAAAACCATAAACATCTGAGGAAAAACTATAGGCAAAACTCATGAAATTGGATTTGGAAGTGATTTCTAGAGCATGACCTCAAAAGCACACATAAGAAAAAAGGAATATATGAATTGGACTTCAGCAAATTTAAAAACTTTGTACAGCAGAAGACAATATCAAAAGTGACAAAATAACTCAGAGAATAGGAGAAAGTTAACTCACATTTTGCAAGGCATATTTCTCACAATGGATTAATAACCAGCATTATAAAGAACTATAATTGAACAACCAAATAACAAAATGCCCGGTTAAAAAAAAATGAACCAAAGACTAGAATAGACATTTCTCCAAAGAAGGTATTCAAAAGGTGAGAAAGCACATGACAAGATGTTGAAGATCACCAGTCATTGGAAAAATGAAAATCAAAACCACAGTGAGATATCTCTTCATTCCTTAGAATGGCTGGCTTTTATCAAAAACAAAACAATACAATACAATAAGAAATCAGAAAATACGGATTGACTAAGCTGTGGGGAAATTGAAACTCTCGTACGTCATTGGTAGGAATATAAAATGGTGCAGCCACAGTAGAAACAATGGTGTTCTTCAAATTTAAAATACATAATTTACCATATGACCAAACAATTCAACTCTTAGGTAAATATCCACTAAATTATAAGTATGTAGTCAGGACATCAATGTTCATACCAGCATTATTCTTAATAATTGAAGGTTAGTAGAAAAAATTCATTTCCATCAAGTGATGAAGGAGAAACAAAATGTTAATGTAGATATATTCGATGGAATATTACTCAGCCTTGATAAACAATGACATTTTGATATACTCTATGGGTGAACCTAAAAAATACTATTGTAAAGTGATAAGCCATATACAAAAGGACAGATATGTGATTCCAGTGACATGAAATATTGAGGAAAGACAAATTCATACATACAAAAAAGTAAAATAGACGTTCCTAGTAGTTGTAGCAGAAGAAGAAATGAGGAATTCTTGTCCAATGGATGGGGAGTGTCTGCTTGCGATGTTGAAAGAGTTCCTGAAATGTACAGTGGTGCTGCTTTCACAATATTGTGAATGCACTTAAGCCACTGAATTGTATCCTTAAGAATGGCTGAAACAGTAGATTTTATGGTACACGTATTTTAGCACAGTAAGAATTGTATGCTCACAGAAGGTAATCACCCCATGTAAAGCTTTGTATTGGAAATAAATGGTTGGTGGGAAAAGAGAAAAGATATCGTTCCAAAGGCTGGTAGATTTGAGAAACCTGCCCTTCAAGGGGGAGATAGAACCATGGGAGCCACAAAGCAGGGGAAATAGCAGGCTTCAAACTCATGTTCTGAAAAGAATTATGGATGGCTGGCTATATCTGGACAATGAACTATGTGTTGAAGGGATCTGAGTCACCCTCAGGCAATCCTTTAATTGCAGCTGCAAGACTTTGCAGGTGGATTTCCGGTCTCAGTGACCAGCCAGTCTCTGGGGACATCAAGAAATACAAAATCACTCCTTTCCTTGAAGTGTCCTAAAAACCAGGCAGAGACATAAATCAGAGGAGCAGCTGCTGTGGCACCACACATACACCCAGGGTTCTTTTCTATTTCTTGGTTACTCCTCAGCGAGAACATTGTCATTCACCCTTGCTGAGTGGGAACTGGTAAAACCCATGCACTAGCAGTTTGCAAGCAAACATGTCTCCTCAGGGGGGCACATGCTGTAACAGGCAGGTTGCGGGCCTGCTAAGAACTTCAGGTGGTGTGGTTTGTAAGTCTGGAGAAGCAGATTGGGGTCAGGAAACTGAACTGCTAAGATAAAAAGGGGAAGAAATAGAAATGTGTGTTGGATGGTAAAATGGAGAGAATATTGGAGGAGAGAGGGAAGAAGATTGCGAGGGTCAAGGTTCAAGAGGACCCAGTGAAAGGTGAAAATCTGTCATTTTGTATCTATAAAGTTCACATTTCTACCTCTAGCCCAGACCTTGCTCCTGACTCCAGATTTGTGTGTCCAACCAGCCTCTTGACATTTTCCTTAGATAGAAATCAACCTATCACAGTTAATATTTCCCAAACTGAACTCCTCAATTGCCTCCACATTCTTGCACATTTCCCAGACGCTCAAGTCCCAAGGCCTTGGAGCTTTTCTTTCCCACCCCAAATCCTACATATCAGGATATCCTGACCTCTCCTTCTGCATGGACCGCAATCTGACCTCTTTCCCCTTTCTCTTGGCTGCTACCTTGCTCAAGACTTTTCCTCATTTGCCTGAACACAATGAGCTCTTGAATGCTCTAGTTGCTTCTGTCTATGCGCCAAGGTGGTCATTCTACACCAAATACTAGAATAATTTAGAACTCATATGGGATCGCGTCACTTATTCTTCCAAACCTTGTAATGGCAACCATTTCAGTCAGAGTCAATGCCCAAGTCCTTGAATAGAGCCAGAGGATTCTACTCTCATGCTGTTCCCATGCTGTTCAGCAAGGCTCTTCCCCAGAAAATCATGGCCAACCTTCTTATAATCTGTGCTCTATCTCCCTTCTCACGATGGCCACTCAGGCACCTGTGTAAATACATCCCACCATGAAGATTCTCTCATTGTCTTATCCAGATGATCTGTCATGTTTTTTTCCCTTAATACTCAAAAGTTGCTGAATGCAATGTCGTTTCCGATTTGTTATGTCTATTGTTTCCTGTCCTTTCCTCCATTATGACATACATTCCATGAGTGCTACTACTTTGTCTCTTCTATTCACCAGTGTGCCCTATGTTCGTGTAATACTCCTTGTTGCTTAGTATGTGTATAGTAAATATTTGTGCAATGTGTGAAGAGTGCAATGTGACCATGTTCTGAGACCCTGAGGTCTATCTTCATTGGAGAATTTCTCAGGGAGTTACATCAGAATCTGAGCTTCCCACATGCATGGCTTGGGAGAAACAACTATTTGCATATACCCAGGAAACAGAAGAGTCTGAGAGAAGCAAACCACAAATGCTTTTCTCCACACTCCACCCTTCCCACACTGTTTGGCAGATCTACAGGAATCTCATGGGATGGCAGTGGGGCTGTAGGCTTTGAGAAGATCAATGCCTAGGCCCATGAGATTTAGCATCAGATTGCCTAAAATCACTCATACCCCTCCCATGTACCATTGAGGGATTTGGACCTTTGCCTGCCTCCTCTTTTTATCTGTAAGATAGAAGTGACAAGAATGTCTAGCTTGGATACTAAGGTAACGTGACAGAAGAGATGTAGGTATTTCCAGGTGTGTGTGCTACATGGTGAGTGTTCAAGAAATTGGACACTTATTCCTCATGAGATTTCCTGACATGGAGGCATCACCCAACATCAGATAATTGGGATTGGGACGAAGATAAGATTTAATTAGAGATGCAGATCATACAGTCAGTAGGCTCCACAATGTTTTATCCTTCTTTCCCCTCTTCCCACCCAGATCCTACATGAAGGGGGATCTCCAGAGTAGTAATGCACAAAGTTCTAGTCATTTTGTCAAGAGAGAAACTTGCTTTACTTAAGAACTTAGTGGAGGGTGAGCAATAGGTTTAGAGAATTCAAAAGAGAGTGAGTAGCTGAGAGACAAGGATCCAAATATCTGTTCAGTGTTCATTTTATGGAGACTGGACATGTTATGAAAAAAAAAAAGCAAAATGTTTTCAAAAAATCCTATGTGTGGACCTCTACAGAGGTAGGACGACAGAAGGAGAGGGGACCCTAATTTTGTTGGTTCCTGGAATTCACCTAGATAGTTATCAAATCAATCTGAACTCATGTGAAATCAACTGGAGATCTGAGAATTGAATTTCCGCAATTCTACAAATAGAATAGTGACCGCTTTTTGCAAGGTAGGAGGTGCAGAGTTGTGAGTACAGGGCGCTATATCAGAAGATAAACCACAGAGAGAGGAAGCATCTGTAAGGCAGGTACCAGAACGAGATATAGCAGTGGAGTAAAAATTTGGAACTTTTATAAGTCTGTTACAGTGGGAGACATTCCTGTCTGAAAGGCTCAGGTAGCCAAGTGGGGCTGAACCCCAGGTGGGACTGGGACGTCAGGATCCCCAGGATCACAGGAATAACAGGGAAGGCAGCAGAGTTCGCAGGCATTGGAGTGGGGAAGCCTGTTGCATCAGCATGCTCAGAGTGGGCTTTCAGCTAGGTGTTGCCGTAAACCATGAACGGTGGCATGTTCGGTGACCACTCTCTAAGCAGGGGCCCAGGAAACTGAAAAACCCCAGGAGACCCCGTTCCCTCTCCAGGAGGAACCACGTGGGTGCATGCCAGAGCAGCCCCTAAAATTTAGAGACTCCAAACAGTGTTGTGTCCTGAGATAAAAACACTCGGTAACAGGCTGGGTGAACACAGAGTGTTCTCTCTCTTTCTTTTGTTTCTATATTCCTTTGATTTGTTTTGTTTGTATTTTTCTGGTGTGGTTGCTATTTTTTTTATTTTCTCTCTCTTTCTTCTATTCTTTCTGGATGTAATGACGAGACAGAGAAACTCATTCCAATAAAGAGGCAGTACGGACTGCTAGGGATTAAAGCAACATGGATATAAGTAGGATGTCAGCACTAGAATTCAGAACAATGAGTATAAAGATACAACCCTGGCTAGAAAAGAAATGTTCTCTGCTAGAGAATCTCTTACTGGAGAGATAAAAGAACTAAAATATAATTAGGCTGAAATAGAAAAAGCTATTATTGAGATGTGGCCAAAAATGGAGGCTCTAAGTGTTAGGATAAATGAAGCAAAAGAGAATTAGAATATAGAAGGCAAAAGGCAACTGTGAAAGAGAGAAAAAGGCAGTGTGAAAAAGAGAAAAACTATGGAATCACAAAGGGAGATCAGTGATAGCATAAAGCAAAATAATACTAGAATACTAGGGTTGCAGAGGTGGAGGAGAGAGACACAACAGAGACAGATATGGAGAGAGAGATGCAGATTTAATTGAACAAATCGTAGTTGAGAACTTACCTAATCTGGAGAAGGAAACAGGCATACAAGTCTAGGAGGCACAGGGAACTCCTTTTCTAAATCAATAAAAATATGTCAACACCTCAATAAAAATATGTCAACACCTCGACATATAATAGTGAAACTTGCAAATCTCAGAGACCAAGAGAAAACCCTGAAAGCAGCTCAGAACAAGAAGTCTGGAACCTACAAGGGTAGAAACATAAGGCTAGCTGCAGAGCTGTCCATAGAGACCTGGCAGGACAGAAAGGCATGATATATTCAAGATGCTCAATGAGAAAAATATGCGGCCAGGAATACTTTACCCAGCAAGGCTGTCAATCAAAATAGAAGGAGTGATAAAGAAATTCTAGGACAAACAGAAACTAAAGGAATTTGTGAACACTAAACCAGTACTGCAAGAACTATTAAATAGGAGCCTTGGAGCAAAGAGAGAGCCCAAAAGTAACATAGACTAGAAAGGAACATAGACAATCTATAAAAACAGGGACTTTACAGGTAATACAATGGAATTCAATTCCTATCTTTCAATGATTACTGTGAATGTAAATGGGCTAAAAACCCCAATCAAAAGGCACAGGGTGTCATATTGGATGAAAAGCAAGACCCATTGATATTGTGTCTGCAAGAGACTCATTTTAGACTCAAAGACACCTCCAGATTGAAAATGACAGGGTGGAGGACCATTTATCATGCTAATGCACATCAATAGAAAGATGGGGTAGCAATCCTTATGCCAGAAAAGCTAGATTTTAAAACAAAGAGTGTAATAAGAGATGATGCAGGACACTGTATGACAATTAAAAGGTCTGCCCAACAAGAAGATTGTAAATATTATGCCTCTCTGTGGGAGCAGCTAATTATATAAACCAGTTAATAACAAAATTAAGGAAACACATTGATGATAATATAATAATACTAGGGAACTTTAACACCACACTCATTGCAGTAGACAAATCATCTAAGCAGAAGGTCAACAAGAAAACAAGGGCTTTGAATGACAGACCAGATGGACTTTACAGATGTATTCAGAGCATTTCCTCCTACATCAACAGAATACACATTTTTCTCGAGTACACATGGAACATTCTCCAGAAATCATCACATAATGAGTCACAATCACGTCTCAAATGGTACCAAAAGATTGGGATCATCCTTTGCATATTTTCAGACTACAATGCTTTAAAACTTGAATTAAATCACAAGAGAAAATTTGGAAGGAACACAAATACATGGAGGTTAAAGGGCATCCTACTAAAGAATGAATGGGTCAACGAGGAAATTACAGAAGAATTTTTCTTTTATTCAAGGAAATAAATGAAAATGAAAACACAAGAGTTCAGAATCATTGGGATGCAGCAAAGATGGTGTTAAGTGGGTGTATATAGTATTACAGACCTTTCTGAAGAAACATTGAAGTCTCAAATATAGGGGCAGCCCAGGTGGCCCAGCAGTTTAGTGCTGCCTTCAGCCCGGGGCCTGATCCTGGACACCTGGGATCGAGTCCCACATCGTGCTCCCTGCATGGAGCCTGCTTCTCCTTCTGCCTGTGTCTCTGCCATTCTCTCTCTCTCTCTCTCTCTCTCTCTCTCTGTGTGTGTCTCTCAAAAATAAATAAACAAAATCATGAAAAAGAAAGTCTCAAATACACAACACAACCTTACATCTAAAGGAGCCAGAAAAAGAACAGCAAAGAAAACCTAAGCCCAGCAGGAGAAGAGAATTAATAGAGATTAGAGCAGAACTCAATGAAATAGAAACCAAAAGAACAGTAGAACAGATCAATGAAACTAGGACATGATTCTTTGAAAGAATTCATAGGATTGATAAACTCCTGGCCAAACTTACCAAAAAGAAACGAGAAAGCAACCAGATATCGAAAATCATATGATAGGGGAGAGATCACAGCCCACACTGAAGAGAGACAAACAATTATAAGAATATATTATGAGCAATTTTATGCCAGCAAATCAGGCAATCTGGAAGAAATGGATGCGTTCCTAGAAACATGTAAACTACCAAAACTGAAACAGGAAGAAATAGAAAAATTGAACAGACTCATAACCAGGAAAGAAATTATAGCAGTAATTAAAAATCTCCCAACAATCAAGAGTTCAAGACCCCATGGCCTCCCAGCAGAATTCTACATAATATTTAGAGAAGATTGAATAGCTATTCTCCTGAAACCGTTTAAAAAAATAGAAATGGAAGGAAAACCTCCAAACTCTTTCTATGAGGCCAGCATTACCTTGATCCCAAAACCAGACAAAAACCCCAACCAAAAAGGAGAATTACAGACCAGTAATCCCTGATGAACAGGGATGCCAAACTTCTCACCAAGATACTAACTAATAGGATCCAACAGTACATTAAAACGATTATTCATCCTGACCAAGTGGGATTTATTCCAGAGCTGCTAGGGTGGTTCAACATCTGCAAGTCAATCAATGTGATTCACCATATTAACAAAAGAAAGGGCAAGAACTGGAGCACCTGGGTGGCTCAGTTGGTTAAGTGTCTGTCTTAAGCTTAGGTCATGACCTTGGGGTCCTGAGATTGAGACTATGTCAGGCTCCCTGCTCAGCGGGGAGCCTGCTTTTCCCTCTCTCTCTCTGCCACTCCCTCTGCTTCTTCTCTCTTCCTCAAATAAATAAATGAAGTTTTTTGGAAAAAGAAAGGACAAGAACCATATGATCCTCTCAATAGATGCAGAAAAAGCATTTGACAAACTACCGTATCCTTTCCTGATTAAAACTGTCTGCAGTGTAGGGATTGAGGGGACATACCTCAATTTTGTGAAAGCCATACGTGAAAAGCCCACTCCTGTATCATCCTCAATGGGGGAAAAAGTGAGAACTCTTCCCATAAGGGCAGGAACACCACAGAGATGTCTACTTCCACCACTGATGTCCCACATAGTATTGGAAGTCCTGCCTCAGCATTCAGACAACAAAAAGAAATATGAGGCATCCAAATTGGTAAAGAATCTAATTTCACTCTTGGCAGATGCCATGATACTCTATGTGGAGAACCCAAAAGACTTCACCAAAAGCTGCTGGAACTCATGTAGGAATTCAGCAAGCAGCAGGAAATAAAATCAATGCACACAAGTCAGTTGCATTTCTGTACATAACAATGAGACAGAAGAAAGAAAAATTCAGGAGTTGATCCCACTTACAGCTGCAACAAAAGCTATAAGATACCTAGGAATAAACCTAACCAAAGAGGTAAAGGATCTGTACTCTGAAAACTGTAGAACACTTATAAAAGAAATTGAGGAAGACACAAAAAATTGGAAAAATTTCCTGTGTCATGGATGGGAAGAACCAATATTGCTAAAATATCTGCTACCCAAAGCAATCTACATATTCAATGCAATCCTTATCAAAATATCATCAGAATTTTTCACAGAGCTAAAATTTGTATGGAATCAGAAAAGACCCTGAAAAGCCAAAGGATGTTGAAAAAAGAAAACCAAAGCTGCTGGTATCACAATTTTGAACTTCAAGCTGTATTACAAAGTTGTGATCAGTAAGACAGTATGGTATTGGCAGAAAAATAGACATATACATGAATAGAACTGAAGATAGATCCCACAAGTGGACCGTCAACTCTATGTCAACTAATCTTTGATATTTTAATCTTTTAACTACTGACAGAAAAAAATATCCCATGGAAAAATTCTTTTCAGCAAATTGTGTTAGAAAATTGGACAGCCACATACTGAAGAATTAAGCTAGACCATTTTCTTACACATACAGAAGAAAAACTCAAAATGGATGAAAGACCTAATGTAGGCAGGAATCCATCCAAATCCTAGAGGAGAATAGAGGCACCAATCTCTTTGACCTTGGTTGCAGCAGTTTCTTGCTTGACACACCTCCAAAGGCAAGGGAAACAAAAGCAAAAATGAACTACTGGGAATTCCTCAAGATAAAAAGCTTATGCACAGCAAATGAAACACTTAATAAAAATCAAAGACAGCTTACAGAATGGGAGAAGATATTTATAAATGCCTTATCAGATAAAGGTCTAGTATCCAAAATCTATAAAGAGCTTATCAAACTCAACAGCCAAAAAACAAATAATCCAGTCAAGAAATGGGCAGAAGACATGAACAGACATTTCTCCAAAGAAGACAAACAATTGGCCAACAGACATATGAAAAAATGCTCAGCAGTACTCCACATCAAGGAAGTGCAAATCAAAACCACAATGACATACCACCTCATGGCAGTCAGAATGGCTAAAATTAACAGGTCAAGAAATGAAAGGTGTTGGCAGGGATGCAGAGAAAGGGGAACCCTCTTATACTGTTAGTGAGAATGCAAGCTGGTGCAGCCACTCTGGGAAACAGTACGGAGGCTCCTCAAGAAGTTGAAAATAGAGCTACCCTACAACCCAGCAATTACACTATTAGGTATTTATCCAAAGGATACAGACATAGTGATTTGAACGGGCACCTGTCCCCCAAAGTTCATAGCACAATGTCCACAATAGTCAAACTATGGAAAGAGCCCAGATGTCCATGGACGGATGAATGGATAAGGAAGATATAGGGTATATATATACAGTGGAATATTACTCAGCCATCAAAGAACTGAAATCTTGCCATTTGCAATGATGTGGGTTGAACAAGAAGGTATTATGTTAAGTGAAATTAGTCAATCAGAGAAAGACAATTATCATATGACCTAAATCATATGTGGAATTTAAGTAACAACAGAGGATCATAGGGGAAGGGAGGGAAAAATAATATAAGACAAAATCAGAGGGAGAGAGAGAAACCACAGAGACCCTTAACCCTAGGAAGCAAACAGGGTTGCTGGAGAGGGGTGGGGAGAATGGGGTCATAGGCATTAAGGAGGGCACGTGATGTGATGGGCGCAAGGTGTTATATGCAACTGATGAATCATTAACCTGTACCTCTTCAACTAACAATACACTATATGTTATATTTTGATTTTAAATTTAAAAAGGAAAGAAAAAACTCCATGTGCGTGAGCAAGTTTGTATATGCAGCTTTTTCACACCCACCTATACATGTACACACGTGAAGACACACACACAAGTGCATTCACACACACACACACACACACACACACACAAGTGCATTCCCGCATATATATAATGTGTGGCCTAGCATGTTAGTATAGACTTCATTTTGAGGAATAAATGAAATTATAAAACGTGTTAAAATTCAGTAAAAAAATTTGACACATAGGAAACATCCAGCACATCATTTATAAAAGTTTCTGAGTTCACAGAACAGAACTGGAACTCTAGAGACCCCTGAGTGTGATAAGTGATGGCTCTTCTTCTGTTTGACTCTCTGTGTTTTCTGATGTTTCAGAAATTAGCCTCCAATGAGAATGAAGGAGCATAACATGGTTAACAGAATGATCTGTGCAGCTGGGTGGCCTGGACATGAATCCCAGCTGGGCCACTCTGACTTAAGTAAGTGATATTGGGCCTGCTGCTCTTCCTGCCTCAGGTTCCCCATCTGCGATCAGGACAGTCTGAGCTACCAGGCAGGGCATTGTGAGGATTAGATCAACGAACACACGCAACATTGTCATTGTTACCCATTGAAGCATCAACTGTTTGGACACCTCTGGTAACCAGCTGCAGGTGATGGATTCATAGAGGAAATGCTCAGATCCCTAATGTCATGCTCTCAGATGATACCCAGTCCTTGGCCTTCTTTGGCAAGCCTAGGTAGCACATCTGTGCTTACCTGGAGGCCTTCAGTGTCCACGGGCAGGGAGAGGTTGAGGAGTCAGGGAAAGGGGAGTCTCCCCCAAGGGAATGCTCACCTGTGAGTCCCAACAGCAGAGCCAGCAGCAGGTAGGGAGGGGGGCTGGGTTCAGAGGCAGGAGCTGACATTGTGGAGGCCAGAGGACCCTGCTCTGTGCAAACGTGTGTGCTGGGGAAAATGAGCCTCTGTTCTGTAGAAAAGAAATACCCACCCCTCATGTGATATAAGGGAAGCATCTCTGATGCAGTGACATAGCTGTGAGGCAGCAATCTGCTTCTGCATTGTGAAACAGAAGTCATGTACAGAAGACCTTACATGGTGAGGAGGAAATGTAGGAAGAGGCCTTTTCTTATGTTTCAGAGGGAGTGGACAGTTCTAGCAGAAACAATGGTTCCTGCCAACCTGGGGCCTCTGCGCTTTGCACTGGGCCCCTCCCCCCATCTGGAGGTCTTCCAGGTGATTCTTCACTTAGAATCTCCAAGCCAAGAAGAATCTGTGGTTGGGGGCTTGTCCTAAACTCCTGAGCCTATGACACTTGGGGGTGGCTAGCTTGTGCCCTCATTCGGTACCTTCCTCCACCAAGAGCTACTGTACTGGAGGAAGGAATGGGTTTGACAGGACCTGAAAAACTTGGGGATCAAATGAGGTCTGCTCCACAACTGACTCCCTATTGTAACCCTTTATTGATGGAACTGGTAAAACTTCACCTCAATGCACAGTGCACTGTGGACCTCAGAAAGGGTTGTGCTTGGGGCACCTCACTGGCTTATTGGTGGAGTTAGTAACTCTTGATTCAGGGTTGTGTTTTTGGGCCCCAAGTGGGTATAGAGATAACTTTTTGTCTAGAAAAAACAATCTATAAAACAATCTATAACAAACAATCTATAAAAAGTCGATAAAAAAGAAGAAGTTGCATGTGTTTGCATCATTTCTTTTCTTTCAGGAGAGGAAGTGGGTTTCGCTGTCCTCAAAATCACATTCCCAGGCATTTATCTGATGGATATGAAGACTACAGCCTCACAAAAACCTGTGTGTGAATGTCTACAGAAGCCTTCTTTGTAACGGTAAAAAGCTGGTAACAAGTAAAATATCCAGTGATAAGTGAATGGTGGAACCAAGTGTGCTACATTTCTACGAGGAAATACTACTCAGCAATAAAAAGGAATAATTTATTTTCATGTGCACAGCTTGTAAGTTTCCAAAGGCATTACACTGTGTGAACAAAATCAATCTCATGATGTCACATACTGTGTGACTCCACTGACACAACATTCTTGACATTATAGAGAACAGATTGGCATGTGCCAGAGGTTGGTGTGATGGAGCTGACTGTCCCTAAGAAAGAGTAGCACAAGGGTAACTTCTGTGGCCACAGAACCGTTTGTACCCTGAATATGGTGGTGGTTTCACAAAATACACATAAGCAGGTGGACACGCACAAAAGCTAGGGGTGTTACACGATTGAGCTATAAAATCCAATATCATTATAATGAGGACACTGACTATGATGTTATCCAACATTAAAATATTATGTTGATGGGGTAAAGATGTGCATACATGGGTGGGTCAGGAGTGACAGAGCATTGTATCCCAATCATCCATAGTGGGAAGTCAGTGAATATTTCCGACGGGTGAGTAGTCAAGAAGTGGCAATATAAGCATGCTATCTGAGTTCTGGCTATCATCTCTAGAAGAAGCAGTTAAAAATAACCAAGTAAGTGCTCGCTTTGGCAGCACATATACTAAAATTGGAATGGTACAGAGAGGGTTAGCATGGCCCCTGCACAGGAATGACATGCAAAATAATCAATTAAAAGACTATAAAATGGTTGCCTCTGGGAGATAGAGAATAGTGGGAGGTGGGGAGACTCTAATCTTCATATGTAGAACGTATAGAACTATTTGCCTCTGAAACCATGTGCATATGTAAGTTTAATGAAGGTAAAAACTAAGCTAGTTGAGCTGATTGGTGTTGGAAGAGTTACACATAAGAGAATGTCCATACTTTGAGCATTAGTATGAGTGTGATAAGCTTGTTGGAATAAGATTGATGTTCAAAACTCAATTACAATCCTATAAAGCAGTTCCAAACCTCAATGGCGATATGCTTCATAAAAAGAACCATACATGGATGGAGTGGTTTATTATATGGCAAAGATGGTTGTGCTGACCAGTGAGTGCTGGATAATTTATCCCAATGGGAGAAAAAATGCAAGATTCCTCTCATTTATCACACACACACACACACACACACACACGCAACTCAGAAGAACAAAGCTAGATCAGGTATAAATGGAAAGAGCAAAACTTCATCAAAGATTAAAAGCTTATTTTGTGCTACAGTAGCTCCCAAATGATACTAACTCTGCTGCTATGTGGACCATGGCAGAAGAACACGAGGGATCCTCTCATGTGTGCCCAAGGGTAGAGAGAAATACTTGTAAAGTTGTCTTTCCCAAATAGTAGGTTAGCTTTAATATCATCCTCAGAAGAATCTCTAAGCAGTAGCATATTCTTATAATACACAGCTATAGAGCTGTGGAAAGTTAATAAAGTGGAGCTACGTATAGCAACATGAAGAAATCCCACAAGCTGTATTAAGCATAAAAAATAAAAGTTGCAGAATGTCGTATAGGGTGTAATAGCATTTATATAAAATATAAAACATGCAAGTAAAATTGGATAATGCTTAAGGATTATCGTATGTTGTGAAATTATAAAATCAAATTTGAGAATGAGAAACTCCAGAGGAAGGGCAAGATGGCAGAAGAGTAGGGGTCCTCGACTCACTTGGTCCCACCAACTTACCTAGATGACTTTCTAAACATCCTGAACACCTACGAATTTGACCTGAGATTCAAAGAGAGAACAGCTGGAATGCTACCGACAGAAGGGTTTTCACTTCTAACAAGGTACGAAGGCGAGAAAAAAATAAATAAATGAATGAAAAAGAATCACGTGGGGGAGGGGCACCGCGAGTAGCAGGGCTAAAGGGCAGCAGCGGGGGCCTCAGGGACAGGAAAGCCCAGCTCTGGAGAAGTGGGAACTTGAAAAACCTCACCAGAATTTTCCCTGATGGAAAAGTGCTTAGTAGGGAAATCGGGCAAAATCCCAGGAGGGGCCGTGAAGCCTCAAGATTCCCCGAGTCACTATTAGAGGAGGGGCTCCCGGGGGAAAGCTCACCGCAAACCTCGGGTCCCATATCCATAAAGGGCTGGAGCACCACAGCCCCGGTTGGTCAGGTGGGCCTGCTCTAGACGGAGGTGGCTGTGCCCCATTCCCTTTGGGAGAGGCGGCCCCCAGGAGCTGGGGCCCAGCAGCACAGGGCCCCGGATCCCAGGCCATCCAAGCCGGGGATCCTGCGTTCCCCCGGGACAGGCGGAACAGGGGAGGGCACAGGACACTGAGAACTGTCCTGCCACTAGGTGACTCCAAGTTGTGCAGATCAGTGCACCCGCGCCTGCCCCGGGAGCACGTAGGCCAGTGTGGACTGGAAGACTGCATTAGTTACTCTCGGGGAGCTGACTCCAGAGCTGGAGAGCTGGCCACCGCCACCATTCTGTTTCCTCCTGGTTTCACCAAGTGCCCGGGAGAGGTGCGGCCGCCAGGGAACAAAGGCCTCACAGGATAAACAGCTCTTACTGAGCCGGGCACCTGGCAAGGGGCAGGACATCTCCGCCCAGGCACAGACACCTGAGAATCAGCACAGCAGACTGCTCCCCCTGAAGACCAGCTGGAAGTACAGGGCAGGACCAAGTTCTTGACCAAGCAGTGATGGAAACCTCCAGGATCAAGGGAAAATAGTATATAGAACTAAAGCCCCCCCCCCCCCGCTTTATTTTTTAACCTTTTTTTTCCTTTTTCCATTACAACCTGTTTTTGTATCAGACTAAAAACTTCCAATATTTTTTTCTCTTTTCCACCTTAACTACAATATTTTACCAGCTGTTCAGTTTTAAGTTCTTTTCCTTTTTCACTTTCATATTTCTACAATTACATGTCTTAGATACATTTTTCACTTCTGGATTTCCTTCAACCTATTCAGTTTAATTTTGGGAGATACACGAGAAATGGATTAATGCTTTGTGTTTTGTGTTTTCTCTGCCTCGTTTTGTTCTACAATGTGGAAGGTAATAACTTCTAAAACATGACCAGCGTAGACTGAGAACCAAGTGGAATACTGTGCTGGTTCATTCTGTGAGATTACATTCTCTCCTCACTCCCATTCTGCACCCCTCTCTTATCTTGTTTATGTTTTGGTGGTCATTGTTGGGGCTACAATTCTATAAGTATTGCTGTTTTATATAAATTTGGGGTTGAGCATGTTGTAACATACAGAACAAAATACACTCAGAACCAAGAGAATCACCCTCTAGGACTCCTCAGGTAGAATACATTCTCTCTCTACCCCCCTTTTTTTCTTTGTTCTCTTTTTCTGCTTTACTTTTGTTTTCTTTTTCTTCTTCTTTGGGGTTTTTGGCCTCTTATTTTTTCTACTTTGTTTTAAAATTTATTTTTCACATTAGTGGTCCTTTTGTTTTATTTTGTTCTGATCTTTTTCATTTTCTGGTCTCTGACCTCTTTGGAATCATCTAGGGTGTACTTTACGTAGGTTGTGGCTGATATTTTTGACTCAGCCTGCTCATACAGCCACTCTGCACTGAACAAAATGACTAGAAGAAAGAATTCACCACAGAAGAAAGAACCAGAATCAGTACTCTCTGCCACAGAGTTACAGAATATGGATTTCAATTCGATGTCAGAAAGCCAATTCAGAAGCACAATTATAAAGCTACTCGTGGCTCTGGAAAAAAAACAAACATAAAAGACTCTAGAGATTTCATTGCTGTAGAGTTGAGATCTAATCAGGCTGAAATTAAAAATAAGTTAAATGAGATGCAATCCAAACTTGATGTCCTAACTTCTAGGGTTAATGAGGTGGAAGGAAGAGTGAGTGACATAGAAGACAAGTTGATGGTAAGGAAGGAAGCTGAGGAAAAAAGGGAAATCCAATTAAGAGACAATGAGGAAAGGCTTAGGGAAATAAATGATAGCATGGGAATATAACTGTGGTTTCAGAGGAGGCCAAGAGGGAGAGTGCCACAAAGTATATTTGAACAAATCATAGCTGAGAACTTCCCTAATTTGGGGTGGGAACCAGGCATTCAAATCCAAGAGATAGAGAGGTCCCTCCCAAAAATCAATAAAAACCATTCAACACCTCAACATTTATTAGTGAAACTTGCAAATTCCAAAGATAAAGAGAAAATCATGAAAGCAACAAGAGACTAGAGATTCTTAACTTATATGGGGAGAAACATAACAGCAGATTAACAGCAGACCTATCCACAGAGACCTGGCAGGCCAGAAAGGGCTGGCAGCATATATTCAGGGTACTGAAAGAGAAGAACATGCAGCCAAGAATACTTTATCCAGCAAAGCTGTCATTCAGAATAGAAGGAGAGAGAAAGAGCTTCTAAGATAGGCAGAAGCTGAAAGAATATGTGACCACCAAACCAACTCTGCAAGAAATATTAAGTGGGACTCTGTAAAAGAAAGAAGAAGTCCAAAGTAGTAATCCACAAACACAGGACTGAATAGGTATTATGATGACACTAAATTCATATCTTTCAATTCATATCTTTCAATTATTCTCTGGACATGAATGGGCTAAATGATCGCATCAAAAGGAGCATGATATTGAACTGGATGAAAAATCAAGACCCATCTATTTGCTGTCTACAAGAGAATCATTTTAGACCTAAGGACACCTCCCACCTGAAAATGAAACAGTGGAGAACTACTTATCATTCAAATGATCCTCAAAAGAAAGCAGGGGTAGCCATCCTCATAGCAGATAAATTAAAGTTTATCCCAAAGACTGTAGTAAGAGATGAAGAGAGACACTATATCATACTTAAAGGGTCTATCCAACAAGAAGACTTAACAATCAAGAATATCTATGCCCCTAATCTGGGAGCTGCCAAGTATATCAATTAATAACCAAAGTAAAGAGATACTTAGATACTAATACACCAGTTGTAGGAAACTTCAACACAGCTCTTTCTGCAAATGACAGATTTTCTAAGCAGAACATCACCAAAGAAACAAGGGCCTTATATGATATACTGGACCAGATGGATTTCAGATATATACAGAACTTTCCATCCGAATGCAACTGAATACACATTCTTCTCAGGGCATATGGAACTTTCTACAGAATAGACCACATACTGGCTCACAAATCAGATCTCAACCGATACCAAAAAAGATTGGGATGTCCGCTGCTTATTTTCAGACCACAATGCTTTGAAACCAGGACTCAAGCAGAAGAAGAAATTTGGAAGAAAGTCAAACATATGGAGGTTAAAGAGCATCCTACTAAAAGAGGAAAGGGTCAACCAGGAAATTAGAGAACTAAAAAGATTCATGGAAAGTCATGAAAATGATGATACGACCATTCAAAATCTTTGGGATACAGCAAAAGCAGTCCTGAGAGGGGAATACATCGCAATACAAGCAACCCTCAAAAAACTGGGAAAAAACCAAATACACAAGCTAACCTTGCACCTAAAGGAACTGGAGAAAGAACAGCAAGTAAAACCTACACCAGGCAGAAGAAGGGAAATAATAAAGATTCAAGCAGAACTCAATGAAATAGGGACCAGAAGAACTGTAGAACAGATCAACTAAACCAGGAGTTGTTTCTTTGAAAGAATTAATAAGATAGATAAACCACTAGCCAGACTTATTAAAAAGAAAAAAGACTCAAATTAATAAAATCATGCATGAAAGAGGAGAGATCACAACCAATAACAAGGAAATACAAACGATTTTAAAAACTTATTATGAGCAGCTATATGCCAACAAATTAGGCAATCTAGAAGGAATGGATGCATTTCTGGAAAACCACAAATTACCAAAACTGTAACAGGAAGAAATAGGAAACTTCAACAGGACAATAACCAGTGAGGAAATTGAAGCAATCATCAAAAACTTCCCAAGACACACAAGTCCATGGCCAGATGGCTTCTCAGGGGGAATTCTATCAAATGTTTCTTTTTTAAAAAGATTTTATTTATTTATTCATCATAGACACACAGAAAGAGAGAGAGAGGCTGAGACACAAGCAGAGGAAGAAGCAGGCTCTATGCAGGGAGTCTGACATGGGACTCGATCCCAGGTCCCCAGGATGACGCCCTGGGCAGAATGCGGCACTAAACCACTGAGCCACCCTGGCTGCCCTCTGTCAAATGTTTAAAGAAGAAATAATACCTATTCTATTAAAGCTGTTCCAAAGGATAGAAAAGGATGGAATATTTCCAAACTTGTTTTATGAGTCTAGCATCACCTTGATGCCAAAACCAGACAAAGACCCCACCAAAAAGGACAAGCATAGACCAATATCCCTGATGAACACAGAAGCAAAAATTCTCAACAAGATACTAACCAATAGGATCCAACGGTACATTAAGATGATTCACCATGATCATCACCAGGGATGATTCATCCCTCGGATGCAAGGTTGGTTCAACACTCATAAAACAATCAACATGATAGAAAACATCAACAAGAGAAAAAACAAGAACCATATGATCCTCTCAATAGATGCAGAGAAAGTATTTGAAGAAACACAGAATCCATTCCTGATCAAAACTCTTCAGAGAATGAACAGAAATCTCACATATGAACAGAAATCTCACAGAGGAAGACATAGACATGGCCAACACGCACATGAGAAAATGCTTTGCATCACTTGCCATCAGGATAATACAAATCAAAACCACAATGAGATACCACCTGACACCAGTGAGAATGGGGAAAATTAACAAGGCAGGAAACCACAATTGTTGGAGAGGCTGTGGAGAAAGGGGAACCCTCCTGCACTGTTGGTGGGAATGTGAACTGGTGCAGCCCCTCTGGAAAACTGTGTGGAGGTTCCTCAAAGAGTTAAAAATAGATCTGCCCTATGACTCAGCAATTGCACTGCTGGGGATTTACCCGAAAGATACAGATGCAATGAAACGCTGGGACACCTGCACCCCG
This sequence comes from Canis aureus, assembly GCF_053574225.1. Taxonomy (NCBI): domain Eukaryota; kingdom Metazoa; phylum Chordata; class Mammalia; order Carnivora; family Canidae; genus Canis; species Canis aureus. Next base: position 24,745,890 of record NC_135636.1, on the reverse strand, counting down.
ATGTTTATAGCAGCAATGTCCACAATAGCCAAACTGTGGAAGGAGCCTCGGTGTCCATCGAAAGATGAATGGATAAAGAAGATGTGGCTTTATGTATACAATGGAATATTACTCAGCCATTAGAAATGACAAATACACAACATTTTCTTTGACGTGAATGGAACTGGAGGGTATAATGCTGAGTGAAATAAGTCATTCAGAGAAGGACAACCATTATATGGTTACACTCATACGGGGAATATACAAAATAGTGAAAGGGAATAAAGGGGAAAGGAGAAAAAATAAGTGGGAAATATCAGAAAGGGAGACAGAACATGAGAGACTCCTAACTCTGGGAAACGAACTAGGGGTGTCAGAAGGGGAGGTGAGTGGGGGGTGGAGGTAACTGGGTGATGGGCACTGAGGGCGGCACTTGATGGGATGAGCACTGGATGTTATTCGTTATGTTGGCAAATTGAACACCAATAAAAAAATAAATTTATAAAAAATAAATAAATAAACAAAAAAAATAATAAAAAGTCTATCAATTTGGAAAAGAAAAGAAAAAGAAGGAAAGCAAAGAAAAAACTTGGTTGCAATATTAAAACATACCTTTAACTTCAAAAAAAAAAAAACTCTTCAGAGTGTAGAGATAGAGGGAACATCTCTCAGTATCTTAAGAGGCATCTATGAAAAGCCCACAGGAAATATCATTCTCGGTGGGGAAAAACTGAGAGCCTTTCCCCTTTCCCCACTGTTATTCAACATAGTACTAGAAGTCCTAGCCTCAGCAATCAGAAAACAAAAAGAAATAAAAGGCATTCAAATTGGCAAGGAAGAGGTCAAACTCTCCCTCTTCACAGATGACATGATACTGTATATAGAAAACCCAAAAGTTTCCACCTCAAGATTGCTAGAACTCATACAACAATTCGGCAGTGTGGCAGGATACAAAATCAATGCCCAGAAATCAATGGCATTTCTATACACTAACAATGAGACTGCAAAAAGAGAAATTAAGGAATCAGTCCCATTTATAATTGCACCCAAAACCATAAGGTACCTAGTAACAAACACAACCAAAGAGGTAAGGGATCTATACCCTAAAAATTGCAGAAAACTTCTGAAAGAAATTGAGGAAGACACAAAGAGATGGCCATGCTCATGGATTGGAAGAATTAATATTGCCAAAATATCTATACTACCCATGGCAATTTGCATGTTCAATGCAATCCCTATCAAAATACCATGGACTTTCTTCAGTGAGTTGGAACAAATCATCTTAAAATCTGTCTGGAATCCAACAAGACCCTGAATAGCCAGGGGAATATTGAAAAAGAAAACCAGAGCCAGGGGCATCACAATGCTGTTTACGAGTTGTACTACAATGCTGTGGTCATCAAGACATTGTGGTACTGGCACAAAAACAGACACATAGCAGCAATATCCACAATAGCTAAACTGTGGAAGGAGTCTCGGGGTCCATCAGGAGATGAATGGGTAAAGAAGATGCGGTCTATGTATACAATGGAATATTCCTCAGCCATTAGAAATGACGAATACCCACCATTTCCTTCGACGTGGATGGAACTGGAGGGTATTATGCTGAGTGAAATAAGTCAATCGGAGAAGGACAAACATTCTATGGTTACACTCATACGGGGAATATAAAAAATAGTGAAAGGGATTATAGGGGAAAGAAGAGAAAATGAGTGAGAAAAATCAGTGAGGGTGACAGTGAGGGTGACATGAGAGGCTCCTAACTTTGGGAAATGAACGAGGGGTGGTGGAAAGGAGGTGGGTAGGGGGATGGGGTGACTGGGTGATGGGCACTGAGGGGAGCACTGGATGGGATGCGCACTGGGTGTTATACTATATGTTGGAAAGTCAAACTCCAATAAAAAAAGGGAGAATGAGAAACTCTAAATTCAGTCAGTGTTTTCAAAAGAAACAGAACATCACAGCTAAATGTTAATGTTTGGCATAGATCCGGTGGTAGGACTGAGGATTTTTATTCTATTTCTCTATATTTCAGAACTGAAAAATGCTTTCCATGTAGATATTTCAAAATATATCGATGTTAAATTAAAATCTTACTTGCGGAACTTCTGTCGAAAAGTAAAATGTGCTCATTCAAAATATGGAAGCATTCTAAGTGACCATTGTAGATGAATGGATAAAAAAAGGTGGTGTATGTGTGTGTGTATACATATACATATACATATACATACACATACACATATACATATACATACAGACGTGATATGTGTGTATATATATGCCATATAATTATACACATATAATGCTGTATCACTCAGCTTGAAAAGGATGAAATCTTGCCATTTGCAACAACATGGTTGGAGCTAGAGAGTGCAATGCTGAGTGAAATAAGTCACTCAGAGAAAGAAAAACACCATCTAATTTCACTTATATGTGGAATTGAAGAAACAAAACAAAAGGTTAAAAAAACTCAAACCAATAAACAGAAGCTTGACTATAGAGAACAAACTGATGGTCACCAGAGGAGATCGGGTGTGGGAATGGGTGATTGGTGAAGGAGATTAACATTACACCTAACAGGATGCGCATTGAGTAATGTATAGAATTATTGAATCACTATATTGTACACCTAAAACTAATATAACACTGTATGGTAACTACACTGGAATTAACATTAAAAAAATAAAAAACAAAAGTCAAATGTGCTCTGAAAATTAAGGGTTGTTCCTGATCAGGAGCAGAATGGAAACCTTGTTTTCTTGACCCACTTGATTCTCCTTTAAGACAGAGGTAGGGCCAGTTTGAAGCTCAGTCCATCAGGATTCAGACATCTCTGGGTCCCACAGATCAAAGTCCATCCTCCATGCAGCTCTGAAGCTCAGAGAGAAGGAACATCAGAGATGTGAGGAAGGGATCATGTCCAGGGTAGGAGTTAAGACTGGCAGCTTCTCCCCCCACCCCCCGCCCCCGCGTGAGCTTCTTGGACAGAGTGGGAGGCAATGGATTGCAGAGCATGCAGGAGCAGTCGGGAAAATCATGCACTCATTCACTCATTCTTGTATTAATTCCCCAAATACCTCTTGAGCACCTACCATGTGGCAGGCACTCTGCAAAACTGGACTCATGGTGCAGATCAGAAAAAAGACGCCAACTCACCTCACCCCAGCCCCTCTGTCTCAGTTCTGAGCTCTTTCAGACCCACATTTATCGTTCCCACTAGTCAGAGCCTTACAGTCGCTTAGTGGGCTCCATTCATAGTCTTAGTAATACTTTCCTTAATCATTCCAAAGATAAGTCCTATGAATCCTGAGATACATAAAATTATATGAGGGCACTCTTGGACTTTGAAGATCAAAGCTTTGACCTTCATCCCAACTCCACAACTGGGATCCCCACCCAGGACTCCAAGGGACTTCATTTAAAAATCTTCAGACCCAAGGGCACTGTAGGATGCATGAGAGCTGGAAGCCTCTGAGATTTCCAACAACATTTAGAGAAAACAAGAGCTTCCCAACCTTCACTTGAAGCTAGATCCCCCTGGTGTACTGTGTGAAATAGTGGGCTCGCTTTGGACTCCTTTGGACAGCCCATGATGGTGACATGACTTCTCTCTCTAGGCACTAAGGCCTACCTCCAAATCACCTGTTACAGGTTCTGTCGCCTGCAGATGTAGGTGACTATGAAGCTCATCACCAGCAGCACCTTGAAGCCCAGAAACAAAGCTACAAAGAAAAGAACAGGCATCCCAATGGGCAACAGGAGACATCAAATGGGGGGCTCTGTGAGTTTAAATACCTCACTCCACTCAGGAGACAAGGTGAACCAGGAGCTCAGAGCAGTAGAGGTGAGCTTAACTGGGCTTCCAGTGGGCTTGTATGTGCCATGGGGTGCTGTGGACAGTATGAGGTTGGCCTGGATGGGGGATTGTACTTCATGTTGCAATGGGAGAATGCAATGGTCCTTCCTGTGGACCAGGAAGGAGTTCAGGCGTAGGTTAGCTTAGCTCTCATGCACAGACGGAAGGAAGATGATGTAAAGACAGGAAGAAGGCCTTTTCTGGGGCTACCAGAGGCTGGATGGGAGATTGTACTGCATGTTGCACCTACAGGTGAGCACCCGCTCAGACTCCTGGCCTGACACATTCACCAAATGCAAGCTTCCCAAGGTGTAGCGCACATTACTATTCTCCTTGGATGTGAGTTGCTCAGCTCCCTTGAATGTAGGTCAGTTCTTTAACCAACTGAGATGCACACTCTCTGGATAGAGTCTCTGCACGTGGCAGATAGCCACCAATCCAAGGAGGGTGATGACTGGGACACTGTTACTGAACAGGGAAATGATACAGATTAGAGAGAGCAGACTCCTACTTGAGGATGTCCACTGTGGGAGCCTGGGAATTCCTTGAAGATGGGTCATCTGTGGGAGGTCCACCTCAGAGGAAGATTCAGGTACCCATTAAGTAAATGCATAGCAGAATGAAAGTGAATTGAGTCCATGCTTGATGCATGGTTGGATGCAGGAATGCACGGATGAAAGAATGTATAGTATTGATGAAACTCTCAGGCTAATTCACCTGGAACTGTTTACTGAAATTCCTGGAAAGAAGTTTTGCTTCATTTCTCATGTTCTTTGTCTTGGCCCAATGTCTGACGGCCTGGTTAGGTCAAGGTGGGGACTCACTACATACTCTTAGTAACATATCCTGGCACCAATATATGAAAATTACAAATTGGGTTGCCATATGGCAGGAGGGGAAGGAGACCAATGTACAAAGAGGAAGATGGTACATACCTTCTGCATCATAACAGGGGGATGGCTTGGAGCATAGTAGACATTATATAAACAAGGGGACTTGCTGAACAACACATTACTACAAACTTAATGGTTTACGGAAACACATATTATTTCATAGTTCCTGTGGACCAGGAGTTCAGGCGTAGGTTAGCTTAGCTCTCATGCACAGACGGAAGGAAGATGATGTAAAGACACAGGAAGAAGGCCTTTTCTGGGGCTACCAGAGGCTGGGAGAGAGGCCTATAACAGGTTCCCCCTCACAGTATAAGACAGCTTTAGTTATACTGGCCAAGTTTGAAAGCAACCAAAATGACCTTCAATAAAGAGTGCATAAAGAAATTGTGATTGTACACCAGACAGTGGAATATTACCCAGTGCTATAAAGAAATGACCTATTAGGCCTTGAAAAGATGAGGAAGAACCTTAAACGCTTATTGTTAATCAAAGGAAAAGCCTGCATCATCCCAACTATATGACGTTCTGGAAATGGCAAAACTTTGGAGACAGTAATATGTCAGTGATTCCCAGGGATTAGGGTAGAGAGAGATAAATAGGCAGAGCACAGAGGATTTTTGGGGAAGTGAAACTACTCTGTGCCCTAATAGGATAATTTGTAGTGAATTACAGGACAAACTTGTCCAAACCCGCAGACTCTACAATACCAAGAGTGAATCATAATGTGAACTGTGGACATTGGATGTTAAGGACCTATCAGTGTAGGAGGCTCATCATTTGTAAGAAATGTACCCCTGGTGGAGGATATTGATAATGGCAGCAGCTGTGATGTGTGGAGGTGGGGAGTCCTATGGGAAATCTGCACATTCTGCTCAATTCTGGTGTGAACCTAAATCTACTTTAAACTATGAAGTCAATCCATTAAAACAATCCATATCAAAGGTCATCTAGATTTTATTCCAAGATATCCTCTAGATATTTTTATAGTTTCATGTCTACATTTGAGTTACTTTTATGAAGGCTGTTAGGAGGTCTGTGTCTGGAGTCAATTTGTTTTCACGTATGTTCACATGTCCAGTAGCTCCATCAACATTTGTTAAAGACTATCTTGGTACTTCCCGAAAGATCAGTTGGCTGTATTTATGTGGGTCTATTTCTGGACTTTCTATTCTCTTGCTTTGCTTTGTGTGTCTAGTCCCTCACCAATGCCACTTTTTTGATTCCTGGAGTTCCCTAGTAAGTCTTATAGTGGAATGATGTCAATCTTCTAGTTTATTCTTCCCCAACATTGAGTTGGCTATTCTGGATCTTTAATTTCTCTATATAAACTTTAGAATCAGTTTGTTACTATACATAAAGTACTTTTCAGGTATTTTGATCGAGATTGCTTTTAATCCCTAGGTCAACTTGGAAAGTATGGATACCCTGACAATATTGAGTCTTTCTATCCCTGAACATGGGATGTAGCTCTATTTCTTTAGTTCTTCTTTGATTGTTTCGTCAGTTTTCTAGCATTCTTATTTAGGTCTTATACATATTATATGAGATTAATACCTGAGTATTTCTCCTTTTTTGCATGCTAATGAAAATGATCATATGTGTTTTTAGTATATAGAAGCACAATTGATTTTTGTATGTTGATCTTGGATCCTTGCTGATCTCACTTATCAACTTAAAGAGTTTCTTAAAAAGCAGATCCTCTGAGATTTTCATCTGCAAATAAGGAAGTTTTATTTCTAACTTTTAAAAAATTTCTACCTTCTCAGTTTAGATTCCTTTCCCCTCCGTTTCTTCCCTTCTCTTCCTTTCTTCTTCTCCCTTGTTCTCCTATAACTTCTAGTACTGTGTTGAATATGAGTTGTGAGAATGAAAAACCTCCCTCATTCCTTACCTTAGGGGGAAAAAAGCCATTCAGACATTTACCACTAAGTGCAATGAAAGGTGTGGGACATTCTGCAGATGTTTTTCATCAAGTTGAGGAAATTCTCTGCTATTTCCAGTTGGCTGAGAGTTTGCATCATGAATACGTTTTGGATTTGTCAAAGGCTTTTTCTGCATCAACTGATATTATCATGTAGTTTTCTTTTTTAACCTGTTGATGTGATAGATTACAATAATTGATTTATAAGCAGTGAAACAGTCTTCCATGCCTGAATAAATCCTTCCTAAGATTAAATACCACGGTATAGAACTTTACATTCTGAAATTCTATTTGATAGCATTATGTTGAAAATCCTTGCATGTAGAATCATGAGAGATATACGTCTGTAGTTATCTTTTTTAATGTACATTCAATCTGGTTTTGCTATCAAGGTAATAATAGACCCAACAAATGAATAAGGAACGTGTCATCCTCTTCTATTTTCTGGAAGATTGTATAAAATTGGTACTAATTCTTCTGCAAATGTTTACTAACATTTTGCAAGGGGTCTAGATGTCTCATATATTTTACTTGTTCAAAAACTATCCAAGCTTTCTTCCTCCTTCCTTATACTCAGAAAATGGTTTTGGTGTCCTCTTCCATCAGATGTGCACCTCTCAAGCCATCTGCTCTGGCAGTTGGGACTCAAAGCCTCTGCAACATGAACCAATGGCCTTGGGGAAGAGATTCCACATGCTTGTTTAGCTTTTTCAGCAAGTAGAGTCAGAACCTTAAGTTCTGTTGGAGAGCCTGCAGTGTTCAGCTTCCATCACTGACCCAGAGAGACCCCTAGTGACCACTTCTGGCCAGTGTTCCATTAGCATGCAAACCTCTGCAAATTTTCACAGTGATTATGTTTAGATGGAACATTAAGGATTCTTTTCTTGCTTTATAATTTCATATTTTCCCACATTTGTTGTCCATTGAGAGGTAGCATCTGTGTGGTGGTAAAAAATTAAAGGACAGATTTTTTTGGTCCTATGTAACCCTGGGGGCGGGGGGGCGGGGGATGAGAACTCTAAAATGTGCTGTGCTCAGGCTTGTGACCATAGAGGAGTGTCTTTCCTTGAACATAATGGTGTGGACTGTTCCACACAGCCACTGGGAGATTTTCTGAGCCAAGAGCTATTCCAACCTAGTTCTATCAATTCGGGCTCAGACAGAGAAATTCTCCTCCAAGAAATTCTAGGTAAACTGGTGAGAACAGAGTAAACAGGCATAAGGGAGTCCCCACCACACACATCTGAAGCTCCACTCACTGGGGAATTCCAGCAGCAGAGTCAGCAGCAGGGATGGCAGAGGTGGGCAGATGCAGAGCCAGGGACAGGCTTCATCATAGTCTTAGAGCCTTCCTGTCTGAGTGTTGTCGTGGGAGGCCCAGGACTCTTTGCTCTGAAGAGAGAAGATACTCCCTGCCTCTGTGATGTCAGAAGAAGGGGACTGTGATGAGAGGAAAGACCACAGGACTTTAACACTTTTTCTTTGAGATTATCAAGGGACAGGCAAGGCGGCCACAAGCTGAGAAGATGCTGCTTGAAATGTTTGGGGTTTCCAGAGTTAAGGGCATGACACCCATGAACTTATGCTCATTGCTGAGCCTCATCCCATCTGAGATCTCCGCAACCCACACCCCTGCTGCTGTAGAGGTAGACATGATGCGGGAAAGAGGTTAGACTTTTGGCGATGGTGATAATTTGTGGTTTATAGAATTGAGGGTGCTACAGGGAGCGTGAGACCACTGTGCAGGAGCAAAAGCAATGCACCTAGAAACATGCCTGGAAGGTGAGGGCTGCCTATTCTATCTGTGCCGGTCTGGGGGTAGCTCTGGAAGAAGGGAGTGGAGGACAGAAGAAAAGCTCTCAGAAAGAGAGGAGAACCAGCATGTTGGCCTCCTTCTCTCACCTCCAGAATGGGCTCAATCCAAGCACAAAGGTTGTGTCCCGGGCCTCTCAGCCCACACTCAGCAAGTGAACCTTTAATATCCACGAGTGCATTGTCAGCACTGACCGCTAAGGCTATTTCGCTTTGCTTCTTTGTTAGCCCCACATCCTCTAGGGATTGACAGAATGTTAGGGCCAGGAGAGGTGTTAGAACAAGAGGAGAATGCAGAACAGTCCCAAACTGCCTATGGGAGATGACAAGAGTCCCCTCCTCCACTTATGACACCATCCTATCACATTGTTCTGGAATGAAGAAGTCCATGCTGGATAGCCCTGCTGAGAGCTGGGCAGGATCTTACCCCAGCTTTCAGGAAACCTGCCATGTAATACTTCTCTAGCAGACCTCACACCTTCCATTAGACTCTTAACTCTTTAGAGCCTGGGATTTTTAGTGCCTTCACAGTCAAGAGCACTGGCTTTGCAAACAGAAGCAGTTAAGGTTGAAACCTTGAATGCACTTCTTGGTGGCTGAGCTGTGTAAACTTTGACCTTGAAATGTTCATTTGTATAGCTCTAATACTCAAAACTGTGTTCATAGTCTGCACTTGGACTTTCTCTTCTCCGCTTAGCCCCTGTTCAGTGTTTGGCACAACTTGTAACCATTTGGTCAAACCAAGAAGGGACCCATGTTCTACACCCTCGTCTCTCTCCTACCAGCCCCTATTAATTTTACCTCCTAAACACCTCTAGAATCTATGTCCCCATTTCCACATCATCTTCTGCCTGGGTGAAAACTATTACTTCCGGATAAGCTATCCCTAACTCCTTTGCCCGCTGTTGCTCTTCTTTCTACTTCATCCAGGGTGCTTTTCCAACACACAGATCTGAGGACATCCCATTCTTGCATAAACATTTTTGTGGATTCTCATTGTTCTTGCATAGTTAGATTGTTTGGTATGTGGTCTGTGGTGTGTGGTGTGTGGTATGTGGTATCTGGTGTATTGTTTATGCCATATAGTGGGTGACATATGGTAGAGGCACATTGTAAATGGCATGTGGATTTGGTATGTGGCATATGGTATATGATACAAGGTATGTGGTATGTGGTACGTTAAAAAGCCCATCCTTCCATGATTGGCTTGGCCCCAGGGGATAAAATGATCCCACCCTTTCTGGTACCCACCACAGCCTCTCTACGCCCCATCAGGTTTCCTGGGAAATGTGCTGACATGAATATTCGCAAGCAGGTCATTTTCAGGGAAAACACTAGAATCCAACATGGTAGTGAGGAGAAGGGAGCGAGATTGTTCAGAAGAAGTGGGTGGCAGTGAAGTCCCAAAGAAAACTTCAGCTGATCTCCCACGGATCTCTGGTACTAGGATGTTCCTTTAAAGTTGTCCTGAACTGGGGTGAGAGGGCTGGACCTTTACATCCCCATGTTGATGAGCCACTGGATGTGGCAGGTTCCCAGGCATGACCTTGGCATTGTGGCTTTCCTCAGCTGAAGCCATCCCAAAGAGGGCTGACAGCTCAGGGCCATCTCCTGAGGTCTGGTTTGTCATAGCACTCACCACCCTCTGCTGAGCCCCTTCCACTTCAGTTCCTTGGGCTCAGGATATGGTTTAACTTCACTTCCCCTCCCATGAGGTCTTACAGCCTCCCCTCCCCCACATCACTCAGAGGCTCAGAGTGTGCTGACCCCGCTTGGTCTAACATGGTGGGCTTTACTAATTGGAAATATTTAGGTGAATGTCATAGGACCGAAGAGCAGCTTCTTTTGGGATCTCTGAGTGCTTGGCTCTGGAGTGAGCTCTGGCAGTGGACAGAGAAAGGAGGAGAAGGACCTCAGACTGTGAAGTGAAATGAAACCTGGCTATGGGGACGCCTGGGTGGCTCAGCAGTTGAGCAGTCTGCCTTTGGCTCAGGGCCTGATCCCAGGGTTTGGGATGGAGCCTCACGATCTGCTCCTTCAGAGAGTCTGCTTCTCCCTCTGCCTGTGTCTCTGCCTCTCTCTTTGTCTCTCACGAATAAATAAACGGAAATCTTTAAACAAACAAACCAACCAACCAAAAAACCCTGGGTATAAAAACACAGAAGTCTCCCCAAAACACATTGTCTTGTGTTGTCCCCCAATGAGGTGCAAGAGGCGAGATCCAGCTGAGGACAGGATGATGACAGGTTTTAATAGTTCCTATTTTGGAACAATTTACATTTACACAAAAATTATGACAATCACACAGAGTTCCATATATAACTGCACACAGTTTCCCTCTTATTAGCATCTAATGGAAATATGGTGCACCTGTGATAATTAGTGAACCAAAAATTGGTACATTACTATTAACCAAAGGGCATAGTTTATTCAGACTTTTTCTTAGCTTGGGCTGCTATAACATAGCACCATAAACCGGATGCCTTGAAACAACAGGAACTTATTTCTCACAGACCTGGAGGCTGGAAGTCTGAGATCAGGGTGCCAGGATGGTTGGGCTGTGATGGTTGGGCTTGTGGTTGTAGACTGCCGATTACCTGTATTCTCACCTGGTGGATGGGGCAAGCTGGTTGCCTGGCCTCTCTTCATAAGGGCAATGATCCCCTTCGTGAGGACTCCATCCTCATGACCTCAACACCCATCAATGATCTCACTTTCAAATCCCATCACACTGGATTTTAGAATTCAACATTTGAACTTTGGGGAGACACAGATACTCAGCCCAGCAAACATTTATTTAGTTTTTACCCCAATGACCTTTTGTCTTTCAGAATTCCATGCAGGTTACCACATGACATTTTCTTGTCTTTTTTCTTTAGATTGCTCTCAGCTCTGACAGCTTATCTGCCTTTCCTTGTTGGTGATGGCCTGACAGTTTGAGCAGTCCTGCTCAGGTATCTCATGGAATGTCTCTCTGCAATTTGTCAGATGCTTTCCTCATAAGCAGACTGGGGTGACGGGTTTGGGGAGGAAGGTCACAGAGGAAAAGTGCTGCTTTCATGACATTATATCCAGGGTGCACACTGTGGCCATGGCTCGTGGCTGTCGGTGAACTCATGATCATGTGGCTGAACTCTATTTGTCAAGTGTCCTCTCTGTAGTTACTCCTTTTTCCACTTTTCCATGCTATCCTTTTTAGAAGAGTCACCACAACCAGCCCACCCTTCAGGAGTGGGCGGTTAGGCTTCCTGTCCTTAGGGTAAAGTATCTACGTAAATCATCTGGGACTTTTCTGCACAGGACATTATTTCTTCTCTTCAACTTATCTATTTACTCAATTATTAATTTATACCAATTTGGGCTTAAAGATATTTATTTTGTATGTGGGACTGTAATCGGTCTTAGAGGGAGCTATAACAAAATATCCCAGACTGGGTGGCTTATAACAAAAGAAAGTTCCTGCTCACTCTTGTGGAGGCTGGAACCTGAGATCAGGGAGTCAGCCTGCTTGGGAGAGGGCCTCTAGGTTTTTCATTTTGTCCTCACATGGCTGAAGGGGCTGGGGTCTCATTTATTTATTTATTTATTTATTCATTTATTTATTCATTTATTTTTAAAAGATTTTATTTATTTATTCATGACAGACACAGACAGAAAGGGGAGAGACACAGGCAGTAGGAGAAGATGCTCCTTATTAGGATTCCAATGTGGGACTCGATCCCAGGACCTGGGATCAGGACCTGAGCCAAAGGCAGATGCTTAACCTCTGAGCCACCCAGGCACCCCATGAGGTCTCTTTTAAAAGGGCTAATACCACTCATGAGGGTGGATCCTCATGACCTACTTACTATCCAGAGGCCCCACCTTCTGACAGCAGCATGTGGGCTTGAATATTCTAACACTTGAATTTTGTGAGGACTCAAACATTCAGACCATAGCAGAACCGGATATACTGCTTTACTTATTTGTTGCTCAAACTGTTGCACTTTGGGCATCGGGAGCTCTTCCAGGAGGTTCCTGTACTCATTTGACGTACTCCAATCAGTGGGCTATTGTTGTGTTTTTTTGGAAATCCATTGCTTATTTCTGGAGGATATGATGTTCTGGTAGAATTTTTCAACACAAAGAAGAGGGAGTAGTATTTAATGAAAAGGTTTTAGGTACATGTACCAGTTGATTGAATGAAGTGAAATATTATTTTATAATCTGACATCTAGTAGACACTGATGTCTTCCATGAAGTATTCACCAATATGCTTTTTAAAAATGTGATGGCCTAACACATGGCAGTCATTGTTCTGGGAACCAAGGACACAGGTATGGTCCCTTCTCTGTCAGAGTTGACATCCTATTTGAGGAAGAGACAAATACACACAGGAATTCTCATACTGCATGGTGCTGAAGTGCACGAATGTCAGTTGCACAAGTCAGTTAAAGAACATTAGTCCCGGGAATCCCTGGGTGGCTCAGTGGTTTAGTGCCTGCCTTTGGCCCAGGGCGTGATCCTGGAGTCCCCGGATGAAGTTCCACATCAGGCTCCCTGCATAGAGCCTGCTTCTCCCTCTGCCTGTATCTCTGCCTCTCTCTCTCCTTTGTGTCTTTCATGAATAAATAAATAAAATCTTAAAAAAAAAGAAAAAAAAAACCACTTAGTCCCCAAACACACATTTCAAGTTTTATTGACCACAAGGAATTTACCATGAGCAACGGCATGAAGTACAAACTTTACTGCTGCTTCTTCCTCAGGCCACAAATCCCTATGTAACTAGCAAATGCTCATCACGATAAGTAAGCATCACATCTTTCAAAGACTGTAATGGTTCATCTCTGTGACTCCGTTACTTATTTTACCACACACAGCAGCACAGGCTGTTGTGTTGTGCTCTGTTCTCTCAGCAATGAACCACAGCGACATTGCATAAAGCTGGAAAAAATGACAAAAGGGAATTGGCACAAAGCTGAGAGTGCAATGGAGAAACAAGAAGAGATGAGGCTGCAGGTGAAGTTCACGTTGAATGTGAGTGGAGCTCATAAAGGCCTAGCTACCATGGGAATGGTGACAGGGATGCTGGTCCCCAGTGTGTGGATATGCAGCCTAAGGAACAGAATGAAGGCAAACTTACCCCGTGAAACAGGAGAGTGGTGGTTGAAGCAGGGGCGATGTGTGAAAATGTCCCAAGGAAGTGACACCAGCAAATAATTAAATTAATACTGTAAAGATTTCACAACATTGAAAGTGCAAGAGTTAAAAAACAATTAAAAAAAATAAAAAGAAAGTGCAAGAGTTGGAATGTTGGAAGCTGATCCCATTGAGAACAGAGTGAGATAACTCAGATGCTGACTCTATATTGTCAAGTGTGAGGTCAGAAGAATGCAAGCACTGTGCAAACTACTCTTGATAGGTCTTTACAAAAAATAAAACACAAGCCTTTTCAGTGTTGCTAATGTTTCAAATGACCGTATATCAAGTAAACAATAGTTTTATTGTTTTTTAATTTCCCTATAACTTTCACAATAGATAGCTAAAGAGATTTTCTATGTTTTGAAAAACATTTGTGAAGGTCACAGAAGAATCATTATTTTGCCCGTTGATTACTGAGTTAACGTTGCATGTCTCAGCCAAACAGTGATTGTTTCTGTCCCGCAATCTCCAACAAAATGAGCACTGGCCTCCATTTATTTATTTATTTATTTATTTATTTATTTACTTATTTACTTATTTATTAATTTATTCGGCCTCCATTTATCATGTCCGCTGACCATAAGTTCTAGGGAAACAATTCAATTCAGCTATGATCTATCAGAACACAGAGCAAGAGAAAGGAATTGATATTTTATAAGGGTGGTTTATGTAAGGGGCTTTAAATAAAGTGACATGTCAGCAGAACTTGAAAGAGGAAGAGACGGTCATGCAGATCCTTAGGGGGAGGAAACAGAGGAGACATATACTTTGACTTCCATTTTTAAGGAATCACTGTGGCTGAAACTAGAGGGCCTACTAGAGAGGAAGCAATGGTCCAGGAACAGATGCTGGTGGCCAGGATCAGGGAGCAAGTAGCCCTGGGAGGGAACAGTGTGCAGACTCTGGGTAGAGCTCACTGGTGTGCGGGAGGAGGCTTACACTCACTCCTGAGAGTTTTGTGAGCTAATTGTGAAAGTGCTGGCAGCTTGTCATTGGCCACGTCGGAGTGTTGACACCACAGATGTCCATAAGCACTACAAATCAGGTTTCTTTTCCTTTCTGGGAGTAGATTGTTTAACATTGGGACTTAGAATTCCAAAGGCAGAACTGAATATGGTATATAATGAAAGGATATCAAGGATGGCTCCGGCCTCCTGGACTGCCAGCTGGTGTACATGAGCAGTGGGGTTGGGAAGGCTGAAGGTTGGGGTTTCAATCACTGGGAGGAAGGAATTTTCTCTCTGGGATTGAGGAGTAGGACATGGAGGCAGAAGAAGGAGAATCATTTCTCTTCATCAGACCAGGATGGAATTCATTTCTGTTCAAGACACAATGGGGAACCTCACCAAGGCTGGGAAATCTGGGGCTTGGCAGTAATACGTCCTGAGAGTATGGACGTGACTGTGTAGTTCATGGCCACAGTCCCCAGGAGATGGTTGAGATGCCTGATATGTGTAGATGTGAACTGTTCCTCATATTCCAGACATATGTCCTTACATAAGTCCCCAGAGCAAGTTCCCATGGATCCTGCTCAGGCCCAGGGATGAAGACCCAGTGCTGAGGGCAGAAGGACTGTGAGAAGGAGCCGCAAGATCTGTGGGTAGGCTGGCTTCTGGGGGAAGCAATGCATATGGAGCAGAATTGTGGAAGCGTCTAGTTGTTCCTTCTCTTAGGCTGGGCCTCTCAGGGAAGGAAGGAGGCAGCAGACACTGATGGTGGCGTGTGGCAGGGGAGGAGGAAGGAGGTGTGGGATCCATGTCCACATTTAATTATCTGCTCATCATTCCAGAAATGTTCCCCACGTGTCTGCTATGTCCTTGGTGCTATTTTCCTCCTGGGGCACCTGTTGTGGGAGGTCACGCAGCCCCTGATATAGGACACTGCCACCTCAGGCTCTCCCCCAGGTTCTCACCCCCCTTCCCCATCCCATCCAGTCTGTCCCACAGAGGGTCAGCCAGGAGCCCTCCTCAGAGCAACTATCTGGCATCTATCAGCATCTCCTAGAAGCAGACTCCTTGTATCCTTAGAAGCCCCATGCTCGATAATCTAAGGATGGTCTCCAAGGGATTCCTTGCACCCAGCTGCCCCTAACTCAGGCCCTCTGCCCACTCCCTTCCCAGAATCTCTAGGACTCTGTGCACACTCTTGATGGCCTTGAACCTCAACCACCAACTACAGCCCCCCCACACACACACTCCCTGGGATTGGGAACCTCCTGGAGGGTCCCTGAGATTTCTGAGGGCATCAAGGGACGTGTGTCACCTGCTCTTTACTCCAGATGGGTGCTGACCCTCTGTGCTCTGTGGGCTGCCCCTCTTCCTGACCTGGATCCTACTGGGACTGACCTTGGCCTGCCTTCCCTGACCCAAACTTACAGTTAGGTCCTTGCTTCCTGTGGGCATAGATGGCAGAGACAGTGATGAGCAGCAGCAGCTTTGGGCTCAGGAGGAGGGCTGTCAGCAGTGGAGCAGACACTGGGATTGAGGAGTAGGACATGGAGGCAGAAGAAGGAGAATCATTTCTCTTCATCAGACCAGGATGGAATTCATTTCTATTCAAGACACAATGGGGAACCTCACCAAGGCTGGGAAATCTGGGGCTTGGCAGGAATCTGGGTCTGGAAATGGAGGGATATAAGGCACCATATTAAGGAGCACCCTCTTTAATATGGCACCTGAGTGGCACCTGGGTGGCTCAGTGGTTGAGCATCCGCCTTTGGCTCAGGGCATGATCCCAGAGTCCTGGGATCGAGTCTTGCAACAGCTTCCCTGCAGGGAGCCTGCTTCTCCCTCTGCCTATGTCTCTGCCTCTCTGTGTGTCTCTCATGAGTAAATAAATAAGATCTTGAAAAAGCAGAAGAAGGGGCACCGTGGAGTCCATTCTGTGGGGCCTCCAATTATTCCATCTGGGTCACCTGGGCCCCATCAACACTCTGAAAGTCATGAAACGCCCTTGCACTCAAGTTGAGGCAGAATTCAGAGTAAGAAGCTCCTTATCTTGCTCACCTTTCTCAGGACATTTCCCTCAATGTCTTTCTTGAGGGAAGGAGTGGAGAGAATGGGGCTCAGTAACCTGTAAGTGTGGTTTACTAACCTAGTCCTTAAACACCATGGGTCAGGTCACATATCCTCTTTCTGAAGAGGGAATAAGCTCATAGTTGAAGGAGGGTCACAGAAAAGTGAGAAATCCCAGGCATTCCCTCATTGGTGTCTCATGGGATAACTCTGAGACCTTGTCCTTGGGCCAGGACAAGTTCAATACCAGGGTAATAAGAACAAATGTCAGCCCAGCCTTGAGTAGAGTGAGGACAGGTGTCATATGAACAAGGTGAAGGCTGCCCTGCTTTGTTCCATGTGTGGGGCTTGATGACCTCAAGTTCTCATGTGCTGAGGGAGGCCTCAAGGTGGCCTGATCTCTTGAAACCTCCTGGGGAGGGAAGGAAATGGAGTCTAATGCTTAGGAGTGCATTTAAACACCATCCAGCCCACCTGGACCCCAGTACCTACACCAGCTGCTCTGTTTCTGTGGACATAGAGCTTGGGTCAGGAAGCACAACTTTATATTTGCCTTTTCACAATGACTGGTTTTTGCTTGTACGCTTCTCCCTCTGCCTGTGTCTCTGCCTCTGTGTGTGTGTGTGTGTGTGTGTGTCTCATGAATAAATACATAAAATTTTTTAAACTAGAAGAAAGGAAGCTGTTGAGAACACACCATATTTGCCCTTGGGGTGTTGGAGGATGGTAGGTCACAGCTGGGTCCCGACCTAGTGTTCTCTCAGTAGAAAGAGCTGCATTGCCCACTTTTGCACCTGCTTCTAGCAGGCAGCCTGAAGTAGAGGACTGAAGAAGTGGAGGCTAAGTGGACACTAGCCTCTTCACTCCAGTTAAAACAACTCACAAAGAGCATCCCGATTGCCAGCTCTCTCTGAGCTCCCCATCTTGCTGTGCTAGATTGTGCTCAACATCTCCCTTTGCCAGTCCTGTCTCCTTCCCTCTCTCACACATATGGATTGGGCAGCATTTCAGAGTGAGCTTTACCCCTTCTCATAGCATCTTGGAGTTTGCTTCCCAGGACACATGACATGTGGATCTTGTCTGGGAGGGGTCTGGAAAGCCAGCTCTAAAGTGCACATTTGGACCAGGATCTCTATCAACTGGCTGGCCAAGAGGGCCCCAGTCCTGGCAGGAGGTAGAGTAAGGTAGGTACCAGCTTGCTCTGCTATTGTCACTGCTGGAACCTCACTGTGGTGACCCCGGAGGGTGTAAGCATAGGAGGGGAGTGCCCTGGAATTCTGGAAATGAGTTGGTAATTATGAGAACTATGGGATTGGGTGGATGTTACTGGGCATCAACTCTTTGGAAAAGGACAATGCAAAGAGAAAGCTGATGAAAAAAACTAAAACAAAAGAAAGCCAAGTCCGACTGATCACATGTGAAAGGTTCTTGGAAAGTCAGAAATTCTGGGCAACATTGTAGACTCTTACCTCCTACAGGCAAAGGGAAGAAAAGCTGAGGACATGATTGGGTTCAACATAATCCTAAGAGCATCAGTGCTACAAAGAGGGTCGAAGTCTACAGCTACAGGGCACCTGCTGTGCCAGAACAGGGAACGTGTTGGGGGAAATATGGGAGATTGATACGGAGATGTGGGATAAGGACTTCCAGGCCAAGGCATTCAAAACCCTCAGGACACTTGTGTCTGCTGAGGACAAAGTAGCAGCTTGGCTACTCATCTCCAAACACAGACTCTGAACCCAAAGAAAACACAACAAAAGGACACTAAATACTATGGAAAATTGGCTCTCAGTAGTCCTTGGAGAACAATGCCCAAACTGCAAAATCTCTGGGAGAAAAAAGGGAAAAGCCACCAAATCCAAATGCACTACTCTTTACATGTTGCCCTCTCACGCTCACTTGCTCAGGGAAGGGCAAGTGCAGCAGACAAGGGTAGCTAGCCAAGGAGCCTGAGAGGTATTTAGAAATGCCACTCCCATATAAAATACAGCTAAAAGTAGAAAAATATTGGAAATGTGTCCTGCAGATCAGGACACAGAGGGGGTTTCCAAGTATGCTTGACCTAAGAGGGCTGGCCCAGAACCCCTAGAGTCTGGAAACAATTGGTACCTTAAATGGCAAGAAAGACTGTGTGGTAATTCGCTAGGGTTTTGAGTGGGTTTATCTTGGAGTACCTGAGCCGAGCCAACTTAATCACAGAGATCCTTACAAGTGAAAGAAGGAGGCAAGAGAGTGGGAGCAGGATGCATGACGACCACAGCAGAGGTCAGAGTGTGTGGGGCCCTCTGCCGAAGAGTGTGGCTGCCTCTAGAAGCTGGAAGAGCAAGGATGCCCGCTCTCCCCCAGAGTCCCCTGAAAGAACACAGCCCTGCCATCCCATCTCTAGAAATGGACGAAATAAATTTGTGTTTAAGCCACTATTCACTTGCTAACTATTATAGCAGTAATAGGAACCTAATACAGGGGGGTAGGGACATTTTAGGCCAACAAATGTGAATAAAGGGGAGAGGCTTGATGAAAATGCATAATTTGTGGGGGGCAAAGGCAAAAAAGAAGAAAGAAGTGCTGTTTCCAAATTGAGTGATGAAGAGAAGAAAGAACAATGGAGGAGGCAAACTTGGGTTCCTCACAAAGTACTAGAAAGATCAGAGGACTCAGAACCTCTCTCCTACTCTCCGAACCAGCCAACCAACCCCAAGCCCTAGGAACATACCTGGTCATGCTATGCTGAGAGAAGGGAGCTCTTTTAAGCTAGAAGTATTGTAAAATTCCTCAGTACCATAAACATGAACAAAAAGATATGCATCCTTACACCACACCCGTTGGTCCTGTGATGGCAGTGGTCACTGCCTTGGGATGTCCAGGGGAGGTGGCACCCTTGTACATCAGGGACACATAGGCATATAGGCATATGCTTCTTGTGCCCAGAAGGCCAAGCCAGACAACCCGAATATCCATTTCGATCCTTAGCACACAGGAAACTTGTCAGTTCCAGACCACTGGAAGTATAAGAAGTAACAGCCTTGGTCTGAGCCTCGGGCAAGACCAAAGACAAAAACCCAACCCAGGTAGACCAGACATGATTATGTAGAGCTCTCTCTCCCTGCTCTCCTGGTTTAGTACAAGCCTGACCTCTGGAAATCACATGAGGTCCAAGCATAGGAGGGCCCTGGAGATGGAAGAGGAATGCAGGCACGATGAGTGCCCTGGACTGGAGGAAGAACACGGCTCCAGGTACCCTGGCTCCACATTCCTGACTCCACCAACACAGAAGGAGGCCCAAGAGTGGCATTCGGACTAAGAAAAGTCTATACTCAATAATACCAGTTCCCATTTCAAAATAAACTCAAACAAGAAAAATGAGGGAAAAAGCAATGAAATTGGAAAGAGAAACAATAGAGAAAAATCACTGAAACAAAAGCGGGTTCTTTGAAAAGCTCAATAAAATGAAAAACTTCTAACAATTCTGACAACAAAAAAAGAGACAAATGACATACTTGCAGTATCAGGAATGAAACGAGGTATCACCACAGACATCAAGGATAACAAGGTAACATTACGAGCAATCTATGGGCAGAACCTTGACACCGGAAAGGAAAAGGACCAAATTCCTCAAAAGCACAGCCTGGCACAAGCATCCAATATGAAATGAAGAATTTGAGTAGCCTTAGCTATTCAGATTCTTTTCAAAACAAAGAAAGAATTGTGGAGGCCCAGGGGTTTCACAGGAAAATTCCTCGAAGTATTTACAGATGAATTAAAACCAAGTTCGATGTGCAAAATAAACTTATAGAAGAAATGCGGAAAATATGAATACATACACCATTTGAGGTGATGTTAGGGAATTATTCTAAATTGTCCAAGGTGTGTAACGGTATCGCTTTTGTAGAAAAACCAATGTCATTAATCACACGACCACACCATTATGAACTCCATTTGCAACTGGATGTGCACCCATGACTAGGTCATTACTGGACACAACGATGCAACTTCTGCATACCTCTCGTATTAAGGGAAATCATTAGGTGTCCCCAACCTACCTCTCTCTACTCTCAGAGCCAGCAAGAACATGGACACTCGATGACCCAGTGCTGATTGAGCCGTGAAGACAATGCCATAGGGCATGATAGAAGGATCATGGGCCTTTGAGAGGGACTCCAGAGCAGACTTCTGGAAACCTGGCTCAACCTCCTTCTGATGTTACAGGAGAGAGAAATAAGAAATATTCTGATCATGGAAAGGGGACTCTCTACGCCCTTGAGTCAATGCCCTGCTGCTATAATGAACACGTGTTTGTTGTACAAGTCTCTGACCTGTTTTAGGAACTCCAGTTTCCTTTCAATCGTTTTTCTCATCACCTAGTCTAAGGGCAAGAAATCTTTACCATCTGTCCCACTTTGCTCCCTGAGTCCCTTCTGAAAATTCCAAGGTCACAGGGTTGGTTGAAGCAGGAAAGGAGATCAGAAAAGAACTGGACATAAAGTAAATGTGCTGTAAGCGATCATGATTATTGATGTCCTGTTGTCCCAAATCGTGGGAGAGAGGAGGCCCATGCTGTGACTACCCATGGTCACCTAAAACTTAAAACTCCAGGTCCCCAGGGCTACCTTCCAGGATTTCAGAGAGGCAGGTACAGATACTTGCATTGGTGATGATGGGAAGTTCTAGAAGGGTAGAGACCACCCTTAGGTGAGAAAGAACTGGGGGACGAGGTGGCTGGCCTGGCACAGTGACTTAATCACTGTGGTAAGGAGCAAAGGGGAGGGTGCTAGGAATAAGCTCACTGAGACCTCACCTTGGGTTTTCTGTGTTTTCTGGTCCTTTTGGGAGGCAGAGACCACAAGGGTATGGTTTTTGGTGACTGCAGGCTGCCCGTCATGCTGCACCTGGCAGGTGAACACCACATCTTCCCTGTGGGTGGATGAATTCACCAGGAGCCAGCTCATCCAGTTAAAGGTCCCATCCTTGTTCTCTAGGAGGTTGGAGGCCACTGAGGGAGTTTCTGTTCGGGACACGTTTCCATTCTCCAACCAGGTCAGCTGTAGGAGCTGAGGGTAGAACTTCTTCACTTGGCAAGTGACATTCACCTGGTCCCCTGCCATGGGGTGCTGGGAGACCTCCAAGGTGGGCGGAACTGAAACAGCACAGAGCAGAAGCTCTGACCTTATGGAACAAACAGATCACAGGGGAGGGGCTGAAAACTTAGCTCCCACCACACAGCAAGGGAATCACCCAGAACACTGCCAGGCATGCAGCTGGTGCTCAAATACTGAGGGCAGTCTTCGCATATGAATGACACCCCTAAGTACAGTGCCAGCACACAGTAGGTGCTCAAGGACCCATAGCTCCTATTAGGGCAAGAATGAGTGAAATCAAGACACACAGCCCCTGGCAGGCAGTTGGAATAGAATAACTGTAGCAAAATAAATGAAATCACCAAGCACGCGGTGGCTTGGATTACAGCAGGTGCTCAATAATTGGAAGCGCTATGGTAAAGTAAATGAGACTGCCTAGCACAGTGCTCGGCACGTGGTAGGTGTCTACTAGGCAGCTGCCATGGAAACAGGGGAGGTGACTGTAGGTGACTGTACATGTAGGTGCAGGGTGACTGGGAGGGCCTGTGAGGAGTCAGACTCCAGGCAATGGAAGGCCAAGAGTAGAGAGTAGGGGAGCGGCAGGGTCCTAGGCTTGGGGGCAACCTGGACTTGGGCTGGGGGTGAGGGGCATCTACCTCGGAGAACTTCAGATAAGCTGGCAGTCCCACGAAGAGGAGAGTCCCCCTGCAGGGTCACGTGGGCCACCTCGCAGATGACCTGGGAGCGAACGTCCCCCGGGGCCAGCACCAGCTTGGTTGTGCTAGAGATGCTGTAGGAAGCGTTGTCTTCTTCTGGGTACACAGTGGTCTGAGAGGCTGTCAGTTCATTCCCGTTTTTGAACCATCTCAGGGTGATGTTTCTGGGGGAGAAGCCG
Source organism: Canis aureus (assembly GCF_053574225.1). Taxonomy (NCBI): domain Eukaryota; kingdom Metazoa; phylum Chordata; class Mammalia; order Carnivora; family Canidae; genus Canis; species Canis aureus. Next base: position 24,723,264 of record NC_135636.1, on the reverse strand, counting down.
TGAGACTTGCAGGTGAAGCTCACTGTCTGCTGAGGCGTGGCCCTGGCCGTGGGGCCGGAAACCACGGGGGGAGAAGGTTTGGCTACAAGAGGAGCATCAATGAACAGTAAGCATGACTGTGGTCATCAGCACTAACTGTACGTGTGTGACACTGTGGAGAAGCCTCAGCCCTCCTGATAGTGTGAGGAGGGCAGTGTCATCTCCTCATCAACAGAGGAGGACACGAGGTTCCAGAGCTGAACTGGGATTTGGGCCCAGGGGCTCAGGTGCAGTTCCAGGCCTGAGCTCAGAGTCCCTTCTCTCCTCTGCCAGGTGACTTCCCAGCAATCTGGGCACAGGAAGGACATTTCTGATGGCTCTCACTCTTGGTATCCAGGGTTCCTCGCTGTCTCCCTGGAAACCGCAGAAAGCCTGTGCAGCTTCCTTACAGGGGAAGCAGGGGCGGAGCAGGACCCCATGGAAGCCAGAACCAGGCTTGCTGGCTGACCAGAGGTGTGGCCATGGCACAGCAAGGCTCCCCCATCTGTGAAATGGGACAGCAGGCATTTCTCTTTCCCTGGGGTTGCAGTGAGGGGCAAGTGAGGCAATGATGCAGTTGTTTGGAATTTAACACAGAAATGCAGATGAAAGGAGCAGATGAATCAGAAAGTGACCTACAATTAAGTCAACCTCATTATAATGTTGAATCCCCCTGTGAATATTCTCCTCAAGCCCTAGTAAATGGAGCTGCTTGCCCTTGTGCAGAGCTTGGTTTTGGAAATTTTTCCCTATGATTTCCTTATCTGTAAAAATGAAGACAACTTTGTGAGAGAACCCCCCTGGATAGTCTCTGTCTGTACCTCACCAAGGAACCAAACTATTTTCATCCGGGTACAAAGAGGTTACTCCGACCCCTTACTGCATCCCTAGGGACTTCCTGTGGCCTCCAGGCTTCTTGTCCACAACTGAGCAAGTGTCCCACTTTCCCTGCCCGACAGTGACACCATCCTCCTTTTCCTCTGAGTTTCTGCACTGCAAGCAATTATGGGGAAGGGTCCTTCTGGCTGCCAAGACTTGCTGACGCCACAGCAACAGAGGGAAGACGTGGGGTCCCAAGAACTGAGTCTAGAATAGGAACTCTTGCTCAAGGGACCTAAAACACCCTCCAGAAGATGCCCCCCAGTCGTCCTCAGGGGATGTGCCACTGGGAAGTTCTGTAATACTTGCACCATCAGGATGAAGCTACCTTCCCTGTCTCTGTCCAGGGGCTGTGGGGAGATTAAGTCACTATTTTGTGATTTAGAACTCGAATTGCATGAAGCTTTCTTTACAGACTCACAACATATGCCCAAACTCTGGCATCATTTCCAAAGTGAGATGTCAGAGTAAACATTGAGCCTGTGCCTCTTCTCACTGTGATTTTTCTGAAGCTGAAAGAAAGACATTGATCCACCTCTCTGCCAAGGGGGCATTTATTCTCACTGGAAGGGAAGGGAACTTAAGCTTCATGAGAGAGAAGCTCTGCCTGTTTTGTTCCCTGCTGTTTCCCCAGCACTCAGAGCAGAGCCTGTATACAGCAGGTGCTCAATAAGTGCTGAGTAAAGAGAACAGTAATACATTGAGGGGAGTGCTCTCTGGAGCCAGGGTTGAGGTCAGACCTCGTGACTGGGAAAGTCACTCAGACTTTCATTCAGACTTTCATTCCCTTATCCCTGGAACCAGAGGGCTGGTCAGGATTGGAAAGGTAAGAGCTGTGGAGCCCTCAGCCTGGGATTCTAGATTTTCCCACTGAAATCAGGGGCACCACTACGACACCTGATTCTTAGCTGTTGCCTAGACAATGGAGGGCATTTTTATTGACTTGTCACAACCAGGGGAAGAAGGCTGTCATGCCATACCCACCACTCACGGTGACCAGGGTGCCTGGTCCAGACTTCAACTCCACATCGGGGTTTCCTTTCTGGAACTTCACACAATAGTAGGTTCCCGTGTCTGCTGGGGTGATATTACTAATGCGGATGGAAAAGTCCATGTTGTTCCTCTTTGTATAGTCTGTAATGTTTGTTACTCGGGGGAAGTGGCCTCCTTTGAAATGGAAGATCAACTCCCGGCCTGGCCCGGTCCCCCTGAACCACTCAACCTTCCCAACGGGGAAAACGGAGGTCAGGGTGCAGCGCAGAGTGACTGTCTCTCCAGCCGCGACAGACACTGACTTCTCAGGCTGGATCACCTGCAGCTCTGCCTCACCTGCCACACCTGGAGCGGAAACAAAGTAGTCATTTATCCATCCTTATGTGATCCTGCATGTTTCCTCAAGGGTTGATCCACAACAGCTCATTGACTGAGTGCACCCCGTGAGTGGGACGTGACTCGGCATGTTGCATGTACATGCATGCAGCCCTCAAAATGAGCTTATAAGGTGAGACCCTATCTGAAATGAGGAAACTCTGGCACAGAGAGACACAGTGGTTTTGCACACCAGGTCTGAGCGCCTCAACACTCTGGAAGCATCATACTTCACCAAAAGTCTCTGGGTGTCCACTTTCCAGCCTCATGGAAATTTGTACTTTCTGATCCCTGGCATTCAGCAGGACCACGAGACTTCGTTAGACCACTGTGTGTGAGCTGAAGGGAACATGTATTTTCTGGGCTGTGCATTTAACTTCAAGAACCTCTGTGGACCAACTTTCCTCTTTCACATGCAAATCCCATGCTGAGGTCCCTTCCTTTGTCTGGATACTTGAGTGACAGTGATGGCAGAGCCTCCAATACACAAGGAACAGGTAGTTTAAATGAGAAGTAACACAACGTTTTAAATCTCAGGAATTTTTTTCCCATTCTGAAATCACATTATATTAGTTTCCAATTGCTGTTGTAACAAATTATTAAACATTTAGTGCCTGAAAACTGTATAAATGTAGTATCTTAAAATTCTGGGATCAGGAATCTAAAATTAGTGTTGTTGGGCTAACACCAAGGGTCAGACATGATGCCTTTCTTCCGGAGATCTCTTCCCTGCTTTTCCAAATTCTAGAAGCTGTCCACATTCCTTTACTCATAGTTCCCATATTCTTAACATATCAAATTCTTGCCTCTATTCCCACTTCTCCTTTTCTACCTTTGGCTTTCCAGCCTCCTTCTTACAAAGACTCTTGTGACTATGTCGGGGCCATTTTGATAATCTAAAATAATCCCACATCAAGATTCATAACCACTTCTGCAAAATCTCCTTGGCTGTGTTAGAGAAAACTGTTCACAGGTTCTGGGTATTAGGATACGGACCTCTGTGCTAGGCCACGTTGACCACATGTCTTCCCAGGCAATTATAGAAACCAGTTAGTTAGATAACCTTTTGTATAGCACAGGCTGAGTGAGCAGGCAACTTACTAGAAGGACTATTCAAGCAGGGAGCTGATGAAGCTCTTTGTAAAATAAAACTAGAAATCAGTAACAGAAGAGGAAATCAATATTCTCAAAACTATTGAAATGAAACAACACACTCTTAATAAGCAAAAGGGTGAGGTAGGAATCACAGAGGATTTAGAGGACATCTTGAGATAAATGTAAATAGAAACACACACAAAAAAGAAAAAAGAGAAAATGGAAACACAACATGCCCAAACCTGTGGTCTGAGGTGACAGCAGTGCCAGCCAAAATTTATAGGTGTAATGCTTAGATTTAGAGAGAGGCAAGATCACAAATCTATTAACAACTATCATTGTAAGACATTAGAAAAAGACGTGAAAAATAAACCCGAAGCCAGCGCAATGAAGGAAGTAAAGAAGACTAGAGATTTAAAAACTGTGCATAGAAAAACAAGAGGGAAAATAAACAAACTCGAGTACCTTTTCAGAATGACCAACAGAGTTGACAAATTTGAACTAGACTGACTACAAAGAAAAGAGAAATGATTTCACTACCTAAAGTCAGAAATAAGAGGAATATATTACTAACCATTCGATAAAAATAAAGGGGATGCTAAAAGAATATCTCAAACATTGTACACCAATTAACCAGATATCCTAGATTAAATGGACAAATTTCGAGACACCCTCAACTTACTATGACTGAATCATGAACACATAGAACTTCTGAATAAGATATCACTAGTAAAGGGACTGAATTGATAATCAAAAATCTCCCAACAAAGAAAAGCCCAGGACCATATAGCTTCATGAGAGACTCTTTCCAAAAATTAACAAACAAACAAACACAAAACTAACACTAATCCTCTTCAAACTATTCCAAAAAATTTAAGAGGAAAAAAAGTCTCCTAAGTCATTTCTACTTTCTGAGACTCATCCTAGGGCAGCGTTATGCTGATAGCAAAGCCAACAAAGGAACTACAAGAAAACTGCACACCAATATCTTGTCTGAATATTGATGGAACAATGCTCAACAAAGCATCAGCAACACCAGCTCAACACCATATTAAAAGAATTATACACAATGACCAAGTGAAATTCCTCGTGGAATACAGGGATGATTCACACATGAAAATCAGACAGTGTAATAGACCAAATTTCAGAATTAAGAATACATGAACATGATATCTCATTTGATGCAGGAAAATCAGTCAACAAAATTAAAGATTTTTCATGATAAAAACAAGTAAACTACCAATAGATGGAAACTTCTATAAAACGATAAAGTAATACATGCAAAACCATAGCTGACATCGTTCTTCATGGGGAAAGTCTGAAAGGCTTTCTCTAAGACCAGGAACATGGCAAAGATGCCTACTTTCACCACTTGTATCAACACAATACTGGAGATTCCAGAAATGCAATTAGGCAAGAAAAATAAGTAAATAGCACTTAAACTGTAGAGGAATAGGTAAAACTATGTCTTTTGTACATGACCTGATTTCATGAGTAGAATCCTAAAGATTCCTCACATAAACATAAACTGTTAGACTTAATAATTGATTCAGCTCATTTGTGTTATACAAAATCAATAGTCACGAACCAGGAGCGTTCTATATGCTAGTGATGAGCAACTCAAAAAGGTAATTCAGCAAACAATTCCACTTATACTAACATCAAAAAATATAAAATACTTAGAAGTAAATTTTTGCATGGACACAAAACACTGAAAAATGCAAAACATTGCTGAAAGAAATGAAAGAAGCCATAAGTAAATGGAAAAACATCCTGCATTGGTGGATTGGCAGACTTCATCAGGATTACCTAAAGCAATCTTGAGATTCAAACACTATCACTATCAAAATCAACATGGCTTTTTTTTTTTTTTTTTTTTTTTTTTTGCCAAACCGAAAATCCCCTTTCTAAAATTCATCTCAAGGGACGCCAAATCACCAAAGAATCCTGGAAAAGAACATAGTTGGGGAACTCACACTTCTTTATTTGAAAATCTATTACAAGCTGTAATAATCATGGTACTGTGATACTGAGAATAGAATACAGATATACAACAATGGAATATAATAGAGACCCTAACAAACCCTCACATATAAGGTCCAATGATTTTCAACAAGAGTGCCAAGACTATTCAATAGAGGAAGGAACAGCCTTTTCAACATAAGGTTCTAGGAAAATAAGATATCTAAATGTGAAGAATAAAATTGAACCCTTATCTTGCTCTACTTAGAAAAATGAACTCAAATTGGTTGAAGGGACTTATGTGTAAGAGCTAAAACCATAAACATCTGAGGAAAAACTATAGGCAAAACTCATGATATTGGATTTGACAGTGATTTCTAGGGCATGACCCCAAAAGCACACATAAGAAAATATAAAATATATGAATTGGACTTTACCAAAATTAAAAGCTTTTGTACAGCAGAAGACAATATCAAAAGTGACAAAGTAACTCAGAGAATAGGAGAAAGTTAACTCAATGATGCAAAGCATATTTCTCACAATGGATTAATAACTAGCATTTAGTTCTTTAGAACTCGTATAATTGAACAACCAAATAACAAAATGCCCAGTTAAAAAATGGAGCAAAGACTAGAATAGACATTTCTCCAAAGAAGGTATTCAAATGGTGAGAAAGCACATGACAAGATGTTGAAGATCACCAGTCATTGGAAAAATGAAAATCAAAACCACAGTTAGATATCCCTTCATTTCTTAGAATGGCTGGCTTTTATCAAAAACAAAACAATACAATACAATAAGAAATCAGAAAATAAAGGTTGACTAAGTTGTGGGGAAATTGAAACTCTTGTACATCATTGGTAGGAATATAAAATGGTGCAGCCACAGTAGAAATAATGGTGTTCTTCAAATTTAAAATATATAATTTACCATATGATCAAACAATTCAATTCTTAGGTAAATATCCACTAAATTATAAGTATGTAGTCAGGACATCAATGTTCACACCAGCATTATTCTTAATAATCGAAGGGTAGTAGAAAAAATTCATTTCCATCAAGTGATGAAGGATAAACAAAATGTTAATGTAGATATATTCGATGGAATATTACTCAGCCTTGATAAACTATGACATTCTGATATACTCTATGGGTAAACCTAAAAAATACTATTGTAAGTGATAAGCCATATACAAAAGGACAGATATATGATTCCAGTGACATGAAGTATTGAGAAAAGACAAATTCATACATACAAAAAAGTAGGACAGAGTTTACCAATAGTTGTAGCTGAAGAAGGAATGAGGATTTCTTGTCCACTGGATGGGGAGTGTCTGCTTGCGATGTTGAAAGAGTTCCTGAAATGTACAGTGGTGCTGCTTTCACAATATTGTGAAAGCACTTAAGCCACTGAATTGTATCCTTAAGAATGGCTGAAACAGTAGATTTTATGTTACATGTATTTTAGCACAGTAAGAATTGTATGCTCACAGAAGGTAATCACCCCCATGTAAAGTTTTGTATTGGAAATAAATGGTTGGTGGGAAAAGAGAAAAGATATTGTTCCAAAGGCTGGTAGATTTGAGAAACCTGCCCTTCAAGGGGGAGATAGAGCCATGGGAGCCACAAAGCAGGGGAAATAGCAGGCTTCAAACTCATGTTCTGAAAAGAATTATGGGTGGCTGGCTATATCTGGACAATGAACTATGTGTTGAAGGGATCTGAGTCACCCTCAGGCAATCCTTTAATTGCAGCTGCAAGACTTTGCAGGTGGATTTCCGGTCTCAGTGACCAGCCAGTCTCTGGAGTCATCAAGAAATACAAAATCACTCCTTCTTCCTTGAAGTGTCCTAAAAACCAGGCAGAGACATAAATCAGAGGAGCAGCTGCTGTGGCTCCACACATACACCCAGGGTTCTTTTCTATTTCTTGGTTACTCCTCAGCGAGAACATTGTCATTCACCCTTGCTGAGTGGGAACTGGTAAAACCCATGCACTTAGCAGTTTGCAAGCAAACATGTCTCCTCAGGAGGGCACATGCTGTTACAGGCAGGTTGCAGGCGTGGCAAGAACATCAGGTGGTGTGGTTTGTAAGTCTAGAGAAGAAGATTGGGATCAAGAAACTGAACTGCTGGGGATCCCTGGGTGGCGCAGTGGTTTAACGCCTGCCTTTGGCCCAGGGCGCGATCCTGGAGACCCAGTATCGAATCCCACGTCAGGCTTCCTGTATGGAGCCTGCTTCTCCCTCTGCCTATGTCTCTGCCTCTCTCTCTCTCTCTCTCTTTCTCTCTCTGTGACTATCATAAATAAATAAAAATTAAAAAAAACAGAAACTGAACTGTTAAGATAAAAGGGGAAGAAATAGGAATGTGTGTTGGATGGTAAAATGGAGAGAATATTGGAGGACAAAGGGAAGAAGATTGCGAGGGTCAAGAGGACCCAGTGAAAGGTGAAAATCTGTCATTTTGTATCTATAAAGTTCACATTTCTACCTCTAGCCCAGGCCTTGCTCCTGACTCCAGATTTGTGTGTCCAACCAGCCTCTTGACATTTTCCTTAGATAGAAATCAACCTATCACAGTTAATATTTCCCAAACTGAACTCCTCAATTGCCTCCACATTCTTGCACATTTCCCAGATGCTCAAGTCCCAAGGCCTTGGAGCTTTTCTTTCCCACCCCAAATCCTACATATCAGGAAATCCTGACCTCTCCTTCTGCATGGACCACCATCTGACCTCTTTCCCCTTTCTCTTGGCTGCTAGCTTGCTCAAGACTTTTCCTCGTTTGCATGAACACAATGAGCTCTTGAATGCTCTAGTTGCTTCTGTCTATGCCTTTCTACACCAAATACTAGAATAATTTAGAACTCATATGGGATCGCATCACTTATTCTTCCAAACCTTGTAATGGCAACCATTTCAGTCAGAGTCAATGCCCAAGTCCTTGAATAGAGCCAGAGGATTCTACTCTCATGCTGTTCCCATGCTGTTCAGCAAGGTTCTTCCCCCAGAAAATCATGGCCAACCTTCTTATAATCTGTGCTCTATCTCCCTTCTCACGATGGCCACTCAGGCACCTGTGTAAATACATCCCACCATGAAGATTCTCTCATTGTCTTATCCAGATGTTCTGTCATGTTTTTTTCCCTTAATACTCAAAAGTTGCTGAATGCAATGTTATTTCCGATTTGTTATGTCTATTGTTTCCTGTCCTTTCCTCCATTATGACATACATTCCATGAGTGCTACTACTTTGTCTCTTCTATTCACCAGTGTGCCCTATGTTTGTGTAATACTCCTTGTTGCTTAGTATGTGTATAGTAAACATTTGTGCAATGTGTGAAGAGTGCAATGTGACCATGTTCTGAGACCCTGAGGTCTATCTTCATTGGAGAATTTCTCAGGGAGTTACATCAGAATCTGAGTTTCCCACATGCATGGCTTGGGAGAAACAACTATTTGCATATACCCAGGAAACAGAAGAGTCTGAGAGAAACAAACCACAAATGCTTTTCTCCACACTCCACCCTTCCCACACTGTTTGGCAGATCTACAGGAATCTCATGGGATGGCAGTGGGGCTGTAGGCTTTGAGAAGATCAATGCCTAGGCCCATGAGATTTAGCATCAGATTGCCTAAAATCACTCATACCCCTCCCATGTACCATTGAGGGATTTGGACCTTTTCCTGCCTCCTCTTCTTATCTGTAAGATAGGAGGGACAAGAATGTCTAGCTTGGATACTAATATCACATGACATAAGAGACGTAGGCATTTCCAGGTGTGTGTGCTACATGGTGAGTGTTCAAGAAATTGGACACTTATTCCTCATGAGATTTCCTGACATGGAGGCATCACCCAACATCAGATAATTGAGATTGGGACGTAGATAGGATATAATTATAGATGCAGATCATACAGTCAGTAGGCTCCACAATGTTTTATCCTTCTTTCCCCTCTTCCCACCCAGATCCAACATGAAGGGGGATCTCCATAGTAGTAATGAACAAAGTTATAGTCATTTGGTCAAGAGAGAAACTTGCTTTACTTAAGAACTTAGTAGAGGGTGAGCAACAGGTTTAGACAATTCAAAAAAGTGAGTAGCTGAGAGACAAGGATCCAAATATCTGTTCAGTGTTCATTTCGTGGAGACTAGACATGCTATGAAGAAAAAAAACAAAATGTTTTCAAAAATCCCAGGTGTGGACTTCTACAGAGGTAGAATGACAGAAGGGGAGGGGACCCTAATTTTGTTGGTTCCTGGAATTCATCTAGATGGTTATCAAGTCATTCTGAGCACATGTGAAATCAACTAGAGATCTGAGAAATGAATTGCTGCAATTCTACAAATAGAATAATGACCACTTTTTGCAAGGTAGGAGGTGCAGTGATGTGAATCCAGGGTGATATGTGAGAAGATAAATTGGGAGGAGAAGGAGCCTCCATAAGCCAGGTACCAGAAAGTGATATAGCAGTGGAGCACAAAGTTGGAACTTTTAGAAGTCTGTTCCAGTGCTCCTTTCTGAAAGGCTCAGGTGGTGAATCGGGCTGAATCCTAGGTGGGACTGGGACGTCAGGATCCCCGGGGTCACAGGAATAACAGGGAAGGCAGCAGAGTTTGCAGGCATCAGAGTGGGGAAGCCTATTGCAAACAGCATGCCCAGGAGTGGGCTTTCGGCTAGGTGTTGCCATAAACAATGAATGGTGGCATGGTCGGTGACCACTCTCCAAGCAAGGGCCCAGGAAGCTGCAGAACCCCATGAAATTCCCTTCTTCCCCAGGAAGAATGGTGGGTATCAGAGTAATCCCTAAAATTTGAGACTTCAAATGATGTTGCCCTCTGAGATATAAACACTTGGTAACAAGCTGGGTGAACACAGAGTGTGGATAGAAACTAAGGAGAAAAAAGTGATTGCTTTTCCCTGATGGTGCATTGAAGAATGGGGGCTACAATCTTTCAGCTCTGGGGCTGGAGTAGGGTTGACACCATTTCAATTTTTATCCCCTAAAAGGCATGCAAAGCCTTCAGAGAACAAAATCCACATAGAAGAATCCTTAACCTGGTCCCCTGGCAAGGATGGTGTAATTCCACCAGAGCAAGGACACTCATGAACCAACGCAACAGGCGCCTCCCCCAGATCAGTAGGGACATCTGGCTAATACCAAGTTTGCCAATCATACAGAACTGCAAACCTCTAGTTCTTGGGAAAAACAGTATATAGCATTCGTGGTTCTCTTCTTTTCTTTACTCTATTTTTTTTCCTTTACAGCTATTTTCTTATTATATCAATTTTTAAGGTCTTTTTTTAAGTCTGATTTTTACATATACAGGGGATCCCTGGGTGGCTCAGCGGTTTTGTGCTTGCCTATGGCCCAGGGCGTGATCCTGGATTCCCGGTGTCGGGTCCCAAGTCGGGCTCTGGGCATGGAGCCTGCTTCTCCCTCTGCCTGTGTCTCTGTCTTTCTCTCTCTATGTGTCTTTCTTGAATAAATGAATACATAAATTTAAAAAATTTACATTTACTTAATATATATTTTTTTCATTTTTCATTTCCTTTCATTGTATTCCATTTTATTTTTGTATACATATTTTTCCTTCTTTCCTATTTTGGGATATAGTTTCTTCTAACAAATCGATCAAGATACATCCAGGATCTAGTTTATTGTTGTGTTCTATTTCACTTCTTCTTTGATTTCTCTCTCTCTCTCTCTCTCTCTCCTTTCTATTGTCTTTTGATTTGTTTGTATTTTTCTGGTGTGGTTGGTGTTTTTGTATTTTCTCCCTCTTTCATCTATTCTTTTCTGGACATAATGACAAGACGGCCAAACTCACCACAAAACAGACAACAAGAGGCAGTGCATACTGCTAGAGATTAAACCAACATGGGTATAAGTACGATGTCAGTACTAGAATTCAAAATAGTGATTCTAAAGATACTAGCTGGGCTTGGAGAAAAAAAATATAGAGGACACTAGAGAATCCCTTACTGGAGAAATAAAAGAACTAAAATCTAATCAGGCTGAAATTTAAAAAGCTACTACTAATAGATATATGGTCAAAAATGGAGGCTCTAACTGTGAAGATAAATGAGGTAAAAGAGAGAATTAGTGATATAGAAGGCAAAATGATAAGAGAATAAGGCAACTGTGAAAAAGAGAAAAACAGCTACTAGATCATAAAGAGAGATCAGTGATACTGTAAAGGAAAATAATATTAGAATAATATTAGAATAATAGGTCGCAATAGGAAGAGGAGAAACAGAGAGCAGAAAGTGAGACAGAGAGAGAGGCAGAAGTTTTATTTGAACAAATTGTAGTTAAGAACTTCTGTAATCTGGAGAAGGAATCAGGCATTCAAGTCTAGGAGGCACAGAGAACTCCCCCTCCAAATCAATAAAAATAGGTCAGTACCTCAACATATAATAGCAAAACTTACAAATCTCAGAGAGAAGGAAAAAACCCTGAAAGCAGCTCAGAACAAGAGGTCTGAAACCTACAAGGGTAGAAACGTAAGGCTAGCTGCAGACCTGTCCGTAGAGACCTGGCAGGACAGAAAGGACTGGCGTGATATATTCAAGATGATAAATGAGAAAAATATGCAGCCAGGAATACTTTACCCAGAAAGGCAGTCAATCAGAATAGAAGGAGAGATAAAGAAATTCTAGGACAAACAGAAACCAAAGGAATTTGTGAACACTAAACCAGCACTGCAAGAAATATTAAATGGGAGTCTTGGAGCAAAGAGAGAGCCCAAAAGTAACATAGACTAGAAAGGAACATGGATAATCTAAAAAAACAGGGAGTTTACAAGTAATACAATGGAACTAAATTCCTATCTTTCAATAATAACTCTGAATATAAATGGGCTAAAAGCCCCAATCAAAAGACACAGGGTATCACATTGGATGAAAAAGCAAAACCCATTGATATTGTGTCTGCAAGAGACTCATTATAAACCCAAAGACACCTCCAGATTGAAAGTGATGGGGTGGAGAACTGTTTATCATGCTAATGGACATTCAAAAGAGAGATGGGGTAGCAATCCTTATACCAGACAAGCTAGATTTTAAACCAAGAGATGATGAAGGACAATATATCATAATTAAAGGGTCTGCACAACAAGAAGATTCTAAATATTTATGCCCCTAATGTGGAAGAGGCCAATTATATAAAACAGTCAATAACAAATCAAAGAAACACATTGGTAATAATATAATATTAGTAGGGAACTTTAACACCATACTCACCAAATATAATATTAGTAGGGAACTTTAACACCATACTCACCACAGTGGACAGATATTCTAAACAGAAGATCAACAAGGAAACAAGGTCTTTGAATGACACACTAGACCAGATGGACTTCACAGATATTTTCAAAGCATTTCCTCCTAAATCAACAGAATACTCATTTTTCTAGAGTGCACATGGAACACTCTCTAGAATAGATCATATACTGAGTCATAAATCAGGTCTCAACTGGTGCCAAAGATTGGGATCATTCCCTGCATATTTTCAGACCACAATGCTTTAAAGCTTGAACTAAATCACAAGAGAAAATCTGGAAGAAACACAAATACACGGAGGTTAAAGAGCATCCTACTAAAGATTGAATGGGTCAACAAGGAAATTAAAGATGAATTTTTTTTAATTCAGGGAAACAAATGAAAATGAAAACACAAGAGTTCAGAACCTTTGGGATGCAGTAAAGGTGGTCTTAGGTGGGTTGTATATAGTAATACAGATCGTTCTCAAGAAATATTAAAGTCTCAAATACACAACACAACCTTACATCTAAAGGAGCCAGAGTAAGAACAGTGAAGAAAACCTGGCCCCAGCAGATGAATAGAATTAATAAAGATTAGAGGACTCCTAACTCTGGGAAACTAACTAGGGAGGGTGGGAGGAGAGGTGGGTGGGGGGTGGGGGTGACTGGGTGATGGGCACTGAGGTGGGCACTTGACGAGATGAGCACTGGGAATTATTCTATATGTTGGCAAATTGAACACCAATAAAAAATAAATTTATAAAAGAAGATTAGAGGAGAACTCAATGAAATAGAAACCAAAAGAACAGTAGAACAGATTAATGAAACTAGGACACGATTCTTTGAAAGAATTCATAGGATTGATAAACACCTGGCCAGACTTATCAAAAAGAAAAAGGAAAGGAACCAAATACAGAAAATCATAAATGAAAGAGGAGAGCTCACAGCCCACATTGAAGAAATACAAACAATTATAAGAACATATTATGAGTAACTATATGCCAACAAATTAGGCAATCTGGGAGAAATGGACACATTCCTACAAACATATAAACTACCAAAACTGAAACGGGAAGAAATAGAAAAACTGAACAGACTCATAACCAGGAAAGAAATTATAGCAGTAATTAAAAATCCCCCAACAATCAAGAGTTCAGGACCCAACAATCTCCCAGCAGAATTCTACCACATATTTAAAGAAGATTTCATAGCTATTCTCCTGAAACTGTTTCAAAAAATAGAAATGGAAGGAAAACTTCCACACTTGTTCTATGAGGCCAGCATTACCTTGATCCCAAAACCAGACGAAGACCCCCACCAAAAAGAAGAATTACAGACCAGTATCCCTGATGAACATGGATGCCAAAATTCTCACCAAGACGCTAATAATAATAGGATCCAACAGTACCTTAAAAAGATTATTCATCCTGACCAGGTGGAATTTATTCCTGAGCAGCTAGGGTGGTTCAACATCAGCAAATCAATCAATGTGATTCATCACATTAATAAAAGAAAGGACGAGAACTGGGATACCTGGGTGGCTCAGTTAGTTAAGTGTCTGCCTTCAGTTCAGGTAATGATCTTGTTGGGATCCTTAGAATGAGCCCCATGTTGTGCTCCCTGCTCAGCGGGGATCCTGCCTCTTCCTTTCCTTCTGTCACTCCTCCTGCTTCTGCTATCTCTCTCAAATAAACAAATAAACTTTTTAAAAAAAATAAAGGACAAGAACCATATGATCCTCTCAATAGATGCAGAAAAAGCATTTGACAAAAGATGGCATCCTTTCCTGATTAAAGCTCTTTGCAGTGTGGGGATCGAGGGAACATACCTCAATGTTATAAAAGCCATATGTGAAAAATCCACAGCAGATATCATCCTCAATGGCAAAAACTGAGAACTCTTCCCATAAGGACAGGAGCAAAACAGGGATGTCCATTTTCACCACTGTTGTTCAACATAGTACTGGAAATCCTACCTCAGCGTTCAGACAACAAAAAGAAATAAAAGGCATCCAAAGTGGCAAAGAAGTCAAATTTCACTCTTCGCAGATGAAATGATACCTTATGTGGAAAACCCAAAAGACTTCTCCCCAAAGTTGCTAGAACTCATGTAGGAATTCAAGCAGCAGGATATAAAATCAATGCACAGAAGTCAGTTGCACTTGTATACATTAACAATGAGACAGAAGAAAGAGAAATTAAGGAGTTGATCCCACTTACAATTGCACCAAAAACCATAAAATACCTATGGATAAACCTAACCAAAGAAGTAAAGAATCTTTACTCTGAAAATTATAGAACACTTATAAAAGAAATTGCAGAAGACACAAAGGATTGGAAAAACTTTCCATGCTCATGGACTGGAAGAACGAATATTGTTAAAATGTCTGCTACCCAAAGCAATCTACATATTCAATGCTATCCTTATCAAAATATCATCAGCATTTTCCACAGAGCTGGAACAAATAATCCTAAAATTTGTGTGGAACCAGAAAAGACCCTGAAAAGCCAAAGGAATGTTGAAAAAGAAAACCAGAGCTGGAGAAATCACAGTTCTGAACTTCAAGCTGTATGACAAATCTGAGATCATTAAGACAGTATGGTACTGGCAGAAAAACAGACACATAGATCAATGGGACTGAAGTGAGAGCCCAGAAATGGACCCCCAACTCTATGGTCAACTAATCTTTGATATTTTGATCTTTTACCTACCGACAGAAAAGAATATCCAATGGAAAAAAGTCTCTTCAACAAATGGTGTTGGAAAATTGGACAGACACATGCAGAAGAATGAAACTGGATCATTTTCTTACAGATACAGAAAAATAAACTCAAAATGGATGAAAGACCTAAATGTGAGACAGGAATCCATCCAAATCCTAGAGGAGAATACAGGCAGCAATCTCTTTGACCTCAGCCACAGCAATTTCTTGCTAGACACACCTCCAAAGGCAAGAAAAACAAAAGCAAAAATGAACTATTGGGACTTCATCAAGATAAAAAGTTTATGCACAGCAAATGAAACAGTTAATAAAACTCAAAGACAGCTTACAGAATAGAAGAAGATATTTATAAATGCCTTATCAGATAAAGGTCTAGTATCCAAAATCTATAAAGAACTTGTCAAATTCAACACCCCCAAAAAAATAATCCAGTCAAGAAATGGGCAGAAGACATGAACACATATTTCTCCAAAGAAGGCATACAAATGGCCAACAAACATGTGGGAAAAATACTCAGCAGTACTCCACAGCAGAGAAATGCAAATCAAAACCACAATGAGATACTACCTCATGGCAGTCAGAATGGCTAAAATTAACAAGTCAGGAAACGACAGATGTTGGCAGGGATGCAGAGAAAGGAGAACCCTCTTATTGGTGGGAAATTCAACCTGGTGCAGCCACTCTGGGAAACAGTGTGGAGGTTCCTCAAGAAGTTAAAAATAGAGCTACCCTACAACCCAGCAATTACACTATTAGGTATTTACCCAAAGGATACATAGTGATTCGAAGGGGCACCTGTACCCCAATGTTTCTGGCAGGAATGTCCCCAATAGCCAAAACATAGAAAGAGCCCGGTTGTCCATGGACAGATAAATGGATAAGGAAGATATGGGGTATATATACAGTGGAATATTACTCAACCATCAAAAAACTGAAATCTTGCCATTTGCAACGATGTGGGTTGAACTAAAGGGTATTATGTTAAGTGAAATAAGTCAATCAGAGAAAGACAGTTATATGATCTCACTCAGATGTGAAATTTAAGGAACAAAACAGAGAATAGGAGTAGAGAGGGAAAATAAAATAAGACAAAATCAGAGAAGGAGACAAGCCACAATAGATTCCTAACTCTAGGAAACAAAATGAGGGTTGCTGGAGGGGAGGGGAAGAGGGGGTGGGGTAAGTGGGGGATGGGCATTAAGGAGGGTATGTGATGTAATGAGCACTGGGTGTTATATGCAACTGATGGTCACTAAATTACCTCTGAAACTAATAACAAAGTATATATTAATTATTGGTTTTAAATTAAAAAGAAAAAGAAAGATAAAAATCCTGCATGTGTAAGCAAATCCATGTATGTAGCCTTCCTCACACACACGCACACATAAGTGCATTCCCAAGTATATACAATGTGTGGCCTAGCATGCTAGTATGCAGATCATTTTGAGGATTAAATGAAATGTTAATACATGTTAAAGTTCAGTAAAAAATTTGGCATATAGGAAATATCTAACACATCATTCACAAGTTTGGTAGTACACAGAGCAGAATTGGAACTCTAGAGACCCCTGAGTATGATAAGTGATGGCTCTTCTTCTGTTTGCCTCTCTGTATTTTCTGATGTTTCTGCAATTAGCCTCCACTAAGAACAAAATAGCATAACGTGGTTAACAGAATGCTCTATGGAGCTGGGTGGCCTGGACATGAATCCCAGCTGGGCCACTCTGACTTAGATAAGTGAAATTGGGCCCATTGCCCTCTCTGCCTCAGGTTCCCCATCTACAATCAGGAGGACTATCTGAGCTACCAGGCAGGGTATTGTGAAGATTAGATCAATGAACACACACAATGTTGTCATTGTCATTGTTATCATTGTCTGTTTGGACACCTCTGGTACCCAGCTACAGGTGATGGATCCATAGAGGAAGTGCTCAGATCCCTTATTTCATGCTCTCAGATGACACCCAGTTCTTGGCCTCATGTGACAGGCCTGATAGCATATCTGTGCATACTTAGAGGCCTTCAATGTCCAGGAGCAAGGGAAACTGAGGGGGCAGGGAAAGGGGAATCTCCTCCACAGCAATGCTCACCTGTGAGTCCCAACAGCAGAGCCAGCAGCAGGTAAGCAGGAGGGCTAGGTCCGGAGGCAGAAGTTGACATTGTGGAGGCCAGAGGACCCTGCTCCGTACAAATGTGTGTTCTGGGGAGAACGGGCCTCTGTTCTCTCTGCCCTTCTTGTGAAATAAGAGGAAGTATCTATGATCCAGTGACATAGCTGTGAGGCCACATTCTGCTTCTGGATTGTGAAACCGAAGTCAGGCAGACAAGGCCTCACAGGGTGAGGAGGGCCTCTTCTTATGTTTCAGAGAGAGTGGACAGATTAGTAGAAATGATGCTTTCTGCCCTCCTGGGGCATCTGCTCTCTGCATTTGGCCTCTCCTCCAATCTTGAGGTCTTCAGGGAGATCCTCCACTTGGGAGCCCCAGGCCAAGAAGGATCTATGGTTGGTGGCTGTGTCCCAAACTCCTGAGCCCAGAACACTTGAGGGTGACTGGCTTGTGGCCTCATTCTGCACCAGCCTCCACCAAGAACTACTCAGTTGGAGGTAGGAATGGGTTCATCAGGGACTTAAAAATTTGAGGATTGAATGAGGTCTGCTCCAGAAATGACTCCCTATTCCAACCCTTTATTGATGGAACTGATAAAATTTCACCCCAATGCACAGTGCAGTGTGGACCTCAGAGATTGTATGTGCTTGAGGCACCTGGCTGGCTCACTTGGTGAAATGAGCAACTTTTGATCTCAGGTTAGTGAGATGGGTGTAGAAATTACTTTAAAAAGAAATAAAATCTTAAAATAAAGAGAAGTTGTATGTGCTGTCTCCAACAAAATGCATCATTTCCTCCATTCTTTCAGGAGAGGAAGTGTTTTCTATGTCCCAGAAATCATACTCCCAGGCATTTATCTGAGCTAAATGAAGACCATGGCTTCACGCAATCTCTGCATAAATGTTTAGATCAGCTTTCTTTGTAATGGGAAATACTGGAAACATGCAAAATATCCAGTGAGAAGTGATTGGTTAAACCAACTGTGCTGCATTCCTATGAGGATGTATTATTCAGCAATAAAAAGGAATAATGTATTTACATGTGCACAGCTTGTAAGTTTCCAAAGGCATTATGTTACATTAATCAAATCAATATCAAAATGTCACATACTGTGTGACTCCACTGACACAATATTCTTGAAGTTATAGAGAACAGATTGGCATGTGCAGGACGTTTGGAGTGATGGGGCTGGTTGTCCCTAAGAAAGGGTAGCACAAGGGTAACCTCTGTGGCCATAGAATTGTTCTGTACCCCGAATACGGTGGTGGTTATACAAAATATACATGAGCAGACTGACACAAACAAAGCTGGGCATGTTACACAAGATTGAGACACTTGACGTAATGAGCACTGGGTGTTGCATGTAACAAGTGAATCACTAAGTTCTACCCCTGAAACTAATACTACACTCCATGTGAACTAACTTTAACTTAAATAAAATCTTGGGGCGGGGGGAAGGATTGTGCTATAAAACACAATGTCATTGCCATTATAATGTGGACACTGACTATGATGTTGTCTAAAATTAAAATACTAAAGTGGTGGGGTAGAAATACATACATGTGGTGTGGGGTCAGGAGTAACAGAGCATTGTATCCCCATCATCCACAGTGGAAGTGACTGTATAACGCCTTTGAGTGAAAAGTCTAGAAGTAAGAATAGAAGCATGCTCTATGCGTTCTGACTATAGAATCTAGAAGAATCAGTTAAAAATAATCAAAGGAGTGGGAAATGGCTGCCCCTAAGAGGTGGCAAATAGTGGGAGGTAGGGAAACTCCAGTTTTCATATGTAGATTGTATAGAACTATTTACCTCTTGAAGCATGTGCGTATGTAACTATAAGGAAGGAAGGTAAAAACTAATCTAGGTGAGTCAATTGATGTTATAAGAGTTACACATAAGAGAATGTCCACACTATGAGCATTAGTATGAGTGTGATAAGCTTGGATAAGTTCTATGCTCAAAACTTATTTACATTCATATACAGAAGTCCCAAACCCACTGCAAACAGTAATACTAATTTTTAAGGATTCCATAAATGAGAAAGTATTAAAAATAGCTCTAAGTAGGGATACATAAGACCGTCATGGGGTCCAAAATTCTTCTTAAACTGGTGAACTAAAAGTCATCAAACAAAACCTAAATTGAGCTACCTCATGTCTGTGAGTGGCAAAAATCAGCATTGGAAAGATATTAATTTGCTCACATGAATATACAAAGTCAATGCAATTGAATCATAATTGTAAAAGGGTTTTTAATGAAAGTTGACAAAGTGATTCTAAAATGCATCTGGGGTGAGAAGAGACATAGAAGTTCTGAGCAACAGGACAAGGTGGGAAGGTTTGCCCCAAAGAGGTATGGAAACTTATTAAAAAGCTACTCTAATTAAGACAAAGCAGTTAAAAAAAATACATTTTGCATTAGCAAAACTCTCATTGCTGCTTGTACATGTTCTTCAGTTCGTTGGGAGAGTTCTGGTCATATCTTTTTTTTAAAAAAAAACTTATTTATTTACTTGAGACAGAGAGCAGAGCGAGCAAGAGAGAACATGAGTGGGGAAGAAGGCGAGGGAGAAGCAGGCTCCCCACAGAGAGAGAATCCAACAGGAGGGCTTGATCCCAGGATTCTAGGATCATGACCTGAGCTGAAGGCAGAAGCTTAAGTGACTGAGCCACCCAGGCACCCCCGGTCAAATCTTTCATGCAGTTAAAAATGCGACTATCTTCTTGCTATTTTGTTGTTACAGCTTTTTAAATATTCTCTCTCAGGCGCTGGCAAACTTTTTGTTAGAAGGTCGGACAGTAAATGCTTCATGCTCATAGGCCATCAGTCTGGGCTGCAATCACTTCTCTCTGATTTCAGCCTGAAAGAAGCCACAGATAATAAATCTGACAAATAGGCAGCTGTCACTTGCCCACCTCTGTCCCAAATGCAAGTCCTTATTAAATTCACTTTGCAAACATTTTCTCCTAGTCGGTAACTTTCTTTTTCTTTTTATTAACAGTATCTTTCAAAGAATAAAAGTTTTAAAGTTTTATGAAGTCAAATGGCTCAATATTTTCCTTTATAGATTGTCTTCCCCCTGTCTTATCTATAAAGTCCCTGCTAACCC
Organism: Canis aureus; assembly: GCF_053574225.1. Lineage (NCBI taxonomy): Eukaryota > Metazoa > Chordata > Mammalia > Carnivora > Canidae > Canis > Canis aureus. Next base: position 24,702,735 of record NC_135636.1, on the reverse strand, counting down.
AAGACCAAAAAGATTATTTTTGGTTTTTTTTATCCCTATCTATGGTTTCTTCTATAAGCTTCATAGTTTTAGGTTTTAAATTTAAGTCTATGATCTATCTGTTTGTATTAATTTGTTCTTAGTACTTTTGTGTAAGTTGTTCAGTAATACTGATATTAGGTGATTTTTTAAGACAATTAAATTTTGTGTATGCTATAAGGAAATGGTCAATATTTTCTTTTTTAGCAAGACCCATCTATTTGCTGTCTACAAGAGACTCATTTTAGACATAAGGTCACCTACATCCTGAAAATAAAAGGTTGGAGAACGATTTACCATTCAAATGGTCCTCAAAAGAAAGCAGGGGGAGCAATCTTCATATCAGATAAATTAAAGTTTATCCCAAAGACTGTAGGAAGAGAGGAAGAGGAACACTATATCATACTTAAAGGATCTATCCAACAAGAGGACCTAACAATCATGAATATTTATGCCCCAAATGCAGGAGCTGCCAAGTATATCAATCAATTAATAACCAAAGTTAAGACATACTTAGATAATAATACACTTATACATGGAGACTTGAACACGGTGCTTTCTACAATTGATAGATATTCTAAACACAACATTTCCAAAAAAAACAAGAGCTTTAAATAATACACTGGACCAGATGGATTTCACAGATAGTTACAGAACTTTACATCCAAATGCAGTTGAATACACATTCTTCTCAAGTGCACATGGAACTTAAACCACATACTGGGTCACAAATCAGGTCTTAACCGATACCAAAAGATTGGGATCGTCCTCTGCATATTTTCAGACCATAATGCTTTGAAACTAGAACTAAACCACAAGAAGTTTGGAAGGATTTAGAACACGTGGAGGTTAAAGACCATCCTGCGAAAAGATGAAAGGGTCAACCAGGAAATTAGAGGAGAATTAAAAAGATTCATGGAAACTAATGAGAATGAAGATACAACCGTTCAAAATCTTTGGGATACAGCAAAAGCAGTCCCAAGGGAGAAATACATCGCAATACAAGCATCCATCCAAAAACTGGAAAGAACTCAAATACAAAAGCTAACTTTGCACCTAAAGGAGCTGGAGAAGGAACAGCAAATAAAACCTTCACCCAGAAATATCAGAAAGGGAGACAGAACATGAAAGACTCCTAACTCTGGGAAACGAACTAGGGGTGGTACAAGGGGAGGTGGGCGGGGGGTGGGGGTGACTGGGTGACAGGCACTGAGGTGGGCACTTGACGAATGAGCACTGGGTATTATTCTATATGTTGGCAAATTGAACACCAACAAAAAGGAGATCCCTGGGTGGCGCAGCCGTTTAGCGCCTGCCTTTGGCCCAGGGCGCGATCCTGGAAACCCGGGATCGAATCCCACATCGGGCTCCCGGTGCATGGAGCCTGCTTCTCCCTCTGCCTATGTCTCTGCCTCTCTCTCTCTTTCTGTGTCTATCATAAGTGAATTTTAAAAAATAAAATAAATAAAAATTTTTTAAAAAGAACACCAATAAAAAATAAATTTATATTTTTAAAAAAAACCTTCACCCAGCAGAAGAAGAGAGTTAATAAAGATTCGAGCAGAACTCAATGAAATAGAGACAAGAAGAACTGTGGAACATATTAACAAAACCAGGAGTTGGTTCTTTGAAAGAATTAATAAGATAGATAAACCATTAGCTAGCCTTATTAAAAACAAAAGAGAAAAAACTCAAATTAATAAAACCATGAATGAGAAAGGAGAGATCACCACCAATACCAAAGATATACAAACAATTTTAAAGACTTATTATGAGCAGCTATACGCCAATAAATTAGGCAATCTAGAAGAAATGGACGCATTTCTGGAAAACCACAAACTACCAAAACTGGAACAGGAAGAAATAGAAAACCTAAACAGGCCAATAACCAGGGAGGAAATTGAAGCAGTCATCAAAAACCTCCCAAGACACAAAAGTCCAGGGCCAGATGGCTTCCCAGGGGAATTCTATCAAACGTTTAAAGAAGAAACCATACCTATTCTACTAAAGCTGTTTGGAAAGATAGAAAGAGATGGAGTACTTCCAAACTCATTCTATGAGGCCAGCATCACCTTAATTCCAAAACCAGACAAAGACCCCACCAAAAAGGAGAATTATAGACCAATATCCCTGATGAACACGGATGCAAAAATTCTCAGCAAGATACTAGCCAATAGGATCCAATTAAGAAGATCCATTAAGAAGATGATTCACCATGACCAAGTGGGATTTATCCCCGGGATGCAAGGCTGGTTCAACACTCGTAAAGCAATCAATGTGATAGATTACATCAACAAGAGAAAAAACAAGAACCATATGATCCTCTCAATAGATGCAGAGAAAGCATTTGACAAAATACAGCATCCATTCCTGATCAAAACTCCCCAGAGTGTAGGGATAGAGGGAACATTCCTCAGCATCTTAAAAGCCATCTACAAAAAGCCCACAGCAAATATCATTCTCAATGGGGAAACACTGGGAGCCTTTCCCCTAAGATCAGAAACAAGACAGGGATGTCCAGTCTAACCACTGCTATTCAACATAGTACTAGAAGTCCTAGCCTCAGCAATCAGGCAACAAAAAGAAATAAAAGGCATCAAATTGGCAAAGAAGAAGCCAAACTCTCCCTCTTCGCAGATGACATGATACTGTACGTAGAAAACCCAAAAGACTCCACCCCAAGATTGCTAGACCTCATACAGCAATTCGGCAGTGTGGCAGGATACAAAGTCAATGCCCAGAAACCAGTGGCATTTCTATACACAAACAATGAGACTGAAGAAAGAGAAATTAAGGAGTCAATCCCATTTACAATTGCACCCAAAAGCATAAGATACCTACGAATAAACCTAACCAAAGAGATAAAGGATCTATACCCTAAAAACTACAGAACACTTGTGAAAGAAATTGAGGAAGACACAAAGAGATGGAAAAATATTCCATGCTCATGGATTGGAAGAATTAATATTGTGAAAATGTCAATGCTACCCAGGGCAATTCACACATTTGATAGGGATGCAATCCCTATCAAAATGCCATGGACTTCCTTCAGAGAGTTGGAACAAATCGTCTTAAGATTTGTGTGGAATCAGAAAAGACCCCGAATAGCCAGAGGAATATTTTAAAAAGAAAACCATAGCTGGGGGGGCATCACAATACCAGATTTCAGGTTGTACTACAAAGTTGTGGTCATCAATACAGTGTGGTACTAGCACAAAAACAGACACATAGATCAATGGAACAGAATAAAGAATCCAGAAGTGGACCCTCAACTTTATGGTCAACTAATATTCAACAAAGCAGGAAAGACTATTCACTGGAAAAAGGACAGTCTCTTCAATAAATGGTGCTGGAAATATTGGACATCCACATGCAGAAGAATGAAACTAGACCACTCTCTTGCGCCATACACAAAGATAAACTCAAAATGGATAAAAGATCTAAATGTGAGATAAGATTCCATCAAAATCCTAGAGGAGAACACAGGCAACAGCCTTTTTGAACTTGGCCACAGCAACTTCTTGCAAGATACATCCATGAAGGTGAGAGAAACAAAAGCAAAAATGAATTATTGGGACTTCGTCAATATAAGAAGCTTCTGCACAGCAAAAGAAACAGTCAACAAAACTAAAAGACAACCTACAGAATGGGAGAAGATATTTGCAAATGACCTATCAGATAAAGGGCTAGTATCCAAGATCTATAAAGAACTTATTAAACTCAACAGCAAAGAAACAAACAATCCAATCATGTAATGGGCAAAAGACATGAACAGAAATCTCACAGAGGAAGACATAGACATGGCCAACACGCACATAAGAAAATGCTCCGCATCACTGGACATCAGGGAAATATAAATCAAAACCACAATGAGATACCACCTCACACCAGTGAGAATGGGGAAAATTAACAAGGCAGGAAACCACAAATGTTGGAGAGGATGCGGAGAAAAGGGAACCCTCTTACACTGTTGGTGGGAATGTGAACTGGTGCAGCCACTCTGGAAAACTGTGTGGAGGTTCCTCAAAGAGTTAAAAATAGACCTGCCCTACGACCCAGCAATTGCACTGCTGGGGATTTACCCCAAAGATACAGATGCAGTGAAACGCTGGGACACCTGCACCCCAATGTTTATAGCAGCAATGTCCACAATAGCCAAACTGTGGGAGGAGCCTCAGTGTCCATCGAAAGATGAGTGGATACAGAAGCTGTGGTCTATGTATATAATGGAATGTTACTCAGCCATTAGAAACGACAAATACCCATTATTTGCTTCGATGTGGATGGACCTGGAGGGTATTATGCTGAGTGAAATAAGTCAATCAGAGAAGGACAAACATTATATGTTCTCATTCATTTGGGGAATATAAAAATTAATGAAAGGGAATAAAGGGAAAGGAGAGAAAATGAGTGAAAATATCAGTGAGGGTGACAAAGCATGTGAGACACCTAACTCTGGGAAACGAACAAGGGATGGTGAAGGGGAGGTGGGCGGGGGGTTGGGGTGACTGGGTGATGGGCACTGAGGGGGGCACTTGGCGGGATGAGCACTGGGTGTTATGGTATATGTTGGCAAATTGAACTCCAATAAAAAAATTTTTAAGGTTTTTCTTTTTAAAAAAAACATATGAATATCTATTGTTTCATCATCATTTGTTGAAAAGATCCTTTCCACACTGAATTGCTTTGGCACCTCTGTCAAAAATCACTTGGCCAGATAAATATTGTGTGTGGGTCTATTTCTTCATTTTCTAGATGCCACAGGAAATTTTATTTTTAAGATATTTTTAAAATTTTTATTATTAAAGTTTCATACAGTGCTGTATTAGTTTTATATGTACAACATAGTAATTTGAAAGTTCTATGCATTATGTAATGTTCATCAAAGTAAGTGTAATCACCATCTATCACCACATTATTCCAATACTATTGATTGTATTCCCCTGTCATTCCCATGACTTATAGGGCAGGGAAGCTTTGACAGAGATAGAGAAGTAGCTCATAGCAGTAAGACCTCATAAAAAGAACCACACATTTATGGAGTAGTTTGTTATATGGCAAAAGCAGCTGTGCTGATCAGTGAGTGCTGGATAATTTATCCCAATGGGAGAAAAAACACAAGATCCTTACCATTTATAATGCACAGACACACACACACACAGCTCAGAAGAATAAAGCTAGATCAAAGGTATAAATGGAAAGAGCAAAACTTCATCAAAAATTAAAAGCTTTTTTTTTTTTTTTTTTGTATTACAAAAGCTCTCAAAGGATACTAACACTGTTGCTGTGTGGACCACAGCAAAGGAGCAAGAGGGACTCTCCCTCCCATGTAAGCCCATGGAAACAGAAAGAAAAATGCTGGTTGCAAACTGTATTACCCAAACAGCAGATAGAGCTTTCATAATATTCTATGAAGAATCCCTAAGTTGTATCATATTCTTATAACAGAGAGCTATAGAGCTGTGGAAAATTGATAAAATCAAGCAATGTACTGTAGAGCATGCAGGTATAGTTTAGGGAAATCAATCATTCATTCACTCATTCATTCTTTCTTGTATTAATTCCCGAAATACTTCTTGAGCACTATGTGGCAGGCACTCTGCATGTCTGGACTCAGGGTGAAGATCAGAAAAAACACCTCTACTCCCTACTCCCCAGCCTCTCTGTATGAGTTCTGAGCTCTCCCACACCCATGTTCATCTTTGCCACTATTTAGAGCCTCCCAGTCCCTCGATGGGCTCCATTAATAGTTTTAGTAATACTTTCCTTATTCATTCCAAAAACGAGTCCTATGAAAACTGACATATATACAGTATATGGGGGACTCTTTGGAGTTTGGAGCTCAAAGCTTTGACCTTCATCCCAACTCCACACCTTGTAACCCCACCCCAGATTCAAAGACACTTCATTCAAAAACTTTCAAAGCCAAGATGTACAAACTCAGGATGCGTGGGAGCTGGAAGCCTCTGAGATTTCCAAAAACATTTAGAGAAAACAAGAGCATTCCCAACATTTTTGTAAGACTATATCCCCCTGGTATGTGCTGTGTGAAATAGTGGGCTCACCTTGGACTCCTCTGGACAGTCCATGATGGTGACATGACCTTCTCCCTATGTACTAAGGCCTGCCCCCAACTCACCTGTTATAGGTTCTGTCGCCTGCAGATGTAGGTGACTATGAAACTCATCACCAGCAGTACCTTGAAGCCCAGAAGGAAAGCCACAAAGAGAAGGACAGGCATCTCTGGACCTAAGTACCAATGGACAGAAGGAGACAGCAAATGGGGCTCCGTGAGTTTAAATACCTCACTCCACTCAGGAGACAAGGTGACCCAGTAGCTCAAAGCAGTAGAGGTGAGCTTACCTGAGCTTCCAATGGGCTTGTATGTGCCATGGGCTGCTGTGGACAATATGAGCTTGGCCTGGATGGGAGGCTGTGCCTCATGTTGCACCTTACAGGTGAGCACCCGCTCAGACTCCTGCCTGGACACATTCACCAAATGCAAGCTTTCCATGGTGTAGGTTCCATCACCATTCCGCTTGGATGTGAGTTGCTCAGCTCCCTTGAACATATGACAGTTGTCTATCCAGGTGAGATGTACACTCTGTGGATAGAATCTCTGCACGTGGCAGGTAATAGCCACCAAGCCCAAGGAGGGTGAAGACTGAGACACTGTCACTGTAGGAGAAACTGACACAGCCCAGATAAAGCAGACAATTACTATAGGAAATCCACTGTGAGAGTCTGGGGGCTCCTAACATGGGTAATCTGCTCAGGGCTTGCCCCAGAGGAGGATTCAGGTATCTGTTAACAGGTGCATGCATGAGTAAATGATGTCTGAATGAGAGTGTGCATTGAGTGAATGCATGCTTGATGCATAGGTAGATAGAGGAATGCATGGATGAAAGAATGATGAGATTGAGGAAAGTCATCAAAATCTCTCTGTTTTTTCCCCCACTTTGGCTATGAAATATGCAAAGATAAGTATTAAATTCCATTTAATAACCTACAAGTTCCTCTCTCTCTCTCTTGAATAAATAAAGAAAATCTTAAAAACCTCTCTCTCTCTCTCTCATGAATAAATAAATAACATCTTAAAAAAAAAAGAACTTAAAAAAGGGGCAGCCCTGGTGGCTCAGCGGTTTAGCGCCGCCTTCAGCCTGGGGCCTGATCTTGAAGACCTAGGATCGAGTCCCACATCGGGCTCCCTGCATAGAGCCTGCTCTCTCTCGCCTGTGTGTCTCTTCTCTCTCTCTCTCATAAATAAATAAAATCTTTTTTTAAAAAAAGAACTTAATAACCTACAAGTTAGTTGCCTTACTCTGTGACTTGATAATTCTAAGATTTGAAGATTCACAGATTCTACATGGTTATGAGTCCAAGATACTGAGATTTTGCATAGGAAGGAGAAGGGGGGCAGCCCCAGTGGCGCAGCAGTTTAGCGCCGCCTGCAGCCCAGGTCCTGATCCTGGAGACCTTGGATCGGGCTCTCTGCATGGAGCCTGCTTGTGTCTCTGACACTCTCTCTCTCTGTGTGTCTCTATGAATACATAAATAAATTAAAAATCTTTTTAAAAATTTTAAAAAAAGGAAGGAGAAGGGTTTACATAGGGTTTGGAGAGGTTTAGTAACTTTCCCAAGGTCACAAGGGAGCAAGACACAGTATGTTTTACCATCATGCTGATCTAACACCCCAACTTTAAGACTATATGCATTTGTGATTCTTGTCTTCTGAAATTACATTCTATGACTTCTAGAATTCCTTTCAACTGATTTTTAGCTGTGCAGTAGAATGTAATCATAATGAAGAAAATCTGGAAGATTTTTAAATTCTATTAAATGTTATATATTTCAGTAGAATTCATATGAACACAAAAGCATGGTAGAGTGTAACCTAAACCAAGGGCAAGGAGATCCAGGTTGTGGTCCCCACAGTGAAACCACAGCCAAATGCAAGAGCTTGTGTGAGTCACTTTCCCTCTGTCTCTGGAATTCTTTTTTTTTTTTTTTTTTTGTCTCTGGAATTCTTAAATTATGCAATAGCCCAAGGTCAGATCATGTCTTACAGATCTAGTTAAGATAGATTTCACCCCTTGGTCTAGGGTAGAGAGAGTAACTCCTTAGGTAGTGCAAAACAAAGAACAAGGAGCATCTAACCCCCAAATATCCTTTTTCCATAATCAACCCAGCTAGCTCTATAAAATTCTGTCAGAGTTATTTAATGGATGGACAGCCAAGGCAGGTAAACACCCCAGGAGGTCTCTATCTGTACTCAGCATTTCCCCTTTGCAGGGATGACTCCCAAGCAAAGAAGTGGAGCCGGAGAAGGAATCAGGCCTAGTAACTGGGGTGATGTCCAGGAAGGATAGGCCAAGGTAAGGTACCCCCAAGCAAGTGTTATGGACTGTGGAAGTCAAAGGAGGGAGAGGCCCAAATGCCAATTCTAGCTGCCAGTGAGTTCTCCTGGCTGTGTGGTCCCCCAGCAGTATTAGGAAGACAGAGACCCAGACACAGGAGATGATCACTGCTTCCACACACAGAACAGCAGTGCATATGATATCTCCTCTAATCCTCACAGAATCAAATGAGCTAAACACGGAAGGGTACTTGGTATCAGAAAGCAACAACAAAAAGCCACTATAAGGAATCTATACAAAATGGGCCACAATTTCATAGAATTTGTCAAGGAAGAGTTGGTTGAAATTTCATCTTGAAAAACATTTCAGTGATAAAACTAATTTTATTTAATTTGTTTTCATTAAATGTAAAATATAAGCACACCTGTGCACCAACTCTTAGAAGGAACAGGTGTTGGGAGTGTAAGAAGGTAAATATACTTTTTCCCAAAACCTTATACTACAGTACCAACAAATCCATATAGTATCTACAGATATCACATTCATAGCACCATCATTAAAAGTAATTGAAAAATTACGTGAAAGCATTTGAATGTTCTACCAATTTTCACAGGGGCCTCTTTCAAAGTGTCCTCTTTTGAAGTGCCAATGGAATCATGAGCATCATGGATCTTTTTCTTCTTTTTCCATCTTGAAGCACTCAGAGGCTTTGCCTGTGATCCCAGCAGTTTCCCCACATCATTGGCATCAACTTCTTGAAATACAACTTTTGCAAGAACTCTGATTTCACTTTGCAAGGAATGCAGATTCTTTCTGCACAGTGTGGTCTCTTGTTTGCCACACTTCAATCAAAGCAATGCTGATCTCCAACAGAGGGTCTCTGAGCTCCACACCACCTACACCTTGCTGCCCTATCTCAGGGCAGCCAAGCTGAGAGGTGCCTCATACCCCCTGCAACTCCCACAACACTTCCCAGATTCTCCGTCTTGGGCTTTCTCCATGACCATGAAATGACACCCAAACCCAAACCATGCAAGCACATCCCAACTTCCTTACCCCACCCAGGGACAATCCTGAGGAACAGTCTACGCAGGTCCTGAGAGGGTCCCAGTGCTGTTGAGCCTCAGTTGTCCACAGGGGCACCCATTCAATAACTCACCCTCTCTTGGGTGTCCCATTGTCCCTGTCTGATGCTCCCCATCCCTTGTCCCAACCTGTGCCTCTGTGGATCATTTCCCAAATGCCTGCACCCAGACCTGTTTTGAGGCTCTGTTTTCAGGGGAGCCCAGATAAAGATGCCCACAATGGCATTTCCCTGATGGGAAACCTAACAGAGATGCAGCCAGTGTTAAGCAGCCAGAGGTTTGAGGGGGGGCTAATTTTATAAGTAATTATTCATTTGTGAATATTTGTATTTTCTATGATTTTTGCTTTTCTATATATGTGTTCAGCTTCAAGGAAATTATATAATAAATACTCAGATAAGGAGGACCCCCCTGAATGATCATTTTCCTGCTTTACACTCAAAGATAGGAGTGGGAGAGCCTAAGTAACTAAGCAGGCGATCCCACAGATGGTAAAAAGCAGCTAGAAGCCTGAATTCATATGAAAGGTCTCTCACTCACCAGCTTTACAACCTGGGGCAGACTTTACTTCTTTGAACCTCAATTTGCTTGTGTAAGTCACCAATATAGTGAGCACAAACAGTATAGGGCAGTGACACAAACTTAATAAGTGAACCCACACGAATGTGCCTTAATGACTGTGTGCTATGCTCATTTGAAGTGTTAATAACAATATTTTTATTCATATAAAATGATGCCTTTATTGCCATGATAATAGCAAAAATATTGAGGAAAATATTTTGTACACTTAAAAGTCCTACACACATTTAAGGAATTATTTTCTGCTGTGCAACCTTGGACCACTCACTTGCCTTCTCTGGGCTTTAGAGTTGTCATAAACAATGGGATGAGAGCTATAATTCCTTCTAAGCATGATACACACAACCTCACTGAATTTATAGACCTGCCAAGCACTGGTTCAGGCCAGGAAAATCAACAACAAAAATCAGATGAAAAAAAGACCTTTATGTCCACTCCATATAAAACAATAATAATAAAAATATGAAGTTCCTGAAAGATACTCTTCTCCATTTTACAGATGAGGAAACTGAGTCCAGAGAAGTGCCACTCTGAGTGATTCATATAAGCAAGGCCTGTGTTATGTACTTAACAGGTACTATATCACTGAATCCTTGCCACAACCAAGTGAGGGCTGTACCATTTTCAGAGGAGGAAATGGAGGCAGAGACATGCACAGCCCAACTCTGCACTGACCCACCTGAGCCGAGAGAATATTCTTACCACGGAGGTACTGGTCCAGGCTGATGGTTTTCTGGAAGAGTAGTGTGGACTTGTGATTGACATGGCACTGGACAAAGGAGAGCACGTCATCAGCCTGCAGCGGGACGAGCACTCTGCTGGTCACATTGTACGTGTCTCTGCTGAGGTGGACATGGGTCTGCCACTTGGGGAGCTTGTGGTTCTTCTTAAGCCAGGTCACAGTAACGTGACGTGAGGGGAATCCGGAGGACATGTAGGTCAGCTGGATGTTCGTGCCGGGCTCTGATCGCTGGAGGGGGCCTTGCAGGGAGTAAGAGTGGGTGCTCTGGCCTGCAGGGAGAGACCCCTCCCGTGAGAGGCACAGAGGTGCCCAGATGCCTGGAGCACAGCAGCGGGTATGGGGCTGACTCCCACCCACACCTCCCAGCAAACACCCACATCGCTGAATTCTTGCTTTCCAGCTCGGCTAACTCACCAGGTTCTCCCTGCAACCCTAGGAGTAGGGACTGTTACTATCTCCATTTTACAGGTGAAGAAACTAAATAAGGCCCAGACAGGCTAGGTAACCTCTCCATGGTCCTCAGCCAGCCAGTGACAGAGCCAGGGTTCTTAGCCAGGCAGTCTGGCCCCGGGGTCTGTGTCTGTGGTCACAGATCTGTGGTCACAGGTCACAGGCCTCAGGTCTGTCTTCCATCCCCAGAAAGAGTATAGCAGCTCCATGCTCAAGGCCCAGATCATATAAAAGCAGGTGGTACAGAGAATAGGTTAGGAGCATAGGCTATGAGGTCACATCCAACCCAGGTTTGCATTCCTGGCCCCTCCACTGGCTTAGCCTGGGCAACTTGGCTCTCTAAGACTCAGCTTCCCCATCTGCAAACTGGGGAGCATTCTTAATTTTTAGCCGGTAAATTAAGTAAAGTAACTAGAGTAGAATATAGTGATCACATAGTGATCATTCCATAAATGATCCTATCATCATCCTATACTCACAAGAACCATCTGAGAAATTGTTGTTTATTTCTAATGTTAGAGAAAGAAAAGGCTCAGAGAGGGTTAGTGACTTGCCCACGGGCCTCACAGCAAACAGCATCCATATTCCAAATCAAGGCTTGTGACTTCAGGTCATGGGCTCTTTCTGTTACAGGCCTTTACTTTCCTACTATTGGTACCATCATGAACAGTGAACTTCAATATTTTACTTCTTGCAGCAGGCTTTGGGTTGGGCACCCTGGAGACTGCAAGCAGTCGTGACACAGCACCCTTTGTGAGCCTCATTGTTCAGTTGCCAAGCAGGGGCCAAGGAAAGGAATCCCTGGCAGGTCCCGCGAGGCAGGTGCCACAGCTGTCAGGGCACAGATGAGGAACTGAACCCAGGACACAGATGGCTGGTGGCAGCTCTGTGGTGGAACACCGATCAGCTTAGCTCCAGAGTCTGGCCACCTCCAAACACAAGATCCAGAATCTGCTTCAGAGGAGTGAGAGTCCCATCACTGAGGAGAGGTGTAAGCAAACAGAGCCCCATAGCAGGAGGGCCCCCGGGCTAAGTGCCACTGTGGGGACCAAACCATGTGCCTGGTCGTGGGGGGCGGGGGGCATTCAGGGAGCAGGAAATACCAGAAACAGAGCATGTGAGACTGAGATTTGAGAGGAGCAGTGAGATCACGCTGAGGCCCTTATTCTCAGGCAGGAGGCGGAGAAAAATAGGAAAGAGCATATCGACGGGTATGACCCCAGCTCAGACGGCTGAGATCTCGCTCCTCTGCTGCCCGTCCTGTCATGTGCCAGCCAAGCCATGGAGGGCCTGGGGGACAGGGTCAGCCCCTACAGGTGTCAGCCAACACGTCAACGGAGGCCCGAGGTGGGGATGCTGAAGCTGCGCGGGTCCCAAGGTCCTCTCACACATAACAGAAAGGGGGCCCCAACCCTGGAAAAGGCAGGAGGAGAGACGGCCAGGCCGAAGCTGGAGTGAGCCAGTGAAGGGAGTGAGAAAGAAATACCGAGGGGGGCCCTTGACGGGATGAGCACTGGGCGTTATTCTGTATGTCGGCAAATTGAACACCAATAAAAAATAAATTTATTATTAAAAAAGAAAGAAAGGAAGAACCGACGCTGGCCTCCCAAGAGCAAAGACCAGTTTGGACGTTCCCACCCAGATCTGCGTGTCCCACTGGGCGAACGTTTCTCTGATTCGTGCCGGGCAACAACCGAAAAGGACCCGGAGAAACTGAACGGGGCGTGGGACGTCTCCCCTCGCCTGGGAGCAGGCCGGCCCGCGGGGACGCGGGGACGCGGGGGCGCACACCGCGGTCTGGCCAGCCACGCCCCCCAGCACCCCACCTTCGCGGGCAGCAGCGGGGGCCGAGACCCGCGCACGCGGCAGCCGCCTCCCCGCTTCCCCGCTTGCCCCGGCCCTGGAGGCTGTGGGTCGGCCCGCCGGGCCAGTCATTCCTTCTCCCGAGCTGGAGGCAGCCCCAAGGTTGGTCCCGCCGCGTGCGCTTCTCGGGAGGAACTGCTAGCAGGCAGCTCCCCCTAGTGGACAAAGGCATCCGCGGCCACAAAGGACTGGAGATGGGGAGGAGGGAGGGGGGTAAGATGTGGGGGGGTTAGGATGGGGAGGGGGAGGGGGTTAGGAAGGGGAGGGGGGAGGGGGTTAGGATGGGGAGGGGGGAGGCGGTTAGGAAGGGGAGGGGGGAGGGGGTTAGGATGGGATGGAGGGAGGGGGTTAGGATGAGGAGGGGGGAGGAGGTTAGGATGGGGTGGAGGGAGGGGGTTAGGATGGGGAGGGGGAGGCGGTTAGGATGGGGAGGGGGGAGGGGGTTAGGATGGGGAGGGGGGAGAGGGTTAGGATGGGGAGGGGGGAGGGGGTTAGGATGGGGAGGGGGGAGGAGGTTAGGATTGGGTGGAGGGAGGGGGTTAGGATGGGGAGGAGGAGGCGGTTAGGATGGGGAGGGGGGAGGGGGTTAGGATGGGGTGGAGGGAGGGGGTTAGGATGGGGAGGGGGGAGGGGGTTAGGATGGGATGGAGGGAGGGGGTTAGGAAGGGGAGGGGGGAGGGGGTTAGGATGGGGAGGGGGGAGGCGGTTAGGAAGGGGAGGGGGGAGGCGGTTAGGATGGGGAGGGGGAGGCGGTTAGGATGGGGAGGGGGGAGGGTAGAAAGAGGAAGAGGAGGAGATGGTAGGAGGAAAGAAAAAGGACAGAGAGACAGAGAACACTGGATAGTAGAGAGGAGAGTCTTGCTCCAGCATCCATTCTGTTTCCCAGCTAAGGGAGTGAAGAATTCTGGCCTCTCTTTAAAATTGACTCCCAGAAACTTTCAGCTGAACCAGTCTTGATTAAAAGCCTTCCAAAAAACAAACAAAAACCACAAAAAACTTCAATAATAAATCAAGAAAGAAAGAAAGAAAGAAAGAAAGAAAGAAAGAAGAAAGAAAGAAAGAAAGAAAGAAAGAAAGAAAGAAAGAAAGAAAGAAAGAAAGAAAGAAAGAAAGAAAGAAGAAAGAAAGAAAGACCTTCTTGGAAGAGATCTTGGCACCCAGCATTCCACAGTCTCTGCCGTTTCCTGCAGTCAAGCGTTAAGGCAGAGAAATTCCTACCTGAGAAGTGCCTACTATTGGAAAAGGAAAGTCCTGCTCCTTCTTGGTGGGAGTGTGGGGGAAGAAGGGGGTGTGGAGTTTAGGGTGAATGACTAAGAGTTTTGTCACCAGCCCAAGGCATCCTCCCTTCCTTCACCTTCATCCGATGCTTCCCTGAGTCCTGGACCTACTACTGCCTGCACCCTAGTCCGAGGGTAGGTGGGAGTGTTCATGCCTGACACCACCTAGCCACGCCACCTGGAGAGCCAGCAAGAGATGGAACCCACCTTTTCCCAACCTGGGCGCCTGGGCATGCAGGGTGATATTGGCTTGGACTGGGGGCTGCTCATCCTGGACCACCCAGCAAGCAAACTCACTCCCATTCAGCGTGGCCTCTGCCTGCCATGTGTGCTCCAGAGAGTAGGTCCCATCTGGGTTTCTCGTGACCTGTGGGGACTCCACCTCCTGGACCTTGTGTCTGTTCTCCATCCAGATGAGACGTAGGGGGGAGGGGTAGAAGTGGCTCACGTGGCAAGTGAGATTCACTCTCTGATGCACGTGGATGTGCGTCCTAGAGGTCTTGGTGCTGATCTTCAGGGTGGGGACAACTAGACAAACAGAAACATCTGTTGAAATTACCCCTGCCTGCCCAGCCTGTTCCTTCTCCCAGGAACCCACCACAAGACCTCCCACTCTCTCCTCGGTTACTTTTTTTTTTTTTTTTAATTTTTATTTATTTATGATAGTCACACACAGATAGAGAGAGAGAGGCAGAGACACAGGCAGAGGGAGAAGCAGGCTCCATGCACCGGGAGCCCGACGTGGGATTCGATCCCGAGTCTCCAGGATCGCGCCCTGGGCCAAAGGCAGGCGCCAAACCGCTGCGCCACCCAGGGATCCCTACTTTTTTTTTTAAGAAATAATATTTTCTTGTATCCTCAATGTAAGGCAAATAAAGTGAAATGTTACTGTTCATTAAAAATGGGTAGGCGGGGATCCCTGGGTGGCGCAGTGGTTTAGCGCCTGCCTTTGGCCCAGGGCGCGATCCTGGAGACCCGGGATCGAGTCCCACGTCGGGCTCCCGGTGCGTGGAGCCTGCTTCTCCCTCTGCCTGTGTCTCTGCCTCTCTCTCTCTCACTGTGTGTCTATCATAAAAAAAAAATAAAAAATAAAAAAAAAATTTTTTTAAATGGGTAGGGTGTCTGGTATATCAGTTTTTGTATGTTTGAAATAGTTCACCTCATGAAATGTAATTTTACGAATGAGTAAAATATGATGCCCACAAGGACAGGGATTTAACTTTATTGCTGTATCCCCAGCACCTACAATAATGCCTGGCTCACGGTAGACATTCACTACTGGTTGAACAAATAAGATATTTTTTAAGGGACGCCTGGGTGGCTCAGTGGTTGAGCATTTGCCTTCTGCTCAGGTCATGACCCCGCGCCGCCACCTACTGCACCCCCACCTTGGAGCACTTGGGAGAGATTCATGGTCTTTCGCAGAGGCTCTTTCAGCGCCGTGTAGGTGACTTCACAGGTGATCCCCAATAAGATATCTTGGTGGGCCAGTGTCACCCACACCTTACTGATGATAGAATAGTTGCCTTTGTCATTAATCACCAGGTACTGAGCTGAGGCTGGATGCTCGTCTCTGCCCTTCTTCCAGGTGACATTGAAGTCCCAGGAGCTAAAGGGGCCAGCAGTACAGTTGAAAGGCACCGGATTTCCTGGGGTTGTCCTCTGAGATGGGCCCATCAGAGAGATGAAGGGCTGCCCAGCTATGAAAGAGAGCTTGTGACCACACAGAACAGGATGCATACGACACTCAATGGCCCTTGAGGGCTGCCCATGGCACGTCAGGCCTTGTGGGCTTAACTACGCACTGTGTCTCGTTCCAGCCATGGGGAGCATAAAACGGAAGATTACAAGTAAACAAGCAAATATGTCATTAAAACTGGGGCTCAGCTTCAGGGAAATGTGAAGTGCAAGGTAAAAAAAGTGCCAGAAGGCTTATTCTAGAAGAGAATGTAGAAGGCTTCCTGAAGAAGGTGACATTTCGAGCTGAACCTGAGGGATGGATAGGAGGCAGCCATGAGAAAGGGCAAAGGAAGAATGTTCTAGAAAGTGGGAACAGCCTTGGAAGAATACCTTGGAAGGAAGAGCTTGGTGGGCTTGAGAGGCTGAGAGAACCAAGCATCATGAACCGAGAGGTCCACATGGGGAAGAGCCTGTGGTACAGGGTGATGCCTCTGACTCTATTCTGAGTGTGACGGGAAGCCATTGGAGATTGTGAACACAAGGGCAGGTGGCCTCATAGACATGGTTTAGAAGGAAACTGGTTGCTGTGTGGAGGATGGAAGGGAGGATGGCAGGATGGGAGTAGGGACACCAGTAAGGAGGCAGCACAGGCCTGCCTGGATCAGGGTGGTGGGTAATGGGGGGACCCGAGACCCATGTGACAGATACAGCCAGCAGGACTTGGTGACTGAAAAGGTCTGTCCTCCACTATGGGGGACACCGTGGATTATGGGGAAATGTCTCCCAGGCTTTTCTCTTGGACATCAGGTGGATGGTTCTGGTTTTGGGGAGAGATGTGGTGAGGACTTGAGATTTCCCTCTTGGACATCAGTGTGAAGTCGAAAGCCACCTGGGGCAGAGACGTTTGGCCCTCCTAATCAGGTCCTTCAATGTGCACATCTCATTGGCATCTACTCTCTGCTTGCTCACCTCCAGGGATGGGGAGCTCTCTCTACCTGAGGCAGTATTGCCCATCCTCTTCTAGCCTAGCATCTGCATCCTAGTGTCATCCCAGGACAACTGCAGAACTAGATTCTCTTCCCCCTCCAGGCACTCTGAACACCCAAGAAACTGATCAGAAGTCTTAGAATGAAGCTGCACATCTACAAACCATCTTCCTCCCCGTGGAAGATGGGGGAATTCATCCCAGAAAAGGAGACAGAGACAACGAGGTTTAGTGACCTGTACAGGATCATCCAGCCTGCTGCGGGCTAAGAAGGAATGTCAGGCAGGTCTATCTGATTGAGAGTCCTGTACTCTTCCCGCAACGCCAGAGATACCAACACTCGAGGGCCCTCTAACTCTGTCTCTCTGGCCCTCTTGCCCTCTCTGACCTAGGTCTGCTAGCCACTCAGACCAGAGCTGACATCAGGGAGCCCGGGTGGGAGGTGGACTCTTTTTCTCTCCCTGTGCTTCCTCAGTCTCTAGCCCTCGTGTCCTCCTGACCCCCAACCTCCCACCACCTTCATTTCCTACCATGTCTACAGTGAGGAAAGGATACAAACAAACACCTTGTCGTAGGCAAAGGGCTAAGCTAAGTCCTCTAGGGCCCAGACCCCTGCAACACAAGACAGCTGCGTTTAGGGATTCCCCAGGGCCTCCCTGCCAGCTCTGAGGGTGTCTTTGGGCAGCACCCAGGACTTACCTGTGAGTCCCAGCAGAAGGGTGGGCAGCAGGGTGCCCAGGGCCTGCCCACGTGTAGTGGCCATGGTGAGGAGGCTCAGTGTCCCAGGTCCGTGCTGGGCACCAACCCTGGATGACTCTGAATGAGCCTGGAAGCTACTGCTTGGTCTCCCAACAGTTGAGGACCAGTCACACACTTCCTGGACACATGCCCACTCAGAGTCTGGAGCAGTGGCTTGAGCCACAGAGAGAGAAGTGGTCTCTGTGGCCCAGGCCTCCTTTCTAAGCCCAAACTCCCAAGCCTGGGGCCTGTAGCCAGGGAGATGTCTGCTACTTTTAGCCTGGGTGCTGACTATCCCTGAAGCCGCATGAGCGGCAGTGGGAGGAGGCCGGACTCCACCCTGAGTTTAGAGCCACAGAGCTCCCTGGGATGTGCGGAGCGTCCTCGACACTGAACAAATGTGACTAATGGCCTGCTCTGCCCAGCCCACTATGCCTCCTGGGTCTACAGAATGGGTTGGATAAAGTGAGCTGGGACATATGCAACCAAATAAAACCAAGGAAAGGGCACAGACGGAAACCCAGTTTCACTAGGCTGGCGCAGTGTGGTGGGGCTTCTCCTGGTGCCCAGAATGATCTAGCAGGCTCTGAGTTGGGGGAAGCCAAATGTTAAATACAGCTACCAAGACCCTGGTCTCTCCCCTTGGCCACTCCCCACCCCCTTATGCTACTAGATTTGGCTTCCCAATGGTTAGCTCTGACATGTATACTTATTCGTTCTTGATCCCTTTTCCCAACGAACAATGATTGGCAGTGAGGATTGCTGTCTTTCCTTCATTGCTGTCACCAGCCTCTAGCAATGTGCTGGGCACATGGTAGGGACTCAATAATAATAAATGGGACCAGGTACCTTCTCAGGGCTAATAAAAAGTGGCAAAAACTGGCTGGGCCCCCAGCCATCTCACTGCCCCCATGCTGTCTGTTTCACCTACCCAGCTGTGGAGAGAGTGGTTAGCCTTGGGGAGACTGCCTTGGAATCTCTCCCTTTGTCACCTCAGCCAGGCATGGCATCCCCCCAAATATAGCTCCTAGGGATGGGGTGCCTGCAGGAAGGAGAAGTAAGCTTTTCCTCCTCCAGGTTTCTCCTGAGGCCAACCACCAGTGGGCTTCCTACACTAAAAGGAGAAAAAGGAAGTGAAAAGATATGGGGCAGTGGAGGTACAGCCCGCACTTCCCCCCTGTGGACTGGCTGGGAGCCAGGTCCTCAGAGAGCCCCCAGGAAGGAGGATGGCTAAGCTCAGAGTGTCCTGTCAGCAGCCTGCTCACAAGGGTCCCAGAAACAAGAGATTGAAGCATGGACTCTGAGGGCAGAGCTGCAGAGCTGGATCAGACCGGGCAGGAGAGACAGCTGTGCTGTGGGCACCCCCATTCCACACACACGTGCATGCCCACACATGCGCATGCCCACATGCACATGCACTCCCCACACCCACATGCACGTGCATTCCCTACACACATACACACACATGCATGCCCACACGAACGTGCACTCCCACAGGGCCCTCAGAAGGACTCACATCTGGGACCCGATTAGGGACTGGATGAGGAACAAAAGGACCACTTTGCCTCCAACCCTTCCAGATCTCACAGCAGAGATTTGGGGGCTGCGCTGGTGGTGGGGAGGGAAGGAGTAGTGTTGGCCCTGTGCTGGATGTATTGTTGGCATCTGGAAACCGCTTTGATGGGGCTAGGCTTTAGACAGGGCCTAACACAGAAGAGCTTTTTCATAAGAGTTTGATGAAATGATTCATCTGTGGCCACCCATTCTTTCAACTCTCCTAGAGCATCTTCCGGCAAGTGTCCAGAAATGTGGGCTTTGCCTAAGAGATGGAGAGGCAAGCAGAAGAAATGTGACAGAGCTAGGCTGGAAGCAGGGCTCAGAGAATAAATAAAACTAGTGTAGGCCGGGACCCCTGCCAAGTTCAGCAGCTCAATGAAGTGGTTGCACCAGTCACAGGACCTTGGTCAAACCCGAGCTTCAGTTTCCTAACATGTAGCAAGAGGCTAGTGATATTTATCTGTGACTGAGTCTTGTGTATATAATGTCTGAAGTCCTGAGCATAAGATAAAAGCTAAATAAATGTGAGCTTCCATCCTGAGAAGTGCGACCCAGTCCCAATACCTCTTAGGCTTCTTCCACCTGTTAACTCCTCCTACTCACCTTTCTGCTCTTATCACAGCTCTCTCAGTGGAAAGACAGTGAGAGCCACAGGGAGCTTTAGATTTCTAGTATCCATGCTGAAAAAGTAAAAAGAAACATGAAATTAATTTTAACTACTATATTTTAACTCAACATCTGAAATCCCATCATTTCAAAAAGTAAACGCTATAAAAATACTGTGATGTTTACACTTTTTTCTTTAGTCTCTGAAAATTTCAACAAAATGAAATGTAGTCTTACCAAAAAATAAAGTTGTGTTTAATAAAGAAACCACTTCAGTTTTTAAATTTAAATTTCAATTAATTAGAATTAGATGCAATTAAAAATTCAGTTCCTCCACCTGCATTTTGCCCCATGCAAAAGAATGAAACTGGACTGCTTTCTCATCCTATACACAATAAAACCTCCAAATGTATTAAAGATCTAAATATGACACCTGAAATCACAAAACTTCTTAAAGAAAACACAGATCAATAATATCTCGGACATTGGCCTTACTAACATTTTTTTAGATATGTTTCCTGGGGCAAGGAAAACAGAAGCAAAAATAAACTCTTGTGGCTACATCAAAATAAAAGGTTTTTGCACAGGAAAGGAAACCATCAACAAAATGACAAGCCAACCTACCAAATGGGAGAAGTTATTTGCAAATGGTGTACCCAATAAGGGATTATTATTCAAATATATAAATAACTTCTACAACTCAACACCAAAAAAACCTCTCCAACCTGATTTTAAAATGGGCAGAAGACCTGAATAAACATTTTTCCAAAGAAGACATGCAGTTGGCCAACAGACACATGCTCAGCATCACTCACCATCAGGGAACTGCAAATCAAAATCACAATGAGGTATCACTTCACACCTGTCAGAATGACCAGAATCAAAAAGATAAGAAACAATAAGTGTTGCTGAGGATGGGAAGGAAAAGGAACCCTCGTGCACTGTTGGTGGGAATGCATATTAGTGCAGCCACTGTGGAAAACAATATGGAGGTCCGTCAAAAAATTGAAAATAGAATCCTATGATCCAGTAATTCCACTACTGGGTATTTATCCAAAGAAAATGAAAACAGTAATTTGAAAAGATATATGTATCCCTATATTATTGCAATATTTACAATAGCCAAGATAGAGATATAACCTAAATATCCACCCATAGATAGAGAAGATATTATATATATACACACACAATGGAATATTACTCACCCCTAAAAGAAGAGGAAATCTGGCCGTTTGCAACAACATGGATAGAGCTAGACAGTATAATGGTAAGTGAAGTAAGTCTGAAAGAGAAAGGCAAATACCATATGATTTCATGCATATGTGGAATTTAAGAAACAAAGCAAATGAACAAACTAAGAAAAAAAGAGACAAGCAAACAAAACTCCAGACTCTTGAATACAGAAAGCAAACTGATAGTTCCCAAGGGGAGAATGGGTGGGAGGATGAGTGAGATAGGTGATGGGGATTAGGAGTACACTTATCATAATGAGCAATGAGTAATGTATAGTATTGCTGAATCATTATATTGCACACCCAAAACTCATATAATACCATATGTTTACTTCAATTTTAAAATATGTGTGTGTGTATATATATATATATTTTTAAATACATTTTATAAATATGTATATATTTTTTTTAATTCACTTCCTTTGTGGCACTGGCCACATTTCAAATGTTCAGTAGCCATTGGTTGCCATTTTGGATAGTACTGTCTTGGGTGAAACATTCCTTCCTTAGGAAAGCCATCTTTACCCTGATGTTCAACGCCCCCCCCCCCAAACACACACACACACACACAAATTTGGGTACTTCTCTAGCATAGCACTTTTCACCGATCTAATTTATTTTATAACTTGCAATTAGTTGCATAATTTCCTTTATTAAACTGTAAGCTCTGTGAGGGCAGTGCCCATGTTTTTGTTTACTACTGTGAATAAGTGCCGGAGGCATGGTAGGTGCTCAATGAATGTTTGTTGGTTGGATGAACGAATGTTTGGATAAACAAACAAGAAAGGATGTGTGCTCTGGGGGTAAGGAAAAGGAGGAGGCACTGCTAATGAGAAAGCATAGAAGGCTTCCTGGAGAAAGCGACTTTGTCCCCAAGGGCCCTGTTCTTCCCTTAGTCTTCAATCATGCCACCTGCAAGAAAGGAAGGGACTGGCAACACCAGGCTGGGGCTCTAAGGGGTATAACCGTGGGCAATCTGCCTATGAAGGGCAGCTGAAGCTGGATGTCTTGAGGAGAAGTGGGAGATTAGAATCCTCTCTGGGGTTGCCTGAGGAGTGCCAAGGTAACCACAAGGCTCAGCCAAGCTGGACCTTGTGCCCATTGGGCGAGGCTGGGCGAGGGGAGCCACACCAATCTTCTTGATTCCAGTGACAGCAGGAAGTGGATCTCAAACAATTTGCAAGTACAATGTCTTATGGATGGAAGGCCCCAAGAGAATAATGCATCATGAGTGTGGACCCGAGCCCTGGCCTAATGGGCTGAAGAGTCAGAGAGACAGAACCTAGTTCCTCAGAAAAGAGACAACAGTGATCCCTAAAATCCAACCCCGTCTTGCAAGGATCCATCACCATTCCCCCTACCTCATCTTCTCAGATGAGGCTTAGATTCAGCCTAGACAAGCCACTCCTGTCACCCTGCTGCTCCTCCAAAAATGTGTGTCTCCCAAGACGGTGATCCATCTCCTTGAGGACAGGAACCACTGTCCACTTGCTCCATGTCTGAGTCTTCAGTACCTAGCACAGCACCTGACACATGTTTGCTAAATGATTTCATTTCATTATGAGTTTTCTCATTCCCACAACAGCTCTTTATAGAGCACCAATTACATGCCAGGAGCCAGCAAGCCGCTGAGCAAGTGAGCAGTGAGCACTTGCTCACTTGGTCTCCACCCTCCATTCTCAGGAAGCTATGTTCTAGAAGGGAGCCTGAAAATAAAAGAACAAGTATGCACCATCATTTCAGGGAGGGTTAACTGATATGAAAGACTGCATGGGAAAACCTCGGGGGGGGGGGGGGGTGGAGGGAGATGCATGTGAACTGAGACCTGAATGAAGGGAAGCCACGGGCCCATCTTGGAGAAAAGAGCTGCAGAGAAGGACTCAGCATGCAAGGTGGGTGTGAGCTGGGTGCAGCTGGTTGACAGCAGGTCATCAAACAGGAGCAGGGGGAGGGTGGCAAATGGTCATGGCAGAAACCACAAGGCCTTGTCTCATGGGCTGTGGTAAAGAGGTTGGATTACAATTGTATGCAATGCATCAATAGGCTGAGGGCAGAGGTGTGATAAGATCTGATTTGTAAATTAAAAAACGTACTCGCAGGTGGCTGGGAGCGGGGTAGGAGGAGGGTCAGGGTGGCGGGGGAGGAGGGTGGTATGGGGAGTGGAGGAGGTAAAGCAAGAGGCCACTGTAGCTGTGGAGTCTTGAGCTTGGGGGAGAGACAAGGATAGTGGGGAGGGGGAGATAGACATTTGCAAAGTGTCAGCAGGTGAAGGGTTTCCATACTGCATGAGGTAGGGGCAATTGGGAAAAAATGGAGAGGACGGAGAGGGGGAGGGTCCCAGGGCTGGGGTTGTGATCTGGGCTCTGCTACCAGTTTGCAGGGTGACCTTGGGCCACCTCTCTGGGCCTCAGATTCTACAACTGGACTTGGAGAGGTTTGAGTCAGGTGACCTCCAAGGACCCTCTTGCTTGAATATTCACCAGCTGGGTTCCTTTCCTGCAGAGAGGGGTCCTCCCCAGCCCAGGCCTCCCACACACAGTGCCTGCTAAGCCTGCTTCTCCAAGCAAAGGGCAGAGTGAGCACTACAGGTGTGAGACCCCTGCAGCTGCACAGGGCATGCACTATGACAGACTTGCACCTGATGTCCTGCTCTGCCATCACGACCTTGAAACTCTTAATGATTTCTGAACAAGGGGCCCTGCAGTCTCAGTTTGTACTGTTAATTATGTGGCCTGTGCCGCCACCTGGCCTTGGCCTCCTTGCCGAGAGGAGGTGAACTGCCACAGAGGTAGGTAGCAGGCATTCTGCAGGGTGGTAACAGATAAGGTAGGAGGCCCCCCAGGCCACTGAGCACCAAGATGGGGGACCCTGGCTGGGCTCCCTGTCACCAGCACCTCCCCGCCCCTCCAGACTCTCTGATATCCCCCCTACAGTCCCAATAACTTCCCTGTTCCAGGACTGAAGACTTGGACCACTTGGATGGATTGACTCCAGTGACCCCACTCCCATAAAGCAAAAGAAAATAAAAGCAAATAACAGGAGATGACAGGTGAAGATCAAGGCCCAAAGAGTGGCTTTGATGATGGACTTGCGGGCTCCATGCACTTAGAGGGGGGCACATGTGTGGGAGCAGTAGGAAGAAAGTGAAGCCAGGGGAGATGAAGTGACTCGTTTGATAGAGACCCACAGCCACACAGAAGCCAATGGGGAAGTTCCAGGGAGGTGTCTTTCACCTTCAGAGAAAGAAGGGCTTTTTAACAATGAATGCTGTCCAATAGTGAAACCTCTTACCTTCTGAGGCGGAACTTCCCTGCACCAGGGGTGTGCAAGTCACGCATGTCACAGGACAGGACGCATGTCACAGATGCTGAAGAAAGGTTCTGAAGGAACAGTGGAACTAGGGAAGTGTCTGTTTCAAACCATGGGCCACAGTGTGATGGTGGGGCATGAAATCAATTGAAAGGACCTAACGCAGTATTTTTTTTAACAAGAAAAGGTAGGAGATGAGACAAGAGAAGACAAGAGGAAATGTCTGGGTTTATCCCATGTAGGAAGGAAAAATGCTGTTTCTTGAAGCTTTCTGTGCATGTGTGTGTGTGTGTGTGTGTGTGTGTGTATTCGCACTGGATGGCGACCTAAAGTGCATTACTTACCATGGGTGCTAGTCAGAAAGATTGAAAGTCTCAAGAAGTTCTTCTCCAAGAACCCCCCAACTTTGCAGTCATGTGAGGAAAGATTCTTAGATTTTATGTATGAAATTATGAGGCTGGAAATCCAAGATTCACTTATTTATTTTTCATTCATTTACTTCACATTTATTTAATAGCTCTTATAAGCCATGCTAGGTGCTAGAGGCATGGAGATAGATCAGAATCAGTCCCTGCTCTCAAGTCAAGTGATGGAGACAGACATTTAAACAGATCATTATATATAGTGTAGTAAGTGGTTCAGTAAGCACTTGGCCAAAATGTGTGCAAATTTCACCCAAACCTATGAGTGGAATGCTTTTCTCAGCACCATTCTGCAGATGAGGGAAAAAAAAAATCAAGACTCAAATGGTCACACAAAGGAGTAATCAAGGACACTCAGCAGAGCTCTAATTTGCACCCAAGACCACCTAGGGGTACAAGTCGGGGGGTGTGGAGGTTCAAGGAGGAGGGTCTGATTAGCAGCTGGCATTGGTTAGAGAGAGTCAGGGAGAGTGTGACAGCAGAAGGGACCCTTGACCAATCTTGAAGGAAGAGTAGAATGATGAGATGGCTAGACAAGGTGGAAGAGGCATTCCTTTCCTCAGGAGACAGCCAGGAACCATGCTGAGAATAGGAAATGGTGGGATTTTAAAGCAGGCAGACCTGGTATGAACTTTAGTTCCAGCTTTTACTAGCTGTGTGACCCTGGGCAAGTCGCCTAACCTCTCTGGGCCTCCATTTCTTCATGGGGTGGGGGACGGTTAGCATTAGATTAGAAATCCCATATGTAATTCGTCTAGCATTTAGCACAACAGTAGGAGCTTCACGCTGATTATAACCCATTGATGAGGTTTCCCTCGGTTCAAATCCCAGCTTTGACACTTACCATCTCTCTGGGTGACCTTGGGCAAGTTACTCACCTCTCTGTGCCTCATCTTTAAAATGGAAATAATAATAGTATCTACCACCTAAGGCTACGAAAATGAATCATTACATGTTAAGTGCTTTGAAGAGCATCAGGCACAAATCAGGTGCATGATAGAGATTGGCCACTGTTAATACTTCCATGTGCTACATGCTGTGATAAAAGGTTTATAATTTTATTCATTACTTAGATTAACATATAACTATTGAGTGGTCACCATGTTGCAGGTAATGTTCTAGGTGCATGAGAGTCTCATTTAGTTCAGTACATGACTGGAACCCTGAGTGTGATTTTGAGTTTGTCTTCTGGTGGGAAGTGGCAGCGGGGCAGGATTTGAGTGAGAGGCAAAATGGGTGATGAGAAATGAGGCTGGAGAGATGAGACGGGTCAGATAATTAGAAACATTTTATGTCACGTCACCCTGTAAGCAGTGGAGAACCCATGGTAATTTTTAATCTGGGGAATTTTTACTCTTAGAATTTATGATTCTCCAGGTGCAAAACTCTAAGTCTACATGCCAAAGTCTTTATGATCCCAAGATTATAGTCCTATGGTTTTGTGACCCTTAATATTTCTTACTTGCAGTGGTAGATTGATAGAAAAAATGGCCATAATAGGGACTTCTGGTTTCAACTCTGACACGTAAAGAGCTTAAAAGCCATTACTTCTGTCTTAACAATAAGAAAAAGTTGGGTGAACTGAAAAACACATGACTTTTCTTGAATTCACCAGGAAACTGAGGTCACAAGGCAAACGGCTACCCCAGAGTCTGTGGAGTCAGGTGCATCCAAAAAGATGTATCAACCCGGACTGGCTTAGCTATAGCAATGCCAAAAGTTGGTGGGAATGCTTAGGCAGTAATTCTTGATGAATTGCTGAAGACAATTTGGACACCAGCATAACATACAGAAGCCCCGGGGAGGGGGGGGTGCGGGTGGCAGCCCCAGTGGCCCAGAGGTTTAGAGCCACCTTCGGCCTGGGGTGTGATCCTGGAGACCTGGGATTGAGTCCCACGTCGGGCTCCCTGCATGGAGCCTGCTTCTCCCTCTGCCTGTGTCTCTGCCTCTCTGTCTGTCATGAATAAATTAAAAATCTAATAAAAAAAAAAAAGCCCCGGGGGCATCCTGGTCATGGGCAGTGGAGAAGACCTCTTAGATTTACAGATTTTTTTCCCTCAGGAACCTCAACAAGTTCCAATGGGGAGAATCTGATAGAGCTCCCCATGTGGCTCTGACAGGGAGAGGCAGAGTGGCTACGGTGAGGCCCTCCTAGAACCTTCCTCTTCAACTCTGGTGGATAGGACTTTGCCAAAGGGCACTTCAGAGTCCAGCTCTGAACGTAGCTAAGGCAAAAGGAACTCTGCATGATTCTAACCCCCTCCAGACTTCCTGTTTCATCCCCCAGCCAGGGGCTGGGGGAGTGGGAGGATATATATATATATATATATACATATATATATATATATGTATATATATATATATATGACAATATACTAAATAGGCTGGGCTGTTGTAGCCAGAGGAGGGATCCAAAGCAGGGGGAGGAGAGCTCAACCTTGGAAGGAGGAACAGAAATACTTCCAAAAGGCCACATCCCTCAGATAAGAGGAACTCTACTAAAACCCTGAAACTTCATTAGAAGGTTAGAAATGCCCACCCTCCACCCAGCTCTACCATCATACCAGTAAAGCTCCAATATAATAACAGTGAATTACAGCCAAAATGGCTGTAAACCACATTTTTTTCTGAGGAAGAGTACAAAGGGAAATTCCAGAGCCAAAAACGAAAAAGAACATGGATACAGAGGAACTTAGAACCTCCGGTGTCTGGAGCTACAACAAGCATTGAGTGCAACTCCTAGAAAGATTAACACCAATCCTCACACCAAAGGTCTGTCTCCCTTAGTATTTATTATCCTATACAACATGTCCAGCTTTCAACAAAAATTTACAAAGCATGCTTGTATTAGTTTCCTGAGGCTGCTATAATGAATTACCACAAGCTTAGTGGCTTAAAACAACAGAAAAGTATTTCCCTACTGTCTCGGAAGCCAGAAATCCATTGTTACTATCACTGGGCTGAAATCAAAATGTCATCAGGCCTGCCTCCCCCTCAAGGCTCTAGGGGAGAATCTCTTCCTTGTATCTTCCAGCTTCTGGCGGGAGCTGCCATTCCTTGGCTCGTGGTTGAGTCACTCTATTTGTTTTCTCCATTGTCACATCACTTTTTCCTCTTCTGTGTGATTCATGAATGGATGTGATTGCACACATCCTGGATAATCCAGGATAATCTTCCCATCTCAAAGGCAAGAAAAAAATGCAGACTGCAGAGACAAAACAGATATGAAAGGCAGACTCAGATATGACACTGATGTTGGAATGATCAGACAGGGAATTTAAAGTAACTACAACTATAATGTTAAAGATTCTAATGGGAAAATATTCTCCAGGGAACACCTGGGTGGTTCATGCAGTTAAACATCTGCCTTTGGTTCAGGTCTTGATCTCCAGGTCCTGGGATCAAGCTCCACATCAGACTTCTTACTCAACAGGGAGTCTGCTTCTCTCTCTCTCCCTCTGCCCCTCCCCACCACTTGTTCTCTCTCTCTCTCTCTCTCAAATAAATAAATAAAATCTAATAAAAGAAAAATAAGAGAAGAAAAACTTTTTTCAGGGTTCCATATGTTAGGCCATAAAAAGTCTTAATAAATATTAGAATACTAAAATTATACGGAGAAAAGACGGTCTTTTAACAACCAGTGCTGTGGAACAATTAGATGTCATATGCATAAAAGAAAAAGATCTTTGGTGTAGAGCTTATACCTTACATGAAAAGTAACTAAAGGGAACTCAAATAGATCATAGACCTAAATATAAAGCATAAAACAATAAAAGTCTAGAAGAAAATAGGAGAAAGTCTGTTTGACTTTGGGTTTGGTAGTGAGTTTTTAGATATAATGCCAAAACTATAATTTATGAGAGAAAAAAAATTGCTAAGTTGGACTTTGTTAAGCTTTTGCTCTGTAAAATGCACTGTTAAGAGGATGAAAAGACAGGCCACAGAATGGGAGTAAATATTTACAAATCACATCTCTGATAAAAGATTATATTCAGAAGATGCACAAAACTTCTAAACCTCACCAAGAAGAAAACAAACAGCCCAATTTTAAAATGGGCAAAAGATATGAACAGACACCTCACCAAGATACACAGGTGGCAAATAAGCATATGAAAGGATTCGCAGGGAGGGGGGGCGGGTGGCAGCCCCAGTGGCCCAGAGGTTTAGAGCCACCTTTGGCCCAGGGCGCGATCCTGGAGACCCGGGATCGAATCCCACATCGGGCTCCCGGTGCATGGAGCCTGCTTCTCCCTCTGCCTGTGTCTCTGCCTCTCTCTCTGTGACTATCATAAAAAAAAAAAAAAAAAAAAAAGAAAGGATTCGCAGTGTCATTTCTCTTCGGGTAAATGCAAATTAAAAGAAAATGCAAACGAAAACAACAACTACATGCCTATTAAAATGGACATATTCCACTCCCTCACCACCAAAAATTGGCAAAACCAAGTGCGGATGAAGATGCAGCAGAGCCGAAACTCTTATTCATTGCTGTTGGGAATGCAAGATGGCACAGTACTTTAGAAAACACTTTGGCAGTTTCTTATGAAGCTAATCATAGATTTATTAGAAAACCCAGCAATTTACCCAATTGATTAGAAATAGTACGCTTACACAAAAAAATCTACACAAAATGGATAGTCATGCATCCACTGCATCAAATATTTATAGCAGCCTTATATTCCTAATAAAGCCTGAAACAGCTAAGATGTCCTTTAATAGGTGGATGGATAGAATGGATAACAGTGGTACATCTATACTATAGAATAGTATTCAATGATCAAAAGAAACCAACTGTTAAGCCATACAACAGTATGGATGAATCTTAAATGCATATTGCCAAATGAAAGAAGTCAGTCTCCAAAGGTTACATACTGTTTGAGTCCATTTATATGATTAACAAAAAGACAAAACTATAGAGATCAAAGAGACCAGTAGCAGCCAGGGTTTTAAAGAGAGGGAGACAGTTGATTAGGTAAAGCACCGTGGATATTTTATTGCCATGAAACCATTCTGCATGGCACTATAGTAGTGGATACACGACTATCTATGTCAAAACTCATAGAACTTTACAGAACAAGAATCAAAGTGAATCCTAATGTAGGTGGGTCTTATAAAAGAATTTAACTATATTACAAAGGTATGACATAGTCTCACTGCATGATGTGCAGATCTAAATAACTTAGGAATAACTGGAAACAAGACTAAAGACCAAAGAACTGTCCATAAGCACTGTACTCTAGTTGCAAAGTTACTCCTCACAGGAGTATGGGTTGATAATTCTGAAACTCTTGTGCATGTGTGCTAGAATTGAACAATTACATAAATTAGGGCACCAGATGGTGGGAGCAGGCGTCTCACTGTTGAAGTGGGGGATTATAGATAAGCAAGGGGAGAAAGATAGAATGAACACTATGAATGGATGTGAGTTGGAGCCATTAGCATGAATTCATGTTTAGCTTAGTATAGATACTAATGGATAGATATAGAAATAGTCACAGTGATTTGTATATATAGGTTAGTGTGTGTGTGTGTGTGTGTGTGTGTGTATGTGCACACGGCACCCACTGAGAATGGGCCCCAGTTGTAACAGGCATACTCAGCACCCAGATCTTGATTTTTAATACCATTCTCCAACAAAAGGAAACAGGCTCCTTGGAGAAATGGCTGATTCTAGAGCTGGCACAGAAAATAAAATAGATGAACTTGGATGCTTTTACAGTGCCAGGAAGTAAGAAAGTGCTCAAAAACAAAAATAAAAACAAGCAAAAAATGATGAGGGTAGGTCAAAAGGCCACAACACTCATCGTAATAGCCCAAACTGGAGCAATGTGAGCAAAAAAACAGATAACATAGTATTAGATGATGGTACAAAGTATAATCAAATACCAATGAGTCCACATTGATCTAATAAGTGACTGAATAAACAAATAACAGAATGCCAAATAACTTATGTACTGTTCCCTTGAGGAGGCAGAGAGTAACTCTTCATCTTAAGTGTGGGCTGTGCACAGTGACTTCCTTTTACAGAGAACAAGATGGAAAGGGAAGAAAAAGAGTAACTAACATTTCAGCGGCGAAATCTGGCAACTACTATCTTAACTAGGTGATTAAGGTTAACATCCTTAATGGTAAATGATGTCGACAGCACGTTCTCTTGATGCCCTGTATTGAAAAGGACACTTCACTTCTATGGTCTTCTTCCTCGAAACCCAAAATGCCATTCAAACATGGGGAAAACACCCAACAAACCCTAATTGAGGGACCATCTACAAAAAAAAACCCTGACCAACATATCTCAAAACTGTCAAAGAATCGAATACAAGGGATGTCTGAGAAACTGTCACAACCAAGAGAAGCTGAACTAAGGGAGCTAAGATGATTAAGTATATTATGGTATTCTGGATGGGATCCTGGAACAGAAACAAGACATTGAGGAAGAACTAATGAAATCTGAATAAAGTATGGAGTTTAGCTGATAGTAATGCATCACTATTGGTTCTTTAGTTATGACAAATGTGCCATAGTAATATAAGCTATTACCAATAGGGGAAACTGGGTACAGGGGTATATAGGAACTCCCTGTATCATCTTTGCAACTTTTTTTTTGTAAATCTAACTACTGTAAAATAAAAACAGCATGTAAATAGATTTTTTTTAATGATCACAATAGTTCATGTCCTCCACATCATACCCTTTGCAATGCGACTTTGCCGCTCCTCCCCTGGAGAGCTGGTTTCTATTTCCCCCTTGAATCTGGATTAGCCCAGGACTTGCTCAGACTGAAAAAATGTGATACCAGTCTTGGAGTTTCCAGAGGCCCTGCAAGTCACAGTATGATGAGAGACATGGCCCAGGCACCCTTCTTACCCCAGCCAACAGCCAGTCAAATGTCAGACATGTGACTGAGTCCATTCTTCTAAAATGAGCTAGTCCCCAGCACACCTTCCCTCTTATTTAGATGCAAAGAGGCAAGGCAAAATGAGCCCCGCCTTACCCCATCAGCAGGGCCACCAGTGATTCATAGGAACGATGATAACAAAAGCTGGTTGTTATACAGCAATAGCTAAATGATTCATTCATACCTGAGCGTAATGGTGTGTGTACAAGGTTATTTGTTGTAACAATATGATTATAAAAGATTAGGAGCCACCTAAAGCCTCATCAGTAGGAAACTGATCAAATAATTATGAGATGCATAACAACGGAATATTATGCAGCTGTTCAAAAGAACAAGGCCACTCTTATGATGAATTGCTATGTAACAAATCCCATGATATGTTTTCTAAGTGAAGCAGCCAGATGCAGAAGAGCATATAGAGGAAGCAACTGATCCTGTAAAATATTTATATGTGTGTAGGCTTTCTGCTGGAGGATACACAAGAAACATGACAACAGCTGCCCCTAGGAAGGGGAACTTGTCAACTGGGAACAAGTGGAGGAGACACTTCCTTTTCACTCTACCATCTTTTTTTATCTTTTGAATCATGTAGATGTGTTATCTATTCAAAAATAAATAAAAGCAGAATGAACAAAAACCTTCCTGTGCCTTTCAATTTCAGTCTATTATTTTCTAATCCCAAGATTTCCCAGATCCACAGGGCTACAAATAGCAGTGGGAGAGCCAAGCTGTATTTTCTCCCTCCCTCCTCCAGGCAGCCTCCACCCGCACCTAGAGAAGCCCAGTTCTCTTGCTCTCCTTGTTGCACACAACCTCGCCTGCCACTGGAGGGCAGCAGGAGGCTTCCTTCCCGGTAAGGAGTGGCGGAGAGCTCAGGGCCGGCCCTGAATAGCATAGCAGGCTGGTGGGCTCCTACAGAAAGGGCTCTGGCTTTCCATATAGGAAGGATGGGAGGATGGGAGGATGGGAGGAAGGAAGGAAGGAAGGAAGGAAGGAAGGAAGGAAGGAAGGAAGGAAGGAAGGAAGGAAGGAAGGAAGGAAGGAAGGAAGGAAGGGAGGAAAAAAGAAAGAAAAACAATAATAGTAAATAAAATAAATGATTTCGATCCAAGAACAAACTCCTCCCAGAACCCCCTCCAGGCCCTGGATCACCCTGCCATTACCCACAGCGTCCCCAAGGGAAACCTGTGCATCTTCTGGGGTTGGGGCAGGGTTGAGGGTGTCTGTCAGAGGGCATGGGGGAAAAGGAAGGAGATGACTCAAACCTCCTGGCCCCTGGCCTCCACCAGGCTCTAGAAAACCATTGGGAAAACTCGATCTTCAGGCTGCAAAGACTAACAATCCTTATACTCAGGAGATCTGGAGGGTTGGCCATTCACATCTCCCTGCTCGACCTTGAAAAAGCCCCTTTCAACCTTGAACCCACTCACATCTGGAAGCGATAAACTGGAAGCGGTGATTGTAAGAATGAATAAAGCAATTAATTTGGGCCATTGAACTAAGGACCTTCTAGACTGTTTTATCCCCATTTTACAGAAGCTGAAGCCTGGAGCCGCAGAGTAGCTTGTTCCTAGCTACCCAGGTGGCAAGAGGCAGAACAGGATTTGAATCCAGGTTTCCCAGGCTCCTGACGTCCCCTCTGCTCTTCTTACCACTTAACTCATCTTGCCTCTGAGGGCTGCGCAAGGGATTGCACAGGAGAGGTGGCTGTGAAAGTGCGCTGGAAGGGGGCTGGAGGCCGGGCTCACCGAGTTCACCCTGTTCGCTGCTGATGCGTGCCTGCGCGCATCCTTCAGGGAAGCTGCGTTCCCCTGGAGATAGGCCGCGTGACCTTCGCGCCCCCTTGGGACAGGCTCCTGTGCCCCGCGCCCCGGTGAGTAGTCTACACCAACGCGCAGCGGCGTCCTCCCCGGGGCGCCCCAGCTCCCCGCCCCCACCGCCCCCGGCCTGCGGGGGCCCGGGTTGCACTCCGCAAACCCGGCGCTTCAGCGAGCGCAGTTCGGGTTTGCGAGCTCAGGCCTTTGTTGGCGCACAGGGGACCGAGGGGACCGAGGGGACCGAACCGCCGCTCTTGCGCGATCGCTCCTGTTGCGTCCAGAAACACACGCGCGCCGGGAACCAAACACGCTGCGCGGCGGAAACCCGAGCTTGGGGCGCGCGCGTCTCCGGGTAGGGTAGGCGCGGCGGGGCTGGTCCCTTCGGGCCTTCGCTCCCCGGCACCCCGCCCCTGCCTCACTTTGTCCATCTGCACTGGGAGATGGCGTGCGTAAGCTCAGCCCAGTGCCAGCTCCGTCTGGGCTGGAAGGCGTTTTTTCCAGGCACTGCAGGAGGCAGGCAGCAGAGAGCAGGGCAGACAGGGAGGCTGCTGTGGGGAGTTTGTGTTCCCCGGAGGAGTAAGACAATAAACAAGTAAAGGAAAAAACAGACAAGATAATTTGAAATCAGAGCAAGTGTAAATATAATGGAAGCACGAGTGTACAGCTTGTGCCAGGCTCTGTTCTGAATGCTGTAGGATGTGCATCAGCCCTGCCAAGGGCACAGCAAACTTGAGATAGAGTAATTATCACCCCTTTCACAGATGGGAAAATGGAGGTTGAATCACCTATTGGAGGGAAATGAGAAGTTGAAGAATCTGTTCATGGGAAAGCAGTTGAGCAATTTCCTCGAGTGTCCAGCAAATGGTGGAGACCAGATTTGGACTGCATGCGACAGCTGGGCACCAAGTGTGGTCTCTTGATACTCCAGTCTGTCACTCCGGCTGTGCGATGTCAGGAGAGCTTCTGAGGCTGGAGCAGAGCTATTCTGAAAGGATGTCAACAAGGGTCTCTGGCGCAGGGTTGAGGGGGGGCATATAAGCTGAGGCTTGAACCATGAGAGGACCGAGCCATGCAAAGAGCTGTGTGCACCGGGGTGAGGGAACAAGCAGGGTGACAGCCTTGAGGTGGGAGCAATGGCACTGCTACTTCGTAAATACAAGCAAGGTCAAGGGTGCTGGAGGTGAGTGAGCAACAGCAAGAGGGTGGGAGAGGAAATTGCAGGTGGCCAGGGACCAGGTGGAGCAGGTTTTGCAAGGAGTTGGGATTTCATTGTTGTTGTGATGGGAAGTCCTGTTGGTCTGGCGCTGAAGGTGCTGTGAGGATGAATGGGTTGGACGAGGCAGCAGAGGCCCTCCCTGCTCTGCCAGGAATCCTCGAAGAGGAAGTTGGTCACTTAGCTCTTAAACACACTCTCTTGCCTTCTGATCTCCTGGCCTCTACGAGATTCATGGTGACATTCACCAGCCCTTGGTCTCTTCCAGCACAAACTTGGAGATGTCAGATCAGCTAAGCCCTCATTTTATAGACAGGGTGAGGCCCAGACTGAAGGGAGGGGTCAAGTACCTTGTTGGTACGTTTCAGTCGCCAATGTACCCCACCAGCATAGCCCAATCTGGCCCTTAGACCCAGGCAACGGGGACCCTGCCCTTGTCTTCAGGCATTAAAGGGCCTCTCTCCAGCCCTCCTCCAGCTGTTTATGACCCCCTGCCCCATCTTAGGGCCAAGGGGACACAGCCACCCAAACCTTTATCCTTTCTAGGCATACTGTGGGATCCCAGCATCCCTGAAATCCAAAGGTCCCAAGCTTGCTTCCAGGACCTATGCAACCCCCTTCCTGGCATGTTCTCTGGAGGCAGAACACAAGACTGTGGGGGGAAGGGGCATGAGGGTAGAAGGAGCTTGTAAAGGCATGGGAGGTTAACGCATATGCATGTGGGGTCTGCAGTGCAGCTGGCCGGCAGTGGAGCTGGAGATAGAAGGGAAGGGGGTGGCCTGGGGACTGGGGGCTTGCTCTCCCCACTGCCACCATTCTGCATTTCAGGGCAGGTACCTGAGAAGTCTGAGATTTCCAAACTGAATCTGGCCTTCCAGGTTGTTTGGAAGTTAAATTCATCAAGGAAAAAGAACATTTTAAAAACAATATTATTAGCTTGATGTATAATGTTTAAATATTTCAGTTTTGGGGGGTGAGTGGGCCCCAGTTCCCACCAATACCAGGAGCAGCTCTGGCCCAGCACATAGGAGATATTCAGTATTTATCAGCCAGATGGATTAATCTCATTTAATTTAATCCTCACACAGACTCTACAAGGGAAATAGCACCGTCTGTTTTTTATTGATGAGGAAACTAAGCTTGAGAGATTTAGTGACTGGTCCAATTTGTCACATTAGAAGGTAGCAGAGCTGAGGCTCTTAGCCCTAACGTATCTAATTCTAAAATCCATTGTAGTTGGTTCCTGACAAGTTCACACCCATTATGAACACATGAAATGTATTATAGCAGCTTGATCATGTCACTTGGTCTTGTCGGATATATGCACTGTCTATATTACACAAAAATGGTCTCTTCTTGATTCTTAGTCTATCCTCTAAGGTACTTTGGGAAGTAACAGGGCAGGCATTAATGCTCCATTGAACAATTGTGGGGAAACCAAAGCCGTGAGAAATAACCCAAGGTATCATCAAAGCTTGAACAAATAGTGTTTACTTTTCTTGTATGACAAGAAATCTGGAGGTGGCCAGACCTCCAAATGGTGTAACTGTTGTTCTATCCTCAACAAATACTTTTGACTTCATGGTCTGTTCCGGTTATTTATTGCTACATGACAAACAACCCCCAAACAATGATCATTTTATTATTTTCTATAATTTTGTAGGTCAGAAATTTGTGGGCAGGGCTCAGCTGGGTGATCCTTCTGATCCATGGATATTGACTAGTCACTTGGTCATGTTCAGCTCATGGCTGGGTTCATCTGGAGGATCAAGAAGGTTTTATTGGGAAGACTGCAATGCTGAGCTCAACTGGGTCCCTATTTCTTTCATGAAGTCTCAGGGCCTCTCCAGGTTGTCTCTCCAGAAGAATGGTTTGACCTTTTCCATGGCAGCTCATGAATCCAAGAGGCCATGGTGAAAGCTGCCAATTTTTTTTTTTTTTTAAGGGTAAGGCTCAGATTTGGCAGAGCATCATTTCCACCATTATACTCTGTCTAAGAAGTCACAGGCCGGCCCAGATTCAAGAGGAGAAGAAGTAGACTCTGCCAAATAAACTCTTCCTCTTGGCAGAAGAAGGACCAAAGAATCAGGAGCCATTTTAATCACATGGTCCAAGATGGCTGCTTGAGACCCAGTCATCACATCTCAAATTCTAACCAGCAAAAAGAGAAAGAGAAAAGTAAGGTACATACTCTCCCTTTTAAGACATTTTCCAGAAGCCACTCTAAACATTTCTCTTTGGTAAGAACTCACATGGCCATACTAGGATATGGGAAGGAAGCAAGGAAGAGTAATCTTCATTCCAGGCTGCCATGTGCCTGTTGAAATTAGTGATTCGATTAACTAGGGAAGAAGAGCGTGAATACTGAGGAAAAACCGGAAATCTGCTGTACTGTTGGACTTTTTGCTGGCAACAGCCATACATATTGTTTCTTTCTTTCCTTTAAGATTTATTTATATATTTGAGAGAGCGCGCGCGAATGAGCAGGGGAAGAGGAGAAGGGGCAGAGGCAGAGGGAGAGAGAGATTCCATAAGCAGACCCCCCACCGAGAGTGGAGCCTGATGTGGGCCTCGATCCCAGCACCCCGAGTTCATGACCTGAACTGAAACCAAGTTGGCCACTTAACGGACTGAGCCACCCAGGTGCCCCTAACCAAATACATTCTTAAAGGGCATGTTTCAATTCCAATCTTGCCTCTCCTGACACATCCTCCACACTACCACCAAAATAACCTTTCCTTTTTAATTATTGTTTTATGTTCCTAAAAGGTAAATCTTTTAATCATCCCCATGCCAACAGCAAGTTCTGAAGGTTTTTTGTGTGGGGACTGTGGGGAGGATCTTAATGCCTAAAATAACAATAAAAGCATTGGTCATACACCAGGCACTTTACCAAGCACCAGATGAACATATCTTACTCTGTCCTCATAGTAACTAGATGAGAAAGGATCATACATGAGGAAACAAGAGCTCAGAGAGGTTAGGTGGCTTGTCCCAGGCTACACAGTGAATAGGTACAAGGTGGAGATTCAAATCCTTGTCTGTCAGATTCCAAGGACGTACTGAAGCACCCACACATGTGAAACCCAGGGACCATTTACTGGTAACCACTCTGGAACATGGACATGGCCCATGGTTGGAGTGGAAGTGTTAGAAGAGGCCTACATGAGCACGGACCTGCAGATGCCCCCATGTCCCTGCAATCCTTGGTCGGAGGTCAGGCAGGCACAGTCCATGATATCAAGCTGGCACCAGGAATTCATGTCATTCCCATTTCCTTTATACCCGGAATGAACCCCAGACCACGAGCAGGAGACTGTAGAATTGGCTACCTTGCTAAGCTATGGTCAGTGACTTCCAGCCTCTCTGGGCCCAAAATACAACGAGGTGCCTTCCAGCTCTGAGGTTCTCTATTCTAACCCCAGGATCTTCTTGCCTTTACCTCACCCTGTTCCAGAACATCCAGTGGCTTCCACACCCTCTTGGCTTCAGCTTTGCCGTGAGGGGGAGGTAGAGGGCTCAGGGAGAGTACAGGAAGGGAAAGAGACAGACAAACCCAGGTTCAAATCCTGATTCCATCCTTTCTGGGAGTCTCAGTCTTTGCATCTGTCAAATGGGAGGAATAATCCCTCCTCTGCTGACTTAAACAGGTGCTGAGGACCACACAGGACAAGGGATAGGACTGGTCTTTGCAGAACAGAACTGGTGAGGCATGCAGAACCCACTTGGGCAGATTGCATTGTCTCCCTGTGGGGAGCAGGGAGAGCTTGGGGAGGGATGAGGGCAGGGGCAGGCGGAGTGCTGCTTCTGCTGGAGGACTCCTACCCACAACCTCATAGAGGAAGTGGCCCACAGTGGGCAATTACACATAGAGGCCCTGTCAAGGGATGTGGTGATCCAGAGCAGTGGTTCTGAAGCCAGCCAAACCTGTGTTGGAATCGCAGCTCTACCCCCCTCCACTAGCTGCGGGACCCCTGGACAAGTCATAACTCCTCTGTACCTCCATTTTCACATCTATACAGTGGGATTAACCAGAGCATCTATTGCATTGGCATTTTGGAAGAATAGAGTGAGAACGTGCCCTTAGAACACTTAAGTGCAGATGACCTGTCCAACCAGCCGTAATGACAACAGTGATCACATTTTTAATTACATTTTTGAAAAAGCACTAATTAAATATGTCCTAGAGGTGTTTCATTGACTAGCTTGGTACTCCTCACTGCAACGCTAAGATGTAGTTAACGTGATTAATTCCCCATTTAAAAATGTAGAGATGTAGGTGCGGTTAGGTGGAAAGCTGCCCAAGGTGACCCACCTTAAGTGTTGAAGGCAGGCTTTGAACCTGAACCCAAGCTATCTGATCCAGAGTCCACCTTAATCGATAGGCCATGCTCATGTTAGTACTATTGGCGTTATTATTGTTGCCCTTATATTAGGTACACACCAAATATACTTGGCAGTATATTTGGCCAATTATATCAGTATACTGGCCAATATATCAGTTAAAAAATACAACAGTTGATTGGAGCAGGTGAAGTCACCTGACCCAAAGGTTGCTGAGAGATGGGCTGGCCAGCAGCAGCCAATGACATAGCCTATGGCCACAGCTCCACCCAGCGTGGCTGAGCTCAGTTAACTAATCAGCACCAACCAGAGCTGCCAGTTTGGGTTGGGATCCAGGAGGGTTGGGTCAAATGAACAGAAGCTGGAAGACCGGGCAAGATCAGTTAACCTGAGAGTTTCTGCCTTTTCATCCCAAATGAATCTATATCAGCTCATCTTTAACCTTAGGGTAAATGCTAAAAATGGGAAGTGGCAAATGGAGATGGACAGTAACTCCATCCAGAGGAGGCCAGGAGACACAGCCTGGCCCAGTGCCTGGTACACCAGAAGCCTAAGTCAGTCCTTGGTCCACTTCCATATCTATGATCAGATGCTCACACACCATCTGGTGGGGAGGGGGACGCCAGGCCAGGCCTCTCCCCTGCACCCCAGGTTCCTATGTCCAGTGGATGGCTCGATATCTGCATTTGGTGTTGCCCACGCATCTCAATTTTAACCTGTTCCAAACAGAACTTCCCACCATGCCTCCCAAACCCATCCCTTCTGCAGG
Source organism: Canis aureus (assembly GCF_053574225.1). Classification (NCBI taxonomy): domain Eukaryota; kingdom Metazoa; phylum Chordata; class Mammalia; order Carnivora; family Canidae; genus Canis; species Canis aureus. Next base: position 24,662,797 of record NC_135636.1, on the reverse strand, counting down.
ATTTCCATTTCAGGAAATGCCAAACTTCCACTTCTAGTTGCTGAGATTAAACATCTTGGCGTCATCCCTGACCCCTCTCCTGGTCTTATACTCCAACATTCCTTGAGCCAACAAATCCCACTGGCTCTTCCTTTCAAACATTTCCAGCAACTGACCACCTCTGAGTACAACCACCACGCCCACTGAGGTCTAGGTCGCCATCCTCTGCCCCTTGGGATGACCTCAGTAGCCTTCTCCAGCTTCTGTGCTTAGCAGCCAGAGGGGTTCTGTTAAAACAAAAGCAAATCTGCCAGTCCC